>NC_072799.1:74908308-75521637 GCF_028583425.1 Eublepharis macularius
AGCCCCAGTGTTGTACAGTGATCTGGAAGATTCTGGTTCATATTCCTACTCTGACATGAAACTTTCTGGGTGACCGTGGGCTGGTCATCTTCTCTCCATCTGACTGACCTCACAGGATTGTTGTGAGGATAAAATGAAGTATGATCTATACCACCCTGAGATCCTTGGAGCAACAGATAAAAAGTATTCAATCTTGAATCCATTTGGCTAGTCCTCCTTTGAAAAAACGAAATCCTGCCCTCGAGTCATAGTTGATTTGTGGCAACCCCTGGTGGGGGTATCTAATCCAGAGACAATCACCTCGTTTTCTATTACTTGATTTTGTAAGATAATTATGGGCAGTGACACAGTTTTCTTTTGTTTGTCCTATGTGTATTACCAATCAAGTTCATTGGGTGACATAGAAATTATAAGAGGGAGAAAAAGTCTTTCTCCGTTATCCCTGTATTATATGTAATTTCATCAACCCACATTGTGTCCTCTAAGATTTTTTTCTAAATTAAAAAAAGCTTTAGTCATCCCTGTGATTGTTGATAGTCTCATCATACTACTAATGAAATAATTTTACAAAGAGAATGGATTATTAAGAAGTGTTCGTCCTTTCCAATTCTCAACCATTGTTTTATTGATCAGTCTTTGCCAATAATAGATGTCCAAGTCTCAGTGTGCTTAGCTATAAAAAGGGACTAATAGTGAAAATAGGGTTAATGTGAGGGTGAAGGTGGACAGCCATTGTGGCTGTCCTTTGAGGAATAAAAATTGAAAGTAGTAGATAGAAAGTTGACAGACAAATAGGTAGAAAAACCTGTACAGCATCCTATAACCATTGTGTATAGCACAACGTAAATGAGGCTGGCTGGTTCTATGTTTTTCCTTAGATTACCTATGTTTTTCCTTAAAATTGTAAGGGGATGTAGAACGTATTCTTGCATTTCCTTATGTTCCCATGTTTGGAAGAGAACTGCTTTCCAGAATTTTGTATGAAACACAGTGAAGATGGGGAGAAATCCCTGAAAACTTCAGAGTTGTTGTTCTTTTTATAGTTTGGGGCAAAGTTCTGTTAAGGGCATACTAAAAAGGAAGCAATAGATCAGTTTCTTAAGAAAGAAGTATGTTTTCATAGCCAGTATTGATTCATAAGCTCCTGAAGGAAGATCCTCAAATGTTTTTATCAAGAAGTAATTGTATGTAGCAAAATAAATGCTTATAATATTTACTAATTGTGTATACTGGTTTCTTCACTTGTAAACACAGCTTGCCTTTATAAAAAATGCAGTTGACCATCTAGTGTATTGTTATTAATTCTTTCTGACTCCAGTACTGAACAACTGGGCAAGATCTGGTCAAATCTCAGGGTCAACAGAATATTCCATGAATAGGCAGTGAAGCAGAATTTTTTGAAATGCTGATAATGAGGTTATCATATGGTACTCTCAGGTGTATAAGTATTAGATAGCTTTAAAGGGCTTTTTATTGTGCGCTTAATTGTGAAGAACATTTTTGATTAAACAACTGTATTAATGTTTTTCTGTTCAAATAAAAATTGTTAAAAGAACAAAACCAATTATCTTGGTTGAAAATATTGCTTATGAAATATAGCGATTCAATGTTACATAAAAAGCCTGGCTCCAGTGATAATACATGGCAGCTGGAATGGTGCCAATCCTGCTGAGCAGTTTTTGTAATACAATTAGAAAACAGTAAACTATAAAATAAAAATGTAATCAGAGTCAGTGTACTGGTTTTGATGAACACCATTGTGAGGAAGAATCAAGAATTTTAGGATATGTGCTGCCAAAGCAAGCAGCATTGTGAGGAAAAAAATCGTGATATAGTTCAAATTTGTATAGTTTGTGGCTCATCAAGCTAAACACAGCCTGCCAACTGTGCAGTGTGGCTTGCTAAGAGCTCAGTAAGCCCAGGCTTGAGACTCATTTGGAGCCCTTGTTTGTGGGCTGCAGGGCATCTGTGGGACGGGCATGGCAGCCGTTGTTCTATCTGCAGGCCTGTTGTTCTATCTACAGACCCGGGCAGCTCTCAGCCACCTCTGTGGGCTGTGCGGGAGCCAAAGGATTTGAACTTCTGTGCTGACTAGAGGTGGGCACGAACCAAAATATGAACCAAAATTCATTACGAACTGGGTCAGTTTGTGGTTCGCAAACTGGCGGTTCGTCAGAGCCCATTTCTGATGAACAGCCACGAACTTTAGGCCGGTTCATTTGGTTTGTTTTGGGGTTCATCACTGCAGACAGCCTGTCACTGATGAATCCGTTTCCTAGGCAATGGGGGGATGGGCTTTCTGCAGCCCCAGAAGTGACCTTCTGCTGCCCTGGAAGTGAACCAGGGCAAGTTTGTGAAAGCTCCTCGTCCGTGAAATGCAATGAACCACGAACTACACAGTTTGCTATTTTCCCAGTTTGTGCTCACCTCTAGTGCTGACCAGTCAGGGGCTAGTGACCAGGTTCCAAAGAGAGAGCCTTGCCCGTTGGACCTGCAGAGTACAGTCTCCAGTCATTTCCCCTGGGCAGATGCCACCTGGGCGATGCCACAGATGTCTCCCACACAGTTTCCCCCACGTTCCTCCCTCAGTCCAAGATCCTGGTTGCGTTGTCTAGTGGACCAGTATGGGGAGGGGGGTGCTGTAAATTTTCGGATTGTCACAAGTTTAGGGGACAGTTTGGCATGAAGTCCAGATCCTTTTGGGGAGAAGCAGGGCCTGTGTGCGGGTCAGCTGATGCTGGGATCCATGCCTCATACTGCACCAAGGCTCCAATAAGCTGTAATTAATAAAGTCGCAGCCTTTTAACCTCAACCTACAGTCTCTGTGTCTTTGTCACCTTGCCCCTCACCTAGCACCCCTAAAGCCGGTCCCACAAACTTTCTACTTTTGCTACTCATTTGGGAGTCCAAAACAGGTGGACTGTCAAGCATCTGGCAGGCCATAATACATGGCTGGTAAGCTGTGTTTAGTTTCATAATCGCAAGTACTGCAGGTAAGATTTGTATGGTCTTATGACAATTTTCAAATTTTATTTAGTGCTTGCAGTTGCATGTAAGCTTAACACACCAGGGTCAATAAAGATTAGCCTTCTGCTTACTGCTGGACCACGGATAGCCAATCTTTTTTTCCTAAATGTGGCATATTCAGGACTCATTATTGAGAGAGCATCATTTTGTGTACACTTCATTGTAGATAGTCTACATGAAGTCTCTTGTACTTTGATATAGTTTGTCTGCAAGTCTACCGCTAGGGTCCCCAAACAGTGAAGCCTGTGGGCACTTCTGGAATTTTGAGACAGGTTCGTGGGTGCCACCACAAAATTGCAGTAATGGGAATAATCACAATTACAAAAGGCTGGAAGGTTCCTATTCATATCCTCCTGTGATGTGACACATCACCTTTGGTTACTCCCTGCAGACCCAAAAGTGATGTGTCCTGGAGTTTTCTGAAGCACCTCTTTCTCCAATGAGGTGTTGTTTTGAGGAAGAAGTAACTGCATGCCAGGAAACATAGGAGCGCCTTTTCAGCTCTAGGAATAAATAATGGCACAATATGGAAGCAACAAGCATACTTCATTCCTATACAAAAGCCAGCTTTACAGGCCTTGTTGCTTCTACACACACACGCAAACAGACAGACACACACAGGAGTCTCACAAATGCACAGCCTTTACAACTTCTTGAAATATATATTACAATTTGGTCACCCATGTCCTAGACCAGCATCTTTAAATTAATGTGGAATGAATTGTTTCAACTAAATTGTCATTTGCCAAAAGTCTGGGGAAACAAAAACATTTTCATCTTCTGAACAAACAGATATAAATTCCTCCCAAACAAACAGATATAAAGGCGTTCAGCATATGGAGCCGTAATAAAAAAGAAATCTCTGGTGGCCACACATCCTGCCTCCAATGATGAAGGTATACTGTGTGGAGCCTCTAATGAACAGGACAACTGCTGGATAGGTTTGTGAGGGAGTAGCAGTACCTGCTCTCAGACCATATAAAACCTAGAAGTTAGAGAAAATACTTTGACCTTGTACTATGGGATGCCCAGATTGGGATGGGCCATTTGTGTCAGGAAAATAACCTGAGCTAATTGCCCCAAAATATGGCTGTGAACCAATTCCCTTTCCCTTCTGCTTTAATTTAAAAAATGCAAACCTGCCCCCCCCCGTAAACTCACCTTCAACCAGATCTCCTGACTAGAGATGGGCACGAACTGGAAAAAAACGGAACCATGGAGTTCGTGGTTCGTCAAATTTCATGAACCACGAACCATGAACTTTCACGAACCTGCCCCTGGTTCGCGAACAAGTTCATTTGGTTCATGAAAACGTCACATCCAGGTCAGAAAATCATCACTTCTGGGTCAGCAGAAGGTCTGCAGGAAGTCCATCCCCTGTTGGCTAGGAAACTGATTGACTGGCACCAGGCTCTCTGCAGTCATGAACCAAAAAAAGAACCAAACGAACCAGCCTAAAGTTCATGGTGGTTCGTCAGAAATGGGATCTGATGAACCACGGTTTGCAAACCACGAACCGGCCTGGTTCATGCTTAATTTTGGTTCATATTTTGGTTCATGCCCATCTCTACTCCTGATATCTATTCTAGTTTGATCATCATTTTCTGTTCTATTCATTCTAGTTGGGAATGAAAGAATCACAGAGGTCCAAATGCCCAAAATTTAGCCTGGCTCCCAAAAACAAGACCATCCATTCACAAGTCCTTCATAATACAAGGTAATACAAGGTAATACAAGAAGGTAATACAAGAAGAAAGCAAGCAAATACAAGAAGGTAATACAAGAAGAAAGCAAGCAAATAACTCTGAAACAAACCAATCAGATTCAGCTACAGAAAGCACACCAGACTCTGGTGTCTGGGGTCACTATTCAACCTGACCTGAAAAAAACTTATTTTCCCAAACCAAGAGTATAACGTGAATTTTCTCAGTCACCTAGCCCTTCCCAACTTATTTGTTAGATAACACAGACAACTTCTCCAGAAACCTCTTTCTAATATGGCTTTGATGTGTTTTCTCTTCCTCATGGAAGGACATTAAAAACTCAACTATGATATTGACAGGAATCAAGGCCATTTCCACACAGCTTACCTTGTTCCGGAAAACAGCGAAATCTCACACAAAATCGTATGAGAAGATGCTGTTATCGTGTGAAATCATGCAAGAAGACGCTGTTATCGCACAAGAAGATGCAATAACAGCATATTCTCACGAGATTTTGTTCAAGATTTCGCTGTTTTCTGGAACAAGGTAAGCTGTGTGGAAACGGCCCAGAAAATCAAGCTGACTGTGAACTGAGTATCTCACAGAGATTAACAGTGTTCAGACAATTAAGAGAGGATTTCTTGATGTTTGGAAACGTTGACACAATATTACATAAAAATGCAACTGGATCAACATAGTAGTTTCCAGGGCATTGTTTTAGATTGATATAATTACTTTTACTAATTATATGTCCATGTTCTATATAGCTCTCCGTATAATTTTTTTTACTAGATGCAGTTGTGTGAAGCAATAAACATCTACGATCACAATCTGTTATATCTGTCATTACTGTACATGTTGTATGAGATGTAATAACACAAAAGCACTCAGCACTCTGGGAAAAGAAATCACAGGTGTATTGTTCATAACCATATTATAGCAGTAATTCTCACATATTCTCTTCAATGAGCCTTGCGTTGAAGAAATGCATGAGGAATCAGGTTATATAAATATTGATAATTTAATAGTTCAGGCTAATGATAGGCTAATAGGTTCTGTTCCATTAATTTCTATTACATTTTAGTTAGAATATGATCACAGCTCTCTGCTGTTTTATTCAGAAGTTCTTCAGTGCTTCACATATTGGGCATAAATGTTAAAAGAATTCTCCAGGTATCAACTTCTCTGTCAGTTATACCTTGCCTGGTTGTGTCTCTCCCATTCCTTAGACGGGAGAAGAGGGCTGCTTCCTGGGTCTAGAGGCATTTTCTTAGAGCCAAGCTACAAGTGACGCCTGACACAGGTTGGACACTTGTCAGCTTCCCTCAAGTTTTGATGGGAAATGTAGGCATCCTGGTCTTGCAGCTGTAATGGAGAGCCAAGCTGTAAAACCAGGACACCTACATTTCCCATCAAAACTTGAGGTAAGCTGACAAGCGTCCAACCTGTGTAAGGTGTCACTTGTAGCTTGGCTCTTAGTGCTTGAGGGCCAAGCTACAAGTGACAAATGACACTTGAACAGCAAGAGGATCCAGTGGAGTGCAAGTGGAGGGAAAGTGAACAGGGAGAAATACACTTGCCGTTCAAGTGTCATTTGTCACTTGTAGCTTGGCCCTTAGACAAGCAGATGCTCAGTTAAGAGTGAGCATTTTGCCTTGATTATGTATAGGGCTTTCTATTCTGCCATGGATTTATATATATATCCAATTCTTTTTTCTAATACACACACAAAAGAGGTGCCAGTATCCACAATGGAAAAAAGCAGTAGCACCTAGAAGACTAACAAAATTTGTGGAGATAGATGAAGATGGTTAGCCATGTTATTCTAACTGTGGCAGTGGGAAAGAGGAGGAGACCAGTAGAACCTGTAAGACTAACAACATTTGTAGCAGGGGATGAGCTTTCGTGAGCCACAGCTCACTTCCTTCAGATATCTGAAGATGTGAGCTGGGACTCATGAAAACTCATCCCCTTCCACAAACTTTGTTCGTCTTACAGGTTCTACTGGTCTCTTGCTCTTTTCCACTGCTACAGTTAGAATAACATGGCTAACCTTCTTCATCTATCTCCAGTATTCATGACATTCTCTCTGCTCAGCCCAGTTCCCAAATTCCCTAGAGATGCCAGTACTCTGTGAAGTACCAAATGTGAAGTACCAAATGCCCCTGAAAAAAAAAGCACTGGACTATTTTGGAAGCTGTTACAAAAATGAAAGAGATTTTTGTTTAGTGCTATGAAGTTTTGAAAAATTTACATGTTTCGGTGTTGTAAATGCTCTGTGACCTTTTCTTGCTCTCCCACAGTTTCATTGTTGCTTGGTGTTAAAAGTTCAAATTTGTCAAGCAGTTAATCCTTGATGAGTACAACACATGTCTAAAAAGGTTTGGTTTAGAAATAAAAAGTTAATATTTTAACTTTTTAACTCTTTCAGGTTTATCTTTTTGTGGCAGAAGAAACAACTCGGAGTAAAGCTGATACAAATATTTACATTTCATATACCACAGTGCGCCTCAACTAGTCTGATGAATGTTTTCCTTTGTAACTTTTCGTTAAGAAAGGATAAAAGGTATGCATTTTTATTACTGACCAAGTAGTATGTTTTGCCACTGCTTTGTATTGTAAATCATAGTTGGTTGGATTATGTGCTGAAATATCCTAAACATATATCTGTCTAGCACAGCAGGTTCTACAGTAAAGACTGATATGAGATAACAGCATATTATTTCATGTAGTCAATAATTGAATGTTTAAACTGTCAAGTACATTTATGATCGCCAAATGCTGGAATTATGCTGTACTCACAGGAACACTCTGGTCTTCTCCATCCAGCAAGGGAAATTCATATGTGGATGCAGATTGGTACCTGTTGGTATAGTTTTTGATAGGTGGTTGGCACAGTTAATTTTGACACTGCTGGTAAATCACCTGCTGCAGGAGTAACTGTTCAGTGGGTAATCACACATGTAGACACATGCTATGCACAGGAGAAAGCAGCAGGTGCATATTATTCAGTTTTAATAATATAACTAAGGTCTTCTTAACTTACCTGAACAGATTCTATCAAAGCAGAGAAAGGACAAAACTAAAACTGGTCAAGTAGTAACACATGCCGGGGCAGTGACTGCTTCCACACCTTGCAACAGCCAGCTTTGTGCCTTAGTTCTTTGTTTCCTCATTCCTCTCTCTCTCTCTCTCTCTCTCTCTCTCTCTTTCTCTCTCTGTATGTGTGTGTAAAATTTCTACCATGTTATACCGTATGGTTTCTCTCTCATTTTAGTCTAGAATCAATGATTACTTACAGACTCTTTAACAATGGGAGGCTCTATTAAACATGCAGAGAAAACAAATGGAGCCCATGAATTTAATTTTAGTTTTCATTATCTCTTATTTCTGTCTCACACCCTAAAGCTGTTGTTGCCTTTTTCATATTCATCCATCTAGCAGAATGTTGAGGGGCTAGAGATTATGAAGACCAATAAGTGCAACAGTTCCGAATTGTAAGTTAATTTAATGTGAAAAGAAACCTCTGCCTTATAGTAAATCTAATGACGTACCAAGTTTCCAAAGTACTTGTGAACAGTTTTCCTTTTGTATAAGGCCAGAAGGGCTGTGAGCATTCTCGGTTAATTATTAAATTATTGTTTAGATAGGATGAAATAATGTAAATGGGGGCAAACCAAATGATATTAAAGTGCTATATATCTAAATATATAGCAAATGAACCTAGTTCAATTTAATGTTTAAGATTCTTGAATGTTCACTGTCAGCACTATTGGGCTGGTGGTCTCTTTTCAACCTCTTTCAAACCATTAAGGCCTTTTATTTCTGTTTCTCTATATAGTATGCCTTTGCATGCATTTTTGTAGTTTGTCTACCCAAGAGAGAGTTTGGCATTAAAGCAGCATCAGGATTCCAGCAAGGTCCTAGTTTCTACTCACACTTGAAACTAGACGGACGTAAAAACAAAGAAGCCTTGCTGAGAATGTAGGGCATTACAATTTTTGCTTCTCTTTCTCCCCTTTCCCCTCCCAGCCCATTCCATCTCCTGGCCGTGTTGATTACCCTAACAGTCGTCTTGTTGAATAGCAGGGGAACAAGCAACCGTTAAGCACGCCTTAAAAATTGAACAGTATTTTATTGCTACCTAATATGTGATTCAGGAAGCAACTCTACATAGAAGCTACTTCTGCAAAAAATACTAGAGATCTCTTGGAATTACAACTGATCTCCAGATTGCAGGGATCAGTTTCCTGATTTGGCTGCTTTGGAAG
Source organism: Eublepharis macularius (assembly GCF_028583425.1). Classification (NCBI taxonomy): domain Eukaryota; kingdom Metazoa; phylum Chordata; class Lepidosauria; order Squamata; family Eublepharidae; genus Eublepharis; species Eublepharis macularius. Next base: position 74,917,310 of record NC_072799.1, read on the forward strand.
GGGGATGAGATGGCACTTTATGGCAACTGCAGTGCACTCTACATAGGTTTTCCATCAAAGTCAACTTGGAGGCTCCAGCTTGTGCAGAACACTGCACCTTGATTATTATCAGAAGCTAAGAAGAGCATGCGTATTACTCCCATTCCACAGTCACTCCATTGGCTTCCCATCAATTACTGGGCTCAGGTCAAGGATTTGGTTTGGCCCTTCATATCTGCAGGATTGCCTCTCTCTCTATGCTCCTCTATGGCAGCTTCACTCATCTGAACAGACCCTTCTGGTGAAATGACCCTGCAAATGGGCAAAATCAACAGCAGCCCGTACGTGTGCATTCTGTTTGGTGGCCCCCACTTTATGGCATGGCCTGCCTGATGAGATCAGGAAGCTTCCCACTCTCTAGGACTTTCTGCAAACTATGCAAAACTAAATTATTCAGAAGGGCCTTCTTAGTCAGATAATAGGGCTGTGCAGTAAGAAATAGCTCAGAGAGATACTTTGGTAAAGGGACAGGGACTGTAGACTATATACTAGGTACTGTCTGTTGGTGTAGATATGCTCCTACTCAGTAATTTCTGCATTTTTAATATGTTATGTCAAATTAATTATGTTTTGTTTCAACAATGTTTTATCTCTGTATTTGGATTTCCAAACTTCTATAATCCATACTTTATTGTATTGTTTAGTGAACGTCCCAGCTGTTGGTATTATTGACTTACACTGTGTAATCCACCTTGTGCCTCAGAGAGAAAGGTAGACTATATATAACATAAAATAAATAAATAAATAAAATTATACACACACACACACACACACACGAGGTCTAACCCCTCCACAAACCCTCAGAGCGGGACCACAAGTGACGCCTGACACAGGTTGGACACTTGCCAGCTTCCCTCAAGTTTTGATGGGAAATTTAGAGCGGAACCACAAGTGACAAAAGGCACAGGTTGGACACTTGTCAGCTTCCCTCAAGTTTTGATGGGAAATGTAGGCAGCTTGGCGGAATGTTGGACAAGTGACAGTTGAAAAGTCCATTGGGCAGCAGTTGGAGAGCCAAGCTGTGAGACCAGGATGCCTACATTTCCCATCAAAACTTGAGGGAAGCTGACTAGTGTCCAACCTGTGTCAGGCGTCACTTGTGGTCCCACTCTCAGGCTCCACTGTCCTGGAATATCCTGAATTTGACAAGCCTACTTCTTGAAGATGTTGAGAATTCCAAGCAGCAAGCATTGAATTTTGCAAAAAGATGGCATGTTCTGCCTTGATGCCTAAGGGATGGTGTAATGTTTTGCAAGTAATGAGAAGTAAGTTTATTCTGTTAGTGAAGACTTGTGTGAAAAATTACTGTGTGACTGAGTCTGTGAATATACCTTTAAGAAGATATAGTTATAATTTGAAACCACCAATCTTAAGAACTATTCTAAAACCAAAACTCTGCAATCATCATGCCATATATTTACAAACAAATTCTACATTTTTTAAAAGAAAAAATATCCTTTTTTTACCTCATACCCTCACTTACATACTGTCCATTCTGTCAATCTATCATCCATAACAAGCCTTCCTATATTATCAGTTAAATTGAGGTCTAAGGCAAAAGCTTTTGGTGGTTGCAAAACTCTTACGAGGGAGGGAGGCACCAATATATAGGTCACACAAAGACAAAAGGGAAAGTGCTCTTGAGGTAAAAGCTTGGGTAAAGTAGAAAACACCTGAAGCTCTGTGTGAGTAGAAATAAACAGTTTTGGTTATGACCAGAGCTCTCCCGAGGTATACATTTAAGGTATACGTTTAAGGTAATGTAAGGAGGAGCTAGTTTAAAGGTCCAAAGGCAAAAGTTTAAACAGATTACAGCAAAAAGCAAAATCATGACAGATAGCAAAGCCGTCCTTGTAATGCTTACACAGAATCTTCATCTCAAAAAACTTCATCTTAGCATAAAACTCTGCCTTCCCCCATATCATTAGGGGGAAGCATGATCTGTTGTTCAGTCTGCTGCAGAACTCCTTCCTCATCAAACATTTTTTCCTACTTTCAAAGAACTTTAAAATTTGTTGGTTATAAATAATTCTTAGTATTATTTTCCCCTTCTCCTTTCTAAAATTTCTTCTCTTCCTACTTGCTCCTCATCCCTGTTTAATATTCTTACATAATCCAGTTATGGTTTCCAAGCTTCCCCCAGCAAAGCCCCGGATGCCAGGGAAGGGAGACTGTCTTCGTTCCACCGGGCGGGGCTTCAAAGGACGGCTCCCAGCTCCAGCAGCATTCTGGGAGAGCCGCATTATAGCTTCTTTCTTTCTTTCTTTGGCCATTTTCACACGCACCTTTAAGATCGCGTGAAACTCATGGAACAAAACATCCTCCTAGCGCAATTTCCCTGCATGATCCCCTTTAATGGCGCGATGACGTCAGAAATCACTCCGTTAAACGGGATCATGCCAGGAAATTGTGCTAGGAAGACACTTCATTCCATGAATTTCGCACGATCTTCCAGAGGCTTTGGCCATTTGAAAACAGCCTTTCTTTCTTTCTTTCTTTCTTTCTTTCTTTCTTTCTTTCTTTCTTTCTTTCTTTCTTTCTTTCTATCTATCTATCTATCTATCTATCTATCTAAAACATTTTTTATACTCCGTCTTCATGGACTAGTCTGCCACTACTTAAAAAACTTCTATCTCAGGTTGCCACCCACCTCCAGGGGCACAGAAAGCAGGCTTGTGAGACAGATCTTAACTGGTGTTCTTGATAATATGGGAGGAGGCAGGCCTACAAGTACCCCGGCCCCAAGATATTTAGGGCTCTAAAGAATAAGAACCAGCACTTTGAATTGTGTCCAGAAACAAATGGGCTGCCAGTAAAGGTCTTTTATCACTGGGGTGGTACGATCCCTGTATCTTGCCCTGACAATAGCCAGCTTGCTGCATTTGGAAGAGCTGTAGTTTCTGGACTGTTTTCAAAGGCAGGCCCATATAAAGTTCATTACGGTAATTTAACCTGGATGTAATCAATGTGTGGATCACTGTGGCCAGTGAATGGCTGTAGCTGGCATTATCAGACAAAGCTAATAAAAGGCACTACATGCCACAGAGGAGACTGGGGCCTGCAAATGTAGGCCAGTATCAAGCAGTACCCTCAAGCTACGAACTTGTTTCTTCAGAGGGAGTGTAATCCCATCCAGGACTGGCAAACTCCTCAGCTTTCTTATTGACCAGCTGTCCCTCAGACTTGTCCAGACTGAGTTTCAGTTTACTCTGTTACTTTAGATAAAGGCTAACAAATCTATAGAACTGGCTCAGAATTTTAAGATTTTGTTACTCCCCAATGTAATGTGGTGGTTATTTTTAATGATCCAGATAATGAGTTTCTAAGAGGTACCTTGTGAGTCTCCTAGCTTGTGAATCCCCAAGAAAACCCAGAAAAAGATCCCTCTAGGCTTTTTAAAAAGGGGTTTTCAAAGGGTTTAGTAGGAGTTTCCTCTGTTCTGCTTAGCCAATAGCTGCATTTTCGTTTTCCTTCCTGTGTTTCTAGGGCCAAACACAACTTAGTAACATGCTGGGAGGGACTGTTTGGATATATTTTATCTCTCAGAAGTTGCTATCATTAAAGAAAAGATTGGTGACCTCTGATCTCAATGAAAGTCACTAATCCGGTGATGAGTCGAGGATGGCAAAGGTGTGTCTTGAAACACGCTACCCTTTTCCTATCGTGGAAGTTCACAGGGGATTTAAAAGTCTGCAGATTTCATGTATGTTATTTCTTGTATGCAATTAGGGATGCTGAACTACATAATAGGGAGTGCGCATTCATTCACTGCGGCTGCTGTCTCTAGATTCCTTGGATCCTTAGCACCTGTAAATAGCATTAAAAGCCAGCCTTTCTTATTTTTATATAACACTGTAATTTTGGAGTGTGTGCTGCCTCTGTGGATCAAAGGGAAGCAAAGCAAGGTATGGTTCAAGCATCACCATGATTCTCATGCTCTCCCCCCCTCCCCCCAAGGTATGATGAAACAATTCCATGTGCATAGAGTCACTGTTTCAGTTGGTGTACCATAATTCTGCCGTATTATGGCTCACAAACAACCATCAACTAAAATCCATGGACTTCGTAGTTCCTTAAGAGTGTCCATGCCCACTGACTCAAAAACACACAAAACGTTACTTCCTTCACAATCTCGCCACAGAGCCAGCCCTGGTTCTCACAGACACACAGCAGCTCTGGAGAATGGCTTCCATTGAAAAAGGAGAGCACGGATGGGCTCAGAAAGCTGCCGTCAGGAAAGAGAAAGATCTTGCATTTCTCCCAAGCATTTCTCCCCGTGCAAAACCAGTACAAGGGAGTCGTTTTCCCATTTCTGCTGCCGCACATGCACGCAATAGCTCCATGTGCAGCAGCAGAAACTGAAAAACTCCCCCCTACACACACACACACACTGTTTTTGCAGGCTTAGGGTTGTCGACCTCCATGTAGGGACAGGAGATCTCCCAGAATTACAAATGCTCTCCAGATTACAAAGATCAGTTCTTCTGGAGGAAATGGATGCTTTGGAAGATGGACTCTATGGCATTATACCCCAGTCATGTCCCTCCACCTCCCCAAACGCTGTCAACTCCAGGATCCCACACCAAATTTCCAGGAATTTCCCAACCTAGAGTTGGCAACCATACACAGACCAGAAGCCGGTGGAGAAAGCAGCAGGTGGTCCTGGGGCCCATGCCTGTATGTAGCATCCAATATCTCATTGCACCCACTGACGTCATTAGTAGGCACAACACAGGGCTGAAGGGGCTAAGAGAGGAGGGGCCAAGGTGCACTTGAGTGATCAGCCTGGCTCCCGCCAGATACCGACCTCAGGAGAAAAGCTGGGGATGGGTGCCTTGGGCAGCATAAAGGGAAGAGTCCACTGACAGTGGGGGGATAGGGTGGGAGCAAGGAGGTGCCCACTCACAGGCTGGGGCATGACTGGATGCACTTGCAAGAAAGTACTGGCCCCTGTTATTTTAGCAGCAGGAAGACTAAAAGAAACCCAGTTCTATCAAAACAGCATCTAAAATGCCTTAAACTCATGCAATCAGATTCCTCACAGCGTTGCAAAATGAAGTAAGATTTATGTGCTCTGAAGAGAAACCAGAGGGTGATCTGGCTGCAACGTCTGTCACCCCATTGGTCGCCAGGGTTGATTCGGCTGCAAAATGAAATAAATTTTCTGTCATGAGAGATATTACAGTTTGGCAGCTGGGAAAATGTGATCTCTCTGTGATTAAAGTGGAAAGGTATCTAGATCCCCCACAATGATTGTACTTTTATAACAATGAAAAACAATTGTCTGCAAAGGCCTTAAAAATACATGCACATGTTCAGTCAAGTAACAACCATCTTATGGTGACCCCAGCAAGGGGCTTTCAAGGCAAGTGAGAAGGGTGGTTTGCCATCACCTCTGCCTTGTGTTCCTTGGTGGCTTCCCATCCAGGGACTGACCCTGCTTAGCTTCCAAGATCTGAAGAGATCGGGCTACACTATGCAGCCTTTTCTCCCACAGTTTTAAGATGTAAAAACATTTTAAAAGACTGCAGAATAGCTAATAATATCTGTGTTCATATTTATTAAAATGTAGTACATAGTAGTACAAAACCAATCATACTCAGACCAATTAACTAAGAAATTGTTACTTTAAACTTTAAAAACGAACAATTCAGACATGCAGGAATGGTGTGGTCCTTCCTGGAATTTTCCACTTCAGACTGCAATGAGGAGTTGTGTGTGAATGATTTTTTTAAAAAAGAAAAAAGAAACTGTCCTACAAAGCTTTCATGTCATGCAGAACACCAGGTTAGGAACAACTTCCACCCTTAATCTGCAGCCTGAAATGATACAGTCCAAGAAAGCGCTGAAAAACATGTTAATTCAGTGTGTTTAGATTTTTCCTCAATATCTGTCAAACATGAGAGGCTCTGAAATTTTTTTTTTTAAAGTCCTTCCTCCATTAAATTCCTGAGTACTGAAGCAGAAAAATTGGAATCCTGGGGAAATCAGCATTATTGACCTATAGAGAAGGAAATCTCATTTGAAACTGTTCTTCTCTTGTGGTTTCTCTCTAGCACAGACTAATAATGACTTGATAGAAACGTCTGTCTGTCATAAATGGACTCTCATTTGTCAGTCATCTATTGGATATGAAGCTGGTTCTGTGGCTAGGAGTTTATTTCAGAGGCTCCAAATATTTATTCATGATAAAATGCATATAAATGTTGCATTTGCTAGGGTTCTTCATAATTCTCCTGCGAATTTTACTGTATGACTTCACTCCTGCAATTGGACTTCTTTTGCTTTACTTCTCTTTTAATGTGCTTTTTATCAGCCTTTTCAAATAGTATTCATGCTATTAAACAGAACCACTAGCGTGGCCTTGTTCTAGAAGGGTTAATAAAGTATAACTTGCATTCTAAGCTCGATTCAATTTCTTTTATGTAAACATTCTGCATAAATGACCAAGACGATCTTTGTTTCTGATTCAGTCTGCAACAACCTTTTATATCAATGATCATCACATGTGAACACATAAAGTAAGATAAAAACAAAGTGGAATTTCCTGAGTTCTAAATAAGGTTTACACAATCCCAGAATGCAACCTTATATATTTAGTGCCGTTGCATTTTAATTTTTTTAAAATGTTACTATGCACTCAGTTTGTAATAAATGCATGAGTTGATAATATTTTGACTTTTATAGCTCAAATTCAACACCCTCCACAGATTTTTCAGACTTTAAAGAATTTAATATTCTTCACAAAAGCCCTTTTGAAGAATACTACAGTAACATAAGAAAAATGACTGCTTGAGTGTGCCCTATCATTTGGAAAGTGTTTTATTGCTTTAATTTCCTATCTTTGTAAAGTAACAAGCAGCATAATAGAAGATATACTGTTAACGACTTTGCAAATTATTAGAAAGTTCAGGCTGACTGGACTTTTAAGTTACGTGAGGAAAAAGAATCCTCTCTTTAGCTGAAAAATGTAAACAAACTCCAGTATTTATAATGTAGCTGCTTTCCATGGTGTTCTAGCTTTGACAGTATATTTTCATGTGAGAAATCCTAGAGTTTAGCAATTCAGTCCAAAACAAAGTTACCCTCTTCTAAGCCCATTGACTTCAGTGGACTTAACAGAGTCTGCAAGGGTCACTCTAAACATTACTTCCTCCCCAATTTTGCCATGCAGCCAACCTGGCCTCCGCGCAGACACACAGCAGTTCTGGGGAATGGCTTACAGTTTTTTTAAAAGGAGAGAGCCCAAGGAGAAAAACGGCAGGAGCTGTCTCTCCCCCAGTGGCAGCTTTGCAACCCCATTTGAACTCTCCTTTTTGAAAAATACAAGCCATCCCCAGAGCTGCTGTGTCTCTGGAGGAGCCGCTGGCTCCATGGCGAACTCCTGAAGGAAGTAACATTTAGACCTTAACTCTGTTTTGAATTTCACTGTCTCTCTGTGCTAATTGTGTATGAATCATGAGATTTCAGGAAAACTAATGTTATTTCATTTGGAAGGCACGCACAATGATAGCGGCTTCTCTTCTGGATTCCAGTATAGAAAGCTGCCATTATATCTGAAATGACCCAGAACATACATTTTCATTCATTTATTACATTTTCCTATGCACGGCTGACTTTTAATTCCCGATATTGTCAATCCAGCATGGTCACATTAAGCCTTTTAACCCAGTTCTAGGGACATCCGTTTGCTGTCCGCCTTAGTGGCATCAGTGCATACGAAGGCAGGAGCGTATTCCACGGAGAAAAAAAAAATCAATTTTCTTTACAAAAATTATAGATATGAAAAATGTGACAATATGCCTAACCTGCAGAAATATGGTGTAATATGACCTCATAAATAATTGCATTTTTCTAGCAGGGGTAATAGACTATTCAATGACTTGTTACAGTATGTGTAGCAGATACACAGACATCAAGCGACACACTTGTAATGGAAGTTACATGTTTATCAGTGCAGAGCAAAGAGTACCAGATTCACAAGGGCTTCCTAATCCCACCACTGTTCTGCCACCAAAGGATTACAAAACATCTGTCAGTAACAGATTGTTGGGTTTTTCCACAAAACCGAACACAAAAAGGAATGCACTTGCCATGTGGCCTAACCCTTTGAAACGACAAAGGAAACTGTTGATCTGAAGATGTGATTTATAATAATAATGGTCTTCAATGGATTTGAAAGCTGCGGGAGTCATTCTTGAATTGCTTTTATCATTATTGATTATACTTGGTGCATATTTGAACAATCATACATACTTGTTAAAAAATTGCAATATTCCTAATGATGAGTGGCGGAAAGATGTTCCACATTATAAAGCTGGTCAGGGAGGCACAATTATTTATAAAGCTCCAATGTAAACATATTTTAAAGCAGTATATTTGTCTAGTGGAGGCTAAAGTGCAACAGAGATCGCAAACATTGCTGGTATCCTTGTTTATCTAGCTAGTCTTTTGAAAGAATAATGATTTGCAAGCTTTATTGCTAACTGAAGCACAAAAGATTTCCTCTAGGCTTGCCACAGACAATCCTCAGGCACATTAGACGAGTCAACTAGAGTTAGTTCAAAGTGAATTGCTCTATTTTAATCATGGTGATTTTACCCGCTCAGTCGATAGGCGGTAATGGTGTATTGTCAGTAATTTTTTTCCTTTTAAGTGACAGGCTTGGTCACTTCATTTGAAGACATATTTTAGCATTTGGGTAATTTATTTACTTTCATTATATTGCTGCTTTTACTACCTTCTTTAATCCCCTCTTTCTTTTTGTTTATATGATCATTAGGGAGTTCTAATCTTGTACTAATTGATCATTGTGTATGTGTGTTTGGGGGGGTATGTGATATATATATATTTACTTTTGTCCATTCGAAACAATGTGATCAGAAGACTGATAATGAAGATGGCTTGTCTTTATGAATCCTGATACTGTCAGGCAGGGTGAGCTATGGTGCTAGGAATGGAACATGCCAGGGAAGAAGAGAATGGAAATGGCTTTGTGATTGCCCCTTCTGCTGTTCTTCCTAGGCAAAGGAACTCTGGGTATCAATGAACCGCTAGGTCACCTATCTTCTCCCCACCCCCCCAGCAGCAATTTCTCACCCTTGAAGAGGACCCTATGGAGTAATAGCCATGCATGAGCTGCTGTACAATAGTGGTTAAGTGGTTGGGCTGTGAATCAGCACTCTACTGCCATGAGTTCAGTAGGTAAGCTACTCTTCTCAGCCTCAGCTCCTGAGCCCCAGCTCCCCAGCAGTACTGGGAGCAGGGCTTTTTTTCAGCGGGAAAACGGTGGAACAGAGTTCCAGCACTCCTGAAAATACTCGGCAATAGTGCGTGAATATTATTTCAAAGAAATATTATTTCAAAGAATCCCGTGTGTTTCTTCCTCATTTCCCTCTTGAGAGTTCCGCAACCTCTTTTCCCAGAGAAAAAGCCCCTGATTGGGAGGATAATAAAAGCAGTGACTGGGACACTGATCTGTCTAGAACAACAGTATATAAATGCAGTGATGTTGATGATGTTGATGAGGATGATGTTGGAAGGCTGCAGTGGGAAGAAGAAAGGGGAGAAATTTCCCCCGTCACCTCTTATCTGCATCCTTCCAACCCAAGTGGCTATTACTTCAGAGAGATCCTACGGCCCTGGGAATAAATGATTATTTATCTATTTAATTTATTTATGTCATTTATATTCCGCCTTTCTCACTGAGACTCAAGGCGGATTACATAGTGTGAGATTAGGACAATCAGTGGCAAGGACAAGGACAGGAGTTTCCATACAGTGTCAAGAACATTTCCATAAACAGTGTCATAGGGTAAATGAATACAAGTTTACAAAGACCTAGTATTAGCAAGGATCCAGTATGGGGTTGAAGAATTGCTGGAACAGAACATAATCAATTCTAGGACTTACATTAAACAACATGAAGCATAGGTAGTATATAGGAGTACATATTTAAAGCAACAGATAATATGTAAGGCAACATAATGGTGAAATCTATGGTTCCTAGCTCATTAGCGAAACATTTGGGACCCCTTTCCTACAATACCACCCTCTTAGCTGAGAAAAAGGCCTTTTTGAATAATTCGGTTTTGCATCATTTGTGGAAAGCCTCAGGAATGGAGGCTCTCCTGACCTCCTCAGGCAGGCCGTTCCATGGGGTGGGGGCCACCACAGAGAGAGCCCGTGTAGGGGCTGCTGTTGATTTCACCCATGTACAAGGTCGCACGTGCAAGAGACCCTGTTCAGATGAGCAAAGCTGCTGTGGAGGGACATAGGGAGGGAGGCAGTCCCAAAAGTATACTCGACCAAGGCCATGAAGCACTTTGTATGTAATAACCAATACCTTGAACTGAGCATGGTAACTGATAGGTAACCAATGGAGTGATTGCAGGATGGGAATGATGTTCAAGCTCCTGCTCACTCCTGATAATAGTCAAGCTGCAGCATTTTGCACCAATAGGAGCCTCCAAGTTAACCTAAATGGGAGACCAATGTATAATGCATTACAATAGTCAAGTTTTGATGTTACCATAGCATGGATCCAGGTGGCCAGGTCAGCTGTGTTGAGATAAGAAGCCATTTTCCAGGCTAGAGTGAGATTGTAGTAAGTAGTAAGCATTTTTTACAGCTGCCTTGTTTTTCTAGTAGTAGTGCTGGATCCAATATAACCCCTGGGCTCTTAACTGAGTCTGCAAAGGTCAAACAAACTTCATTGAAAGTGGGAAGTACAATGTTTTTTAAGATCTCTGTCTTCTCAACAAGCAACAATTCAGTATTGTCTGAGTTCAATCTTTTGTTATTTTTCAGCCATTTCACTACGGCTGTCAGGCAGCGATCTAAGGTTTCTACTGCATCCTGTGGGGACCTTGATAGCGAAATATAGAGTTGGGTATCATCTACATATTGATGACATCCCACTCCATAGCTACGAATGAGTTCTCCTAAAGGTTTTACATAGAGGTTGAATAACATGGGAGATAAATTTGCGCCCTGCGGGACCCCACAAAATAATTCCCATTCTGGAGATAGCTGATCTCCAACAGCAACCCTTTGAGTCCGGTTCATGAGAAACTATTTAAACCAGTCCAAGGCACATCCTTTGATGCTCACTTCTGTTTCTAAACACCTCAACAGGATGTCATGGTCTACTCTGTCAAAGACTGCAGACAGATCCAGGAGGAGCAATAAGGAGGCATGACCAAGAAGATCTGGAGTTGGTCAGCTACTGCTCTCTCAATCACTTTGACCAGAAATCCAGAGGAGTTAGTTGTGTTATTCTGTAGTAGCAAAATAGAAGAGTCCAGTAGCACCTTTAAGACTAACCAACTTTACTGTAGCATAAGCTTTTGAGGACCACAGTTCTCTTCATCAGATGCATCTGCACACAGATAGTGGCTTTTATAGATGCCAGGATCCTGTTAAGGTCTGTCATTGTAACTGGTTCAAAGCAGTCCAAATATAGGCCAGATGATGTTTTAAGCATTTCTTCTATCTCGTTTGTATTGCAGCTAGCATCTAGATCAGAGTGTATTCATGCTACTTTATCAGCGAAAAACTTAGCAAAGGTCTCGCAGCTAATTGTTTGTTCTTGGGTCTGTAAAGGTTCAGATTTAGGGGTTAGAAGGTGTCTGGATACCCTGAACAATTGAGGCGGTCGTGAACTAGCCGACGCAATTGTTGCCGAGAAGTAACATTTCTTTGCCACTTTCATTTCCATTTCATAGATCCCTCAGTGTGTTCTGTAGCAAGTTCTATCAGTTTCTGTGCGTGTTTTATGCCAGCGTCTTTCTAGACATCTTCCAGCCCTCTTCAGGTTAGCCAGCTCCGTGGTAAACCATGGTGCTGGTTTCTGTCCCAAGAGTCGGAGGGGTCGACAAGGAGCAATGGTGTTGATAGCTTCAAGGAGCTTTGTGTTCCATGTTCCTACAGCATTTTCTGTGGAGCATGTGTCTGGAATTCTAAAATCCCCCAAGGCATTTTGGAATCTAGAAGGGTCTATGAGCCTTTGTGGGTGAATCATTTTAACTGGATCCCCTATTTTGTGATTGATTTATTAGATTTATTAGATTTTGAGGGGTGTTGGGGCCATATTCACTTTTGTCTTCAGCAGATGATGGACCATGGTTCAGGCTGAACCTCCAATGTTGAAACAAGGTTTTCTCTTAAAGGCTTAATGCAAAATATTAAATGTAGTGTGTGGCATCTTTCATGTGTAGGGCCTGCCATTATTTGAGAGGCCCTGGGTTGCCAGGGAAGCTATAAATTCCTGAGCCAGGCCTGACTTTGAACATTCAGCATGGATGTTGAAGTCTCCCAGAACAATAAGTCTAGGTGTCTCCAACATCATGTCTGCTAGCAGCTCTGCCAACTCAGAAAGGGTGCTTATGGGGGATCTGGGTCATCTGTAAACAAGCAGGATGCCCAGTCTGTCTTTAAAGACAGGAACAAGCAGTCAATACAAGCCATAGCTTGTACTGGAGATCTGTGGAAGTTGAAGGACCCACAAAGAATAATAGCAATTCCACTGTCCCGGGTGCCATAGAGAGGTTGGTGTAGGACTGCATAGCCAGGTGTGTTGGGAAAGACACACCTTGTCATTTTCCTGCAGTCAAGTCTCTGTTAGGCAAGACACATCAATTTTCTCATCCTGCAACATCCCAGGAATGCGTGCAACTTTGGTCCGAACAGATCTGCTATTGCATAGTATTAGTGAAGCAGGGGTGGTGGTGGAAGTGGCCCCATTATCAGTAGGGGGAATACTAGAGAGGTTGGATAAGCAGCGAGCATTACTGCTTGATGTTGGGTGCCTTTGGTAAGTCCTACTCCCATATTTACCAGCTCCCAGCTGCACTTATAGCAAATGTGCCAGACATTTTCACCAAGCAAGTAAGTAGTAAGAAGCTTAGCATGGCACTCTGCAACCACTTACTAGAGTATCAAACATACTACCGGTCTCAATTCAGGCAACAGACTAGGGCTACAATCATGGTACAGTTAAGCAAACAAGTGTCCCAGGAACAGTTCATAATATAGTGATGTTCTTCCTATTCTCTTGTGTCCACCACCTTGTGTAGTTGATGGTTTCTCCCTGGCTGAGTGCCCTGGGCTAAGAGCCATGGGCCAAGAGCCTTTGTGCACATGCCAAGAGGCTCACACCTCTTGCATGGAGCCACAGTTAAATAGCAAGCAGCACCTGTGAAAGAGAAGGTGGGGTGGGTAGCATGGAGTCACAGTTAAACAGCAAGCAGTACCTGTGAAAGAGAAGGTGGGGTGGGTAGCATAGTGGTAAAGTGCACACTAATGTTACCTCACCTGCAGTGGTTCATTTGTTTTGTCTAAGAGCCAAGCTACAAGTGATGCCTGACACAGGTTGGACACTTGTCAGCTTCCCTCAAGTTTTGATGGGAAATGTAGGTGTCCTGGTCTTACAGCTTGGCTTTCCATTTAATTGTTTACAACCCCCACACACACACACACAGCGGAGGGGAAGGGGGGTGCCCAGTGAGACCCCAATGCCTGCACTCCCATCCCGACTGCATGTTCTCCCTCCCATAGACTGCCGCTCTGTAAACTTCAGTTAAATGGAGAGCCAAGCTGCAAGACCATAACGCCTACATTTACCATCAAAACTTGAGGGAAGCTGACAACTGTCCAACCTGTGTCAGGCATCACTTCTAGCTTAGCTCTGAGAGTCTACTTTTATTACTCAGCCTTTCAATTTAAGTGATAGACAGCTAGTCAGATTATTTTTTTACAGGTGTGGCATATCTGAGGCAAAGATTTGTGGTACTGCTCGTTTTTGCTTCTACTTTTTGGAGAGTATAGAACTAAGTATTTTATAATGACACGCTAATCTCATAGGGGAATGATTTCTCTTTGAGCTTCTCTCATCTCTGAGTTCTAATGGTTGAGCCTCCATTCTCCACAGGAAAATGTCTCTGAGGCTCCAGTGTGAGTGTATCAAAGGTCATTTTCAGCACCTCTTTGAGACATAGTTTTTTATTCATGAGTCATGACCTGGCAACATCTGCTCAAGACATGATAGTTTTCATATGCCCAGGAAAAGGCAGCTTGCGTAAGGACTAAAATACAGGATGCGTTTGTTTATGAGTTGTCTCCAGGTTCACCACACACATCAGCTCCAAGAATGTAGCTTTAAAAGCTACAGAAGCTGATTTCGCTGTCAGTAGATGGCATGAATGGAGGAAGGGGTTCCTGCTTGCGGGACCAGCCTGAATCGCAGGAATTCACCAGGCAGGAAAAAACACGCTGACGCTTCTTTTGGAGAAAATTGGCCACAACTTTATTGGTTACAGAATCTTGGAGCTATGGCTGCGTAAGGGCACGGATCCCATCATCGGCTGACCCGCCTGCCAGGCGATGACCCCTCACCCCTCCAGCCGGCCCGCTGCAGGGGGAAACCACGGGATGACAGTTAAGGGAGTCACACTGGGCGGTAGCCTCTGCGTGGCTCCCCCGTCACCTGAACACAGGCCTGGTCTGTCAGCCCCCGAGCTGGGCTTACCCCTGCCAAGCCTGGCCCAAGATCCCTTATGGGGATCCCCATCTATGGGAACACAGTGCCGGCCGGCACTGTTTTTCCCAATGGGATCGGTGCCCCACGCCCAAACCGCCAACAACAAGTTGTGACAATTAACGCTAACAAAACTCAACTTCAATGCTCATACATACGTAATCCTGCAATTACGGTAACCTAACTATTACATTAACTTCTAACCGTCTTCAAGCGGAGGGTGGGCGGGGATCGCTGCTCCGAAGCCGACTGAGCCACGGGAGCCGGCCCAGCCTTATAAGACCTCTGGGGAGGACCTGAGGGAAAACTTCCCCTTTCAGGTCGGCTGACTGCCTTCTCCCCATTGGCTCCCAGGCGGCGACTCCGATTGGCCAGCTGTGCCTTTCAAACACCCAGCTCAGCCTGCTGTGGAGCCGCGCGCCTGGGCTGGGCCGGCAGGAAAGCCGTCCTGCCTTCCTTTCCCGCTTTGCAGCCCCGCAAACGCCGGCGCAGGTAAGTTCCGCGCCGGAGGCTTGCGGGACCAGCCTGAATCGCAGGAATTCACCAGGCAGGAAAAAACACGCTGACGCTTCTTTTGGAGAAAATTGGCCACAACTTTATTGGTTACAGAATCTTGGAGCTATGGCTGCGTAAGGGCACGGATCCCATCATCGGCTGACCCGCCTGCCAGGCGATGACCCCTCACCCCTCCAGCCGGCCCGCTGCAGGGGGAAACCACGGGATGACAGTTAAGGGAGTCACACTGGGCGGTAGCCTCTGCGTGGCTCCCCCGTCACCTGAACACAGGCCTGGTCTGTCAGCCCCCGAGCTGGGCTTACCCCTGCCAAGCCTGGCCCAAGATCCCTTATGGGGATCCCCATCTATGGGAACACAGTGCCGGCCGGCACTGTTTTTCCCAATGGGATCGGTGCCCCACGCCCAAACCGCCACTGGAGGCATGAAATGGCTCCCCGCCACAGCTCCTAATGCTGCAACCAACAAAGCAGAGCATCCCGGATATCTTGCAACCATAAATCCTGACCCCAGCTGGACAGGTGCACTCCATCAGGTTGATACAATGCCTCCGTCCGAAAGGAGATATCCGGGTGATCAATTACTACACCACCAGCTGCCACTACAAATCTCCCCACCGTCTTGGACAACCGCCGCCTAGCTAGGTCTACCTTCTCAGGGGCCCGTGCCCCTCTCCATGACCTCCGTTGTAACAGTGCAGACCAAAACACGAACATGTTGGGATAACTTTCATGCAACACCCCCAAGTCTCTCAAAACGTCCTGCTGCACATCCAATTTAGTCCTTTTGGTAAGGTCGTTTTCTCCGAGCTGCAAAACAACCGCATCAGGTGGACCCACGCGCCGCACTAGCCGTAGGAAAAGAGGCAGCAACTCCTTCCAGGTCATTCCCCGGGAACCGAACCACGAAACTGCAACTGATTCCCCGAGGCCCAGATCACGTCCCCAGCCAGACACCTTCGCATAACGCACTGCCCAATGCACGATGCTGTGGCCCATGATCCACACCTGTGTTCGCTGGCCTGTAAAGACTATAAAGAAGAAGGATTAATTACCTGCTCTGGGCGCACATATGATCTGAAACTGCACGACCTCCAGCGACCAATCTTTCGAACCCCGCTCGCTGGAAGGCCCAGCTGTGATGCCACAGTGGCCGCCCCGATTCTAAAGGAATGGGCCCCGAAATCCTGCGCTGGAAGCCCTCCCGCTGCTAGGGCGGCCCTGAGCACTCTGACAAACTGGTAACGCGAAAGAGGGGTCCCATCCTGATGCACAAAAAGGACGCCCTCACCTGCCGGCCGCTCAGCCAAATAAACTGAAAGGGCTCTGAGCGGGCACGGGCCCAAACCCGAGGCGCCCAATTGGATCTGAACCCCCCGCCCCCGCTGGTCCGTCTTGGACCTACGGAGGTGAATGACCAAGCCAGAACTGGAAAGTGCCACATCCCTAATCCCCAAAGCCCTGCTGTCAACCTCCCGCCTTGAATTGGCTACTAACTCTCCCACTCGGAAGGCCCCGAAAAATGCTAAGGTAAATGCGGCCTCAAACAGTTGTGCTTCAAAAGCCGAATAGCAGACTGTGCGCAGGCGTTCAATGAGCATAACCAGCACCTGATATGTTATTGGGCGTCGCCAATCCGGTGACGGAGGGGACAAACGCCTCCAACCCTCAATGGCCCTCCTGGCTGCAAAATTTATGCAGGGGTCGGGAAAACCCCTTGCCTTACTGAAAAAGGAGATGGCTGCCAAGTGGCACTTCATGGTTCTGGGAGCCAAACCCAACCCTCTGAGATGAGCCAAGTAACGAAGCACCAGCCCCTCGGATGTCGGCAGGCAACCAGAACCACCCCAGTGCCGTGAGACAGACAAGAAATTGGTCAGAGCCCTGCTGTACGCCTGTAAAGAAGAAGGAGCAACTGATGATAATACTCCCTGAACTATGGAGCGTTCCCAAGGTTCCAGAGGTCCTCCGGGAAGGGGTCCGGGTCCCGGCGTGCTTCCGGTGCCAAGGCCATGAACCGCTCCGTCTGGAAGCGAGACAACGCGTCCGCGATGCTGTTATCCGCGCCTGCTACATGCTTCACAGAGAAAGAGATGTTATTGACTAGGCACTCTAGAACAAACCGCCGCACTAATCGCATTACCCGCTCAGAGCGCGATGACTGCCTATTCAGAACTTTGACCACTGCCATGTTGTCACACCAGAATAGCACTTTCTGATTCCTAAACTGTTCTACCCATATGACGACTGCCACTAGTATTGGGAACAGTTCCAAAAAAGTGAGGTCCCGTAACAAACCCAACCCAGTCCAGCTGCTGGGCCATGGTTGAGCACACCACCGGCCCTTAAGATAAACTCCAAAGCCGGCACTACCTGCCGCATCGGAATGAACCTGCAGCTCAGTGGCTATCTCCCAACTGCCTTGCCAGAAGGACACCCCATTATACTGTGACAGAAATGTCTGCCAAATCCTGAGGTCCTCCTTTATACCCTTAGTAAGTCTGATGTGGTGACTTGGCAAAGCAACCCCAGACATGGCGCGAGCCACCCGTGCGCAGAAGGGGCGACCTGGAGAGACCACCCTGCAGGCGAAATTAAGATGCCCCAGTAAGGACTGCATCTCCTTCAAAGTGACCTTTCGGCGGCCCAGCATGGTTTGAATCAGGTCCTGTAAAGCTTGGAGCTTATTCTGGGGAAGCCTAGAACACCCCAAAACGGAATTCAATTCAATCCCCAAATAAGTAAGCTGAGCCGCTGGACCCTCCGTTTTTTCCTCCGCTAGGGGGACCCCCAGTTCCTTTGCTAAGGCCTGAAAGGTCGCCAGCCGCTGCGCGCAAGTGGCTCCCCCTGGGGGCCCAACGAGGAGGAAATCGTCCAGGTAGTGCGTGACCTGAGGGCATGCCAGGCGGTCCTTAGCGGCCCATTCCAAAAATGTGCTGAATGTCTCGAATGCTGCACAAGCCACCGAGCAACCCATAGGCATGGCCTTATCAACATACCAGGCCCCCCGGAACTTGAAACCTAGGAGGCAGAAATCCTCAGGGTGCACAGGCAGGAGCCTGAAAGCCGCCTGAACGTCGCACTTTGCCATAAGGGCCCCGGTGCCACAAGAACGTACTAAACTTATGGCATGGTCAAGTGAAGCATATCGAACCGAGCACAATTCTGGTGGTATGGAATCGTTAACAGAAGAACCCCTGGGATAAGACAAATGATGAATGAGGCGGTATTCACCAGCTGCCTTCTTCGGGACCACTCCTAAAGGAGATACACGGAGATTGGGCAGCGGGGGCGAAGCGAAAGGCCCCGCAACCCGCCCGGCCCCAATCTCCCTGTCCAACTTCCTGGCAACCACTTCAGGCATGTCCCTAGCTGACTTAAGATTGCCCGATGTTGTAGGGACTCTGGGGCCTGTATAAGGGATCCGAAAACCCAAAGAAAACCCATTCCAAATGTAGCTGGCAGCAGAACTATTGGGATAACTATCTAAGAGGCGCCGTAGAACATCCATTCGAATGGGGGAAGGAGCAAGGGCCATGCTAAAAGGAACCTCATTGCTTCCCACCCGATGCAGGCTGGCCGGAGCCGGCAGAACCTCCATCCTTGCGTGCGCCTGCATTGGAGGGCCGGCCCCCTCGAAAGGACTGCTGAGAGGCCCCGTACCGTGGGCAAGACACTCGAGGGTGTGGGCCCGAGCATGACTCGCAGAAGTGCTCAAACTTGCAGCGGGCCCGCAGACACCTACCTTGATTATATTCCCAGCACACCATTTTCTTATCCTTCCTAGAGACCCACCGCCCTTGTCGGGCGAAGTCGCTCCTCCCCCGCATATGGGGGCCGACCAGCCACAACCATAATTTCTGACTTATGAGATCCCATCTCCTCCGAGCGCTGTGAGACACCCGCTTCCTAAAAGCCTCATCATAATCAATGGCCGCTGCCTCCCCTGCCAAGGATCGAGCCCTGAGGACATTGGCCAAATGGTTAGAAATGTGCCATCCCCTATCCGGGTACGCCAGCTGAACCACCCCCATGAAAACTGTATAACCTTCCATCCAATTAGCAAAAGTCCTCTCTACCTCTGCTTTCCTGTCCTTTTCCTTACGCCTTCGCGATGGAGGACGTGAGAGGCCCTCCTCGGCCTCAGGGCGGAGTAAAGCGAAGACATCTACATAATATCCATCTAATATACGTCTCCTCATTTTTCGCGACAAATGTGCCCCTGGGGTATCCTCATCATCCCCACCGCCCACCACTGGCTGGTCTGCTTTCTCTGCTGCCCCCTGTCCCCACACAGCCACTGGTCCCGACACTCCTGCGCCTCTCCTGGAGCGCCGTCTGGCGGCCCAAGCCGGAATAGGCGGCACTTGAGCTGTCGCCTCCCAGTAATCCCCATCAGAACCCCGCCCTTCCTCCCCAGAGGAAGACTCACTTGATGTGCTAGTCTCAGAGTTGTCCCTGTGCCGAGGTGCTCGTCGCGCCCGACGCCTCCTGTGCTTTCTCCTTGCCGCTGGACGTCGTCTAGCCTCCGGACTGGATGATTCCCTGCTGGACGGAGAGCGATGCCGGCGCCGCTTCCCGCTGGCACCCCTCTGACCTACCTGCTCGCCTGCAGTTTCGTTGGACGACACACCATCCTCCGGCGTCGAGACTTCCCCATCTGTACCAACCCCTGAGGGCCCTATCTTGTCCACCCTTTTTGAAAGCCTTTCCAGTGCTCTGGACAGGCCCTGCAATGAAGGGGCTCGCCTGGGCCTCGTACTTCCGCTGGCTGAACCAGCAGGAGAACCCCCATGGGCAAGTCGTACCACTGCAGGGGATCCACGGGCCCCGCCCCTACGCCCATGCCTTGGTTCAGCACCTGGGGTGATGGCACGCCTTAAGGCCCCAGATGCCAGCCTCGTGGCTGGCCTACTCCTCTGTTCCATGGCCGCCTGAGCATCGCCCTGGTCAGGGACGTGGCCGGCATCCCGCTGCCCAGTGCCCGCTGCCCTGCGGGAGTTACCCCGGGCCTCTCCCCCAGTCCTGGGTGTCTTATTCCTGGCCGCCCCTCGCCTGCTAGAATGGGCCTTTGCCGCCTGCGCAGCCCTCTTGCGAGAACGGGCCCTTACTGCCTGCGCAGCCTTCTTATGCTTAGCAGGCATGCCGAGGTGGTTTTTTTTTTTTTTTTTTTTTTTTTTTTTTTTGGATCACCACAGTGTGTACCGTGGCCTATGAGCCGCCTCCGCCTTTACAGGTCCCGGCCCAAGATGGCCGCACGCTGTGCCCAGCCCCAAGATGGCCGCCTGAGGGCCTAACGTGGCCTAACTCGGCCCGCCGCACAGGGGGCCTGCCCGCTCTAAGCTGGGCCCAGTTAAAGATGGCCCAGCCGGGGAGAATCCCAACCTCCCCCACTTGTCCCGCTAAGGCCCCTCCCAAAACGCCCCTCAATGCGGCCTACCTACAGCCGCCGACGCCCCTCCCGACACCTGGGAAGCGCGCCGCAAAGGGAAGCGCGTCGTTAACGCGCAGGCCGGCAGCAATCGCTGCCCCGGGTCCGTGAAGGGCCGAGCCGGTAACGAGGCCGCCTTCGGAGCTACGATCGAGTGCAACCCCACTGATCGCTGCTCCGAAGCCGACTGAGCCACGGGAGCCGGCCCAGCCTTATAAGACCTCTGGGGAGGACCTGAGGGAAAACTTCCCCTTTCAGGTCGGCTGACTGCCTTCTCCCCATTGGCTCCCAGGCGGCGACTCCGATTGGCCAGCTGTGCCTTTCAAACACCCAGCTCAGCCTGCTGTGGAGCCGCGCGCCTGGGCTGGGCCGGCAGGAAAGCCGTCCTGCCTTCCTTTCCCGCTTTGCAGCCCCGCAAACGCCGGCGCAGGTAAGTTCCGCGCCGGAGGCTTTCTCCTCTAGTCTTTTCCCTCAGCCTAAAGAACGTCCAGTGGAAATATATTTACCTAAATTTGAAGCTTCACATTATGCAAATAACTTTCTAGGGGGGTTCTTTAAGTTCAGGAAAAAGGAGAGTACAGGTTGGGTCCAGGGTTGGGTTAGGGTTGGTATTATCTTTTCACTGGGCCTGTGAGATGTTCTGCCAAGTATATGGTTGAGGCTGGGCTATGGATGAGCTTTCTTATCAGTCTCCTATTGGGAGGGGGTAGTGTAATCCCCACCCTGTTTTTTTTCCACTGGTTGAACTACAGCTACTCTTTCACCTCCCACCCCACAAAATGTTTTGATTGGAGCTGAGAGACAGTTTGGTGTAGTGGTTAAGATCATGGGACTCTAATCTGGAGAACTGGGTTTGATTCCTCACTCCTCTACTTGAAGCCAGCTGGGTGACCATGGGTCAGTCACAGCTTTTAGGAGCTCTCTGAGGGCCAAGCTACACATGACGAATGACACTTGAACGGCAAGTGGATTGAGTGGAGGGCAAGTGAACAGGGAGAAATACACTTGCCGTTCAAGTGTCATTCGTCATGCGTAGCTTGGCCCTCAGTCCCACCCACCACATAGACAGATTGTCGTGAGGATAATAACATCACACTTTGCAAACTGCTCTGAGTGGGCATTAAGTTGGCTGCTGTCTAGAGTTGTTTTATTACTGAATTGTGTTTATCTATGATTTTAATGCAAATTTTAATGTAAATTTTAATACGGCTGTTATCCTCTCTGAGCCCATTCATGGGGAGAGTGGATTATAACTCCAATCAATCAATCAGGGTCAGCAAGGAGTTCAGGCAGTGCAGTGGTGTCATCCTCGGACAAGAACCTGCATGTTAACAGTTACAGTTACTGTTCAAATCTCCACTCCACCTTGGAAGCTTGCAGGCTGACGTTGGGCCACTCACATATTTTCAGCCTAACCCACCTCACAGAGTTGTTGTGAGAATAAAATGGAGAAGAGAACAATGTAAGCCACTTTGGAGAGAAAGATACAGTATAAATGAAGTAAATAAATATATAAATATATGGAGAAGAGCCTTCAGTCTTCCCCTCCTGCACCATTTTTCTGACCTGGACATGCCATTGTATCTGTTGGGGAACTTCCCAAAAGTATACATGAAGATTAAACAGTGCACATGCATACCACAGTCACAATCTGAATTGGGAACCGTGTACCCAAGTATAGAGGAGATCCCAGAACTCTCGGGTATGACTGTGAGACAGGGTGGGGACCGTGACCCCCATCTGTGCTCTCCATAATGAGTAAATTGGTAAGTTGATAAAACAATCAACTTTCACGTTGCATGCAGCTTTCACGCAGATTTTGGCAAAATGAACAATTCCAGTGAAATCCTAAGCAGACTTACTCCAATCTAAACCTGTCTAAGTGCATGCTCTCAAAAAATGCAGTTCAATCTGCTCCCAAGGGTAGAGCAACTGCCCAATCCCATTTGGATATAACAGGAAGATGATGAAAACACTAACCAGGAAGACCACATGAATATTGGCTGGGATGAAGAACGTCGAAATGAGCAAAATTATTAGCTGGCAGGCTCGTTGCCGACTGGAGTCTTCGGCTTTAGCTGACCTTTGGAGTTTTCGGCTTGTTGGAGCTTCACATGGAAGATGCCTGCTATCCTCTAATGCCGTCCACACTTACCTATAGGAGTTAATACCTGAGGTTTTTCAATTACTGTGGACTTTTTGGACACTCCTAATTGATTGGAGAATTGTACCGAACTGAGCACTTTATGATCAACTGGTTATATATTGATCTCTGCGGATAATACGGTTTTTGTCATTTACAGTGTATACTGTGATATGTATGACGGAGCACTTGCACTTTAATTACAGAGTTTGTTAGCACACTCCTGGTAGTGCATTCAGGTTTCTCAGGGTGGTTCCCTTTGTCGTAGTTGCCGTTAAAGCTAGCAGACAAATATAATTGTAAAAAAATATTAGTGATAACTTTTCCCTAAAATAATGGAAAGGTGGCATCTTTCTATTGCATCTTCTTCATGATCTGTATCCCAAAGCACTTCATGGAGTTACATACAAATAATAACAACAGGAGCAGAATAATTTAGATGTGTAAGGGGAAAAAATGAAATATGATCTTTAAAATGTCATGGCTGCAGCTAATCTATTGAGAATTTTTTATTATAGTAATTTTAAAGGTTTATATTTCTGTTGTCTCATGTGGAATTTTTCACAGATAAATAATAACATCAGTTTGGGATATGCAGACCATTCTTGAGATCCCTATGCATAATATGGAAAGCTAGATATTTGTTAGGATATGGGAGGGGGGGTTACACTATGTATACTTAAGTCCCTAATGTAGATGGTAAATGTTAAATCATTTACGTAACAGCATTTGTTAGAATTAACAGGGCTTCAAAAAATTTTGTTCACATATACCTACTGTGTATTTGCAGGGAAGGGGAAATTACCACGAGACAGGCATTGCGATTCTATGAGTTTTTACAAGGATCTACTTATCCATGTTAAATTCAATTTGACTTAATCCAAAAATAAATGTGCATGAGGCTGCAGCACTGTGATTTGTTACAGACAAATCTGGATATGTATAATCTGCAGGGGTTTTTTTCCAGCTGGAACATGGTGGATTGGAGTTCCGGAACCTCTTGAAAATGGTCACATGGCTGGTGGCCCCACCCCCTGATCTCCAGACAGAGGGGAGTTTAGATTGCCCTCCATGCCGTGGCAATCTAAACTCCCCTCTGTCTGGAGATCAGCGGGTGGGGACACCAGTCATGTGACCATTTTCACCAAGGTTGATTTAAACTATTAAACACTCCCCCCTTGTTCCAGCTGACCCAAAGTGACATTTGGTCTTGGGAGTATGCGTGCGCTTTGCATGCGTACATGTGGTACCAGGGCCACCACCTCCCACCTAGAGATTCTCCCTGTGCTGGCAGCCCACTGAGTTCCACCACCTCTTTTCCCAGAAAAAAAAGCCCTGATAATCTGGATATGTATCCATGTGAAGGCACTTCTGTTCCTTGAACAAAGACCACATTCAAAAACTGACCTAAAGCCTTCAGTGTTGAGAATCTCTACTCCATATCTTCTGACTCTTAGAGCGGCTGCTTTAGATTTTTAACACCGGCTGAAGTGAACTGTCCTGGGAGCAGTAGTCTTATATGCTTCCCCAGAACCAATAACCTTCCACATCAATTAGACTAGAGCAATGACCCACACACCAGCAATAACGATCTTTGTGACTTCTTGATGAAGTGGTACTGCGAGTTTAGAAATGGTAAAGGAATAGTCAGGGAGTCAGACAGGATAAAAATAAAAAATAAAGTTTATTAAAGAGAGAATTATACAGAGCACAAAGTAGGAGAATGCAAGATTGATTCCAAGTACCAAGAGAGCAACATCCACTTCAGGTTTGCAATGCGGAGAAGGGAGTGTGGAGGAAAGAAGGTAAGGAGAGACAGAAACTTACAGCTGGTCGCTCAGCAGTGATGTAGCACTGGTCCCCATGGCAGGATAGCAAATAAATCCAAAAGGGGCGGGGAGCAGGACTGCATGCTATGTACCAGTTGGGGGCCCAGGCAGCTCACAAGACAGGAGCAGGCTTGGGAAAAGACTTCTGCCCCCCCCCCCCTACACATACACACACCACTTATAGGGCAAAAAGAAGGTGAATGTAAGGTCTGATGGGCTGATTTAAACCTGACCAGAGTAAAGATGAGAAATAGAATGGAAATATATTGGGTGCTGATCCTGTGTGAAATAACTGAACATGATAAAAATAAATACATTTTGTGTTGGGGATAGGCAAGCTGATAAAATTTAAAAATCCTTGATTAATATAATCTGAGTGCCTTTACTAGGTGGAGATGTTCCTCCCTGGATCGTACAAAGTACTTCTATTATCTGTCTACAAGTGTGATAGATAATGCTTTCAGGGAAAAGAAAAGGAAGTACATATTCATACTGCCCAGTTTATCTATTACACTAGCATGGGTGGCTTTATAAGACAATTGTACATATTTATGTAAGAGGAGCCTATCAGTGGCTGGTAGCCAAGATTGCAAACTAGAACCCCAATATTCAGAGGCGAGTATACCTCTGAGAGCCAGATGCAGGAGAAAAATAACTGTAATTGTCTCACTATCATGACTTGTATATAAGCTTCCAGAGCCATCTGGTAAGGCATTATGTATGTTTTAACTTCTTAGCCACCTTGGTGGCCCTTATGAGGGCAGAAAGGCAAGGTATAATTTTTGTTCAATAAATAAACAAATACGGTCACTCCTCCTCTTTCTCCCTCTACCATACCAATTGTCATTACTTCTCTTTTTTTGTCTGTCTCTTCCTCTTTCCCCCATGCCTATAGCCATTCCTCTCCCCCCTCCATCCAACACCTGGATCCCACCCACTTGTAGTGCTACTGTTTGCTCTTCAGGGGGGATTGGCAGGTCCCACAGGAGGGGGAAGCTTACCTTCTGGTGGCATGACAGGTGGTGGTTCCTCTTCCCATCATGCCATTGGTGGCACCTCTTCCTCTGCACATAGCATCACTATCTTGGAGCCTGGTGAGGACCCTTCTTTCCTCACCTGCACTGCCATTCCACTGGCTCCCCCACCACCACCCTCCCTGCCTCACAGCAGCAATGGCAGGGCTGGCAGTGGCAGTTAAGCACAAGTGCAGAGAGGTTAATTTGGGAGGGGGGGATTAACCACCATTCCATTGTGGGGTAAGTTTTTAGATTTTTCTGCAGGGGGGCAGGTTTGTGGGGAAATCTTCCTTCTCTCCACCTGGCCCCAATTCATAGATTTAAGTATCTGCAGATGGGGCAAGGCCGATAGTCCCATCCCTCAGCCATTTTAGCTACTGTCTTTTGTAACCTGTCCAGTGCTAAGAGGAGCCACTAGAACTGTACACACTATTCTAAATGTTGTCCAATTGGAATATATGGCATATTTTAATTTGCTTTATTTGGTAGCTATTCTTAACACTGGGTAGGATCCCCATTTACATAACAGGAAAGGACTCACGCAAGCAGATCTTTACTCCATTCCCCTGCCCACAGCAATCTTCTACATGCCCTGAATATCCTGAACTGAAGGTTGATGAGGAATAAATAAAATGCACCACAGTGCAGTGAAGAAGAGGCAAACTGGCATTGTTTCCCCTTACCTAACTGCAGGAGACTCAAGGCTTGTCATAGAGCCAAGCTACAAGTGACGAATGACACTTGAATGGCAAGCGAAAAGACTCACATGTATTCCTCCCTGTTCACTTGCGCTCCACTTGTGCTCCACTTGATCACTTGTGCTCCTCTTGAACACTGAGGGCCAAGCTACACATGATGAAAGACACTTGCCTGGCAAGTGGATTGAGTGGAGGGCAAGTGAACAGGGAGAAATACACTTGCCGTTCAAGTGTCATTTGTCACTTGTAGCTTGGCCCGTAGTGATCAAGTGGAGCGCAGGTGGAGCGCAAGTGAACAGGGAGGAATACACGTGAGTCTGTTCACTTGCTGTTCAAGTGTCATTCGTTACTTGTAGCTTGGCTCTACGTGATCAAGTGGAGCGCAAGTGAACAGGGTGGAATACACGTGAGTCTGTTCACTTGCCGTTCAAGTGTCATTCGTTACTTGTAGCTTGGCTCTATGGGCCAAGCTACACATGACGAATGACACTTGAACAGCAAGTGTATTTATCCCTGTTCACTTGCCCTCCACTCAATCCACTTGCCGTTCAAGTGTCATTCGTCATGTGTAGCTTGGCCCTCAGTGATCAAGCGGAGCACAAGTGGAGCGCAAGTGAACAGGGCGGAATACACGTGAGGCCCAAGCTACAAGTGACGAATGACACTTGAACAGCAAGTGTATTTCTCCCTGTTCACTTGCCCTCCACTCAATCCACTTGCCGTTCAAGTGTCACTCATCACTTGTAGCTTGGCCCTGAGTCTGTTCACTTGCCGTTCAAGTGTCATTTGTCACTTGTAGCTTGGCCCTCACTCTCACATGCACTTATCTCATGTCAATCTGGATCTTACTCCCTAAATTAACCTGCTGCTATACTCTCCCCACTAAAACCACTAGCGGCTTCCTTAGACATATGGAGAAAATGTGGATAATGACTTGGATGTATGGAACAAGATATGGTCCATTGTTGTTTTTTCTTTTCAGATTATTGCTCTATGAATTGATAGGCTCTTGACTCTGACAGCTAAGAAGAGGCAGTTCTTTCTGCCTGCAGTGTATCAAGATTTGCTAATGTTTTATAAATCAAATATAACTGTTGGGTTTTAAAAAGAAAAAAATCA
This sequence comes from Eublepharis macularius, assembly GCF_028583425.1. Classification (NCBI taxonomy): domain Eukaryota; kingdom Metazoa; phylum Chordata; class Lepidosauria; order Squamata; family Eublepharidae; genus Eublepharis; species Eublepharis macularius. The sequence continues at coordinate 74,944,633 of NC_072799.1, forward strand.
TATTTTGTTCAGTTAAAATGCAAAAGTGGCTTATCAGTTTGCCAATTTCAGTATTTTTACACACCCAATTTCAGTATTTTTACACAACCCAACAAACAGAATGGAAGAGTTTCAGAAATTCTCATTCTGATAACATAAACCTACATTTTTATAAGCAAATTTGAATAAGGATAATTTGCTTGAGAATTCACCCCTGTCCATAATTCATGCCAGCTCTATGCTATAAATTGACTCTCCTCATTTTTATTTAGCCATTCGGTGTTAACTTCTCTGTCTAGTTTCCACAAATGATTAACACATCTCAAAATCTTTCTCATAACTTTGCAGATAAGATTGCTTAGATCTGACACTGCCCAGGGAATAACACTTTCATTGGAGTCGGAAGATATTTATATTTGCAGACCTAAGTTCCTCAGTGTGCTGTTACACTTAATCACAACATAACAATAATCTGAGTGTCAGTTAAATCTGATTTGATGTTAGTAACCAATAATAATATAGTTGAGTGGGGGTTTGCTCATGCTTTTCTCCCATAAATGACTTTATCTGCAAATGCTCAAGGTTGGCAGTTTTCCAGTTGTGTATAATAATAGGTTTGGTGGCAGCTTGCAGTATCGCCAATTTTCTTTAATGACCAGCAGTCTCTCTTATGAATTTTCCTGACTGTTGAAAATGTTCGTCTTTAGAAAAGATTCATGTTTGTTTTGGAAAATTTCCATTTCAATCTTCCTTTTACTGTAGCAATAGTCCTTCAAGGCTCTCCTCTCCTCTGTCTCAGCACTGCAATAGATTCACAGTCATGGAGTCAATTAAATAGAAAGTCCACTTGCTTGATAGTTGACATTATGAGCAGTACTTGTTGCATAATATATATTCAGTGCTTACAACATTCTCAATGGATAAAATGTTCTTCAAACATCACCAAAACAAATTTTTCCTAAGATTGAGAATGACCTGGACTGCTTCACATAGGAAAAAGTATATTTGTTTCCATTCTTGTCATCAGTTGCAGTTTCCCCCTTTTCACAATAGATTGTGTTGTATGGGGTACACAGTTGTATATCCGATTTGTACAGTACTGTTTATACATTCAGAGGATATCATTTATATGTGAAATGTATACTGCTGATTTGCTAAAAAACAGAAAATGTTGAAAAATGCATGTATTTGACCATGTCACAGAAATTTGATATACTCAAGGGAGGAGTGAAATCTAAATGGAGATTTAGGGTTGGAAAGACCAAGAATGAGAAATTCAGAATCATCTCTAGCTGCACCTTGGTGGCTGATAGAGCTGTATTTTAAAAAAATCTTTAAACAAGATTCCTAACAGCCTTAGGACTGTTTCTCTTGGGCTTTTGAATAAATTTCTCCGCGGAGTTTCTTCGCAGAGAAGAACTAAGCAATGTCATTATTCTATTTTTGATTTTTAGACTTTTTTCCTACTATGTATCTCTAATTTGTCCTATTCTTCAATTTCCACCTTTTGTTATTATGAACATTACATTTGTGAGCACTGGTTCAGTTGCAGAAAAAATGTATCTTGATATGATTGCACAACTGTATCAAGATTCCTTTTGAGTCTATGATTTTATCAGTTCATATATACCCTTGTGTACATCGATCAAATTGATTGTGCGTGTGTCCTTGAGTACCTTACAATGCAAAAAGGAATCTAGATACAATTGTGCTATCTGATCAGGATTCCGGGTGCAATTTAATCAATATGCATCTGCCTTGTTGGAAACCGGTAAAAAAGAAAGGTGCAAATAGCATGTGCAATAATTCTGTAATGAATTTTGTACATTCTTTCTGTTAAACAAGAAGACGGTTAGGAGCAGAGTGCAGGAGAGACTAAAACCTTTAAAAAAATAAGACTTTTAAAAAAAATAAGACTTTTTGTAACCACTTGGCTTCCCTTCAGAGAGAAAAATGTGCCATATAAATTAATAAATAAGAGAACAGAATGTGAACAACCCCATCATTGTTCATTATTTTACAGCAGATTTCCAGCATCCTGGAGGCTATTCAGAAAGAAATGGGTCTGCTGGCCTACTCGTCAGGCCAGCCTTTTTCATGTCAAATGACTGGAATCTGCACGATACTAAACAGCCCATCTATTTTGGCTGGAAACTAGGAATGTGCAACTGCAAATTTATTCAAGATTGGTTCTCAGCAATACCTCAGTGAGAAATATCATAAATGCTCCAAATCTGAACAAAATGATAGCCAACATTTGGGAGTAGGTGGAACTTTCTGATCTAATTGCTGTTCTGGACATGTTTTTTTTTCCCCCTGTACAGCAAAAAGTTGGGGGAGGGAGGCTGCAGATAGACAGAATATCTCAGCAGATAGATATGTGAGAGGTCATCATCATTCAAACAGAACAGTGAGCCCATCTACATATCAAAAATGTTTCCTGGGTTACTGTATTTATGCTCAGAAATTCTACCAATATTGTCTTATTTAACTTAGGACAGCTTTTTTATCCGATTTAAACATAGCTACTGGATTCATTAACAATTCCTTTTGCTAGTTCTATGTCAGGGGTCCCCGACATCTTTCTTGGCGCTTGCCAGCTGTTTTCAGGAAGTGGGGCTTTTACCGGTAAGTGCTTCTTATTGGCTGCTGGAGATCTGGTTGGCTGTGCATCTTAAGTCTTGCAGGGAAGCTCTGTGTATGCAAGAAAATGGATTTTTAAAAATATCTTCATTTAAAATGTATGCTGTTAAACAGATCTTCTGCCTGAAATGTTGAAGTTACTATTAAATTAGTGGAAAACCTCACTCCAAAACATTTCATGGTTAGCTCTGCCTCTTGCAACAGGCATTTTGTCACTGGTTGCACCTCCTGCAGCAGCTGTTTTGTGGATGTGTCCACCACCCTGTGTTAAAATTCCAAAGGTGCCCACAAGTTTGAAACATTTGGACATCCCAGGTCTACATGCATGCTAGGCAGACAGGCAAGAGGCTTTCCTTGTATCTGCTAGGGGAAAGGCTGCCAGGGAAAAGGGTTACAGTAGACACCTGTACATTGACACCCCCCCCCCCCCACCTCCTGTTGCATGTAACTTCTGGCTCATGAGTAGAGATGGGCACGAACAGCAATATGAACTAAAAAAAGCCACGAACAACCCAATCAGCTGTTCGCGAACAAGCTGTTTGTGAGGCCCCATTCTAAATGAACAGGTGGTCATTGCAAGCCTCGTTCGTTGCTGTTCGTCAAGTCAGGCAATCTGGCACCTGCAATCAATTCCCTTGGCAACCGGAGGCAGGGACTGCCTGAACTCTGTCTGAACTCCTGCTGTTGCCCTGGAAACCCCAATCTAAGCCCAATTTGGCTTGACAGGCAGGTCTTCCTTTCAAGTGTGGAGCTCCAAATTTGTTACAAGGAAGCAAAGAGCAGGGGGGAGGGGAGCTCCCAGCTGTCTGGTTTTGCAGACAGTGAGGGAGAAACAGTTGCTGTTGGCATTTTGAGAGAGAGACAGGGAGAGTGCATTGGAGCTTGAATTTTCTTTGTGTGTGGTGGGATAGGGATCTACCCCTTCAAGTTCCAGGCCTGCTGCCAGGCTCTGGGCCAAGCTATTATTTATTACTGGTACCTTTCCTGCTGCCTGCTCAGGTAAAGTTTCTGGGAGTGGTGCAATAGGTTCCATGGCTGCTGCCAGGCTCTGGGGCCAAGCTATTATTTATTATTGGTACATTTCCTGCTGCCTGCTCAGGTAGGGTTTCTGGGAGTGGTGCGGTAGGGATCTTGATGGCTGGAGGAGAGCCTGCTGGCCCCCACGAACAATGAACAACAAACATGTTCGTGAACAGGTCATGTTCAACAATGTGCGTTGTTCGTTGTTCGTGGATGGCAATGAACAATGAACACCATGTTCATTTTTTTCTCTTCGTGCCCAAGTCTACTCATGAGCACACATGTAGGTGCCACATGACTGTGAGCTCTGCTTTTTCTAACATTTCTGGGAGGGAGAATATGCACTTACACTTCCTACCTAAGTAGGTGCCTTGAGCATATGTAGGGCCAGATGTAGAGGGCTATCACCAAAGGCACAGGGCATAGAGGCAGAACATAGACCCACCTACAATATGTTGGGCAGAGCTAGGCAGTCCTCACATATAGCGCAATCAGATATTTTACTTCTATTAGTGGGCAAGCTGTTAGAGGTGCCAAGGCAGTGGAAAATAGAGGCAATGCCCAAGCTTCACCTCTATCCACCAGTAAGTCATACCGATGGATTGAAGGTAATAACATAACATAATAATATTAGATTTTTATACTACCCTTCAGGACAAATTAGTACCATCCTCAGTGGTTTGCAGACAATCAGCCAGTGAGGTGGTTGAGGCAGAGCAAGCTCCAAGAAGCTGTGACTGACCCAAGGTCACCCAGCTGGTTTCTAGAGGAAGAGTGGGGAATCAAACCCAGTTCTCCAGATTAGAGTCCTGCTGCTGTCACAACGATATATGCAACAAACCAGATGAGATGTGAGTATTCAGAGACAATGAACAATCAGACCATCTGTTTATCTGAGAGGGTTGTCTGAGAGGGAACTGCTGTGTCAAGGTCTGAGATCACTTGGTGTCTAAAAATGCCAAACAGCCACTAGTTTCCCTCAGGAGAAATCAGCAATTAGTCTTAATAGGGGAAATGACAGGCAGTTCCTTCTTTTCAAGTGGTACAATGAGTAGATCTGCTTTTTAAAAATGCTACTATGTGTGGGTCAGGAGTTGAACCCTGTCCCATCTCATGCCTTACACTGATACTTCAACATTTTTTCTCCCAGTCAGTATTATTATTTGTATCTCAAACTGACAAGAATAAAATGCAGCCATGTAAGCAGGGGAGAGGAGTAGAGATGGGCATGATAAAAAAAAAATACCGATTAAGCCGTTCGTGGATCTGGGCCGCTGCTGAACCCAGGCCACCAATTCTAACTGATCAAGTCCCATTTCCGATCCGGAATCGGGAAGGCCAAAGCGGGAGGGCGCCCCGCTGTTTCCAGCAATATAGGAACGGTGGTTGGTGGCAGCAGCCGCCAGGCCCGGCGGGCAGGGGGAGGCAGTGATGAGCCGCCTGCCTTCAGGGAGTGAGGGGACATTCACACACACACACACACTTAGAGTAGAGGGGGGGAGTTTTTAACCCGGCAACGAGCCGCCTCCCCTCAGGGAGGGGACATTCCCAGGGCCGGATCTACGGTTGCCAGCGCCCAGGGCAACCGTAGTCAGGCTCTTGCGTGCGCGCGCTTCTGGGTTGCCCCCCCCCCCGCCCACGCAGCAAGCCGGCTGTCCCGGTGAGCTGCAGAGCTGGTGGCAGTGTGAGTGGCTCGGTGGCTGCCCGCGCTGTTCACCTGCCCCGCAAGACAAGGGGCGGCCAGCTTGTCTGCGTGCCCCTTGTCCTGGGGAAAGGCAAACGGCGCAGGTGGCCTCCTAGCCTCCCGCGCTGCCTTTTGCCTTTCCTTTGTGCCCATGGCTTCAGAACACCCCCTTCCCCCTCCCTCCCCTGGGTTGCTGCTCCGTGGTTGGAAGGAAGCCTGCTAATCAAGGAAAGCTGGGCTTCCATTCGTGTTTCAAGGGCAACAGAAGGAGGGCAAACACAGCTCATTCCCCTGGCTCCATTGCCCCGGGAATAAATTACTGGCACAAGAGTGTCTGCAATTCCGAACAGAAACCGATATATCCGATCAAGTCCCAAACAAGCAAACCCCCGACTACTGGATCGGTTGCTGTGGATGGAACCAATTAGCTGAGTCACGATGGTGCAAACGCCAAAATCGGGGTTTTTTTGAAATCGTAATTCAGATCGAGCCCGTGTCTAGAGAGGAGCAAGGTATAAATTCCTTTATCTATACATTCTATTTTTTAAAAAAGATAGAACCCACAACCACTGCTTAAAGAGCCAGGGGAAGAAGGAAAAGGTTTGTTTGCATTCCAATTTACAACTTACCATGTTCCCTCTGCATGTGGAGCTTTACCACTTCAGTGCTATTACGGCTAGGTTCCAGCGAATGATACACAGACACCTCTGTATGGTTGGAATGGCCACAACTTTATTGATTACAGCAGATTGGAGCATTGGTCAGGCATATGGGCACGGGTCCTTCATTGGCATGGACAGGCCCACATGCTGTTCGACACACTCCAGTCCAATGCTGGTCCCCAAGGGATGGTGTCACAAACCCATATCAAACTCAGGCTTGGGCTGAGCTTCCCCCTACCCCAAGGTAACACCTTCTCCTCTGTAAGCCTATGAAGGTGTATACTGGGCTGGGCAGCCTTTGGTAGTGTGTTTGATTTTAAGCTTCAGATGTTCTTCTTTGTCCCACCCTTATGAATATTACAATTGGTTACCCAGCCAAGTCTTTATAGGGGACAGATCAGGGGATTGTGCTTCCCTTTATCAGAAACTGGCACATAAGGCTTGGGAAGGTTCAAAAATGTAATTGAAAGTTTATTAATAGAAGTCGAACTCAAGAGGCAGGTAGGCAGGTGTTTAAACGTAATGACAGAAAGGTTTGGGTACAACAACTTCACTGGTGTGAGGCACAACACATTCAGTTACTGGTTGCTTCTAGTGGCACACACTGCTTCACAGATGTTTCACTTTATATCCTTCAACACAAACACAGCACACTTTCCCCTCCTTTCCAGACTTAGGGTCACTCCACAGAGACAGACCCTGCCCAGATCCTGGGCAGGTGTTATAGCTGTGAACTATAATCCTGGTCCTGGCACTGAAGGGGAGACTCCTTGCTACCTCCTTCCTTGGCCCTTTATACTTCTCAGATCTATTTAGTCTTGGTAGGGATTAGTACTGGTTTCCCCCACTTTAGTCCTAGGACTAACAGTGCTTCACAAATCACAGAGGACTTCCTGGCTGACCCTCACTGGTCAAAAGCCAGGCTCCAACTCCTTTTTCACTCAGCAGTTTTCCTCTCCAGCTCCCAACTGACAGCTTCCCCCAACATTCCATCCCCAACTGCCATTCCAGGCCAGCCACAAGGGGGGAGGAAACCTGTCAATCATAACCCTCTGACTAGGAATCTCAGCATGTAAAGCTGAGTTCGTCACAGATGGCAAACCGTGTTCCGCCACCAGCCATGCTGGTCAGGCCTTGCCTCCCTTTTCCACAGGGGTGAGCAGCCTGGCTGCTGCACTCACCCCACTGAGAATCCAGCCCAATGCCTCAAAACCACCAAACCCTTAAATTTGTGACAGGCCCGTGGCTGCCCTGGTAGAGTGGTGGGTGGGCGGGAAAATCGTCCTGCTTTTGCCAAAGCATTGCTGGAATGGCGCCAACCACATTGTGCCCCCTTCGGAAGAGCCCTCCAGATGTTCATTCTCTTCTGCCTCTGTCCACACGTCCACTTCCGCCTAGCCCTCAGCGGCAACACAACCCTCATGTTAAGCCTGCGAGCTTCCTTTATCTAAAATCTGGGATGATGGGTCTCATGGTGTCGGTACAAACTTTTCAAGTTTCATCCCAGTTGGCTGAGGTTGGGGCAGGAGGTTTATTATTTTAGAAGTTTAGTAAGTTACACATTTAAATCACCCTTCTCTTAATTCCAGTTCAATAATATCCAGGTGTGAGATATGAAATAATTAATTTTGATGTGAGGACGGATCTACTTGTTTCTGCTCTGCAATAAACAACACAAAATGAATAGAATATGTATGCATCAAAGACCTTTAGAATTCCGCAGCAGGGCAATTGTCTCTTCTGCAGTTTCAAGATGATATTGATAACAAAGGGAAGTGTTAATATAAATGAAAACAAACATTTTAAGTATCATTTGAATCAATGCAAAAATTACACACTTAAATCTCTTATGTTGAAATCAATCAGTGCTTAATTTTTGCTGACCCATGATCAAAGTGATACATTTAAAAATTAAGGTTATCCAAAATATAGTTGATTGGCATTTTTAAAAAACAATAACATCTTCCAATTTAAAAGTCTGCTTTGTAACAAGGGTTTTTTATGGCTTTAGTGGCCTGAACTGATATACATTTTTACTTTTGCTGAGATGTTTTATTGACTTTTAAAATGTTTTATTGCCTTGGTTGTTTCTTATTATATCATGGGCCTCCTTTGGTTTATAGAGGAGGTGAGATACAGATCTATAAATAAAAATAAATAATAAGAAATTCTAATAATGGATAAAACTCTTCAGTCATTCTTTGATCATTTAGATTACTGAATTTTGAAAGGTAAGATCAAGATTAAAACTTTCCAGCCCTTGCGAATTGTGAAATTAGCATGATTGATGATAGCATACAAAATGTAAAATAAACAAAGTTGCTGATGACTTTTTAAAGTAGTTTGAAGCCATCTCTTATGATCTTCGAGAAATGTCAGTCTCAAGAGTTTTGAATGTCAAAAGAAAAATAAATCATGTTGTTTAGGCAAAAGATATTTTTCAGTGTAGAATGGTGAAAAATGATGAGCAGCATATTTCTTTTTTATGGTTTCATATTTTTGTGGCATGATGAAGTGGACTGTACTTGCTTTTCAGTCATAAACACTAAATTTGAACTAGAAAAAACAAGCTTAGCAAAGATGTTTCAATTAAATATTTTTTAAAAACTCTTCAAAACCTCTAATTGCCTTTGTTGATGGAGTGTTTCATTTTACAAACACTGTCGTATTAGAATAAACAGCAGTTAGGCATTGTGGCCGAATGTGTAAAACAAACAGATTATGAAAACTAGCATGATTCACTGTCTAGTGTTTTGGTCTGTAAAACCTAGTTTCAAATTCACCGTCAACCTCAGTTTTCCATCTGTAAAATAGTTGTTGTGAGGGCACAACACAAAGACTGTAAGATATTTTACATTCTTAAAGTGCTGTCAATAATGTACTATTTGAGTTGGCCGAAATGAACTCTTTAAGTTTATAGAGCCCACTGATCCTTCCTATTCCTTTGGACTTGCAAGCACTGTAAGATCTGTCTAGCATCTACTTGCAGGAAGTCCAACATGCTCCACATGGGCCTTTTCGATATTTTAATTTACATTAATGATTGTGATTAGAATGTAGGGATGCCATTCCCCCGCTGGGGGATCCCTGCTCCCACCCTCTGCCCCGCCTCTACTCACCTCCCAGGCACACTTCCAGAGCAGCATGACGACATTACCTCCAAGAGTGACATCATTACGCCACCTACACTTCTCAGCGGGACAATTTTGGCCCCAAATGGGTAGAAATGAGCCTGTTTGGGGCCCAAATCGGCCCGCTGAGAAGTGCACGTGTGCTTGCATGCCTGCATGATGTCATCGCTTCTCAGAAGTGACATCATTACATATGTGCAGGAGCTTGAGCTTTGCATACATGCGAGAAACAACAAGGAACACTGATAAGGTAAGTGCCAGTTCCTACTCCCATGAAGGTAGGGGGACTCATCCCTATTAGAATGTATGTACATAGACACCCCCCTACAGTTACTCAAATATTAAAAAGACAAGTTAAAGATGTATGTTCTAATTTGTTAGCTGCCTTGGTGGCTCTTGTGAGGGCAGAAAAGTGGGGCATACATTTTGTTTTAAGAGAAAATTAAATACGTTCCAGGAGACATTAGACTGAATACCTCCAATTTCTGCCTGCTGGTGTTGGTGTTCCCTGTTGGACATTGTCACATAACAAGACCCATGCCCAAAAAAATTGGTATTCTCAAAAAATGCCGAAGAGCTGCCAAATAAAACAGTGTGGTGTGGGTGTCCAGCAGATTGCACGGCTTTAAAGAAAATGGCCTGTTTTTTTGGAATTTGCTCATTGGTGTTTCACACTTATTTTATCACATAAAAGTATCTTCCACTTCCATCCTCTCTTCTTAAACCAGTCATAATCTGTTCCACAGGAATTACTGAGTACTGAAATGTTTATGCCTTTTTAGACAGGACTGAAAAAGGGGACAGGTTAGAATGAGCTAGGGGGAAATATTTAAAAGGAAATATGAGGTAGTAATAACAGAAAGGTCATTTCAACAAACACAATTTGCATGCGCTTTGAAATTTCAGAGCCAAAATAAACATAAGCCACGAGCATAACTTGGACAGTGAAATTTAGCAGAAATTATAGTAGAGTGTCCAGAAGACATGTGGTAGCAGACAGACTTAAACTGTAAGCTTGAAGACATATTTGACAATGTATTATACTTTTAGGGATGAAAGGGGAATTTGACAATGCTGCGAAAGTGTGCTTTTTTGGCATAAATTAAAAGAATTATACATTATTGCATATTATAAGAACAAATAGTTTATTAGTCAATGTTTGGTGAATTGTGACGGCCTATGGCTATAGACAATAAACTCTTTTGACTTTGACTTTGATATTATAAGAACACACCACATAAGATATGATTATAATTCCTTCTAATAAAGATTTTTATGAAATAGAAGTTTCCTTTGGGGATACAAATACTATTTGAAAAAATCAAAGTATGTAGTTTTGTAATTATTGTGTGTTTTTTGTATACTCGGCAGAAAGAAAGGAAACTGCTGACCCTTTCCTCATTCCTGCTTTACCCTTTGAAACTTTCCTGTAGACCAAATTAATTTGTTATTAATTTAATTAATTTATTAGATTTTTTTGCCCACCTTCCCCACAAGCGGGTTCAGGACGAGTCACAACATTATAACAACAATACAATAAAAGTTAGAAAGATAACAAAACAATAAGTCTGGCCTTAGTGGAATTGTAATGACTGGCATTTCTGTAGGGACTGAATGGAACCTTGCTCAGTGGCTCTTGGAGGGGTCTAGAATACAGAAGCAGGTCCAGAATCTGATGGCCAACCATGAAAAATAAACAAAATTTCTCTCTTTTAAAAGTAGAGAGGTGAGCTTGGTAATTTTTCTGGGCAGTATTATATCAAAATAATTGCTAGTTTTTGAGATTTTCAGATGCAGATGTAGATTTTGAGATGTAGGAAGGAAGCAAATCAAGCAAAGGGACAATTATTAGGGTTGCCACCTCCAGGTTGGGAAATTTCTGGTGGGTGGAGCCTGGAAAGGGTGGGATTTGGGGATGAAAAGGAAGGGACCTCCAGTGTATAACAGCATAGAGTCCACCCTCCAAAACAGCCATTTTCTGCAGGGGAACTAATCTCTATGACCTGGAGATCAGTTGCAATTCTGGGAGATTTCCATCCATCACCTAGAAGTTGGAAACACTAACCGTTACGTAAGTAGTATAAAATTGAAGCCCCAGACCACCTTTTTTCTAATGAGTAGCTATTCCACTGGTTTAACCTTCTTTTCCTCCATTTCTTTCCAGTTGATCCTAAGCTAAATCTTGTTGAAGAAAATGTGTGGAATTTTAAGTAATAGCATATTAGACATGTGTTTCAAAGTGAAGGGGATCACTTTTATTTAGACAGATTAGTTTTGATCATGCAGGAAAAATGCCCAGCTCATGACAGTCTTATGAGTTTTGCATTCCTGGTGAGTGTTGCCTAGAGTATGTGCATTTATTGCTTCAGTTGTATTAAATGAATATGTATTTTCCAGTTTGCACATTGAGTATGAACATGGGTTTGCTCTTACAAATATTCTCATTTAAATCTGCCTTCTCAGCACTTCTGGTATGGATGATTGCAACCCCAGCCAGAATGAAGAGACAGACACAGGCTTGGAACTAAAGGGCCTTTTATTAACATGACCATAAACATTAACCACAGCAAGGGCCAACTAAGCGATACAGGTCAAGCCACAGGGTCACCCCTGGACCTCCACCATGACCTATCTGGGTGAGCTCTGAAGCCCTGGGTGTGGGCCATCACTGGAATGGTTGCAACCTGGCCAGCCAGGCAAAAGGATCCCCCCCAAATCAAGCACCTAATGCCCCAACTGTACAGCATTGTCCCTGGAGATCCCCACAGGCATCTGCCCATGTTATGGTAGCCCTCAACAAGCATACTGCACTGTTGGCAGACCCTGTTCCCCACCCATGCGGAAGCACCACTGGGTGCTCAACAGCCCACACCCTATTCCCCAAACTCTCCTGCTAGGAAACTAACCAGAACAGCACCACCCAGGCCAATACCCCAAACCTCTGCCAGCAGTGCAAGGTAGGCGGAAAAATCCCCTTCCCAAAAGCCAATCAGGGAAAAGGGTAAAAAATTCCTACCTGGCTCTGGAAACCCAGCTAATCATGCACTATGACAAGGTGAGGTGGGCAGGCCAAGCGAGTGAAGCAACTGCAGCTGGGGAGAAGCAGAGCTGCCTGCAAAAGGCTCTTGGTTCTGCCCCCAACCAAAGCCCGATATGCCCAGGAAGGGAGCCTGTCTCCTCCTCCGGGCGGAGCTGCAAAAGCCGGCTCCTGGCTAAAGCAGCATAGCTGCTGTCGGGCAAGCCGAATTCTCTTAAAGAACTTGAACATTGTTTACCAAAGCAAAGTTCACAATGTGTTGAAGGCTATTTCTCATATGACTGATTTCTCACTCAAAAGTAAAAATGGCTATCTCCTTGTATTATATACATCAGAGTTTGAATTGCTATGGGAAATGAGCACAGCCTTCTTCTATCAAGTTACTCTTTTCCAGGTACAGAAGCAGTTTGAGAATCTTCTGCTCAGAAGTCCTTAAGTTGCTAGAGTAGTCTTTTTTTAAGACAGAGTTTAGCCCACCAACGTTTCCAAATAACTGAGGGTGTAAATACATGATAATGTTAGCATCTGCTGAAGTGGTCATCTGTGTTTAATTCTGTAATGTGTGCTGATATTCTTTGAGTTCTTAGATGATCTTATACTCATAGTTTGCAATGCCACATCAGTGATGTGTGTGAAGTGTTAATGAGGATTGGAAGCAGATCCTTTTCTTCTGCCTGATTCTAGTCATTTAGTACTTCAATAAGCTGTAGCGTATAGGGAGATCAGCAGGCAATTTACTAACCAAAATGTGACCTGGAAAATGTCATTTGTAAAGACTAAGAATGCCTCCAAATCCAAATGGAATCCTTTTTGATATTTGACAGAAATTTGGAAACTTCTAATCTGACTGTCGTCTCCCTTTCTGGTTTTCCAGACAACAAAAACAGCAACAAAGTAAGAGAGTATCTTGATCCTAATAGAAACATCATCTAACCAGAAAAAGTAGCATTACCTTCTTCCACAAATCAATCATTCAGGCTGTAAGAGTTTTTCTGACTCAATATAATTGTGGGATCTAAGGATGTAAGAGTCCAGGTGAGCCTGATCTTGTCAGATCTCAGAAGCTAAGCAAGGTCAGCCTTGATTAGTAATTAGATGGCAGACCTCCAACGAAGATCAGGGTTGCAGAGGCAAGCAATGTCAAACCACCTCTGTAAGTCTGTAGCCATGAAAACCTCATCAGTGTCGCCATAAGTCAGCTCCACACTGGATCAGGACAATGGCTAATCTAATCCAGCATCTTGATTCCAACAGTATTTTATTTATTTAATTATTTAATTGGGTTTCAAAGATGGAGAAAATAGATGCAAAGACCCAGGCTTTGCCACACACTCCCGATCTTAAGCAACTTGCTTTGTTCTTTATAGGGGGGCAGAAAAAAACTAAGGCCTAATGCTTGCACCCCACCCCCTTGGTAGCAGAGGACAAACTCACACACACACACACACTTAGGAGCCATTGGCCGTTTTCACATGCGCCCTGGGAGACCGCTCCAACTCATGGCATGAGTGTTTTCCTAACACGATCTCCCGGCATGATCCCTTTTAATGGCCCGATGATGTCAGAAAAAGGGCCATTAAACGGGATAGTGCCGGGAAATCATGCTAGGAAAACGCTTTTATGCTATGAGTTTTGCACGATCTTCTGGGCTCGTGGCCATGTGAAAACAGCCATTACCACTGGTGATGATGGAACAAATAATCTCACTATGTGACAGAAAACCACACTGATCCAAATCTCTCAACAATTCTTACCATATTTAAAACAGTGTAGCTAATATAGTGTACCTATGGGGGAGGGCTCATAAGTATCAAAATGCCCATTTGCTTGGGGGGCGGACAAAAAAGCATTCCTCCCCCCCCCCAGGAAAAGATCCCTCCTGGGAAAAGATCCAAAGAAAGGAGAGGTGAGATTATTAATACTTCTTGAAATCCATTCTGCAAGTGACAGTTTCAATTACCTGTAGAACAAGGACATTTTCAAACTGAAATGGGGGACTGAGTATCCCTCCAGGTGGTGGTGGTGGTGGTGGTGGTGGTGGTGGTGGTAGAGAAATATAGACATCAGTGTTTCATTTTTGTTTGAAGGAAACGTGAACGTAGGACTGGCTGGACTGCTTGTCTATTTCGAAGTCAATGGGTTTTCTGTTCAAAATGGCCTCCAAGCAGCTTTGCCCCCCTAGTTGGAATGAGAGTCAGACACAAAAATTTGGGTAAAATGGGCCACTTTATTAAATGAAACAGCAACAAGCAAATACGGCAAGGAGCCTAACTAGCGGTACAGGTCAGGCCCTGGGGTCATTCACTGGGACCCCGCCCTGACCTGTCTGGGCGAGCACCCGCTGCCACCGGGTGCGATCCATCCCTTGAATGGCTGCAACCCGTCCTGGCCAGGCGGAGTGTATCGCCCCTGGAGAGCTCCCCCACCCGGCCAAACGGCAGCAGGGGGAGACTGGCTTGTCCAGGGGTTCCCCACCCAAGGGTGTCTGACCTCGCAGCTGGGCCGAACAGCAGCCTGCTGCTCCTGAAAGACCCCAGTTCCCCACCAATGGGGAGGTGCCAAGGGTGCTCACCGGCCTGCCACAAATATATCCCTAGCTAAATCCTGCACCCATGGCAGCAAATAAGGTCCACCCCTAAGTTACCAAACTACACCTCTTACCCAGTGCGAGGTAGGCGAAAAAACTCACAACCCAAGGCCAATCAGGGCAGGGAGACAAAAAAATCCTACCTGGCCCCATCAATAGCGACCGGCTAATCCCGCACTGAAGTAGGGTGAGGAGGGTGGGCCGAGCATGAGGCGAGACTGTGCTGTGGAGGGCGGAGCGGCAGGCTGCTACCTGGAAGCTCCGCCTCCCACAGCTAAGCCCAGGAAGCAGGGCTGATCCTCTCTGGCTTCATCCTGCCAGGGAGGCAAATGGCTGCCACCAGCCTAAGGGGGCTTAAGCCCCTGGCTGGAATGGCAGTATTGCCCCCCTAGTTGGAATGAGAGTCAGACACAAAGGTTTGGGTAAAATGGGCCGCTTTATTAAATGAAACAGCAACAAGAAAATACGGCAAGGAGTCTAATTAGTGGTACAGGTCAGGCCCTGGGGTCATTCACTGGGACCCCGCCCTGACCTGTCTGGGCGAGCACCCGCAGCTTTCCCTCACCAACAGGGGAGGAGAAGATATAGATCCTCATTTCTTTCCTCTGTGGCAGTTTGTGAAGGTGAATTTGAATGGACAAACAACTGGCCTGCAAAGGAAATTCCAGTCAAGATTCCCTTTCTAAGGGGGTGGGGGGAGATCAGGAAAAATAATCACAGAAGCAAATATATAATGTATCATTTGGCCCTGAGGTAGTCTGAATAAGAATATAAATTGATCCATGAAAGTGGATTGCTTTCCCTTTTCTTGTTTGTTAAGAGTCTGAATGAGTTTTCTTTTGATTATTAAGGTTGGTGAGAGAAATATGTAATGGGAGGTGCAGAAGTATTTGTCATGTGTCCATCAGCACTGGCAAAAGCTGTATAAATGGGATCAGGTGGAAGAAGGCAATAAGTCATATGTGACAGAATTCTTTTTTTAGTTGTTTTTAAATGACAATTTGTGTCTTCACCCAACCCTTCAGTAATGCAAGCCACAGGCGCTTGGGTTGTGAATTGTAATCAGTGTTTTCATTTCTTACTGCCCCTGCCTGGTGGGATCTGCCTGGTCTGTAAGAGATTGGGTGTGGGTGGGGGCTGAGGAAGAGAGCACTTGATAAGGGTTAAAGCAGACATGTCACAGTTACTGTTTCGTTTGCGGGAGGAAAGATTGCAATCTATCTTATAAATACAGGAGATGGGATCTCTGGGCAAAATATCTTTTTTTCCCTACCAGCATCAAATATTTATCTATTATCTATCTATGACAAGTTCAAGCCGTTCAGTGCAGACTACCTCATTAGTTATAGTAGTTGGATATTACTGGCTGAGCAAAGTGAAGCCTATGGTTTGGTTTGGCTGTTTGGTATCGTGTCTGTCAGTTTGTTTGTAATGAAGTAACTCCATCGTCGTTTTAGAATGAAGTGCAGTATATGTGTTCAATTAAAAAAAAAAAAACCTCCAGTGGCACCTTAAAGACTAAGTACATTTATTCCAGCATGAGCTTTCATGAGTCAGAGCTCGCTTCTTCAGATGCTATGAAGAAAAAACATTTTGTAGCTTCTTATAAGGAAAATAACAGAAGGGGGTAGGGAGGAGTTGGGACAGAGAAGGGCTTGGTGATAATCTAAGGTGGCCTTCCTCAGTGATCAGTCATACAATTTTTATAATAAACAAATGGCCATTTGGTTGCAACTACAGATTGATGATACACATCCAGAAATATTGGAAACCAAGCACCAGCTTATAACACCAAATGAAGAGCTTTGGGTGGGTGCAGTCACCGTGTGAAGTGATCCATGGCCTGCTGCAATAATCTGTGTCACACACCACACAATATTTTTATACATACTGGTTTTTGGATGTGTGGGTTTGTTTGTGTATTACAAAAACTGTATGACTGTTGTTGTGTCAGTCACAGGCTCATACTCTCAGCAATAAGGAGTGCCAAGTTAAAGTCCATGGCAGCCATTGATATATTGATCCTCCATGAGTTTGTATTCTAAAGCAATCTAAATTGGTAGCAATCATAATTAAAGTTACTTACTATGCTGTAGGAACAATTTTTTTGTCTCTTCTGAACCTCTTGCCAGCCAATTTCATCTCTAGTATTAAGAGAAAAGAGAATGAAAGGAAGTCTAGGAAACCAGTAGAAGACCTTTCTTTAGCCACTAGCACTATACCATTCATAATTTTACATTTTTTTATGTCCTCCTCCTGACTAAGTTGTTTCTTTTCTAGAACTGAAATGTCCAAGCTTCTTGAGCCTTCTTCACTTTTGCATTTACCAGCCCAGCTGATCGATCTAGCTGGGGAACTGCCACATGCAACAGCCGGTCACTTGTACAGTTCCCCACCCAGTTTAGGATATGCATGTGGGAGCCTGTTTATTGCTAATGTGCAGTATCTTGTTGAATGTTGGCACATATCTACAGAAATGTTTGATCCAAGCAAAGCTGTTGAGCCAAGATTTTCCTCTTGCATAAGCCATGCTCATTCTTATTCAGCAAGGCTTATTATTCAGTTTAAGAATTCTTCCATAATATTGGTTTGCACGAATTTATTTGAGTCAGTAGTTAAGAAGAGGAGTTGGCCTGTTCTTGTTCCTTTTTTCCCATTGCCAACTTTCTGTCTATGTTGAATACAATGGGCTTCACCTTGAGTAACTTTGCTTAGGACTACATCGTGAATGTGCTACAGGGGAATAGAACACCACAGTTTAGGAACTTTTTGCCATTAATCTTATGAAACGATCTTGATGAAACAATCTTGATGCATGAAGGATATCAGATCTTTTATGTCTAGTTACTGTCTGGATTAGACATGGGCATGAAACGGAAAAAGCCCAAAATGAGAGTTTCATGTTTCGTCGCAATCCACGAATTGTGAATCATGAAACTTCACAAAATTGACACATTTGCTGAAACGATTCGTTAGTTTCATGATATGTCAGAACCTGGGGCATTTCAACAGCCCCCTTCATGCCTGGACATGTCAAACTCGCAGGGAGACTTCAGTAGGTTCTCTGCCACCCACCCTCCCAGGTTGCAATATGTTGATCGGGAAGGGTGGGAAGAGAAGTGCTGCCAGAGTGCATGACTGAAATGGGGACTGGGAGTTGCTGGATCAGAGGAGGACGAAGAACTGGCCGTGGTGGAGCTGGGCCAGGAAGACAGAGTGAGGAGTGGGGTGAAGGAAAAAAAGCACCCTCACCCAAAGACCTTCCCACAGCAAGGCCAAGAGCTAGAAATAAGAGGCTTCTTTCAGTCTCATTAAAGCAGCAGCAGCCAAAAGCATAATCCCACATCCTTCCACACACTCTCCCACTCCAATCCCAGAAAAACACTGACATAGATCAGAACAGGAGGGCTGTGGTTGGCTGACAGACCTGCCTAATAGGGTTTGAAGGGGTGGGATTGGTGTGCCCATGGCTACAGAAGGCCCACCTCCTTGGTTGCCTAGGGGATTGACCGCCCAGCTCCTGGATGTATAGGGCAAAATGGAAGCTCTCCAGATGGTTAGGAGAGCTGCCAATCAAGGGTAAGTGGGCTATGATTGGGGTTTCCAACGGCAACAAAAGGTCTGGGCCCATTGTTGCCTAGGGAATCAATGGATTGGTGCCAGCCTATCTGTAATTACGAATTGTTCCTGAAGCTAACAAAACAGGCCAAGAAGTCGTGAATTTCATGATAACCACAGGCCCACAAAATGCTGTTTTGTGACACTCGAAAAAGGTCATGTTTATTCCACAATGTATTCATGGACCAAACTGTAATAAAATGTTTAAGTCTGAAGCTGAAAACTCAATATATTGTTAACGTCTTTCAAATACTAAAGTCCCTTTGAATAATCAAGATTATATTAGATCATTTCTTTTCTGAAAAATGAGATTTCAAAAAATTCGTCCCTTATAGTAACATTAATGAAACAGGTGGTGCCTTAATTTTATTACTATAAAATTATATGATTATCGGCTAAATAAACACTATAATAATTACCCGTAAATGTTATCAACCAGAGAAACAAAGTGGAAAACAAGGCTTAAGACAATGCGTAGTAATACATTAATAGATACTAATATCTGGTTATGTAAATATTTAGCCTCTTATCTTTAACAGGCAACAATACAGAGTCCAGCGCACAGATGTAGTTAATTGTGCTTATACAACAATTAGTATCTGTCAGTAATGTGTACTGTATAACACTCACAGGTTTCGAAAATAGTCAGTCCCTTTGCCCCTTCATTCTTCGTTGTTCTGTTTATTGTGCCCAGTTAATGTGCTCCTGTGCCACAATAATCTCTAGCTAAATGGTAATTGCTCTATTGACAGCATTACTGTACATTTTTGACACGTCATTATTCATACTTAACCACTTGACCTGGAATAAATGTTAAAGCAATTACCACTGAGAGCTTTTCTATGAGAAAATTGAGGCAAAGTTTAGAGATAATCAAAATGCAAAGCTGATCACGATAGCAATTGGAAAAATGGCAAATCCTATTAAACAGATTTTTATTAGCCACGTTGATGCCAGTAGATATTATCTGGTAATTTAGTCTTATTAAAAAGAAAATAAAGCATCTAATTGTTTACTATCCTGGAACTTATTCCAGCTTGCAATTTGCAGCTGAAATTAGGCTTTATGTGCCTCATCTATTTTGTCATATTGAAATATGAAAATTATTTGGTACAATGAACATCTGCTCAATTTTCTTATCTCACAAGCAAACCTCCCCACAACCATTTATATTTGCTGGAGGAACTACAGGTGTATGTCTCTGTTTGTGTGTGTGTGTGTGTGTGTATCTGTTGTTTAGCAAGTATTTGGAATTATCTAATCTGAAAACAAATATACTTTTCAGTGAGGACTGCTGATATTGATTCGGTTTGCAAAAGTCTTTGGTAGCAAAAAAAATTGCCTTTTCTTCCTCCCTATTAAATTCTTAAACATAAAAAGCTGATATTTCTGAGCCTATTATTCTCTTGTCAACAGGTCCATTTTAAATTGGTAGTCAATTTTTTTTTGTTAGCTTGGGAAAAATGCTATTTGTTGGATCCATCTTATTAGACTCAATTGTAATACATAATCTCTTCTATGATGGCTTCAGAAAAAGCAGTAATTATAAAAGTACGTAAAAACACATCAAGTAGGCCTTAAAGGGATAGTGTAAGCTTTTACTGCCCCCATCTGAACTAGGAGGCTTGCCTGAAAACCACCATTAAAATGCAGGCTACTGATTGTTGATATGCTGTTATTGTTGTCATGGGACACACTGTTATGGGGCCAGCGAAGTTGGAGTGGTTTCTATATTAATGAAGCTTTTACATTCTTAATGAAAGCCGAGCAGGGGTTTCTTTGGTATTTCAATTAATAAAACATTAAAAAGGACATTTTCCTTTCTACATTTAGTGTACGATCCTTTTCTGCGCCTGCGCAGGGAAGGATTGTACCCTTTGTTTTCAAAAATCCACATGAAGAATAGAAATGGCCACTGGCACAGAACTTCATCAAACAAAGACATGTTTTCAGATTTTTAACAAGAGCAATATTTTCATATTAGCAAGTCTAGATGTGTTTAAAAATGGCTCAGAAGGAAGTTAAGAGTATAAATTTAAAACTTTTCAGTTTACATTAGCATTGCTGAAGAGGACTCTAATTTTTAGGACCATTAAATTATTACATCACTAATGACAGTTTTGTAACCCTGCAAGACAATAAGGGTTGCATTGATGTGGTTGAAACACTCTTTAAAATTCTCTTATGGAAGGAGGGGAACTGCAAATGACTATAGTAGTAGCTCTGCATATGTATCCAGGCATGATACAGTTACATTTAATTCACTTCCCTCCTGATTTGTACCCATCACAGTTGGATTCTCAATATAGGCAAAGGTCACAGTAATGTGTGACAGGAGTGGGACTGTTCTTAATATGCCTGAAATTTTCCACTGTGCAAGCAAACTTTATTCTGAAGCAGTATGTTCCATCTTTGTTATTGGGTTCTTGGGTGCTGAAAGCCTGTAATGGCATTAGAACTAGAGATGGGCACGAACAGCAATATGAACCAAAAAAAGGCACAAACAGCCCTATCTGTTGTTCGCGAACAAGCTGTTCATGAGGGTCATTGCAAGCCTCATTCATTGCTGTTCATTGCTGTTCGTCAAGCCAGACAGTCTGGCACCTGCAATCATTTCCCTTGGCAACTTAGGCAGGGATTGTCTGAACTCTGACTGAACTCCTGCTGCTGCCCTGGAAACCCCAATCTAAGCCCAGTTTAGCTTGATAGGCAGATCTGCAAAGACTGGGGGGAGATGGGCTCCCAGCTCTGGCTTAGTTTGCAGACAGTGGAGGAGAGACAGTTGCTGTTGGCATTTTGATAGAGAGAGAGCATTGGAGCTTGAATTTTCTTTGTGTGTGGTGGGATAGGGATCTACCCCTTCAAGTTCCAGGGCTGCTGCCAGACTCTGGGCCAAGCTATTATTTATTATTGGTACCTTTCCTTCTGCCTGCTCAGGTAAGGTTTCTGGGAGTGGTGAAGTAGGGATCTTGACTGATGGCTGGAGGAGAGCCTGCTGGCCCCCACGAACATCCAACCACGAACATGTTTGTGGATGGCAACGAACAACGAACATCATCTTCACTGTTTTTTTTCTGTTCATGCCCATCTCTAATTAGAACTGAAGTCATACTTCAGGTTCAGTATTGGCCATGATAGTCAAATTATATGTATTGGATCCAAAAGCACAGTTCCAACAAGCAGAAAACATCTTCCCCTCACAGAAGACCCATTTCACACCTTACACTGGATATTAAACAAGCGAAACAAAAAAAGGCATTTGTTTTGTTTGTGCAAAAAGTCACACAGTAGACTTGTGCATTTCTTTTGTTATTAATTACAATAATTATGAAACAGGGTGTTTCATAATTAATATGAAAAGAAAATAAATTCCTCAATTAAACAGCCTGTAACCAAAAAAAACCCCCATGATTTTCTTTAGTTTTGTGCTAGTTTCTTTCATTATTGCAGTCACAGCTTGTATCGGTTCCACTTTTACAAGGCAGGCAGCACTTTCTGAATAAGGTCGTAGAGAAAGAACAATGTTCCTTTTCCTTAGGGGGGCGGGGAAAGAGGCCCAGGACTTTCTTGATTAACTACAAGCTGTAGCCACTAGGTCTACATATATGTATGAGGTACTACCATCCTGAAGGACAGAGTATGGGATTTTGCCATCCTCCCTTTTCCCAGTGCTTGGCCTGCTGTGCCAATTTTCCGTTGCAGTCTGCAGTCCCTGTAGCTCTTCAAACCTTATTCCCACTTCTAAAGAAATCTACCTCGAGATTTGCCATGGGCTGGGCCAGCCCCAGCAGAGTAGTCAAAGTCCAAAGTCAGAGCATAAGTCCAAAGCCAGGGGTGAGTCCAAAATCCAAAAGCCAAGTCAGGAGATCCATGAGGTCAGGTCTTGATGCAGACAGAGACAGGGCACAGTCTGAGAGCTACAGGAGCAAGGCACAGTTCAAGGGAGTAGCTGCAGACAAAGTAGGAATCCAACACATTGCTTCCATACCTCGTGGTCTTCTGTGGGTGGGTCTTACAGTGAGCCTGGGCTTGCAGCCAGCTGCTTGGGAGCTATCCTGTGGTTACTCCTCATCACTATCCACAAGCAGCTGGCATCGACCCAGGAAGTGTGCGCTTTGCTGCCTCTCCTGCAGCTCCATATGTTGCCTTTGTCTGAAGCACTCTCTGGGTGAAGCTGGAGGTTTGGAAGTCCTTGGCTGTACTTCACCTGTGGTGTTGGAGCTGGAGGGTGTGGGTGCCTCTGCGTCAGCTGCTGGCTGTGGACACTGATCAGCTAGCGGCTGTTCTTGCTGATCACTGGCCTCTGCTGACTCAGGGCTGCCTACACAAGGCTCCTCTCCTCCTCATTATGACTGAGCCGCATGACAAGGTCTCTCCCTGCTGCCTGCCTACCCACAAGCCTTGCTCTTTTTGTGTCACCAAATGCCATGTCAGTCTGCCTCTTCCTTGTGTTACTCTACTTCAAGCTCATTGGCTTCAGTGGTGTCTGTATCACTGTTTGAACTCTTTCCTATTAGTTTTCCCATAAACTTTAATATTAAACAAGAATGTCTTTCATTGCCTGAAGAAGGACGAAACAGAATTATGAAAATGGAGCAATAAAAGAAACAATAATGAAACAAAACCATACGAAACAAACCAATAATGAAATAGTCCCTTTGGGAATTAATAATAAAAACAAAAGTAACTCCCATGCACAAGTCTCTTGAGCAATCCCTTTGACAAGCTGTAATACTGCATGAACTCATGTACAAAGTGTTTCTCAGGGCCAAGCTACAAGTGACAAATGACACTTGAACGGCAAGTGGATTGAGTGGAGGGCAAGTGAACAGGGAGAAATACACTTGCTGTTCAAGTGTCATTTGTCACTTGTAGCTTGGCCCACAGTCTTTTATGCAAGCAAATGCAAAACACTGCAGGCATCTTTTTATCTTCTTCTAAAAGTCCTTTAGATCCCATCCAGTGTTTCCCAGATTTATCTGAATGTTGTGTGTCAAATGCCACCAAGTTACAGCCCACTTGTGGCCACCCAATAAGGTTTTCAAGGCAAGAGACAGACAAAAGTGGTTTGCCATTGCCTGCCTCTGTGTAGTAACCTTGGACTTCCTTGGTAGTCTGCCATCCAAACACTAACAGGGCCAACCCTGCTTAGCTTCTGAGATCTGATGAGACAGGTAGCCTGGCCATCCAAATCTGGTTATCTTAATTATAGCACATAACAATCCAGGGGAAACCATTGCTGACTGTGCAATGTGGTTAACACCAGTGTTGTATTGAATCTGTACACATTCCTCTCCTTTGACATGCAAGCATGCACACATGCACACGTAAACTGAAACATACTGTGTTGAGCTTAGGACCGCTGCTGTTTGCTCTAACCTTGTAACGTGTATTCTGTTCGGTTCTCTTTTCCCGTAAAAGTACATATCCTGAACAGTCACAAAAGCTGTGAGGTGCTCAGAAAAATGAGTAGATTTTCCCAGTCTGTGTCTTGTCAATTTAACTGCTTAGCTATTGCTCTTGACAGATGTCAGAGAAATATTCAGATAGCGACAAAAAACACTTTCCCTCCCCCACTTTATGACTCCCTTCCCATTCTTGTCAGGCATAAAAAGTCAAACAATGGGAAAAATTGACAGATAAGAAAACTGGCAGAAATGGTGGAAAAAAAACTGTTGCCACCGCTCTTTGACACTTCATCAACTACTGCCAGCAGGGAATAGCAATAAAGAATCTTCCTTTGTGCTACTCTTCCCCAAATAAAGAATACATTTAAAACCTATTGGAGAGATGCAAATTTTAAACTGATGACTATAGCATTTGGAGTACACCCACCCTTTGATACCTGTTACCATAGACTTCTTCCCTCACCTCTGGTTTCTGGGTGAGTAGTTCTTTAACATGAAGGCTCAGATTGCATAGTGTAGTTGATCAGGAAAAGAATTCAATATTTTACTTGTAGACTATTTATAAACTTGTTAGCTATCTTTCTATAGCTCCAAGTTGTTCACAATAAATATTTTAAAATTATCATACATTAAGCAACTGTTGATTCTCCTGTATCTAATAGAAGTTTTTAACAGCAAGCACTATGATATATGGTTGTTGTGGGTTTTCCGGGCTGTATTGCCGTGGTCTTGGCATTGTAGTTCCTGACGTTTCGCCAGCAGCTGTGGCTGGCATCTTCAGAGGTGTAGCACCAAAGAGATCTCTCAGTGTCACAGTGTGGACCTGAAGTGCGTGCAAGATGGATATGTGAGCCGCACTTTCTCAATGAGGAAACTAATCATCTAAACCATGCACTTCAGGCAAATGGCTACTCCAGAAATGAAATCCGAAGAGCAATCAAACCCAGGATGAATCAAACAACCAAGGAAAAACAGTCTCCTACAGGAAAAGTGTTTTTGCCATATATCAAAGGAATTACTGATCAGATGGGAAAGCTTATGAAAAAGCACAACCTTCAAGCAGTATTCAGACCCACCCGAAAAATACAACAGATGCTACGATCAGCAAAAGACAGTAGAGACCCCCTCACCTCTGCAGGAGTATACCGTATACCCTGCAGCTGTGGACAAGTTTACATCGGGACCACAAAGCGTAGCATCCAGACAAGAATAAAAGAACATGAAAGACACTGCAGACTTGGACAACCTGAAAAATCAGCAGTGGCTGAACATAGCCTAACGCAAACAGGGCACAGTATCTTATTCGAGGACACCAAAATACTGGACAACACTTCCAACTACTTTGTCAGACTGCACAGGGAAGCCATTGAAATTCACAAGCATAAGCAAAACTTCAACAGGAAAGAAGAAACCTTAAGAATGAACAGAGCATGGTTTCCAGTTCTGAAAAACACCAGGCTAACAAAACATTCTATCCCCGACAATAGCCCTGCAGAGAAGATTAGCACATCAAGTACCAATCCATATGCAAAAGAACCTCCTCAGGATACAGTGAAGCCTCCCGCCATTAGCATTCCACACCCTGGGAAACTCTTACAGGATGACTCAGCTCAACCCCACCCCTCCTGAGTAGATACAAATGACCTACATCTTTTCCACACTGTGACACTGAGAGATCTCTGTCTTTTGGTGCTACACCTCTGAAGATGCCAGCCACAGCTGCTGGCGAAACGTCAGGAACTACAATGCCAAGACCACGGCAATACAGCCCGGAAAACCCACAACAACCATCGTTCTCCAGCCGTGAAAGCCTTTGACAATACACTATGATATACTTCAGAACTTCTGGGCAAAGATGGACCTCACTGGTGCTATACTAGACTGTTTTCAGTCTTTCATGAAGGGAGATTTCAGAAGGTGGTGGTGGGATATTTCTTTTCAGCACTTGATCCTTGGCTTCTGGTGTCCTGCAAGATTGCATCATGTCTCACATGCTTTTAAAAAACATCTACATGAAACTAGTAGGAGACATCATTCAGAGATTTATCTGCAGAACAGCATGTCCCACTTGATTTTCTCTCTTTTCCATAAATTGTTATTGTTTATTTTTAGTCTGCCTTGCTTACTGCGCTCCAAGGCAGATTACAATACTGCAAGTGAAAATACAACATGATCAACAGTTAGGACATTTAAATCTGAAAAACTAGCAGAAAGCTGATGAGACCTTTCTGAACTTAAGTGTAATTAATTAATATGACATCTTTAGCAATGTCCAACTACCAGCAGGAAAGTATTAACATCAGCAGACAGGACCCAATAGCCTAGTCTATAGTTCCTGTCCCTTACCAAGTTATCTCTTGGAGCTATTATTTAAGACACATCCCTAAAAACTAAGTAGAAGCACGAGCGCCCAACTTACCGGGCGCTCGGTTTGCTGCCGCGGGGCCGGGAGACGGAGCGGGCGCGGCGGCCGGCTTGCTGGCTGGCTCGAGTTCCCTTGGGCTGCCAGCAGCCAATCACTTTGAATCCCGGCTGGCCAATCCGCGGCCGCTGGGAGGCCTGGGCGGGGCTGGCTACTGGACCTCAGGGAGGCAGTCTTCCCTCTGGTCCGCCGGCTACGTATTTAATTGGGCACCCGCCTGGCCTCCCTTCACTCCCAACCTCCTCAGGCAGGCCATTCCACAAGGTGAGGGCCACCACAGAGAAACTGCATGTACAGGAAATTGTGGGTGATCTTAAACACAGCCTAAGGGACTGCAAGAGACTGAAGAAATTGAAATTAAAATCAGATAAAATAGAAGAAAATGCTTCAAGGCTAAGTTTACCCAGGAACAGATGTTCAACTTGCACAAGGCTGTACTTCCCTGAATGAGCAAACTCACAGTTTGGGCATACTCTTAGATGTCTCATTAACCTTGGATAACCAGGTGACAGAAGTACAGGAGTACATTTTCCAGCTTAGATTAGCCTCAGCAGCTGTGGCCTTCTCTGGAAAAGGTGTCCCTGACCACAGTGGTGGTATGGTGGTAACATCCAGGTCAGACTGTTGTACTGTGCTTTATAGAAGGCTGACTTTGAAAGTGCTTCAGAAGCTCGTTGGTTTAGGTCACAGCAGCCAGTGTGGTTACAGGAGCTAGCCAGAGTGCAAACGCATAGGCACGTAAACATGAAATGTTAATACAGAGATTACCAAGTAGGAGTGTGTATATATATATACACTGATATATAATTAAATCCCATTGATTTCAACTAACATATGAAATCAACAGTACAAGTCCTACTACACAAGACGCCCAACATGTGTTCTTCATGTGTCAGGTCGCACAAGGTTCCCTGGGTAGTGTAGTCTTACAAAAAACAGCCACTCACTGTGATTCTCTACTGGGGGAACAGTGATGGGAAGGATTCTCTCTGTCTCTTGCAAAAATCTCAGCTTGGGTTTTCCTCTGGAAGCTCGGGGGGGTGGATATAACAGGAGGCAGGAAATCCAGGGTGGCTTTTTGCAAGGGAATGGGGGAGAGAGAGAATCCCCCCACCTCCTCGGCAGAGAATTGCATCACAGATTCCCTTTATCTCTTGCAAAAAGCCACCCTGGATTTTCTGCCTCCTGTTAGATGCACCACTACCTCCTGCCCCTGGGCTCCTGGAGGAAAACCCGAGCAGAGGCTTTTTGCAAGAGACAGAGACAGACTCCCTCCCATCACTCTTCCCCCAGCAGACAACCGCATTGAGTGGCTGTTCTTTGTAAGACTACACTACCCAGTGAACCTTGCAAGACTTGACATACGCCGGGGCATCTCATGTAGTTTCCCTGAGTTAGCACTTCCAAGTCAGCTGAAGTAATGGTCTTAGATGGGACTGCACTGTAGATTCAGGAAGGGGCCAATTTAACTAAAATAGAATTTTTATTTAAACTTCAGTTTGCCTGCAACTCTGCAACTGAAATATCTATTCTTGAATGTAAGTTATTTGGTAACATCATTTTACCAAACTTTTTAAAAAAGTCTTGCCAAGAACATCTGGAGAATAGAGCTCTAACTGTATTTTAAAGCTGTGTCATAAGTCGTGCTTCACACCGACAGACTTCCTTGTCCTTTCTTATTTTTTGTACTTAATCTACAGAATAGCTCTCCCCCACCCCCACCCCGAGCCAAATGCCTTCAAGGAAATGTTGGATTCCTGACCTTTATTCCAGCATAGGCCAAGAATCTCTTAGCTCATAACGTAATGATTCAACATTTTAACAAGGGCTTTGTATCACCTATATTCACACTGTACTGTAATTAAATTCGGTAGACGAGCTCATATAAAGCCCAGTTTCATCTGTAAAGTACAAGACTGTAAAATATGCAGAACAATTAACTGCTTTCTTTCCTCTTATAAAGTGACAAGGAGTTGGAAGCGTGCCCATTCTTCCAATCCATCCATCTATATAATTCTTTCTTCCCTTCCTCCTATTATCGGAGCTGTGTGTGCCCCACAGAAGTCATTTACTAATTTGTGACATGCCAAAAAAACCTGGCAGCTTTCCTCATCTCCTCCTCCTCTTTAAGGCAAAAAAAGCCGGGGAGGACTACACCGTGCGACTGACAATCATTAGGAAAGATCCTTTGTCAAAAACGATTTGGATATTTTATCATTTTACACCTGATTTCTTAGTGTTTCTCAAAGAGACTAGCTAATAATAATAAAAAGAAAATCTTGGATTTGATACTGGAATACAGCTCTGCAGTTTGACCATAAAATAAATACGCACACATTCAAGATTACACAGGCTGTTTTGAATATCTGTCCTTTGTCTGAGAATAATGTCAGCTTTTTGCTCAAATAAGCAATGAGATGCATATACTTCTCGATTTAAATAAGCCAATAACTTAGCTGGAGTTAATTATTTGTCTGGAGCATCTGTTTTCCTAGGAATGCTGTTTCCGTACATAGATATTCCATTTAGTCATTATTGCTAATAGCCATTGATAGACATATGCTCCATTCATAGTATAATCTTTTCTTTAAAGCCATCTAAGCTTGTAGCCAGAGATCATTTCGAGGGGGAAAGTGCAGGAATGCAGTTCTGGCAGTTCCCCAAAGAGGTCACATGTCAGGTGACCCCACCCACCTGACTCTCGGCCATTTTGGGTCCATTTTGTCCTGGATTGGGGCCGAAACGGCCCAGATCAGGCCTCTGACGAGTGGTGGATCACTCTCCTGCTCAGCAGCGGCCCGATCCTGACCATTTTGGGCCAGTTTTTGGCCATTTTCAGCCCCTTTTGCCATTTTGGGCCAAATATTGGCTCTGAATTGCCAGGATTGGGTCCAAAACATCAAGGATTGGTGATGTCAGGGGGTGGGGCATACGCAAATCAGTTGCACTAATGACACATTTCCAGTGATGTCAAGGGGCGCTGCATATGTTAATGTTATGCTAATGAGTTCCTCCAGCTCTTTTTCTACAAAATGACCCATTCGTAGCTATCAAACACACTTTGTATTATTAAGTTCCATAACTTAGTCTGAAGAAGGGAGCTCTGACTCTCAAAAGCTTATATTCTGAAAATCTTGGTCTCTAAGATGCCACTGGACTCTAAGCCTACTGTTCTACTGCAGACTAACACAGCTACCCACTTAAACCAAGTTCCATAAGTTGACTGTACATTCTGTGAAGTACTTTACTTTTTTCAGTGCAACTGTGTCAAAATTTTGGGCAAATAATAATGAAAGACTGGGAACAAAGAACAGTCTTTCACTACTTGGACTGAATATCTTTCAGATCAATAAAGTGTACTTAGCTGATACAGTCAGCCATTTCCTGACAGTAGTTACATTGGTCAGATTTCTAGAAAATCCTGTCATTTCAGACAAATAGTGATATTATTAAAGCCACTGGATTGTATTTTTTTTAAAAAAAACCTTTTTTTGTTTTCTTAAGTATTTCCCTCTTGACGTGAGAATGAAAGAGATATGAAGAAATTTTTGATAGATTTTGTTCAGTTCTGTATCTTGCCAGCCAGGGGTTGAAGGAGCAAGGTCTCAGGCTGGATCCTTCCCCAAAGGTGGCAAGGGCCTGGAGGGCTGGAACCCTTTATTTATTTCATTTATTTCCTGCCTTTCTCTCCACTGAAGACCCAAAGTGGCTTATGTTGTTGGCCTCTCCTCCATTTTATTCTCATAAGAACTCTGTGAGGTTGGTTACACTAAGACTACGTTGCTGGCCCAATGTCAACAAGCAAGCTTCATGGTAGAGTGATGATTCGAACCTGGGTCTCTGAGATCCTAGTCCATTACTCTAACCACTACTCACACTCACAGCAGGGAGCTGTTCAAGACAACAACAAGCTGGTTTGGATATCTGTTGAACTAGAAGTGGCTGAAATTTAACAGAGGGGTTAAAAGCAGAGCTGCTGGTCCACACAGCTTCAGGGAAAGTTAGGTCCCTGTTTCTGCCAAGTCTTAAGGAGTGGTGTCACCTCCTGTCATCTATCAGCAAAAAGGCCCTCAGGTGCCAGGTAAGCACTCCTATACCTGGTCCAGGATTCAGCCCTGATCTTCTGCATCTTTCCTTCTGTGGTTACGAGGATGACTGGGGTGGGGGACTGTTGGTAGAAGGGACAGCTGAGGGGGTTCCTGATCTACCTGAGGCATTGACTCTTGAATGCAAGTTGTCTTCTGATCCACCTGGACCTTCTCCTGAAGATCCTGGTAGCCCTGGAACCACATGTATAACAGGTACCAAAGTTGACTCCTAGTTTTCTGGATCTTCAATCCATGAGTATTGGATCCACTTTGGGCTCTGTAATTCTACTTTTGAGGGGACAGAACAAAAGTGATGTCTGTTTGTTATTTTTCTGCACTAGAAAAATGCCCCATTTCTGCTTTGGGCTTTCTGGGGAACATACCAATTTTGTCAGCTGATCAGCTGAGAACACCTCAATTTTATCAGTTGATGGTCTGAGGAAAAGTACAAGGATTTTTTAAAGACACCAAGATTGCAACGTTACTGTTGATTTTTTTTTTAAAGAATGGACTAAGTACAGAAAGTACAGATGGGCTAGTAGACTGGAAGCCTGCCAGCCCCACCATGAAGCCTTCTGCCTCTTCCAATAGCCCGTGGAAGTGAGGTAGCAGTTGCCTACCAGAAGCAGCCAGCAGAACAAATCAACTCAGATGGTCGTGGGGAAGGAGAGAGACTGTGCATGTCTATGAATACTTACATTTTTTGAGGACTCTGTACTATTAAGTCACTTTCTCTGTTCTTTAGCTCCCCCGCTTGCATGGTTTGCACAAGTTTTGCATACTCTGCTGTGGCCTGCCAAAATGGGCTCAGGAATACTTAAGAGTAATGATGGTTTCAGTTTTCTTGAAAAACAGCTTGAATAATGTATTGCTGAAAGATTTCTATTTTGCCCCAAGGTCATTGGCTTATAGAATAACCCAAGGCTCCATCTTATCTCCTGTGCTGTTTCATGTCTACATGAAGACACCTGGGAAAATCACCTAGAGATGTAGCAGTGTCACCAATAAGATGATAAGAGCTCTCTCTCTCTCCTTTCCATCTCCCCCATCTAATTCTAGGTGGAAAGATGAGATAGCAACGTCCATATTTAATGTCATGAAATATAGCCCTATATCAGCAGTATGGATATAATCTTGGTTTTCTGTACAGGGCTGTTGTGAAGATTCTGAACATTAGGCGTATGCTATCTTAATGCTAAGGATTGCTACAAATCTTTACTACATCCTTATAATATGTATATTCTTAGCAATAGCAATGAGCCCTCTGAAGTAGACTACAATTTATCTAAAATATACTAATTTGCAATATTAATAGCATGAACTTCCAGATTATGTCATTGAAGCTGAGGTTGTTACAAATAAAAATATGGAAAATCTAAAGTGGTGGGGGTTGATTCACACTTTTTCTGAAACTCTGCCTGGCCATGTATCTGTTCATGTGAAGTTCCAAAAGAATACATTGGTAGTTGGAGCAATATTTTAAATTCCCAGAGTCCAGATATAATTTTGTGGCCATTGCATAAGTCTTGTGCTACTTTAAGGGTTGTTTTTCTTCAAAGCAGCATGATGAAATTTCCCAAGAAATTCGGCAGCCCTCAGCAAGACATACACACACTGTCTCAACATTATACTCATCGTTATTTGGCGATTTCATTCATATGAAATGAAGAGAAGATGTCCAATTTTCTTGTGCCTCTTTGCAATACTTTACACAGTTTACAGGAGAAAGGTGGCACATGAGCAATTGTCTACAATCTTTTTAATCATAACTAATCACCTAAGTGTGTTGAATTAATTGAAGTGGACCTGGAAAATGCTTCCATCCATATTGTTTTCAGTTGCAATCTACAGTCATAATGACAGGAAGGGTGGTTATATCTTGTTTTGAAGAGAGAAAAACATTACTTTTGTCTTAGGGAAACAAAAGATTTCGTATATTTGGCCTTCGATCACCATCAGAAATATATTGCTGTTCTATTCTCCAGTTACTAGTCTTAAAACTACACTGGCCACAGTCCAATTACACTCATAAAGCATGGCCGTTTTCACATGCCTGTAACCTCCATAAAATTGCGCAAAACTCATGGCATGACGGCATCTTCATAGCACAATTTCCCATCATGATCCCATTTAATGGCGCAATTTCCAATGTCATCGCACCATTAAACGGGATCGTGATGGGAAATTGTGCTATGAAAACACCGTTGTGCTGTGAGTTTTGCATGATTTTCCGGAGGGTTTACAGGACTGTAAAAAAGGCCCATGAGCACATGCCAATTTCCAGTCCATTTCTATTTCAGTAATTCCTGCATCTGTCCTCCAAACTTCTTCTTTTGAAAGTGGGACATTTTCAAAAGCAGATTGCAAATTAGCAAAGGGCTGCTGCTTAACAACTGGATGGGGAAAAGCAGATGCTTTTCTGCATGCCCTTCTAACTCAGATTGGGATCCAGTAGCACCTCAGAGACCAACACGATTTTCGTGGTATGAGCTTTTGAGAGTTAGAGCTCCCTTCTTCAGATACAAGTAGGAATGATCCCTGAAACTTTATATCCCAGTCAGAAGGTGAGTGGGGTGTTATAAGGAAGGGCATCAGGATGCAAAGGTACAATGCAGCTTGATTAAAGAGGTGTAGCAAAGAAGGATATCAGGATGTAAAGTTGCAATGGTACAATGCTGCTTAATTAGAGCAGAAATTAGCTTCTGTAGTGAGATAAAATAACTATGTCTCTGTTCAAACCTGGGGGGAAGGCATCATTCTGAATTTGTGAATGAACTCAATTTCAGCAATCTCAGATTGTAACTCCCATTGAAGCTTCTCCTAGGACAGCCACTTGTAGGTCTGCAACGGAATATCCTGGAACATTAAAATGTTCTCTCACTGGTTTTTGAGTGTTGTGATTTTTAATGTCAGCTTTATGTCTACTTGTTCTTTTACATAGGGACTGACCTGTTTGGCCAGGATAGAGAGTAGAAGGGCATTGCTGACACTTGATAGCATATATAACATTGGCAGATGAACGTGAATGAACCTGATATGGTATAACTGGTGTTTTTATGTCTAGGTATTGTGCTCTCAGAATGAATATGGGGACAGAATTAGCATCTCGGTTTATTTCAGGCCCTGGTCCCAGAATCTCTGTCAGCGTTGGGAAGTACATTATTATGAATGAGACAAACCTTTTCTTGCCCACAGAAAGCCCAGTGGAAATGCCTGAAGTAGAACTTTGGACTTTTCCATATGCCCTACGTCTTATTTCAGATAGAAATCCTTTTCCCTGTCATGACTGTAACCCTACATTCATTCCATTGTTCTCTGTGTTGAATCACTGCTAATACTGTGCCTTGATTTCATTTTGCAGATGCTCTAACCATCTAACCATCTAACATCACTTTCATTTCTCCCTCTGGCAGCCTGAGAACACAGCTGTGTTATCTCTTTCTTTGAAGCTCACTGAAGTGACCTTGTACTGTCTGAAATGTTGCCATTTCTTTTATGCCTCTTCATCTTGTTTAGCTTGAGGTATAAACTCCAGCAGACGTTCCCAGACTCTTTCCCATGCAAATCTGTGGTTTGGGAGGGGGAAAATGTTTGAGTATTTAGAGCTGTACTTTTCTCAGGTTTCTATTCCTATCAAGGAAGCGTGTACTGCTTGGATGCTTTCTTGCCTCTGAGTAATTGCGTTTAACCAAGAGCTTGGACTTCTTGTTGCAATGGTGCAGGGACCTGTCTACCATATCCTATCATCCATAGCCTGACATTCCCTTTGGCTGATTAATTTTTTGTGCTTATTATGATAATGGGATACTAATGGTAAACTCTCTTTAGACACTGGGCAGGAATTAATCTTCTAAGAAGATATAACCCTTCTTCACTTGGCTTGAATGGGAATCTCACTACCCAATCACTCTTTGTCTAAAACATACCCCCAGTTCTATCATGGCTGTGTAAGTGGATTTCAGCTTGTGCTGGCTTTTATACTTGGATTCTTAACTAGAGATGGGCACGAACCGAAATATGAACCAAAATTCGTGATGAACCACACTGGTTCAACTTTAAGCTGGTTCGTTTGGTTCATTTTTTTGGTTCGTCTCTGCAGACAGCCTGGCACCGATCAATCAGTTTCCTAGGCAACAGGGGATGGACTTCCTGCAGACCTTCTGCTGACCTGGTAATGGCCTTCTGCACCTTCTGCTGCCCCAGTGATGATTTGCTGACCTTGATACGATGTTTTCACGAACCAAACGAACCGGTTCATGAACTGGGGCAGGTTTGTGAAAGTTTGTAGTTTGTGGTTTGTGAAATGAGATGAACCACGAACCTCACAGATCATTTTTTCCTGGCTCGTGCCCATCTCTATTCTTAACTAAAATTCTCCCTCAAGTAAATGCTGTAACAGTTAAGGCAAAAGATTTTTTTCCTCTCATGCCAGAGGGAAACCTGTCTGACCTTCCCTTTCAGACTCTCACACACAACTCTCCTCAAAATCCTGTCAGCAACCTACTGTCATCCTGAAGGCTGATTCTGACTGGCCAATCAGTGAGGAGGAAGCAGCCTGTCAATCAAGCTACCATTCCAGGCAATTAACTCCTTCCCTTCTAGCCCTCTGAATTCTGCGTTTAGAAAACCTTCTTTAAAGTACATTCTGTCACAACATGCTAGAACTTTGCACATTCTCAGAGGTTTATCAGCTTCTCCAAGAGCTGGTGAAGGGTAAAGCCTGTTCCAGTTGGGGTAGTGGTGGTGCTACCTGGGAAACTAAATATCAGAAGGAGTGAGGACACCACCGCCTTGATCCATAACAGTGGCTGAAAAAAATGTTTAAGGCAATCAAATGAGCTTGTGGCTGAGATGAGATTTGAACTAATGACCACCTGGGACAGCTCAATATAGTCTGAATCATTGTTGTTGTACAAGCCACAATTCCCCCATCACTATGTATACCAAGATGGAGTAAACAAACTTTATCCCAAACAACTTTTCCCAAACAAACTTTATCCTTTTAGTATTTAAAAACTGCCAAGCAATAACATTATTTTACTGTAAACCATTGTAATTGTCCAAGATTTTATATGGTTTAGGTGTACTTTAGTTCATTACAGGTCACATGATTAAGTAATGTATTAGAATATCAACAAAGGGAAAACAAATCGCTTCATGCTGGATGAAAGTAAGTATTTTAGCCTCCTAATTCAAGGTAAATTGATTGTGTTTATTGATTGATACCGTTTGAATAAATGCATTTCACTAAGTTTTAATTAAGCACTAGGTTCCATTTAATGGGCATACAATGTGCAATAATTTTTTTAAAAAAAATATTTCAGTCACATTTGTGGGTAGAAGCAATTGTAGAAAGTGACCAATTAGTTGCCATGCTTTCCCCCCTTCTAATTCAAGATTATCGATGCTCTAAGGTAGAAGGAGATACTGATGCATTTATTGCCTTTGCACAAGGAGAAGATCTATAATGCAATTTAGGAACCATATACTTTAGCTGCATTTTCAACTAATTGATCCTGCTGGTTTTGCCATGCCTGAGAAAAGCGATGAAGAACTATAAAGAAGTTGCACAATTACAGGCAAATTAATCATGATAAATTTTCTCCTTTTGAAATCCTAGGAGTACTAAAGAAAATACCTATGTCTATTATGTCACTGCAGTGTTATCCAATGGAAATTTAGGACAAAAAATATTGATTGTACTAAAGCATTCAAATATGAATGGTGCTATCTCAGCTTTCTGCACTAAAGAAGAAAGGGATACAAAATTCTTTCTTAGAAACCCTGGGCAGATTCTGCAGATTCTCATAATTGGTTCAGATCTGATGTTTTAGTTTATTTAAATCAAGTTATAGAAATGTGCTATTAGTGTGTTTGAGATCAGCCTCAGAACTACTGCACGTATTTTGGAAAAAAGAACAGAAGTTAAACAAAACATTTATGCCTTATCTGCCCTGGGGCAAGTATAAGGTACATTAATATTACAGTGTTTAGTTGAAATATTTTATTATAACATATATTTATTACCAACAAAAATCTAAACACCAGTGCTTGTACTGTTCATGTTCAGCATTCTGCACAATATATTTTTGAAATAAGTTTCCTTCAAGAATGCATCAATTTTTGTTGCTTCACCTGCGACACCATAAATAATACATATTTATTTAAGTAGCAATATTATACAGTGCTATTTGTCTCGTATATTATTTCCAGGAAGTGATCTACTGACATGTGCAGGCAATGTTCTCCATGAAAATATTGAAAATGAGGACATATTAAAGGAAAGGCATACATAGGTAAACAGAATAGAAGTGGCATGCACATCTTGAAGCCAACGCTTACATATTAAACATTTTGCGGCAATAGGTTGTTCCAATAACATTCATACTGATTTGCTATAAAAATATGGAGATTGTGGGCTTGATCCAGAAGCTGGACAAATGTTCTGCCGCCATAGGTATAGAATAGCTGGGGGAGTAACGATGGTGCAATATATTTTTATTGTGAGCTATGGATTGTCAAGAGAATATTGTACTGTTTTTGTTTGCAAACCATTGTCAAGTAAATCAAGATAACAGAAAGCAAATGAAAGAAAACGTTTCAGTTGATTTTAATGGTGCAGGATTTTGACCAAGTTATAGTGTCCTGTTATGCTAAACTTGTTCAGAAACCATCAATATACATTGATAATGTGTTGCAACTTGCAAACCATAATAAAAGGAACTGACCTCAAGTTCCAATAGCAAAACTGTTTTTGAAACCCAAAGTACATGCTTTCAGAAACCTACATATTGCTCTTTATCTTATACATTAATTTAGAACATGACCTTCCAAAATAGTTCACGTCCTTTTGAAGTGAATGTTAATATCTAGAGGGTATGGGTGAGGGCTGGAGGAAATATTGCAATTGCCTCTTTTCCAATGGCACCAAAAAAGAACTGCAAGATGATGGTAGCAAACTGGTGAAGGACGGTGAGGTCTTTGCTGTTCTGCCAAGAAAAATGTTTGCGAGGTTACATTTACACTTTTCCCTTTCTCGGTGCACAAGACATAATGCGGAAAAATCAAGCTTGTCTTAATAACTGTTCTGTTGTTAAACTAGTGTCACTACCCTTGAAAATTAGTTGACTAAAGTATATTCTCACTTGCTGTCAGAAGGGAAGACAAGGTGTGTGTAACACAAAAAATGTGTTCTCTTACAAAGAAGCAAAAAAAAAATCTGCTTGATTTCCTGCAATATTTTGCAAACCAGACAAGCAGCATTCAGGACTGGAAAGTTGTGTATTCGGTGCTCGAAATTATGTTAATCTCCATTTCCAACAAAATTTAAGCTGTTTTCTTTTGAAAGTGAAACATTATCTTCACTAAATTAACCTTGTCTTGGCTTCTCTCTTCCTTTATGCTGGCCATTAAAGGCATTTGGCTTCCACAAATAATTGCCATTAATGTAGTTGCCCTTCAAATATTTTTTAAAAAACAACTGTTTCACGTAAAGTACTTTTAAATAAAGATATGTGTCCCACACGCATGGTTGCCCAGTCCATGATGCCCATATGAAATTTTCCTTTTGCATCAAGTTTGTTCAATAATAACATTGAAAGAAAGAAACAGAAATAGGAAACGGATAAGAATTAAGTAGTTAATGTTCAGTAGCTATATTTTATTATGCTATTAAAAATGAAGCTCAGGGTTCAAAGGCTCTAGTTTTCTTTTAAGAAGATACATTCTACTATTTGAGGTTTTGCTATGCAGCTTCTCTGCTAGGTGGCTTCCACACAAGATTGTGGGGTTTTCTTGTTGCTAGTGAGGCTGCTACTACAGCGCAGAAGCTGCAGGGCTTCCGCGCATGGCAAGTTTGCCTTCAATTTCCCTGATCCAATC
This sequence comes from Eublepharis macularius, assembly GCF_028583425.1. Classification (NCBI taxonomy): domain Eukaryota; kingdom Metazoa; phylum Chordata; class Lepidosauria; order Squamata; family Eublepharidae; genus Eublepharis; species Eublepharis macularius. The sequence continues at coordinate 74,982,793 of NC_072799.1, forward strand.
CCCCAACAGCAGCCTCTCCCACTTCCCTGGGCCACTGAGTTTGGGTTTTTTTCTCAATTTTATTTTAAATGGCAATTGAATATCATTATATGTGTAACAAGTTCTTTGAATTCTCAGCTCAAAGTAAGTCTCAATCCCCTTCTGTTGCAGAGACAGGCTTTTTGCTCTATATGTCTGCAACAGAAGAGGCTAGAGAGTTACTTTTTCAAAAAATGAAAGGTGGGAATTCAGAGAACTTACATACATTATAGTGTTATACCAATATAGTGATATTCAATTGCTATTTTTTTTAAAGTGCCCCTAGCGGTGGATGGAGGAAATGGACACCAAAGGGGCAGCATCAGGAAAAATGGCTGCCGTTTGGGTGGGAAAATCCTAGCACCCACCCACGCAGCAGCCATTCAGATTTTACTGCAATCTCTCCCAAAGCAGGTTTGAGAAAGATAGGAGGAAAGCTGAAGGAAACACCAAGGCATAGAATGCTGTGGAAAGTCTGAGGAAAAATCCACTTCCCAACAGCATTGAACCCGGGGCACATAATGCGTGGAAAAATAGTGTTAGTCAAATGAAAATAGATGAGTCAAAAACACTAGGGCCGAATCCACATGTCCTTATAATAATGCCATTTTAGCACTGCTGTAGCACTATACTTACCACTGTTCACACGTTCTCGCATCAATTCCGCTAAATCCCATCATTGTTGTGTTTCTGTTAAGAACAGCTTTTTAACACTTCTCACACTCTGAAATGCTATTTTCGCACTATTTATGTTGTGCATGAGAACTCTTTGAAGCGTTTCTCAAGATACCATCCCCGTTAACCACCCCTCCTCCTGTGCGCCTCGCTTTAAAGGAACAAGTCTCCTTTTACCTCTGATTATGGCCAGGACTCGGGCAAGCTTCAGAACACTCTGGGTTTTTTTTCTTTTTTTAAAAAGTTGCTGTCCTTGTGCTATTGTGAACTGACACTCAAACAGATGATTGACCCCAGGTTTCTCTCGGTTAGCATTCAAAACACCAATTCAGGGCTGGGAAGAAGACTACAATGGCAAGAATGCCATTTTAACGTTTATGGCCACAAAGCCGGGCACAGATGAGACAAAGCTGACAAATGGAAAGGGAGAAAGAATAATTTGGCGTGCTGACACTCAGCATGTTCGGTACATGAACGTGGGAATCGTGCAGGACTACATTCAGAACAACACCTGCTTTCTCCTGGTGGAAAAGTGGAGTCCCAAGCGAGCAGCCACTGGCAGCAGTGAAGTCACGTACAAAGAAGCATGATGGGAGATGTAGTTCAGGTGGGGAGAACAGAAGGAAATTTGCATTGGTCTTTTCACACTGCCAGTAATCGAAGAGGGCCACGCCTCCACCCTTTTGTTTCCCAGAATGGTCACAAGTAGGGTCTTTAAACACAAACTCATTTAAAGGAGAAATTAGACAATTGTCGGTCATATCTCTGCATTCCATAGCTAACCTTTCCTTTTTTAAAAAACTTTAAAATGGAGATCAGCGATGTAGCGCAAATCGTAATATTTTTTTTTAAAGGGAGGGGAGTGTTTGTGCTGTTGCCATCGGTGATGGTGGGGTTATTCCCCGCCCTATATGCTGCTCTTTTCATGGCCACGAGAACACATGATAGCACCATTAGAGCAGGAATGTGAATACCTGCTTGTGGTTTGCGCGATCAGCACAAACGCAATCATTGCATGAAATAAGCGGAAAGTATGTGAGTGTGGATTCAGCCTAGTATACTGAATGACTAACTACATTGTAGGACTGGAAAAAATCAGTAATCTTTAGTATTTTGTTTATCCTCGTGCTATACATTATATTCTTCTTATGAGATTTTTTTAAAAAACGCCTACCTCACAGGTGAGGTGAGAAGCCCTATTAGAGGCAATTTGCAGTACAATCCTGTCTAGGAGTTCACCCCCCTTTTGGCTACTATTCCAAGTGCTGACCACAGCCATTCAACTCCTAGCAACCTTTCAGGGAGGTTGAACACCTTATTTGTTTCGAGACTCACCAGTCTCCGGGTTCTTTATCCGGGGGACCTTACACACAGTAAGTCAGGCACTTGAGAGACAGGCATGAAACGAAAAACATTTATTAAGTTGAGAGAGTGCTTGGAAAATAGCAGTAGGCACTCTCAAAGCAGAAGCAACGGCAAACAAAACAAAAACAACTTTATTCTAATCTGGGCTAAGAACTAACTAGACAGATGCTCATATTCATGGCCTACCCCTGGGCCAGGCTGTGTCAGGAGAAGGGGAAAAAAACACAAAAAGAGCTAGCTTTTAAAACATAATCGACCAATCAGAGCTGAGTGTGTTATCAAGGTAGCTGGCCAAAGAGCTGAGACAGAAGACGTGCAGAAAGAGAAGCTTTCTGTCTCTCAAGGCCACTAGTCTGAGCACAAGCACCAGGTGCATTTAATTAACTGAGCTGTTCTAGACAAATCCTAAGAATGCTTTTCTGGGGAAATGCTCCATTGAACAGACCTGAATAGAATTCTGACCATACAAATCAATGGGCTTAGACTGGAGTAACTCTGCACTATGAGCAGATCTGCTTACAATGGTGCTATTGGTTAAGGAAACAATGATATTAAGAAAGACATAAATATTTAAATGCAACTGCCTTAAAATGTGTTCCAAACATGTGGTAGGAGTCCCATGTGCTTTTACCTCTAGAAACTGGTGTTTGGCATATTTGCGAAAGGAGTCTTGTCTTTATGTAGAATTGAGCGGATAACATGTATCTTCATTACTGGGTAGAGGAAAGTTAAAATAGTCTTGACTAGAGACGGGCACGAGCCAAAAAAAATTAACAATCCAGCTGATCGTGGATCGGCGCCGGTGATGATCCCGAATTAACGATCCACACCAATCATCTCCCGTTCCTGAGCCATGGATCGTGGATCGTGGAGGCCAAAGCGGGTAATGCTGCTATTCCCAGCTATGTGGGAAGGTGGGTGGTGGCGGCACGAAATGAGCTGACGAGCCGCCTCCCCTCAGGTCCCATTCAGCAACACAGGTCTGTGTTTGGCTGTCAGAGCTGCCTATCAGGGTTTGCAGGGATGAGATTGGAGTGCCAATGGCTACAGAACACCCCCTTCCCCTTCCCTCCCCTGGGTGTCTTCTCCCAACTTGTGACTGCTTTGCTGCTCCATGGTTGGAAGGAAGCCCTGCTGATCAAGGAAAGCTGGGCTTCTATTTGGGTTTCCAGGGCGACAGAAGGAGGGCAAACAGAGCTCAGGCTTTCCCCTGGCTCAGTAGTCAGGGGAATAGATTGCTGGCGCCTGAGCATCTGGATCCCCGATCCGAGCCCGAATGCAACGATCCAGGCCTCTCCCGATCGCTGGATCATTGGCCGTGGACTATCATGATCCGCCGGGTCACAATCGCGCGATCGCCATTATCGTGGGTTTTTTTCAATCGTAATGCAGATCGTGCCCATCTCTTGTCTTGACTACCAATGAAAATTACAAGCATGTTTATTATAACATAGTTATAGTAGTTTGTGAAAAGACTCCATGGAAAATGAAATGCACTTTTTGGTTCTGATTTCTGTGTGGATTAGAATGAAGAAATAAATCTATTGATAAAATGTACAGTAAGATACAGAAATAGTGGTGGATCAAAGTACTGATTTTGTTGCCTTCTATTTGTATTACACATAAAGTATATTCTGTCTCTGATTGTAGATTTAGTGGACAAAATTTCTCCTATCACTGGCAGATAGCCCAGTTTCACACGTACACATCCTCTTTTTGGCAGATAAAGAGAAAACGAGCGTGCTTTCAGATTTCTCATCCATTTGTTCTGCATATTACCCTTTTGTCAAGTCCAGCATATCAGCAAAAAAAAAGTAGCCAAAGTCAGCCAAACATAAATAATCCAGCAGTTTCTTTTTTTGCCTTCCGCCACCAAAATGGTAAATTGTTCCAACAGAAGAGCTGAGCTCTGCAAAATCCCAGTCTGCTAAATTCTGGGAGAGCCACTTTTCTGAGGATGAACAGTGCAATATTTCTGGGTCCACATATAGATGGGCAGTGCAATCCTGGCACTGCTCATTCTCTCTTAAAGGACTTTCACAAGTCTGCCATGCTGGCATGGCAAGCTCAGCCAATCGCTGCTCCAAGAGAATGCTCCCTAGTTGTCCTGGCAACACTGGCAGACTTCACCAATTGCAGGGCAGTTGCAGTTGACAGCACCATGAGTGGCAGGAAAGGTGTAGCCACTCTGCAGGCCAGAACGGGTTTGCTGTTGTCATCGCCAGCTGCCAACGCTACTCTCTGCTCTGCAGAGAACAGGTGCAGAGGGCAGAAATACCTCTGCGATCAGGCTAAATACACCCCTTACAGAGGCACCTGCCTCAAGGGGAGCCCTACCCCATCTAGGGAAGTTACACTAAAAGTGCAGACAGGATGCTTGCCAACCCCCATTTCTGACATGGGCCAGGCTGACAGCTGAAGCACCACTCACTCACGAACTCCCCTGCCCATGCCATTCTGAGAAACATGCACCAGCTCATGGAAAAGAAAGATCAGAAAGGCAGCAGGGCCGATTCCAGACGGGCACAAATAAAGCGAGTGCTTTCGCTTTTCCAGCGACCTCACTCGTAAAAACCCATAATGTCCCGTCCCTGCTTACCTCCGGTTCATGGCGGTGTGTTGCGCTCCAGAAGCGGACGGTGTGAATGCCGTATTGCGGGTGTGCACACTTCTGGATGCTTCGTCGCCGTGGAGAGGCGCTCCTCTTTCCCTCCTTCCTTTGCCGGCCGGCCAGCAACAATATGCCCTTAATTTAAAAAAAAAAACTGGGCGCCATTTGCGCAGTTGCACGTTTGCGCACATTGAACTGCGCAAATGCGCACAAATGCACAAATGCACAAATGCACAAAAGTTGACGCTGCATATTCGCATACCTGCACATTTGCGCATTTGCGCATTTGTGCAAAACACGTAAAAAAAATTTTTTAAAAAAAACTGAAATGTGAACCAATGAAGGCCCCCGACGTCAACTGTGATGGGGAGGAAACAACCAATCCCGGGTACCTCAGTTGGCCGTGCGAATATCCGGAAGCGGGATGGCACGGCACGCTGCGAGACAAAGCGGATGGAGACGAAAGTGAACGTGTGGCCGGTAAGCGATTATTTCCGCAGAAAAACCGCAATTTCTGGCCATCTGGAATCGGCCCAGGACTCAGTGAGGGTAGCAGCCCTTGGTACGATCAGCCCCCAATTCTCAGAGAGGCAACTTCTTAGAGCCAAGAGGTGGAGGGGTCTGAAACAAATAATGAAAGTGCCATTGGAAACAAGGGGAGAGGCTTGAAGCCTCATTGGATATGATGGGAGACACAGATGTGCGTTGACTTGCAGTGGCTCCATTGAAATACATTACTTCATCAGAGCTACTGTTGTCCCACAGGCAAACAGACAGAGAGGGAGTTGTCATTCAACACTGACTTTATTGAACTGCCAAAAGTGAAAAGGGTGGCTGGATGTGTACTGCCAACTTCCCTTGTCTGGGAAGGGAGCTGTGCTGGGTACACAGCAGTAAGAGCCAGGAGAACCATTTCTCATGCTGCTTTTTCAAAAGCAAGGTTGAGTCACTGACTGTCTGAGGAACCGCTCCTGGGGCTGGGCTAGGAAGGTAGTCAAGAAAAATTACTGGGGGCTGAAGTAGCCATACCTCTTGGCCTCCCTGATGGTTCTTGACCTGCCTAAAGGGGTAACGGAGACATATGTGGGAAGCAGCCTGGTCCTACAAAGGCCACAGCCAGGTCTCCCATGTCTTGGGAGAGTGTTTATGGCCAGGGGCCACAGCAGTAGCTCCATCATCACAGGTGCTGCCAGCAACTAGATGATGAATGCCCCTCCAGCAAGAAAGTGCTCATTGGTGGCATCAGGCTGCCACAGCTGCTTGGAACTCTGATCCTGTGAGGGAACTAGTTGCGGGGTTGCATGGCTGCCCTCACATGGGAGTTATGACAGCAAGCACCCAGTCTCCCCTACCCATGGCCATGCTCACTCCTCTGCATGAGGGGGGGGGATGCAGCCAAGGGAGTCTGCATGCAGCCCCAACATGGGCTGCTAGCATCACCGCCATCCCGTCCAAGGCAGCTCTGTAGAATGTGGCTCCCTGCAACTACCTGGGCAGCCATAGGCCATGGTGCCTTGAGAGCAGGGGCTGCACACCCCGGCCACCAGCCAGGGTCAACCATAGAGCCCTGAATTTGGGAGAAGGCACATGTGCAAGGGAAGCAGGGAGAGGGTGTGAATGAGTGAGCCAGGGCAGCCAGCTTCATGGCTCTTTCTTCCTCTTCTTGCATGCTCAACCCCCAAGCCAAGACTCTGGAGATAGGTAACCCGTATCGTAACTTGAATGAGAATTGTTTGACATTCTGAACTGAGCTATCCTCCCCTGTGTAAGTGCAAAGTTCTCCCCAAATTTTGCAAAATGCCCCCTGTGCACTCTCTCCCACCTTGCGTTCTAAGTCTCCCCAGCAGAAGGCTCTTGGGCAGAACTTAGGTAAGTGTCACACTTACCTGAATTAATGGGTGCCCTGGCCGGAGTTTTTGTATGGTGGGGAGAGGCTGTCATTGAGTGCTAGAGAGGGGGCTTGGTCCCTGCAGGGGTGCAAATAGATTGGTCATGGCTCTAGTCAGCATCCTAGTCGAGGCTAGGTGTGGGGGGATCTAGTTTCCTGCACAATGGGCACCTATGGGCTACACCATCATTTTCCATGGCATAACTTTCAGTCACTGCAGGGGACATTCCCAAGCCCAGAACAGCTCATGGAGCTGACTAACTTGTGCCCCACCCCCTGCTCCACTGGCACAAGAATTTACGCCGCAGATCTGCCCACATCTGGCTGCAGCAGCTGAGCACAGATAGGGAAGCCAGGCACAGTGGCGCCAAAGAGAACTGCTAATGTAAGTCAGGTTTATGATGGCGTGGTGGGCAGTTATGCCATCATGGGGGCTCGTTGGCACCTCTCCCCCCCATATAGGATTGCACAGCAACAGAATCAGAAATGGCTTGAAATAACTTCAATATAAACAGCAATTTAAACATCTTGTCCAACAGGACACGGCTTACCACTTACTTAATTACCACTTACTTAACATTGTAAAATGTAATGAAATGTCTCTAAATTATAAATTCTGTCACTGCAAACAGTTTTATTCTGAGACAAAATTCCTTATGAAGTTCTCTGTGTGTTGTGATCAGGAAAAAAAAAGTTTTAAAATGCAATAAAAACTACAATGATTTCAGTAGGGAAAAATTAGCAGTAATCAATTCATGGTGGGCTTTGGCATCTACAGTTTGCTTTTGGAGCACCAACCACCCAAAGATGAAGATTGATGGAACTAGACGGGCTTCCCTTGGGAGGCAATTGCATAAGCAAATTGCTGACAGAATCTTTTGAAGGGCTGTCATACAGAAACCTGTTGTTGATAGTTACCTTTGTGTGGTGGGACCTGGAAAAGTTGCAAAGACAACATGGATCCATCACTGTGACAGGAGCTAGCTTGATCTGTGTCTTACGCAGCATACACGTGGTCCCCTCCCTTGATTTTCAAAGGTAGAATATAAAAGCTATCAAATATTCTGAAACATATCCATGTCCTATTTAAAATTTTATTTTTTAAAACATTTGTAGCCTGTTTTTTTTACTTAAAACATAAATTAAGCATAGATTTTATACTTTTTTTTAAACAAGACGGCACTCCCGACAGTGCATGAAATACACTTGGGTCGGGAGCTGCTTCTGCCTCCATGCACGGAGGGAGAGGCAGCTCAGCATTCCTGGGCATCCGGGTCTTTTAGGAGGTGGGACCTGGCCCTATAAAGGGCGGTTCTGCCTCCACAGAGCTCAGTCACTTTCAAAAGCTCAGCCCACCCACCGCAACCTATAGCAGTACAGGATTAGCTGGTTGCTGGTTACCAGGGAATTTTTTTCTCCTTTTCCCAAACTGGCTCAGGAATGAGGTATTTTTTGCCTACCTTGTACTGTTATTTGGGTGTGATGTTTGAAGTGGTGGAGCTGTTGACTAGGTATTTGCCAGGTTAGATTTGGGTAGACAAAGTGGGCCGGTGAACACCCTTGGCACAATGGCCATTTCCACATAGCACACTTACAGTGGATTTTTTGGCTATTCAGCCCATGAAAATCAGATCCACTTTCAGGTTCTATAAATCTGCACTTCAGGGAGTTGAACCCAAGTGCTATCTGTTTTTTTTTTAAAAGGCCCCATATCTGCTGCAGGCTTTCCGAGGGAAGACGAATGTCAGCAGTGTCAGTGTGGCTTTTTTGTTTGTTTGTGCATGTGTTGCAATGTTTTTGGACATCAGAGGGGGTTGTGGTTAACCTCTACCTCACCCTGTTCGATCTCCAAATTTAAAAGAAAATTCTGTGTTTTGATAGGCCGAGGCATTCTGGATGAAAAGTTTAAAATATTACGCCAAAATTCTTTTTTTATTTTAAAGTTGCCATGTTGCAACATTTTTTTAAAATTGAAAACAGGAAAAAAAAACCCTCAACTAAAAGCTCAGGAAACACAACACTCCCACACCATCTTGTGTTGGAAAGAGGGCAAATTTACTGCTGAGGTCATACAACACATAATAAACAATTAGGGCTGAAAGTAGGGGAGGGAGAAAGGAGGACGGGTGAGGTTTCGCATTGCTGTTCAACCAATCAGGACACAGGAGGATAAAAGGGAAAGCAAAATGCAGGGCCAGGGCTGACACTGGATAAAATATTCTGCTCTTCAAAAAAAGGAGTAATTTAACTTCGCTGTAAAAAAAAAATTAAGGTATATGCACAGGAAGAAAAACTGCCAAAAACTTCGGGGAAAATCAGTTCTGCAGCTAATGCAGCCTTTCATCATGCAGAATGCAAAATTGTCTGGAAAGTAGTTTGACGATTGACACGGGGTAGTTTGACCACTTGGAGGAGTCATCAAAGTTGTATGGGGCCAGAACAGACTAAAAAGCACCTTGCAGAAAAGACCATCAAGAACTAGTCATCAGAAGCAATCATAAGACATTTGTGAGCATGGGCAACTATATTTGGAGAAACTTCTTCAAATTATGGCAGAAATTCATTGTAAGTCTAGAGGGATGCCTAAAAGATTAAAGGGGTAAGAAGAAACATTACCGTTGCATCTGTATTTGTTGTAAATATTGTACACTGGGAAATCCACACTCTACAGAAACTGAATAGTTTTCCCATACTGCAATCTTAACACAAAAGTTACTGCTAATTTTTGTTGGAGTTTACATAAAATAAGTTTTGGGAGGGCTGGTATTTAAAATGCATAGACTGCCCTGAGATTTTCTTTTGCATGTGTCAGTATTTGAGAATGTGCTCAGTGTAGGTACTCTCCAAAACATTATCCGTATATTTTTTTTGATTTCCTAGCGGGTCTATCTCAGATTAATTTTAACTTTTCGAACACTGTTTTTAAGTTTCTGCCAGTTGTCTGACTTGCCCTGACATTTCAGTGACTACGAATCTTTGTATTTGTAGGACAAAAGGGTAGGATGACAAATGAAAATCAGCCAAGTAAAATCAGTATGCATTTTTCCCCTGACTCACCATGCCCTTTTCTGTACTTGGACAAACTAGATTCACTGTTCTCTTCAGACTCAATAAAATACAAATGACTGTTGCAGCTATTCTTTGGGACGCAGCTGCTTCTGGAAGGTAGAATTACTTAAATACAAACGGGCTTTGTGCAGAATGGTTGGCTGTGCAGATCTCAAAATGAAATGAAGTCTGCTAAAAATATTGTCATTGGAAAGAGCACTTGCATACTGTGTGTCTGAAACAGGTTCATATTAAATATATTCCGTATCTGTGTGCATATGTACTAACGTATGTATGCACACATATGCCAACACACACACAGAGAAAAATGATATTTTAAAGATACCTTGTGATTGAATGAACCCTTTGTACTTTTCTCAGTATGAAAGTTTCTTAAGACATCACAGCCATCATATCATCTATAATGTGATTTATTTGGCAATTCCTCCAACATGACATTGAGCACTTCCTAAAAAAAAAAGTTGTCATTATAATTATCCTTCATTTCCCCGTGTAATTATATGAAGTCAGTTGATTAACATAATACAAGCTTCCTTTGAGAAAATAATTTCATGACCCCAGTAGAAGGAAAAAGTAATTCCTGGCTCATTGATTTACAGAAAGTCCCGCAGTACCACAAAAAAGGCACCCAGCTACACTGGTCATTTATTATGAAATATGATGCTATTTTTTAAAGATGGGGTGAAAAGCTATTTTGGCTACAAGAAGAATAATTACAATTTCTCATGAAAATATTAAATTGGTCAAAAGAAGGACCTTTATTCACCTGCTTAGCATGGTCAGTTTTTCCTTGGGTGTGATTTCATACCAGCATGGTTGGGAAGAACAATTGGTGCTTATCTGCTCTTAGTACGCCATTTGGCGTTGGTAGGCCAGACTGGTAACTTGATCTTTAACTAAGGGTGGGCTTGTCCATAACTCTAGCTGATATGTAGGGTATAGATTAGCTGTTAAATAAATCCAGTTTCCGTCTGGCATTTATATTGGGACGAGAGAAGGAATATACTAAGGAACGTGCCAAGCCACCAAACACGAATACAAAGAAAAAGTCAACAAAAACTAGCATAGGAATGTAAATGATTTGTTTCATCTCGGTCAACATTTTGGATAATACAACTAAAGCTTCTAGGCCTTTATGGATACTGTAATAGTATGTGAGGATAAAAATGCACAGCTGTTTCCCTTTCCATGTCTGTTTTGTTTTCTGTTCTGTTATTGATATGAAGCTATTTTTCCTTGTGACTAAACAGTTGATGAGTAGTATTTATCATGGGGAATGATGGACTTATTCTGAAACATGCTTTTAAGTTTTTGAAGATAGATGTCACTGTCCTACACATTTGCTGTTCAGACACTGAGCTTGTACTGAATGTGCATCTTGACCTGCAATCTTTATCTATATATATAAAGACAAGTGTCCTGACTGACTCATCAATGCCCAGCCCAAACCCCTGGACCTAGAGATGTGAAATTTGGGGAGAACATTCCTTTTGTGGTGTAGAGGCTCACTAAGAAGGGATTTTAAGAAATTCACCCCCTAAGGGGGTAAAAAGGGGTACAATGTGTTTTCCCATAGGGATACAGCTTCCCTGTGTGGCTGGCAGGGTGCTCCCCTCCCCTGCCAACTGCCACTCTTCCCTGAGGTCATTTGCATATGCAACCTGATTGGCCATGTCCCCAACATTCTATACAGTTGCTATTCGGAATCATTGATACACCTCCCAGCCTTCCCCTCTATGGTTGCCAATCTCCCTGTGGGGCCTGGCTTTCCTCTGTGGCTCACAGGCTCCTGCCTGCTCACACCCTCCTCCTCTCTGATGGGTCAGCTGTGGAACTCTGTGTTCTGAGGTAAAAATCAGGTAAAGGAAACTACAGACAGTTGAAGAAAGAAAGTACAAGATTCCTGAAAAGGGATTTTATATATAAGTCAGTATGGCAACTGAGTTTTTAAATGTTTATGGGGAGATGGTGCACAACCTTTCTAGGGGCCATTTCAATGCGAACCTCTCACATGAACCTGCCCAAGTGCCCGCCACACCACCTTTCCCTCAGTCCAACTCCACCTCACACCTCTTGCAGCCATCATCTCTTACTGCCCTCAAGAAGCCTCCTGGCAGACGTTGTGCAAGATATACTGATGCTAAAAGGAGGAAGCAACTTAGAGATGCGGCAAAGAAATATGCACATCGTACTCCTGTGGTGCACTGAGCAGCAGTGGCCAAGTACCAGCAAGTCCCGAAGCAAGGGAAAGGTGACCCTGCAGGCCTGGGCACATTAGTGACGACCCTAGCAGACCTAACAGCCACGATATACCCTGATATCATCACTATCACGGAGAAGTCTATGGACGTGCTGTGCAAGCATGCCATTCTAACCCCCAAGAACAACAAGGCTGCCATCATTAATGAAACACAACTTAATTCCCTCGAAGGGGTAGAAATGGAGTACAGATCTGTGGACTCAGGGCCAAGCTACAAGTGACAAATAGATAAGCCCTCCACAGGAACGTCATTGAGGCTACATTGTTCACCAGCAGTGCTCAGGGGGAGTCTGTGTTTATTCCATGCATACCACTGACACCATCAGATTACCCCTTCGAGTTCAAGAGACTGCAGTTCCCCCTATGATGATTAACAAGTCCCAGAAGCAGACACTGAAGGTGGCAGGAATTGACTTGAGGGAGCACTGTTTCTCACATGGACAATTCTATGTAACCTGTTCCAGAGTAAGCTCACCCAGCATCTTGGTAGTCCTAGCACCTGAGGGGGGAAACGACCAATGTGGTCTATAAAGAGGTCCTTCAGTGGAAAAAACCCCGGTTGTACATATTTTTCGCTTTATTTCTTGCACTACAATCTTTTCCTTTTAAAAATCTCTTCAATAAATGTTACATTTCAAAATTCACTTCATCAGTTTTCAGCATCTACACATTTTGCTTTATTCAAACACTTTTGTGAAGCTCAGGTAGCATGCTATTATACTACAAAACAAATTCAAATCCCCCCACAAACCAAAAAATGTTACGTACCCATAAATATTATAACTGGATTTAAAGTAGTTAAATAACATAGCGAACCACAGGTATCAAGCTAGTCATTAATATTACTCTCTCTAATATCCTGACTTCAGCACGACCTGCTGAAAAACAAAGTTAAATTTTCTCCCTAAAAAAGACCTTTTGACTGTGTGTGTATATCTTTTCAGAAGTAACACAGCAATCCTAAATAGAAAATCCTTCTAAGCCACTGGAGCCATTGATCTTAGAAAGGTATAACTGCTGCACTGCACTGAAAACATACAATATAGGGTCATATAACTATCAACTGAGCTAAAGATCAGGTTTTCAACCAGGTTTTTTAATTACAAGAAGCATTCCAGTATTCATTCGACTTGTACTTTTAAAGATTGATTCCTTTTTGGAAATTCATCATATCATACCTTTATTTGCATAATAGAATCATAAAATGGCATTCACAATCAATAAGGAGTTGAAATCATATACATAACATAAAAGCGTAAAATTAACATAAGACCTCATTTTACAGCATATTTGGATTTGATCTTAAGTATTTCCTCCAAAAATTTTGCAAATTCTCTGGTAATTTACATTACCAAATCTCTCAATAAGAACCAACAGTTGATCACACTGTTCTGAAAGGCTATTACTTGGGAAAGACTATCAAACAAATTCCAACATAAGTTTGCATAAAATCAGCAGTGAAGCATTATATGCTGAATTGATTTGGGAAGATTCACTCCACAAGGGCAGAGCTGCTTGTGGAAATTCTCTATAAGCAACCAGTGAACCTCATATTGCCGTTATTGTCAACTACGTAATAGAACTGGGGGTGTGCACTAAAAAAAGTTCCATTTCCATTTCAAATCTGGGGGTTCTGACCCAATTATGTGCCATTATTTGTTTCTTCAAGCTGAGACATTATCGGCTTGGATCTGATCCATTTGTGGGTTTTTGTTATCATGAGCTTCAGACCGTTCTTTGCAATGAGGGCTTACAGGCTCTTTGGGGACCTGTTTTTGCACTTAGTGGAACCAAAATCACACAGACCACAGTACTCCCTCTAAATCATCAATCCTCTGAGGTTTTCCTGAGTTATACCACACATACACACATACACAAAAATAGACCCTGAATAAGGTGAATGTCAATGAGTGCACAGCAAGGAAGTACCTGGAAGAGGGTGGGAGAGACAGTCCAGTACCTGGGTAGCACTGCAAAACAAACCAAGATGCATAGCCCCCAACAGATCTACTCAGATGTAAGTCCCATGTTATTCAATAGTGCTTAATTCCATGGAAGTTCTTTCATATTGCAGCCTATGACTGAAGTCTGCTCAGTTCCTTTCCAAACATTTCCAAAGCCGATATTGCGGGGAGGCTCTCCCCTTGTAAGGACTGATTGGCAGGGAGACAATGACATTGTTGAAGTAGCGATGGGGGGGGGGAGATGAACTCATGCGCATAGCACTCATTCCCTCTTTCTGCCAAGACAGTTAATTAAGAATACAAGGGATCTCTCCCCTTGGGATCTAACTGATGAGCTGTTAAAGAAAACAAGATGCTGTTGTGCAAGTCCAGTGCCTAGTGCTGCTGCGAGGTACAAACTGAAATGAAACATAATTTTTTTGGTGGGAGTGTTCCATTATAACTTAGTTTTCTGGATTTGGTTCACCATTCCAGAAGCTGCTTTAACAAGCCAAACCAGTTATTTCTTGGTGTATTTATGGCTCGTTTGTTCCATTATGCACACTGAACAGTTCAGCAGACACTACTATGTTAGCATAGAGCATATATTTTGAAGTCAGCCATTTCTCAGTGTTGCATAATAGTATGTTTCAATAGTTTGAAATACAGAAGGTGAGTACTTCTATTATAATCTATAATTTCAGATGTATTGTATTTTTAGGCATCTCTCAGTGGTAGTTTTTTAATACATAATAATTGGTTACTGTTATAATTTTTGACAATTAGTGACTTTTTAGGGTTCTGTTGGCCTTTGCTATTTCATTTGTTCACCTGTTTGGCTGTAACCATATCTAGTTGTACTGCTATGGTTATTTTGATACAATTAATTTTTTGTTTGTTGATTTTGTAAGCTGTTTTGATTGTAGTGCACAGCAGTGGGGAGGGAGTCTCTTTTGAATAAATACAGGAAGTCTCTTTAGAATAAACACAACGTGAATAACTGGGATTAAAAATATAGAATATTTTCATTACAAAGGGTTAGAAATGTTTTGGAAACGTTTTGCAGAACAGATCTTCCTTGTTTTGTACTTCTACTGCGTACCTGAGAGCTTGCTTCACAATTGGCAGAAAGGGAGATGATCCAGTTCCCATTGCTTGCTACAGCCCCCCAAGGTGCGATGCATTTTGTTCCCTAATCCATAGCAGAGGATTCTTGGGGTGTGCAGGAGCTTCTGGATTAAGGGCAAAATTCACTTTGCCAACTCTTTCCATGAACCTTTTCTGTAGGATCTAAACCAAAAGAGATGGGTTTAGCCATACAACAGCAGAGATTCAATTCCTACATTTTACTCAGGATAGATTGAGATGGGTAGTTGTGTTTGTCTGTAGGAATAGAAAAAAGCAAGAGTCCAGTACTACCTATAAGACTAACAAAATTTGTGGTGGAGTATGAGCTTTCATGACTCACAACTGTGCCAACTGACTCACAAAAGCTCTTACCCTACCACAAATTTTGTTAGTCTTATAGGTGGTACTAGACTCTTGCTCTTTTCTACTACATTTATCTGGTGTTACTGCAGATATTATTGGGGACTATTTTATGCTATTGATAAGGATATTTGTATCCTTATCAATCAGTATAAATTATGTATAGCACATATCAAACATGAGTAAATTTCCTTTTATATTATTTTCTACAAAAATTATATCCCACCTTTAGATAGAGATCTCCAAAGTGCTTTGTCTCTTTATCCTTCTAAATTTTCATGAGCTGAACATAACCATTTCTCCTCATTTGGAAAGAGAAGCAAATTGTGTGTAGCCAAGTACAAAACATAACTTGAGAATGGCCCTTGCAATGGACCATAAATCAGCAGTACAAGCAGCAGTAGTATAAAGAAAGCTGTACTTTGAACATCTCTTTTGTAGTTTCTGTGATATATAGGAAGATCCATTCCATGGGATATCAAGCCGATGGATTGATGTAATGTACAAGTATATGATCAGAGTTCTGTTAAAACTGCCACCTTTTGTCAACCCACAATCGAAAGATTTAATATTACCACAATGTACATTTTTTCATTTTCACTGGTTTTCCCAAATGAAATGTCATTGTACTTGATAGATATCATTAAAGACAGTTTGATATATATGGCCCCTAACATAAGAAAATAGAAAAATCATGTTTTGATAGTTAAATTTCAAAGTCTGAAGATTTAAGGAAAAGCTTAGACAATTTACTGTTTTCCCTCAAAAAAAGAAAAAAATAAAGATGAAGATGTGATGTATTGAAGTCTTAAATCATTGTGCAAACTGCAATCTGCTATGTAAGAAGCACTGTTAATGTTATTGCCAACTGCGGTAGCCAGAAGAAGCAAAACAGAAATCCAGAACTATCTAACATATTATCCAAGGTTTCAAAATACTAATTTAATTCTGAAAATATTAAATAATTGTTGCAAACATTACATAGGATACAAAGTAATAACAGTGATCTACACTTATCTGAAAAGCTTTGCTCATTCAAATCACAGATTAATCATGTAACAGTGAACAAAAAAAAAAACAAACGAGAAGGGAAATAATTTAGCTGTAAATCATGTAACTAGACTAACATGAATCACTGGAAATGGTACCAGCTTCTGTGATTTAGGTGACATATAAAAAATAGCCCTTCGTGGATTGACAGTTATAGGAACAAATGATAAAATTATTCAGCAGTGGTATGTTCTCTTTTTACCATTTGTCATCTTGCGTCTGATTACTTCTAAGAATTTAATTAAGGGGGCAACTGAAGCACACAGACCTTTGGTAACTGTGACAATCTGATGCCTTTTTAGGTCCTTTTAAAAAACCTATATGCCTTGTTCACAGCCTTATTTGTGCTAAATATTGTACACTTCCAAATGCTTGCTGGTTGCTTTGCTGGTTTATAGCCTCTGATGTTTATACAGAAAGCAGGATTTAAAAGTCATACAGGACAAACGAAGGAATCCACAGATGAAATAGTAATTTAAATATATGCAAACCAATCAACCTGATATTTCAGTTTCCAGATAAACTCAAAATACATTTGAAACATCACATGGCAAAACAATTGTAAATCTCCAAATTTTAGTTCTTGTCTTTTACAGAAACTACTGCAGTGGGGATATAGAAGTGCTTTAAAAATAAACCAATGTAAGTGAATCACTGTTTAAGGAGAATGCATTCTAAATGACTAAAGTTCACACACAAATGGAAACATTCCATTTGTATGAATTTGATTCTTTAGGATAGTAGAACTTCTGAAATTGATACTGCTAAAGAGTGAGCTGCTTATCTTTTAGTATATAAATTTCAAAAAAAAAACTCTCAAGGAACCTAAAAGTATCAAGAACAACTACAGTAATGACTGCATGAAACACTCAGCAATGTTCTTTTTAAAATAACCTGCATGTGCATTTTATTTAAGAACAGCCTTACAAGCCCTGTTTGTTCAGCTTAAGATTTTACTTCTGAACAACTTCAGCATTTTAAGTGGCTAAATTAAAGCTTTTTAATGTTTTCCTCTGTTTCTCAAAGCAGAAATTAAATCGGTTTTAATTTGTTTTATTTGCTAACTCTGTGGATATAATAATTGCTGCAGAGTGTTTTTAATTGTTCTCAACTAGGTGCTTGTCTTTAAGTTGCAATAGCCGTCTAATTGCACGTTGTTGATATACCGTTTTCAACTGTGACAAAGCATCATAAATCCAAGTATTTAGGTTTATTGAATTCTGAAATGAGGTGATTAGTTGTAGAATGAGTAAATGACCTGATGCAAAACAAAATGAATTTTATGATTTACCATGGTTTGCAAGTTCCCTTGGAACCATTATGGGTAAATTGCAAGAAGGCGTTTAAAGTAAGTGATCATATTTATAAGCAAGACGTCATTTTTTTTGTCAGTAAACATATTCAAAAAGGCATAATTATTGAATAAGTGTTTTTCATACACGATTGATTTTTATTATCAGGCCACCGATTTGTTTTGGACTTAAAAGAGAGAAGTATCTGGTATTAAATTGCTGAAAACAACTAGGAGTAGTAATTGTTTTTTATGAATGAAGATCTTTCCTCAATTTTTTTCTAAAAACAAAATTCATGTCCTCATTTATTTTAATAGAAGTGTAGAGAAAAACAAGAGCAGCCAGTGCTTTCACCTGAGGGCTAGAGTCAATACGCCACATAGTGCTTCTAATTTAACATTTTTGGCATTTGAGAACTGAGTACATAATTCAAAAGGAATTGCTATATATATTTGTCAGGAAACTCTGATGGTTGTTGCATTTTTTCCCTGCAGCAACCAGGTACTTAAGATTATATAGATTGTACTTATAATAATCTGGTAATATTCACTGTATATTTGAAAGAGAACCAACATATAAGATACCACAGATTTGGATGAATGATTTTTCAGTAATCCTTTTTAAACAATGAAAGATATAACATGTTACAACTGCTTTATGGGATTGGTTGGCAGGAAAGAAAAGTCTTCTGCTTGAAAGGCTTATTTATTTTCAACATTTGTTTTAAAACTCTCCCAGCAAAGGTTTTTCATGTAGTTTACAACATAGCATAATCTATAAAACCATAATAAAAATGCAAAATGTAAACAAAGAATTCCACTATCATAATATCGAATAGCATCAGTACAAGCCAAAAACATAAAAACAGTAAAAGTTAGATCCTCAAAATACGTATAGGCCAAGAATGATAAAGATCAGTAGGAGCTGAAATATTCGCAGAGTTGCGGGCAATAACACACACACACACACAAATTAAACATTAGCAGAAGTCTAAGAAGATTAAAGCTTCAACTGGCATTTAAAAATTATAAGAGAAGCGTCCAGGAGAAGAGACTCAAAGAGAAAGTTTCATAAATATGGTGTTGCAACTAGAGATGGGCACGAACCAGAAAAATCTTGAATCATGCGGTTCGTGGTTCGTCAAATTTCACGAACCCCAAACTTTCACGAACTTGCCCCAGTTCACGAACCAGTTCGTTTGGTTCATAAAAACGGCACATCCAGGTCAGAAAATCATCACTTCCAGGTCAGCAGAAGGTCATCTCCAGGCCAGCAGAAGGTCACTTCTGGGTCAGCAGAAGGTCTGCAGAAAGTCCATCCCCTGTTGCCTAGGAAACTGATTGATTGGCACCAGGCTGTCTGCAGTTATGAACCAAAAAACGAACCAAACGAACCAGCCAAAAGTTTGTGGCGATTTGTCAGAAATGGGATCTGATTAACCACGGTTTGTGTACCATGAACCGGCCTGGTTCATACTTAATTTTGGTTCATATTTCGGTTTGTACCCACCTCTAGTTGCAACATAGAAGGCCCTGTCACTGGTGGGTTCACCCAGAATACAGCCTCTGAGGATGATCCCAGAAAACAGACAAGTTCATATGAGAGCAGGTTGTCCTTGAAGTACCCTGGTTCAAGCTATTTGGGGCTTTAAAATGCTTTGTTTGAACTTGTACTTTGAATTGTAATTGGAAACAACCTGTTAGCTAGAGTACTTTTTCCAGTACTTGCAAGTTAATCATTACCTGGCAGCGACCTTGCCACTGCATTCTAAACCAAGTGAGGTTTTCAGATAATCTTCAAAGGCACTGCAATGCAGTAATTTAGCATACATTTTGGTAATTTTACTTGGATATGATCAGGGCACAAGTGTGGGAAAATCTCACTTTTTTAAAAGTCAAATAAGCCAAAATCCATGGATGCTTCTTCATGCCATAGGCGAAACCTAGATTATGCAGGCATAAATCTAACAGAACTTAAAAACTTCAAACCTGCTCCATTAGATGAATTGTAACCTCAGGTAGAACACACTGGCTTCTCAGGAGCTACACTGTTGATTAAAAGAAAAGAAAAGAAAATCCTCCCATAAGATTTCTGATGATGGAAGACAGACCATTTTTGCTGATTCCCCTACCATTGCAGATCTCCAGCTCCCACATCATACTCTTTCTGGGGACCCCTTGTCCCTCCAGGAGGTATTTTGGGATATAGTGGAAGGCAAGAAAATTAACAGTGACACCCTAAGCAGAGTTGCTCTAGTCTAAGCCCATTAACATCAATGGGCTTAGACTGGAGTAACTCTGCTTAGGATTTTAATGTAAGTTCCACCAATAGAAATACCTTCTGTTAGTGGAATTTTTTGCTAGATGCAACCTATAGCATATGATGACACTTAACCCTAAATCCCAGCAGTTCCATATAGATGCTAAAAATCAAAGGAGAGTGAACAGAAAGCCAGGGGACCAAATGCCAAGGAGGCCAGCAGAACCTTCTGGTACAGAACCACTATGGCACCAAGCCTGGAAAGCTGGTCTAGAAAGATACCATTATGGATGTTATCAAAAACTGCTAAGGTCCAGAAAAATCAACATGGTCATACTACCTCTGTTCCCCCAGCCCTGACCTAGATAGCCCAGGAGAGCCTGATCTCGTCAGATCTCAGAAGCTAAGCAAGGTAGGCCTTACTTAGTAATTGGATGGGAGACTTCCAGTGAAGACAAGGGTTGCAGAGGCAGGTGATGGCAAACCACCTCTGTTAGTCTCTTGCCATGAAAACTCCACCAGGTATCACCATAAGAACTATGACTTGAGAGCAGAATTTCATTCATTCCCCCAGTACAAGAAATAAGGGTAAACAAGGAAGTTTCAATACCAGAAAACTGGGTCACAAGACAGATTGAAATGAATGTAAATAATCTTGGTCATCAAAGATATCTTGGAGTTGTTCAACAGCCTTGACCAAAGGGTTCATCATGATTCGCTGATACTTGCTCAAACCCTTGAGGTACAGGGAATATTGCTTCATAAGAAATTATATTTCCTTCAGGGTCTTCAGAACAGTTTTGTCCTTCAAAACTTCCTTGACTCAGCCACCAGCAACATTTAAATATCCCCAACAACATTTAAGCCAAAGTTCAATCAAAGAACTTGCACATCTCCAAGCAACATAATCAGAATTGCTCCCCTAGTTGAAATGAAGAGACAGACACAAGTGTTGAATCTAAGGGCCACTTTATTAAACTAACCTTAACATAAACATTAACCCCAAACTGTGGCAAGGGTAAAAGTGGTACAGGTCAAGCCACGGGGGCACCCATGGACCTCTGCCTTGACCTGCCTGGGCGAGCCCCGAAGCCCCGGGTGTGAGCCATCCTGGGGGATGGCTAGGATACCCGGCCGGCCAGGCAATTTGGTTCTCCCCTTTCAAGCTCCAAGCCTCAGCCGTACAGCAGTGAGGGAAGGACTTGCACATGGGGTTCCCCAGGCAGTCTGCCAATGCGCGCTGGCAGCCGTCACAAGCAGTACCAGCCGCTCCTAACAAACCCCTCTTCCCCCTCAATAGGGAAGTGCCAAGGGTGCTCACCAGCCCGCTGCCTCTCACAAAACTCTATCCCACCAATGGCATGACTAACAGCCCAAGCCAAGCCAATTTCCTCCACTCAAGTCCTGGTGCAAGGTAGGCGAAAAACCCCTTCCTCCCTTTTCCAGTTTGGGAAAGAAGGGGGGGGATTCCTACCTGGCTCTGCATAGCAGCAACCGGCTAATCCTGCACCAAAAACAGGGTGAGGAGGGTGGGCCGAGTGTTGAATGCAAGTGCGGCCAGGCAGGCGGAGCCACCCCAAAGAGGCTCCAGGCTCTGCCCCCCGGCAAAGACCCCATATGCCCGGGAATTTGCTCTGCTCTGCATTCTGCCAGGGGAGCAATGCACGGCCACTCCCTTTAGCAGCCAAGGCTGCACGGAGGTATGGCCGTATTATAAATCTACTATAGCTAGAAAGCATTCAAGCAACCACAGCTAGATTAAGTTCTTATTCATTTATTTATTTATTTATAGTTTGCCTACTGAGGAGGATGTGTCTAATAAGCAATGTAATAGGATTAGGAATTGTGGAAATTTGAAACAGAGCTGTTGTCTGAACAAAACATGGATTACACAGGACATCTTAAACAATTCAAAACATGGTATTACATCAGTAGAAACACAGTGGGTTTTCTAGTGTGATGTAGCCATTTTCTTTACAAAAATGTTCTCCTAAACACTTCTGCTTTATATAGTTCACAAAATGCCAGCAAGATGGGAGCCTTCCTGACCCCCTCAGACAAGCCATTCCACAGGGTGGGGCTACCATAGAGAAAGCAGGTGTACATACAGTTTCCATTACAACTGAGCTGTAGTCCTGAAAATACTGCTTTATGGTAAGTAAAAGATTTGAATAATGAAACTAAAAAATCAAATTTGGGTTTTCAGGCAAGTGGTATTTTCTTTGTGGACTCTGTACAATTGATTATTTATCTATTTGATAATCTCTATTCTCCATTAAAAATGGCCAGTGCTCACAGCCCTTTTTTTAAAAAAAATATACCAATAAAAAAGAATTTTAAAACAACATTAAAGATCAATTAGCAGCATCTAACATAGTTTCCTTTTAAAACTGCAGCAGGTATTAAAGCAGCATTTCTGATCATAAGAGCAAAGAAATAAAACATAAAAGAAGAAGCCTAGGAATAGATAATAAAGCAACAGCATAGTAAATGGTGATGGTAAAGGGGAAAGGAACCTTTAAAGAATGCGTGGAAGATTCTTTTAAAAGATTTTTACCTTGTCCCTAAAGTTCAACCGAAAATTTGGTGTCAGGCAAATCAATGCAGCGAGGGAATTTCAGAGTAAAGGTGCTACCACTCAAAAGACCATGTCTCTAGTTGCTATCCACCTTACCAATGAAGTTCACTATGTTAGTGGAGAATTTTTTTAAAAAATAAAAAAGAATAAAATAGCATCAGAGTAAATGGAAATACTTTGGTGTGAAAACCATTACAGAATACCCAGAATGAATGAGTGAAGTTTTAACTTAGTGTCTAAAATAAAAGACCTTTGGTGTCGAGTAAATTCCAAATTGTACTGCAATGAAGGTCATGCCTGATCAGTACCCCGCTTATCATTTTCTTTAACTGGGCGTACACAGAGCACGGGCACTGTAGAAGATCTTGGCTAACAGATTTGGGAAGTGACAGTCCTTCATATGCCATAGTCCCTGATCATTTAGGCTTTAATCACCACTTTGAATTATATTCCAGTTTTAATTGGCAGCCAATGTAATCCTTTTAAGATTGGCAGGATATACACTCTTGTAACCTACACTAGCCAATAATCTTGCTGCTGCAATCTGAACCAACAAAGGTGCCACTTGCTACAGATTAGACCCAGCATTCCACATTTAATTCAAACCAATATGCGCGAAAATTTGCAGCTGCCCAGTATTTATTTATTTACTCTATTTATAGTACGCCTATTTCACTGAGACTCACAGTGGAAGTCAGTAACAGTCCAAACAAAGAGATGTTTAATAAGCATAGTGTAAATTAATACAATCTATATGAGGACTGAGGAGTAGGGGTGTGCAATTCGGTAATCAGATTACTGAAATCAGATTACTCCACTATTTCCAGTTGGGAAATAACAGAGGCTTGTCTTGCCAGGGGTGGCATTTTGCATGCAAAATGCCCCCAACCCTCAGGGGCCCTTCTCCCACCTTTCCTCCCACCCCCCACCAAGGCGCAGCCTGCTCCCACTTGGGGGGCCTCCCAAAGTTGGTGCTCTTCCCCCCCCCCTTTCTCCACTATTTCCAGCTGGGAAATAACAGATGCTTGTCTTGCCAGGGGTGGCATTTTGCATGCAAAATGCCCCCAACCCTCAGGGGCCCTTCTCCCACCTTTCCTCCCACCCCCATCGAGGCTCAGCCAGCTCCCACTTGGGGGGGCATTTCATGGCCTCCCAAAGTAGGTGCTCTCAGCCCCCAAAGTCCACCCCCTACAGCCCCACACATACCCAATTCCCCCCAGCTGCCACACATAGACCCAAATCCCCACATTAGCCCCTCACGGACCCAAATCCACCCCCAGTAGCCCCACACCCATAACCCCAGGAACAGGCTGGCCAGCCCTCCTCCTTTGTTCCCTTTGCTGGGAACTTCTAAACTCTCTTTCCCAGGGCAATTCTGCACAGCCCAGGGGTGCCACAATGGTGGGCACACTTCTGAGTGCCAGCTTGTCCCTGGGAAAGAGCACCTGAACCAAAGACACCCTCCCTCAAATTCCCCCACCACCTACAGAGATGGCTGGCCAGCCAGCCCTATTGTTCCCTATGATGGGAACCAACTGCACAACAAAGAATAAAACACAAACAACACAGAATAAAGTTTTTAAAAAATTATTTTATCACTTTCAAAGTACAAGTAGGCAAACCATTATGACACATTACACCAGCAGTCCCCCACACAGAAAAATAACACAACTCACTTAACATCAGAGAATCACAAAAACACAATTCCTGTCAAAAACACTTTATTTCTTGAACAGCTTTAGGTTACACAGCAGGGGGGCACACCAAAGGGTATGCGAGGAGTATCTTACACAAAAATAACACAACTCACTTCACATTAAAGAATCACCACAAAACACAATTGCTTTCGAAAATACCTTATTTCTTTAACTGCTTTAGGTTACACAGTAGGAGGGCACAACAGGGCATGAAAGCATTGTACTACATTAAATAATACAACCCACTTCACCGTTTTTGACAGCAATTGTGTTTGGGTGATTCTTTGATGTGAAGTGAGTTGTGTTATTTTTGTGTAGTAGACTGCTTTTACGCCCTGGTGTGCCTTCCTACTGTGTAACCTAAAGCAGTTAAAGAAATAAAGTGCTTTTGACAGCAATTTTTTTGGGTTATTCTTTAATGTGAAGTGAGTTGTGTTATTTTTGTGTAAGATACTGCTGCTATGCCCTTTGGTGTGCCCCCCTGCTGTGTAACCTAAAGGAAAGGTGGGAGAAGGGCCCCTGGCAAGACAAGCCTGCCTCTTCATTTTTTCCCCATAGGAAATAATGAAGATCAGCAGCAGCAAGCACAAAATAAGAGATTAGCAGCAGCAAGCGAAAACCTTTCCCTTTTTAGGCGAGGATAGGGGGACCGGGTTTGGGGGGCCATAACATGGCCCCCCCCCCAAAGCCCAATCTGTCTGAAACCTGGGGGTTGTTAGAGAGGAGTTAGAGGAAGGTCCCCACCAAGTTTGGCTTGATTCAGTGGGAAAATGCCTCCCCCAGGCTTCAGGGAATCCTGGGGAGGATTTTTCCCATTGAAATGCATTACCGAAACAAGCCGAAATACCGAAACGATTACCGAATCGCGAATACCAAAACGGCTTGCCGTTTCGGTATTAGTGATTACCGAAATGGTTTCTTGTTTCGGTAATAACCGAAACAAGAAGACCGAAACGGTGTCCCTTTGCACACCCCTACTGAGGAGACATCGAATGGGCAATGTACTGGGACCAGGCTTACCAGGGCTCATTGCGAGGGGGAATGCACAGGAACACAGTTCTGGCAGTTCTCCAAAGAGGTAACCTGTCAGGTGGCCCCACCCACCTGACTT
Organism: Eublepharis macularius; assembly: GCF_028583425.1. Lineage (NCBI taxonomy): Eukaryota > Metazoa > Chordata > Lepidosauria > Squamata > Eublepharidae > Eublepharis > Eublepharis macularius. The sequence continues at coordinate 75,008,097 of NC_072799.1, forward strand.
TCAGCCATTTTGGGCCCGTTTCGGCTGGATTCGATCAGTGCCAGGTGGGGGAGCCCTCTTCTGCCCAGCACTGACCCAATCTGGGCCGTTTCGGCCCCAAACTAGGCCCAAAAGGGCCCAAAATGGCCACTCTCTGTCATGTAGGGCCCCTTTTTGCCATTTTGAGCCCAATTTCAGACCTGAATGGCCAGGATTGGGTCCAAAACAGCCAGGATATGTGATGTCAGGGGGTGTGGCATATGCAAATCAGTCATGCTAATGAGCTATGCTAATGAGTTCCTCCAGCTCTTTTTCTACGAAATAACCCCTGAGGCTTACCAAAATCTAAATGAACATAGCATACTAGACATTATGCAGAGTGTGTCTATAATGAAGAAAAATGGCATTCTATCAATAGAAAACAATGAAACAACAACAGGGAATACATGATGAAAACTTAAGAGTGTCCTATATATAGTGGTATAATCCTTTTCCCTTAAAAAGCTACTTCCTAAACTATTCTTTTTTAATATAGCCCTATTACCTTTTTTAAAAAAATCTGCATGGGCAATTGTTGATCTTGCCCATTTGCAAGGTGGCACCTGCAGAAGGCCCTGAACAGAAGAGCAGAGCTATGGTTGTAGAATGTAGAGGCGGCTATTCCGCCCTCCCACCAAGTCGAAGTAAAGAGACAAACACAAGGCTTGGGTACTAATGGGCCACTTTTATTTGACAACAACATTAATGCTAACACAGCAAAGGCCTAACTAGCAGTACAGGTCAAGCCCTGGGGTCACCCCTGGACCTCCACCTTGACCCATCTGGTCAAGTCCCACTGCCCCGGGTGCAGGGCTTTGTGTATGATTGGTGATTCTGTACCAACTGGAGTCTCCGGATTGACTTCAAGAGCAGAAAACAGTCTAATCTCGATGTTACTGGGGCATGGATCCAGATGACTAGATCAGCTGAGTAGAGGACCATCAGGCTTGACAGAGCTTGAAGAGAACACAAGCTGTCATGTATGCCAGCATACCTGCTGATATTGTGTTATGTATCTTGTGCTGATCATAACTGTTTGCTAAGGTTCTATTCTGTACTTTGTATAAATCATCTGAGTGTGTGTAAACTGCTAATTTACAATGCATTCTGCCAGTGGGGGCTGTCTGTTATCTATTGCAAGAATTTACTTTCACTTCTGGAGTAAGTGTCCTTGGACGCAAGCTGAGGGCAGCGAGCAACATATCTTTTCTCAGAGACTGCAATGATTTCATTCTGTATTCTGTCTGGCCTAAACTAATGAGTTCTCATGCAACTCTTTGGGGTTTCGTGCCAGAATGTCAACGGACCCAAAGGGCGGGAAGTTTCCCTACAATTAGTAGTGTCCATTTTTGAATAGTCACTTCTGCCAATTGCTACCTTTGTGTGAACACCTTGAACTGCTAGGATCTCTAATCAAGTTGCTTCAACAGGAACACCTGTGTGTTAACTGTGGAGAACTTGAAGGGACCTAACTGCCAGGGACTGACACAAGCATTAGCTTGTTTCTTCAGTAATAATGCTGAATCCAGTATAACTACTAGGCTCTTAACTAAGTCAGCAAGAGTTAGCTGAACTCCATCAAAGGTGGAAGTTCAAGGCCTCAACCTTCCCATCTAACATTACTTCTGCCTTCTGAGTCAGACTTACTGATCTATCTAGGTCATTGAGTATTATGACTAGCAGCAGCTCTTCTTTTAGCCCAGGGAAGCCTGATCTCATCAGATCTAAGAAGCTAAGCAGGGTCGGCCTTGGTTAGCAATTGGATGGGAGACCTCCAACAAAGACCAGGGTTGCAGAGGCAGGCAATGGCAAACCACCTCTGTCAGTCTCTTACCATGAAAACCCCCTAGAGATCACCATAAGTCAACTACAACTTGAGGGCAGGATTTGACTGGAGTCTAGATCTACAGCAAACTATGCCATAAGGACCTAATATGCAGGCTATGCTATGGATTGTGCACACCATGTAGGCCAGCTATGTTTGTGTGTGGTCTGTGGAACAGGCAGTGAATTCAACACTGTGGCTTATAGATCATTCCAAGAATATTATCATAGAAATTGCACGCAATTTTATCATTTATGAGGACTGGGTGACAATTCCTGAAATCCTCATGTGGATACCTCACACAATGCTTCTGCAGAAGCACAATTTGTCTATGTGGTCAAAGCAGTGCATACGTTTGTGGTAGCTCAGAAAAAGTACCACCATTATCCCAAAATCATAAAGGCCATGAGTCCGGCCACCAGATTGCAGAAAGCATGACTTGAGGACACAGCAACAGTTCAGTTCTGGGCTGCCTCAGCAAAACGGCAGACAAATTTGTATATAGCTCTGACTGGGATTGTGGCAGAGTGGTTTAACTCTACCTCTGGAAGAGGACAGAGTTGTGAGAACTGTCTCTGTTGATAAGCAATCCCTGTACCCTTTAGTCTGACTCTTGGGAAAGGACAGGCTGTGGTGAACAGAATCCTGTGCATGTGTGAAAGGTTCTAACCCAGGGTCTAGTAAATGAAAACCTGTTTGTACTTGAAAGCATTAAAGAGAATTAAAATTACAACCTGAAGCCATAATTAGCTTAAATTTATGTGCCTCAGCCAGCCCCACCCACCTCACAGGGTGTTTGTTGTGGGGATAATATTAACATACTTTGTAAAACACTCTGAGTGAGAGTTATGTGGTCCTGAAGGGAGGTATATAAATTGAATGTTATTATTATTATAATGGTGGATAACCTTTAAATATGAGGAGAATTATTTTCTTTCTGTTGCATCTGAAGGAGTGAGCTTTGGCTCCCAAAAGCTCTTGCTTTGCTGCAGTAGACGGACATGGCTATCCCCCTGGAATTATCAGGGTACTGGCACAACTCTCTGGAAAGCAAATTCTAAAAAGAAATGTATATGGAGTTCTATAGCAGCCCTACATAAAGGCCCTTTTCACACTGCTTACCTGCTGCCGGAACGTCACGAAATATCGCGCAAAAAAGCGGAAGATAGCGTCTTCTCGCGAGAGTTTTGTGCATCATGCAAAACTCTCGCGAGAAGACGCTATCTTCCGCGTTTTTTGCGTGATATTTCGTGACGTTCCGGCAGCAGGTAAGCAGTGTGAAAAGGGCCAAGGTCTATATACTTTAAAGTGCTAAGTTAGCATCACATGGAATACAGAGAGGTTCTATATAGTGCAGCATTTTCATGGCTGACATCCATGTTGTTTTGAAGTTGATAGAATACAAGCCCTTCAGCTTGAGCCGGAACTGCCCATCATTTTTCCTTTTCAGTATTTGCTTGCTTACATTTCCCTTTTCTTAAGGGCATGCGGAGTGGGAGTTCCCAGAACATTTCCCAATGAAATCATTCATGTTACAAGCCATGTTTAATTCTGCCCACGTCCTCCCTTTTGTTTTATGCCGCTTTCTTTCTCCATTCTGCGACAAGCAATCTGTTGCTACAATAAAGTTACTTTAAAACGTCTGGATTGGTAATAAGATCAGGAGCTACCTTAAACGCAACTTGCAAGATGTTAAGCCCTGGAGCTGGTTTAGAATAAGAATGTAGCTGCAGAGCAAGACCTCACATGTAAAGTAGGAATAAAGTTTTGGGGTGCTCCCTTCACCTACTTCGACGGTCAAGGATAATGTATGACAAGCTGGGAGAAAATTGTAAGGCTGTTGAACTCTTAATTATCCGTAAGTAGTGAAGCCATTCTGTAGCAGAGATCCAGGGTACCTTTTTTTAACATACCTTGACAAAAAGTCGTATTTGGGGGTTTTCACACCACCTTTCTTTGAGAGGTGAAAACTGTATCATTATATTTAATTGGCTACCTGGAGTTCATCAGTAGAGACGCCATTAAGTAACATTGGAGCATTTGTAGTAGCTAATCTGCTAAACACTTAGCATTTGCATTGACCTCAGCTGAAGGTAACAAAGGTCAAGCTTTGGTTCAGCAGAGTTGCCCATTCACCAAGGAGGCTGGCATAGCAAAGTCATCTTTGTGTGTCACTTTTCATTAATCACACTACTTTTCTGTTCATGAAATGCCAGCAGATAATTGTTACTAAATGCGATTTGCAACACCCACCACTGTGGTTGAAGAGCCAGAAATAGGCAAACAGATAAGAACATTGTTTAGCTTGCAGGCAGCAAGTGTTTGCTATTCAAAGGTACGTCATGCATAAACATTGATTTAGCCATGAGCTGACACTTATAAAGCTTTTGCTGTTACCAGAAAGCCCTGTGGTCAGGCTAAGTAATAGCCAACAGCAAGCTCTGTTACCTGCCTAGTGAGGTTGCATCCTATATAAGTTGTCTGATAGCAAAAACTATCAGATGTCATGATTAGGAGCAGTTGCATCATTACTATAAGGCACAACAAAGTGCACTATGTAAAACACTTGCAAGATGCATTTGGAAACTTCCAAGTAGTTGACTTTTATTTTGGATAAACATTACATGAAGAACTTGCTTTGCCAAGTTTTTGTAAATGGATTTTATTTTTAACTTTTAAAACCCTGTTTTTGACCAGGATAGATAGATAGATAGATAGATAGATAGATAGATAGATAGATAGATAGATAGATAGATAGATAGATAGATAGATAGATAGATAGATAGATAGATAGATAGATAGATAGATAGATAGATAGATAGATAGATAGATAGATAGATAGATAGATAGATAGATAGATGCACTGGGAAAATTCCAAAATGTACAGTTCATGGTTCATCGTGTTTCACCAACCACGAACTCTCATGAACTTGCCCCAGTTCGCAAACTGGTTTGTTCAGTTCATAAAAATGTCACTTCCATGTCAGCAGAAGGTCTGCAGAGAGCCCATAACCCCCGTTGCCCAGGAAACTGATTGATTGGTGCCAGGCTGTCTGCAGTGACAAACCGAAATATGAACCAAACCAATTGGGCTAAAATTCATCACGGTTCATGAGAAATGACCTCCCAGGAACCACTGGTTCGTGAACCACAAACCAGCCCAGTTTGTGACCAACTTCGGTTTGTATTTTGGTTCGTGCTCGCCTCTATACATAGGTTGTGTTGGGCCCAAAACATGAGAAAGATTGTATGTTGGATCTTCTTTTCTGTACTGTATGTGATTTGGTAGAGGGTTGCTATAGAGGGTATGCTATAGATAAATCATGCCCAGGTGAAAGCAAGGGTTGTGATGTCTACCTTCCTCATCAAAAGTGGGAGACCCTTTAACAGAATCTGACTTCAGAGATTGATGGATCCTACTAGTTTACAATTAGCCTTGAGGAATTTTTAGAGCCTACATGGTGACTCTGTAGTGGACCTTGAAATGCTGGTTTGCAGGGTGCTACTGACAGGTAGGGTTGCCAGCCTCCAGGTGGTGACTGGAGATCACCCAGAATTACAACTAATCTCTAGGTGGCAGAGATCAGTTCCCCTGGAGAAAATGGCTGCTTTGGAGGGTGGACTCTATGGTATTATACCATTCTGAGGCCCCTCCCTTCTACAAACCCTGCCCTTTCCAGGTTCTATGGCAAAAATCTCCAAGAATTTCCAAACCTGGACCTGGCAACTCTACTAACAGGGCTGCTCCTTGGCACTCACGTATGCATGAGCGCGCAAACACAAACACTTACCTGAACAGGGAACTTTGATTTACCAGGGAACTGGGGTCCATGAAGAGGGTGGGGAGATGGCTGGAGTGCTCTTGGTACCCATTTAAAGGTATACAAGGTGGCAGCAAAAAAGGCTTTCCTTTCAGCTTCCTTTACATTAGAAGAATCTCATCCAGTGACATTTTTTAACATGATCTGTGGCCTAGTCTGGTCTGGGGCCTAGGCCGATTCCAGACGACTAACCTGAAGGTGCTGCATGCCGCCATGTTCTGGATCGCGACGGGGAAAACGCGATATTTCGTGTTTTCCCCGTCGCAATCCAGAACATGGCGGCATGCAGCGCCTTCAGGTTAGTCGTCTGGAATCGGCCCTAGTGTCATCTAGATTCTACACTGTGGATTCCGATTTGGATATCAGCTGTGATTGTTTGATTCTTTGCTGATAAAGTCTCTCTCATCCAGTCTGACACAGATGCCAGTTTAAGGATAGATCCTGGGCTGGGCATATTGGTGGCAATCTTCTAAGCCCCAATCCAAATGCTGATTATCACCTTGAAAGCCCTTTGTGGCCCTCTTACCTATCCAACTGCATCTCCCAATATTCTTCCACATGCCAGTCACACTTTTCAGGCAGCCTCTCCTTGTGGTGACCTCTTTTAGGATTGTTCATATGGCAACAGCTAGATCATGGGCTCTCTCAGTAATCGGTTCAGTCCTCTGGAATGGCCTCCCAGAAAGGGGGCAGAGGGCACCTTCATTAGCTGCATTAAGGAAGACCTGCAAGACAGTTTTATTTTAGCAGGCATTTGGTGGAGGGCAAACTGCTTATGTTTTTAATCACTGTGTTTTAGTTCTTGTTTTTAATTTGCATTGATGTTTAATTTTTTTTTGTTTACACTCTGCATGTTCGTTACTCCCTTGATAATTACTTTTTGTGTCCTTGCAACTTCTTGCTGACTTGAATCCAAATAGAGAAGGTGAGATGTAGAAGTTTTTAATCAATCAATTAATCAATTCATTCGCATCTAAATATTATAGCTTTGCCCTTGTGTCTCAGCCAGTCCTGCCACTTTCTTAGATCCCAATGAGACAGTGAGTGTTTGTGTTCGCACCTTCGAGCACTAACTGACATACAATGGCCCAGTCCAGCTCACTTGTGCTGGTCCTGACCTAATCTGAGCTGCACAAAGCTACTACTTTCAAAGAAAAGGGCTTGGGACCTACCAGCATGGAGCCAGAACTGCCAGCTCCCTGGTGAATCTGTAAAAGAAAACGTGCATATTTAACCAGTACTGTAAAAAGCAAATGTCTTATTGGCCGACAGTAAACCTGGATATATTATTTATTTACGTTCTTTATTGACATCCATTAGTGACTCCCTTGCGGTTTTGCTTTTTTGCCTATTGAGAGTTGTATAGTCATCAATCACCAGCATATGGATAAATAATGTATCCCTATTCAGTACATCATCTTTCTCTAAAGTATTACCTCTGCTATTACTCCAGAAATGGTTATGCTACTGTACTTAGTACAATAATTACTCTAATTAAAGCACTGTAAATAAAAGTACTGAATACACATTCAGTTTTAATCTTAAACTTCTTGGACAGCTGTGATGATTTAAAGAGTCGCCTTGGTGATAATCATGTATATTTTATTCATATGCCACTTTACAGAAGAGCAACTGCAAAATATGTAAAGTCAGACTCCATAAGCATTGAAATGATACCAAAAATATCCTTCTATAGGAACTGACATAATTCCATATAAAACTTTGTTCCCCTCACAAACAAAAGCTATTACATTCTTTTGGGGAAGTTGGATTATTCACATGTGGTCTTCCTAACTTTGGTGGATAAATAGACTCGAAGAGCATACCGGCATGTTAGCCATTCTTTATACTGAGTCTTAGAGGTTTGATTTGATTCTGATCCCTTGCCACACATTATATGTTCAGGGATGTGTACATTTGAATTTTGGAGGTTGCCTGCTGACTTCTAAGTAAATAGGGATTTATGCAGGCAACAGCTTTCTTATAATTATTTCACTGTGGGATATCTTGCTAGATCATACCTTTGGAACACATGGAATGATTCTAGCAAGTAGGTTTGTATGCAAAATTTTCAGCACTCATGCATAGTTAAGTACTTCGTTGATACTTTCTCTGTCTCTGAGAACCACAGATTTTAAAAGAAGATTGTGCAACAGTCAAGACATTCTGATTTTGTAACGGTCAAGACATTCTGGCAAGCAAGATTCCCACTGCACTCTTTAATGCACAATAATACAAAATCCAACTTGCTCAGAATTGAGAATGATGGGAACCTACTAACTACTACAGAAATGTTTTACTTTTGTATTTTAGTTTTGTCCCTCTATATTAGAACGTTTGAAAATAATAGGCACTTTGTTCTTTAAGAGAGCATCATAGAAAGAAAAGATTTATGGATTTAGGCATATCATGCACATATTAATTTCATAGGTAATACTTTGTGTCTGTGCTTTTTTCTTCCTGTGCTTTCTACTACCTTTCTTCTAAAACCTGGAATGGAGTAGATTGCAATTATTCGATGTATGCTGGAATTCTCGCTGTGATCGGAAGTTTGACACCACAAATACCACAATGTCCACCACATACAATGTGACATCAAGAATTCATAGTGGTCATGTCAGATAAGTCCTCTGACTTGATCATGCACGGAGTGTGTTTTATAACCCAGTAAAGATTGATCTGTCCCAACCAAAATTAATGTCTGAATTAATTCCTCATGGCATGTGGATCTAAGGGTGGTCCCTTACCCAGTTTTTTGCTGTAGGAGTCTAGGCTGGACTAGGAAGATACCTTTAAGAACTTCCAGTACAGTACAGTATGTTATTTAAAATAAACCTGGGCTGTTTCACCTAAAGAGAAGCTCCACCCCACAGGGTGTAAGCTTAGCAACCCATGTCTGGAGAGATGGATGTATCCTGCGGTATCCTGTTTTTAGGATCAAATCAGATACTATGTTTCTAATTTTAAAATAAACATTGTCTTGTGCTTTAAACGTAGTGGGGTCAATTTTACTCCATTACGTTTCTGTGAGGATTTGATGTTTTCAATGAGGGGTATTTTTGACCCTGATTCCAAACTTTACTCTTCCTTGTCCTGAATTGCTGAAGAAAGTTATTCTTGAGGTCAAGGGAAAAAATAGGCACAGGACATAACTCTTGCAATGGAAAGGGACATTTCATTCCTGCCTGTTAAAAGTTTAACAAAAAGAAGAGAAAATATATCCATTCTTTCTGCTAGCCTTCTTGTAACCTGCCCTCAGGCTGCACCTGTTGGTGCCTTACAATTAAGAGCTCTTCCTGAATAACAAAGGAAAACAATCAGCTCAATGAATAGATGGCTATGGGTTACCAAAGCTCCAAGCTGAATGGCTCCTTCACATCTGGAAAATGTGAAGAGATTCAGAGCCTGCCTGCAAACATGCCCAGGCTTGTCTTGCAGGGGGCCAGAATGACCCCATTTTCCAAAACTGTAATACAGTTCAATTTGAGCTTTTCCATGTGGCAATGGACATAAGGGAAGCTTTGAGAGAGCACAAACCCAGGGCTTTTACTTGCTGTTACTATATACACAACAATTCAGGTTGCAAACAGCAACCTGGGGGTCATTTCAACTCTCAATTCTAAAACTTGTGTAAGATGCAAAAGTATGATATTTTTCCACAACCAATATCTCTTGTTTAAAATTTTTCTTCATATTTATGTTTTCACTATTTGCTCCAACTTCCTATAAAATTGAGATAATATGTGTTGGTCCATCTATTTATACATGGAAACAGTGCTAACATCATTTTTCAGTATTGTTGGAGGTCACTAGAACCCCTAAATACAAGTATGCAAAGTACTTTTATTTTCAAGCCAAGTCTATTGGGGGACAGAATGACCCTTTTCACAAGTTAGATGAACTTCAGACATAAAAGGGGACAGAGGGTGGTGCTGGGGGAGTTGTCATCCTGCCACCCATTGGTGTGTGATGTCCCACAAGGGGCTATACTCTCCCCATTATTGTTTAATATCTATATGTGTCCCCTCGCCCAGTTGGTGCAAAGCTTCAGACTTAGGTGTCACCAATACACGGATGACACCCAGTTATATCTGTTGATGGACGGATGGCCTGACTTGGCCCTGAATGTTCTGAAGCATGCTTTTGAGGCTGTGACTGGATGCTTGAAGCAGAGTCAGCTGAAACTGAATCCCACAAAGAAGGACCTGTGCTTGAGCCACGGGTGTGTGGGTTCGGGACTCTGGTTCCCGACCCTTGATGGGACGCTGGGACCAGGGTATTTGTGGGATCACCTCTCCCCATATGTCCCCCAGAAGGTGCTTCAATCAGGAGATAAGAAATTACTAGTTGCCCCTTGCCTCAGGGAGGCCCGCCTGACCTTGACCAGAGCCAGGGCCTTTTTGGTCCTGGCTCTGACCTGGTGGAACTCTCTGTGTAGTGAGACCAGGGTCTGGCAGGATTTACTGTCATTTCGCCAGGCCTGTAAGACAGAGATGTATGTATGGTTCAAGTTAGGCGGGGCCGCTGCCAGCATGGTAGAAGTCAAGTGAAGATCTGATCCCTCCCTATTAGAATCGTTTGTCATCTAGTTCTTCCCGACTGGCAGACCGACTACCTCCAATTAGTGAATTTGACTAGTGAACCTGATTGCTGCTATTTTGAGTGTCAACTGTTTTATATTTATATTTGATACTGTACTGCTTTTGCTCTTGTTGTTTTAAATTGTTTTGATGTAAATTATATGGAATGTTTTTATTTAACATAATCTGCCCTGGGTCTGCCTCGCAGGGAGGGCGGAATAAAAATCTAAAGTAAATAAATAAATAAAAAAGAAAGGCAGTGTGGAGGGAAGAGAGGGACTTCAGGGCATTGCAGTTCATGCAAAGTCTCAGCACTGTGCAGTTTATGATACCTATAGTGGGTAGGGCAAAATGAAATTTACAGACTTCACAGATTTAAGTAGGTGTGAAAAGTGCTGAATTGCTCCAGGTTCTTGTTTACCTGACAACAAGAAGATTCCCTCTTTCAGCCCAATCCACTATTCGCTAGGGGCATGGTTTCATATTGGGGGTTGTTGAGTGAAATGCTTAACATGATTGGACAGTTTTCCATTGGAATGTTGCCGGGTCAGGGTTGAAATTCGTCATTCATTTCAATTTAAACATTTCCTTTCCAATGAAAACTCAGCATTTGCCTTTCTTCCGTCTTGTGGTATGTTGTTCATTTTCTTTCAGAAAGCTAGGAATGCTTCTGCTGCAGACCCCTCTTTCAACCTTCATTGTTCTTCCATTCTTCCCTATAGGGGACTTGGGGGAGGGCTGGAGTCATTATTTCTCAACCAGACATCACCAAATAGTGTCTTCTGCCTGTCCTTCAAAGAACCATTAACTTTCAAGCAAGTTGGGCAATGTGTGTGAATTCTACAGGCTCTAAGCAAGCCAAGACTTTTCTAATTTCACAAGAAAAAATCTCCAGCCCACAAGGAGGGGTGAAGGTGGAAGAGGGGGAAAGGGAGGAAGGACAATGGAAGCTCTCTGCAGCGTGGGATTGGCTGGCAGTACTCTTTGCTCCTTCCTTGCAACAATCTGATTGGAAGGTAGAAATTGTCCAGGAAATCAGTACAGATTGAAAGTTAAATACGTACTCATATTGCATTGCTGGTACTTGCTGTAACTCAAAAAAAAAAAAACCACCACAGATTTTTTCAGATACGTTTCATGATTACCAAGCAGCCAGGACTAGCCTTTATGTTCTGTAAAGTCACAAACATCAACCAGAAACAGTTATTTTTGTGATTTTTAGGGCTCATGATTTTCATTACACACACTGCTACTATCCACATAACTCCTCTTATCTCTAGAAGAAAACTGCAGACTTTTAGAGTTGTGATCTACCTTCTACCTGATGGATTTTTTCCTCAGAGATTCTAGTTGGTTCTGGGGTTTACTGAGAGTGCGAAGCTCTGCCATCGCTCTTAAAGAGGGATCTTTGCTTCACACAGCAGTTGAATACCACCACCTTTCCTTCCAGTTGTTCGGTTTCCAAGCTGAAATCTTACCTAGCAAAAAAAAACCCCGTAGTTTCATTTGCCCTACACAGAAAAGCAGTTTTAGGCTAACTTCTAGACATAAACAAAGTGCAAATTAAAAACTGTGTCTCAAAGCTGAGTATTGAATAAAGTAAAGAGTCCAGTAGCACCTTTAAGACTAACCAACTTGATTGTAGCATAAGCTTTCAAGAATCACAGCTCTCTTCATCAGATCTGATGAAGCTCTCTTCATCAGATCTGATGAAGAGAGCTGTGATTCTTGAAAGCTTATGCTACAATCAAGTTGGTTAGTTTTAAAGGTGCTACTGGACTCTTTACTATTTTGCAACTACATACTAACATGGCTAACTCCTCTGGATCTATTGAGTAAAGGTAACTTGTGATGTGAGGTGTCATTTTACCACAATATATCTACAAAGAAATGGGTGACAGTAGGAGAGTAGTGCGGAACAAAGATCTCTACAGATTTACCAAAATTTCAAATATTTTATTCAAAACTAAATATTTAATAAATGAAGATGCTTATAACTTCGCAGCATTGAGTGCATGGATTTTGAACGAGGTACCTTCCTAACATTCAAAACAAATGTTGATATTAATATTCAATCTATGAGGCTGAAGGCAATGAACACAAACGTTAGATGCCTGAACAGAGAAATGAAGTTCTATTTTGAGTGAATGTGGTATATTATTTTTGCTATGTGAAGGCTAGCACTGCCCTCACTGTTCTGATATGTAAAGGGGTTTCCCCAAGGGCCATACAGCTTGGGGAAATGTGTGCTGGTGCCCACAGAAAATGTAAGTGTTCTGAACATTCCCACCTCAAGCTGTGGACTAGAGATGGGCACAATCCGCATTATGAACGTAAAAAAACCCACGAAAATGGCGATCGCGTGATTGTGACCCAGTGGATCGTGATCGTCCACGGCCAATGATCCAGCAGTCAGGAGAGTCCTGGATTGTGGTGTTTGGGATCGATTCGGGGATCCAGACACCCAGGTGCCAGCAATCTATTCCCCTGGCAATGGAGCCAGGGGAATGCCTGAGTTCTGTTTGCCCTCCTTCTGTCGCCCTGGAAACCTGAATGGAAGCCCAGCTTTCCTTGATCAGCAGGGCTTCCTTCCAACCACAGAGCAGCAAAGCAGTCACAAATTGGGAGAAGACACCCAGGGGAGGGAGGGGGAAGGGGGTGTTCTGTAGCCATGGGCACTCCAGTCTCATCCCTGCAAACCCTGATAGGCAGCTCTGATGGCCAAACACAGACCTCCTGTGTTGCTGAATGGGACCCATGCTTATAAATAGCCATGGGCTCCCAGGCTGGGTTTCACGATCCACGATACACGATCCGGGTTTGGGAACGGGACATGTTTGTTGCTGTTTGGGAATTCGGGATCATGGTCTACACTGAACCATGATCCTCTGGCTCTGTAATTTTTTTTGGTTCGTGCCCATGTCTACTGTGGACTTCTCGTCTCTCAGTATTTTTCTGTAATTATACCTCAGACCTTACTATCAGCTTCTAAGGTGGAATCCACCATGAAAATGTTTACTACCAAAGACATTTTAACTGGGTCTGGTATTCTGTGAGTATTTTACTGTTTGGTCCTGTATAAAGCAAAGGAAAATTCAGGCCATATAAATTTAATACAATAGCAAGTTTGTCAGATGTACTTAAAATGTTTGTTTGTCATATATACATAAAATTCCACATTACTTTTGATGAACGTACATTTTTCAAAGGTTTGATGGGATCATTTTTAGTTATTTTCCACAAATGGCAGCAGTAAAATTACGACTTGTACTGACAATCAACTCCATTATTCCCTTCTTGGACAGCATTTGTTTCAAAGATTTTCTTTTTCAGGAGTTAAAATCCACTAGCAGTTGGCAACCATTCTCTTATCCTTTGTATTTGGCAGGGCCTTACTTATTCGATATTCTGATGAGCTAACATTTCTCACCAGACACTTCTATGTTTAATTTTATGGTTGTGATTATGACTCTGTATTTCTCAAGGCACATCTGTATAGGACCTTTTCGACATTTCTGGCTTAGTGCATTGTTATTGAGACAAAAGTATGGTAGAAAGCTTCCAGACTAATAGCTACAACATGGAATGGCCAAGCTCATATTAACAGAGCACCTGGGGCCATACAGATGGTGCGGACAGGACTGTCTGTCACCCATTCCTCCACCTGCACACACATTTTGCATACTTTTCTGTCTAATTCCTTGTTGATTGGATTATGTCAAGATAACTTGGCTGCCGCTCAGGATGTGTAAGCTGGACTTGTTTGTCATTTTTCTCTTCTCAAGTCCCCACTGACCTTCTTGAGAGATAAGTGGTATAACTGTACAATCAGCAAGAGTGTGAAAAACAAACAATGAACCAGGAGGAAAAGAGGTACATTGTGTAGGCACATCATCTTTTGTATTGAGGGTAATTGCATTGAGGACTAGCACAAGAAGCACTCTTCTTGGGTGCCATGGCATAAGTATCCTTTGAAGCGTCTGTTTTAAAAGGATAAATGCATTTTGGTAATGCTTATGATAATGCAGGATTAAACCCTCTGGTTTGAAATGCAAAAAATGTTCTGTAATCCTTTCTTTCTTTATACTTATGAATACTATTTGTCTAATGAATGTGGCATCAAAATTGATAGCAATAGAGTATGCATCAGTTTGTGTAATGTGTTTAAAGAGCTACATCAGGGAATAACCCAGAATATCCCACCCCACATATTTCTGGGGCCTTTAAAATGCTAGCTTTTTTCATTTCATTTTTTAAAAGCATTTTCTGTGTACAAACTGTTATATCATTAGCAGGAATATATTGTATATTGTTCAGCAGATAAGTAGTACCTATGGCATGAAAATAAGCCTTTTTGTTACATGCTGGAATAGCATCCTACAGAAGGTCATAATCCCTGCATTTGAATTTTAATAAAACGATTCTCCAGTTCCTTTTCACTTCTCCTCTTCTCACCTGTCTCCACGTGAAAAATCCTTGCTTCCTCTGGGCACGCTCACCCGGAGCAAGCGCCATTCCCCCACTGAACAATCCAAAGAATGTCCTTTCTCTGTATAACAATTATAACCTCATACAAGGTGAAAAATTCTAATGCATAACAGTATATCACAAGGGACATCAAGCAACTCGATCCTATTAGGATGTGAGCAAATTAGCTTTGTGCATTCAACTTGAATAGTGACGTCCCGTCACGGGATATAAATATAAAATAGAAATAAATGCCAAATGCACTGAAATCTTACCAAGCACAAGCAAGTATTCTAATTGTATGAGAGAGGGAAAAGATCGGCTGTAACAAGGGCCCTTGGTGCCTGCGGGCAAGTCTTTGATTTTGTACCTTTCCATCTTGTAGCTCTCTGCACTGAATACCCGTGTAGTCTTTTCAGTTTAACTTAAAAAGACCTTTAATAATTAAAACAGACCAGAGTGGTGCTACCTTATTTAGTGTTGCAGGCTAGAATCTGTCCCAGTGAATGTTAATCTTTTGTTCTTAAAGAAAAAATAAAAACGGTTCGTTGGCTAAAGCTGAATACCAGCATTGTTGATCTTGTGAAAAGATGCCTGCTTTAGAAGGGTTTTTTTTTAAATCCTGGAGAAAATAGTTGAGAAATAACTCAGAGGGTTTCCCAATTTAAATCGACAGCTTGGTTTAACGCAGGAAGAGAAATACTGTTAATTCAAGCAAAGACTTTAATATATACATGTAAGAGAAGACCTAAATAAATGATGGTAAGAAGTCTCATTATTTCATTAGAAGGCTCATTATTCATGTTGGCTTTACTAATATAGGAATTGACATCCGAATCTGAATAAGTAAAACCATAAGAAACCTCCATGAATTTTACTTAAAGCTTGATATCTTACTGTACAGTCCAAACAAAGTTCTGTTCTGGGTAGTAAGTAGGCATGGACATGAACAGAACAAAAACTAACATGGTGTTCGTTGTTCATTGCCATCCATGAACAACGAACAATGAACACTGATGGATATGATCCTGTCATGAACATGTTTGTTGTTCATTGTTCATGGGGGCCAGCAGACCCTCCTCTAGTCATGAAGATCCCTACCACACCAGTCCCAGAAACCCTACCTGAGCAGGCAGCAGGAAATGTACCAATAATAAATAATAGCTTGGCCCCAGAGCCTGGCAGCAGCCCTGGAACCTGAAGGGGTAGATCCCTACCACACCACTCCAAGAAACCTTACCTGAGCAGGCAGCAGGAAAGGTACCAGTAATAAATAATAGCTTGGCCTAGAGCCTGGCAGCAGTCTTGGAACTTGAAGGGGTAGATCCCTATCCCACCACACACAAAGAAAATTCAAGCTCCAATGGACTCTCCCTGTCTCTCTATCAAAATGCCAACAGCAACTGTCTCTCCCTCACTGTCTGCAAAAGCAGGGCTGGGAGCTCCCCTCCCCCCTGATCTTTGCTTCCTTGTAACAAATTTGGAGCTCCACGCTTGAAAGGAAGACCTGCCTATCAAGCTTAATTGGGCTTAGATTGAGGTTTCCAGGGCAACAGCAGGAGTTCAGACAGAGTTCAGGCAGTCCCTGCCTCCAGTTGCCAAGGGAATTGATTGCAGGTGCCAGATTGTGTGGCTTGACGAACAGCAACGAACGAGGCTTGCAACGACCACCTGTTCATTTAGAATGGGGCCTCACGAAAAGTTTGTTCTCGAACAGCTGATTGGGCTGTTTGTGGCTTTTTTTAGTTCGTATTGCTGTTCGTGCCCATCTCTAGTAGTAAGTAGCTAGAGGCAGGAGACTTTCTAACAACACAGTCCTAAATAGAGTCATACCCTTCCTTCTAAGCTCATTGACTTCAGTGGATTTAGAAGGATGTGAATTGCACCATAAAGCAGGTATATAAATACACAGTCACCATGGTGAACTATATATTTTCATTAACAATAAGGACATTAATATTTCAGCTTTTCAATTAAAAAGAAAAGTTATGGATGCTTTTGTACCAGAAGCCACAATCTAGAAGTTGGTTGAGCCCAGTACTAGGATAGGATGCTGTACTATTTTTTCCTAATACTTCCAGTCACGAAGCCTTCTGTTAATGACATCTCTAAACCATTCTTATGCCAAATCAGATGAGATACTGGGAGTTTCATGAATGAGATCCCACGTATTTTTTTTAAAATGGTGGAGTACAAGACTCCATAATTTGGATATAGACCATGGAATGGGATAGAGGGTTTATGCCATTTTTCTGACCTGAAATAGCCTTGCGGAGCTGATATTTTTCCCTTCAGAGAAAACATACTGATTTGCTAGCAGCAAATTGCAGCTCTGCAGGGTAGTTTTAGATTGGGAAAATAATGCAAGGAGGCATAAAATCCCCATTTCCTGCACAAGCATCCAAATACAAATTGAGGTTCTATATATCTACTTTGGCATATAGCATTAAATCTGCTTTGGTCCTCATATAGTAGGGAAAGTGCTGTGTATATTACCAGTGCTGTCTTTTTTTTTTTTTTACTAATAATACAGACATACCTTTAAGGATTATCAGCCAGAGAAATGTAGAATAGTGGACTATCTATGTCAATTCCCTAGCTATCAGAGGATAGTTTTCAAAGGGCACCTTTTCGCCAACCTATCTTTTCCCACCTGAAACTGCTTTGTTCTTCTCCTTCCGGTATTAGTTACTTCAAGTAGCAAAGTTCACTGAGAAAACAATGACTAAAAACACCAGTGGATGGGGAGGAACTGTAGACAGAAGTGGAAGTAGCTCTTTCCTCCTGTGTGCTAATGTTGTGCTCTAAATCATATGTACCTTTCCCAGTCTGACAGAAGACCAAATTCTGCATGTAGCTATCACATCCACTTTGGCCTTTATCCATCTTCCCTAAAACAGGGCAGCTCTGAAAGCCAATAAAGTGAAATAATCCATTGCAGGACAGAATGTTTAAGGTGCAGCCTCCATGTCCGAAGAACCGAGGAGTAAGAAAACAATGCGGAGAAATGTTCTCCATTTTTCTTTCCATCTTGACTAGCTGCTTCTGCCTTGATGCACTGAAACCTAACCTGGCAGGGCTCTTCAGTGGAGATGGAGAATTTAAACGGGTCTTGTATCTGTCCAGTGAGAGGTTGATGAAATAATGGTGGAATTTGGGCAGGTACAGTATTGCTTACTAGTGCCTGACATGCCATACCTATCTTCTACGCACCTCTTAAAGGTATGGGAGTCCTACTCTACTTTGTACCTGGCCACCTAGAGGCTAATGCGTATATCATATTTTCTCCCACATTTCCTGAAAGGATGTCAGAGTGGTAGTCTTAGGATTCTACTCCTTCGTTTTATCATCACAGCAAGACTGAGAAAGGGAGTCTACCCCAAGGTCACCCCTCAAGTTGCATGGTTGAATGAGGACTTAAACTCAGCTCTTCCCACTCCATGGTTGAATGAGGACTTAAACTCAGCTCTTCCCACTCCATGGTTGAATGAGGACTTAAACTCAGCTTTTCCCACTCCTAGTCTGACATTGCAAATGCTACAGAATGCTGATTCTCCTAGTTCCATTAAAAGTAAGAGTCTCAGTTATATGCGAAGGTGTGCCCCCTCCCGCAAAATCCTTGTCACTTTGGAAATTATTTTGTTCTTCTTTTTTTAAAAGCAACTGAAATGAGTCAGAACATGTAGGAATATCATTACTGTCATCTCCAATTACTAACTTTTCAGCATGTGTTATTTACTTTCCTGCTTGCTAATTCATTACAAGCTGTAAAATAAATCACCAAGCCTTTTCTTCTCTAGCAAAGAAAGAAAGTAATGGTAATAAAAGTTAGCATTTGTTGCCGAACTACATAAAGTAATGTTGAAACCTCATGAAATTGGTATGCAAGGACAGAGCTTGTTGGTAATATTTTACTGACTATATAGTGTATGCAATATTGCAGTTTCGGGGGAATATTCTGCAGTTGGATATTTGCATATATATTTTAAAAGTTTTTATTTTGTGATGGCATGATAGGTAAGCTTCCATAGTGGGCAGAGGGCATTTTTTTTTGTAATGCTGTAAAGAGTATATTGTCATAATAGTTTGTATAATAAAGAGCAGTTATAACAAACTGAATAATTACATTCAGCAAATCTGCCCAACTTTTTTCTCACTTGTTCTATTATCTAAAATTCACAGCTTTTTTGTATTGAACAGCTATAAATATGGCGTCAGATTAAATATTTGGAGTACACATGAAAACTTAACTTGTGTATTAGTATTATTCTGACACTAGATGGTGCTGTTCACATAGAACATATATAATATTTTATGTTTACACCATATATTCTTGGGCATGGTGGCAACCTTGTGGTTCTTCTAATAGTAACCTATCACCTACAAAACACTAGATTTCAATAAAGCCGTGTAGGAACACACTGAAACAACTAGGCTATTAAATTGTAAGAGGTATATTGTTTGCAAGTTAAGTTAGTTAGCCAGTGTTTACTCTGAAGATTGAGCCAGAACCACCAGTATGCACATAAATTGTGTGGTTGTCTATTGTTTTATTATGAAAAGAGACAGCGAGTCCAATGGTCTTTTAATTTCTGTATAACAAAATGCTCCATTCTGTTTTTTATTAAAATGACAAAGGGAACTGTTTAGGAACGGCAGTTTGCTATTCATTTTGGCAAATTTCTAAAGTAATTAGTGTCCCTTTACTCTTACAATATTCTTATCAAATACAACACAATTGTATACAATACAATATTTTTCCTCATACATGTTGTAGATTAATATTTTCTGTATACTAAACCAGATTTCTTACTATTAGTACAATGAAATATTTATTAAGCAACATTGGCATGCTAGTTTCTATAAAGTTCATGTACAGAAGCTTTTTTATTTTGATTTTCAGCGCATTATATTTTACATATAGATGGCAAGGTATGTTTTTGAATTTAATAATCTAAGTTGCTTGTTGGTACAAAATTTATTTCTGGAAATTGGTTTGATCTTAGATTTTGTGTGTCAATGAATTGCCTGAATACTATGGCCATACATGTTTCAAGGTGAACTAATAAGTTTTAAATGCTATGGCTCGTTATAAATAAACTTGTTGCTGAGACCATGTTGTTAATTCCTTTTGTGATAGGTAGTTGATTTCTAGTGTCTTTATCACTCCATGGTGCAAAGCTAGTGTTATATATTATCATTTAACAGGGCAACATAAACATTAGTGCTTATCTCTTTGGGTGAGAGGAGGCTTAGCCAGGTTAGTGCACATGCTTACATTTATCACTTGTTTCTGGCAGGGTGAACTGAATAATTGCTGCTTCTGTGTAAGAGAGTAGCAATCATTCCAGTGAACTGTTCCCCACTTTCATTCCATAACATAGGCCACAAAACATTACAGTATGCTGTGCAAAACTGTAGTTGCATTCCGTCATTCTCAGTGGTATCACAAGTGAATTATGTGAGTGCTCTTGGCTTGTGTGCAGAAACTTCTTATGGTAGAAAAATATATGTGCTGGCCCTGGTTATCGCTTGGGTTACCAACTTCAAGGTGGGGTGTAGAGTTCCCCTGGAACTGCAACTGATCTCCAGAGAGATCAGTTCCCTTGGAGGAGATGGCAGCTTTGGAGAGTAGGCTGTATGGGAGCACATCCCCTCCTTGAACTCAGCCCTCTCCAGGCACTGCCTAAGGTGTCCAAGAGTTTTCTGAACAAGAGTACCAACATTTGTTGTGGTAGATGGAGTTCTTTCCATGCTTACATACAATGTGGATCATCATTAGACATGGGCACGAACCCCATTATGAACCCAAAAAACCCACGAACTGCCAGATCGTCTGTTCACGATCTGGCGGTTCGTGAGGGTCCATGGCCAATGAACCAGCATTCGTTGGAAGCCTGGTTCATTGCATTCGCCTGCAGTTCATGAAGCCAGACAGTCAGGCACCATCAATCAATTCCCTTGGAAACAGAGCTGGGGGAATGCCTGAACTCTTTCTGCACTCCTTCTGTTGCCATGGAAACCTGAATCGAAGCCTAGCTTACTTTGATCGGCAGGTCTTTCTTCCAACCATGGAGCTGCAAATTGGTTACAATTGGTTACATGGGAGAAGACACCCAGGGGAGGGAGTGGGAAAGGGGGGGTGTTCTGTAGCCATGGACACTCCAATCTCCTCCCTGCAAACCCTGATAGGCATTTCTGACGGCCAACCCCTTGTACACTGGGCCAATGTCAACTGGTGTCTCTAATTGTCTCGAGTGGGAGTTTCCTGGGGGCCTCATATTGGAGAGGATATAACTCCAAGATCCCTATTGCAGTCATGACCAAACTTGGGTGCTGGCTGGAGGAGAGCCTGCTAAACATTCCCTTGTGAATATGGGCTCTCTAAGTGCAACGGGGGCCATTCTGAGCCCCACGAACCACAAACCGCGAACTGGTTCAGTAATGGGAAATGTTCATTTCGGTTAGTTTGTTCAGGTTTGTCGGCGGCACCGAACCACGAACCACAGGTTCATTAATTTTTTTTGTTCGTGCCCATGTCTAAACATCATTACTCATAACCAAATAAGGGCATTGAATGTATTTTCCTATATGCCATTCATATCAGATTTGGTCTTCTTGATTAACATGAATAAGGGGCACTCTGAACTCTGCATATTCAAGTTTCAGTCATTTCCGCATCAGTGAAATATATATAAAATCAGAGCCAAATAAAGTCAGAGGCAGCTTTCACTTATTCCATCATCATTCTAATATAATTTACAAGATTTTTCCCATTTCTGTTAGCACAATCTTAGTTTGTGTAAACTGATGAGGAAAATATTATATTTTCTCCATGTTAAATTGGAAGAAAAAGTCCAGCTCCTAGCTTAAGGGAAATTTCTTGAAAATCTATTAATTTATGTGAGAAACAGCTGTAAGTTTGACACCAACAGATCACGATTAGTGGGGTTTCCTTGCTTAATCAGTGGCAGTGGCTTTCTACCCAAGCTAGGCAAGGGAAATTATGTGAAAACTATATAAAGAGTAAAAACCTTGACTGCTCAATACTTATTTTCTGGCCACATTACTAATTTGCAACAGTCATCGCAGCTGTACAATCTCTAGACATGACTCACAGTAGCTGTGATTCAGAACTGAAGTGCTGAATTAAGAACCAACTGCAAAATCCAGCTCCAGTATTTCAAAAGTCTTTTTTGGGTTTTGTAGTCTCTGATTAAAATGAATCCCCATATTTACAAGGTCATTTGTCAGATGCATGGGACGAAGAGAGCTGTCGTTCTCTAAAGCTTATGCTACAATAAAGTTGATTAGTCTTAAAGGTGCTACGGGACTCTTTATATATTGACAAGGGCATTCTGAGGAAGCATGAATGATAAAGTAGATTCTTCAAACTGGTGTCTTAATGAAGACTGAAGAAAAGCACAACCCTGATTAAATATTGGGCTGATTCACATTGCCACTCTGCTCAAGATCAGCTGCCTTTTACCCTGGATCATGGTGGAAAAGGTTTATGACCAACTGGTTGGCTGAATAGGTTGCCATAAATTCTATGAAACTCCTAAATAATTTGCTATGAATACTATGTAACTCCTAAATGCAACTGGAATTGTGGTTTGTAAAATGTTGACTTAAATTTTGATAGCTGCCAATTTTGACTTTGCACAGTCATTAAACTTCTGGGCCTGTGCTACGGTTTTCTTACTCAAAAAAATTACGTCACACATCCTGTAAAAAATAAATAAAAAGGTGTATATGCTAGTATATGCCACTATCTGAAGGTATCTGAAATAAATAAAAAGGTATCTGAAAATAAATAAAAAGGTATATATGCTATTATATGCTACTTGTAAAAGAGCCTGCCGGCCTTCCTCGTCTTTTCATATTTGGCTGAGATTAAGGACTATAGATTCTGAATAATATTTCTGTAAAGAGCCACAAAATGTCACTTAACCAGTGAATATGAAGCACTTTCAAGTTACATATCAAAATTCTTGACATTCACTTATATGCAAGAAGGCACACTTCAGTAAATATCATATAAATAAACCTATCGATAATAAACCATTCTGTTTACATCGGATTTCCCCCCTTTATTTTCTTTCAGAGATCTGCCTTATATATCAGTCCCAAACATGTTAAATGTTGGGCTTTTAAGCAGGAGGCTAGATCCAGGGTAGTCCTTTTATCAGTGAAAGATCTTGGGCTTGGCTACAGTTTTGCTGCAGCTGCATACAGGCTAGGATGATGCTACCACTAACCCACCAAATAAGATGTTCTCGGGATTGTCAAAAGCCAACAAATTTATAGAAGGATAGTTTGTATGGCTTTCATGTTGAAAAGCTCCCAGAACAAGACAGGCTAGAAGAAGAACTTTATTCCTGCATTGACTTTAGGATTAACATTCAGCATTGGCAGCATGATACTTGTCTTCAGCTAGAAAGAAGTCCAGAGTTGTTTCAATCTATAATAAACAGTTGGTATGGTTAGCAAATATAAATTAATGACTCCTAAATGACCAATTAACAATCAAATTAAATCAATAACAGATATTAACAGATTAAGGAAATTTACAGTGACTAAAATGCTATCTGAGCTGGATAGTCCAAGCAAGCCTGATCTCATCAGGTCTTGGAAGAGAAGGGCTGGCTTTGGTCAGTAATTGGATGGGAAACCTCCAAAGAAGAAGAAGGTGATGATGATGATGATGATGATGATGACAACGACAACAACATTTGATTTATATTCCGCCCTTCAAGACAACTTAATGCCCACTCAGAGCGGTTTACAAAGTATGTTACCATTATCCCCACTACAAAACACTCTGTGAGGTGGGTGGGGCTGAGAGAGCTCTGAGAAGCTGTGACTGACCCAAGGTCACTCAGCTTGCTTCAAGTGGAGGAGTGGGGAATCAAACCCGGCTCTCCAGATTAGAGTCCCATGCTCTTAACCACTACACCAAACTGGCTCTCACAGTTGCAGAGGCCCCACTTAATCTCTTACATTGAAAACCACAGCAGGGGTTGCCATAAGTTTGTTATGACTTGGTAGCACTTTCCACCACCACCACAGAAGTACAGCTTGGGGGTTCTGTCTGAGGCAAGTGAAAGGGTATAGACAGGGTGACTAATAGAAATTTTGAATTATGGTGTGAAAGGAATTTCAGGTTTTGTGTTTGACTTAGAAGTAGCATCACATGAAATGAGGTCCTACTGGTAACTAGATCCCCACATCCATCACTGAGCCTGCTAGTCCTGACAAGAATCCATCACTCGCAGTGCTGGTGCCTGTCTCTGAGGACAGGTCTGTTAATAGCTATTAGCAGGGCATTTTTTCAGCTGGAACACAGTGGAACGGAGTTCCGGAACCTCTTGAAAATGGTCACATGGCTGGTGGCTCCGCCCCCTGATCTCCAGACAGAGGGGAGTTGAGATTGTCCTCCATGCCGCAGCACAGCGTGGAGGGCAATCTCAACTCCCCTCTGTCTGGAGATCAGGGGGCGGAGCCACCAGCCATATGACCATTTTCTCCAAGGGCAACCCACTGAGTTCCATCACCTCCTCTCAGAAAAAAAGCCCTGGGTATTAGACAGGATTTCTGATGGGAACCACAACATCCAGAGGCAGTAAGCTTCTGAATACCAGTGCTGAGAGCAACAATAAGAAGAAACCTAGGACTCTATGCCCTGTTTGTTGGCTCTCTATAGTAACTGGTTGGCCACTGTATGAAACAAGATGCAAGACTAGATGGCCAGCTGATCTGATCCAGCTGGACACCTCTTACATTCTTCTGTATTTTGTCATTTATTCTTTGTGTGAATGTTAGCATTTTGTGTTGAAAACTTGTTACAATATATTGTCGAAGGCTTTCACGGCCGGAGAACAATGGTTGTTGTGGATTTTTTGGGCTCTATAGCCGTGGTCTTGGCATTGTAGTTCCTGACGTTTCGCCAGCAGCTGTGGCTGGCATCTTCAAAGGTGTAGCACCAAAAGACAGAGATCTCTCAGAGGTGTAGCACCTTCAGAGGTGCTCTCTCAGAGGAGTAGCATCTTCAGAGGTGTAGCACCAAAAGACAGATCTCTCAGAGATCTCTGTCTTTTGGTGCTACACCTCTGAAGATGCCGGTCACAGCTGCTGGCGAAATGTCAGGAACTACAATGCCAAGACCACGGCTATACAGCCCGGAAAATCCACAACAACCAAAACTTGTTACAGTTGTTTTTTAACGTTTCCATAAAAATAACATTAAAAAGGAGGATTGGCTATAATGTAGAAAGGCTGGTAATATGCATCCATTGATTCACAAATCAATATCTCTCCCATTAGAGACAACAGTCTTTACAGTATTACAAGGGGAATATATTACACCCAAGTCACAAGAATCTGTTGTCTTCACAGCAGTTTTTCTTCTTTTAATCATTACAATGGATATAGTTAAATACTTGTCGTAATTTAACATGATTTAATATCTCAACCCTGGGCTAATCTCCAAACGACAGTTTCTTATAGCTTGTAGTAGAAAGGAGGAAAGTGGTAGAGTATATTTTCTTTCCTTATTTTATCCTCCCTTTCCACTTGTCTGAGAGGTGTCTTCTGTGCATCACAACCAAACTTATTTGATGTGTGGACAAAATTGCCGCTTTGGTTAATGGAGAATGTGCTTCTCACTACTTCACAAGAGGCAACTAGAGACTGCAAAAGACAGATAAATTGTCTTGTTATCTCTTTAGAAACTGTACCCATATAGGTGGATGATGAAGCTAACTGTGACAGTAACCTAGCTTATTACTATTACACAGATCTCTACACATGTTCAAGAAAAGATTCATAAGGCTTTTGCATGAATTTAGTTGAATTCAGGGCTTTTTTTCAGGGGGAACGTGGGGGAACAGAGTTATGGAACCTCTTGATAATGGTTACATGGCTGGTGGCCCCACCCCCTGATCTCCAGACAGAGGGGAGTTTAGATTGCCCTCCACGCTGCTGCACAGAGGGCAATCTCAACTCCCCTCTGTCTGGAGATCAGGGGGTGGGGCCACCAGCCATGTGACCATTTTCTCTGAGGGCAACCCACTGAGTTCCACCACCTCTTTTCCCAGAAAAAAAACCCTGGTTGAATTCATAGGACTGCTTTAAAAAGCCTCCCTTTCCAAAGTAGCAGCCACCACTAGACTCTCTAACTAGCCCATGGCTCAAGGCCAAGAGGCAAGCTTCAAGTCTTCTGGGCACTAAGCAAACAGAAGTCAACCTTGGGAGGTAGGCACTTGGCAGGCTGAGTCCAAAGACAATAATAATAATAACATTCATTTTATATACAGCCCTTCAGGACAACTTAACACCCACTCAGAGCAGTTTACAAAGTATGTTATTATTATCTCCACAACAATCACCCTGTGGCCACTGGTTGGCCACTGATAGACTAAGAAGCCTTTGCCTAATTTAACATCAGTTCTTATGTTATTAAAAATGTGGACGTCATATTGCTCCATTGCTGTGTCTTTACTTTTGTATATGAGTAAACCCTTGATTAACTGTTCTGTGTTTCCTCAATTGTTTGTGAATCTTCTAATGTTGTTTTCAGTACATAGTGAAAGAAATAACCAATTAGGCTGCCATTTCTTTGACTAAGGGCCAAGCCACAAGTGACGAATGACACTTGAACAGCAAGTGTATTTCTCCCTTTTCACCTGCGCTCCACTCAATTCACTTGCCGTTCAAGTGTCATTCGTCACTTGTAGCTTGGCCCTAAGATATTTGAAGCTTCCCATGTCATACATGACCTTAGAGCTTTGACTTACTGTTTTTTTTAATCACCGGGAATTCTCCAGGAGAGGTTCTGTGTAAGAATATACATCCAATGTATTAAATTTAACTAAGATAGGCACCTCTGGATTGGGATCTATCTGGGGGGACTGAAAGTTGAAAAACTCTGGCTTTCACTGAAATAGATGAGCTGCAGAACAAATTACAAGTGATGCAGTGAAGTAGGATTGACACCCGGAAGACATTCTACAGGCAAGGGAATGACAAGCCCTGCGGTAAAATCTAAGAAGTAACTGCGTAATAGCTGTGTCCTGATTCATACCTGTCCAGTTATTAACCAAAAGGAATAAGACCAGCTAATACAGTGTAGTCAGGGAAATGGTGATTATTTTAACACTTCAGAGGCAGGCAGTAAAGTAGTTCTTCAAGAACCTTCTGGGAACCATTAAAGCTCCTGAATTGAATTCTTAATGCTCCTATTGGGAACAGATTTTGTGGCAAGAACAGCCCAAGAAACTGAAATACTATACTGTACAACTATTTATTATTTACATTTGTATCTCGGCATTTTAGTTTCATAAATGAATATTTAGCCTTTTAACAATAGCGGAACAGGATGCACTGGGAGAAGGATTTCTCCAAATTCATCTGGTAATAGTTACCAATCTCAAATTGAAGCCTAAAGTTCTACCAGAATTACAACTCATCTCCAAATTGGAGAGATAAATTTCCCTTGAGGAAATGGCAGCTTTGGAGTATGGACTTCAGCGAGTCATATCCCACTCTCCAAGAATTTCCCAAGCCAGTGTTGGCAGTCTTGCCCAGTGGGTGGTCTAAAACTGTTTTGATGCTAAGCACAATAAGAAAACATGTAGATTTAAGAAGTGCTGGATATGGGACTGCTGTTACTTTCTGTTGTATCAGGTAATGCAATGCAAAATGAACCTAGACACTTTTGCCGTAGCCTTGCCTTTTTTTTCACATTCATTAGATCATGTCTGATGTCCTCCCTTTTGTCTGCATTCCTACTTTCTAAACTTTCTTCTAGCTTTGAATCCGTCCCCAATAGGAGTTTTATTTTTTTTTATTTTGTCCCCTTCCCGTGTGTAATTAAATATTGTTAGAAATGGTTTTTAGGTCATCCTGTATGATTTTTGTAATTTCTTTGTGTGAATATGTTGTTGTTTATTCCATCACTTAGGCTGTTAATGAAGCTGATGGACCAAGGAAGATTCCATAAATTCTTTAAAAGTTCTGAGATTCCTAAACCAGTTAGTAATTTTTATAATCCTTTAATATCCTCAAGGATTGTAGAATTTTTTGTTCT
This sequence comes from Eublepharis macularius, assembly GCF_028583425.1. Lineage (NCBI taxonomy): Eukaryota > Metazoa > Chordata > Lepidosauria > Squamata > Eublepharidae > Eublepharis > Eublepharis macularius. The sequence goes on from NC_072799.1 coordinate 75,035,898, forward strand.
TTATCTGTATTAATTTCCTGTTTTATTCTTAGAAAGGAGCAAGAGTCCACTAGCACCTATAAGACTAACAAAATTTGTGGTAGGGTATGAGCTTTTGTGAGCCACAGCTTTCTTCTTCAGAAAGCTTCAGATAGACTAACACGGCTACCCATCTTGATCTTTTTTATTCTAGCTATATTATTAGTTTTTTTTCCAAAAGGAAAGTAGTTATTGAGTTTCACTTTTTCTATATTGCTTGGATTTCCTTCTAAATGAGCAGTAGCCTATGTCTTAACCTTTGTCTCCTTCTACCAGAGGCTGCAGTTTATGTTGGAAGTAAGTCTGTTCCTTAAGAGTAATAAAAGGAGAGTTGGCCAGTAGTCAGGCAGCATGAAGCAAACTGCCTACTGAACAGTCATTTGCTTCCTTTGTGCTCTGTGCTCTGGTCTTTCAATAAGCCATTTCACAGGATATGCCAAAGCTTATCTTACCACATTTGGAGAGAGGATTTGGGCTGTTTCTGCACGTCTTTATAGGGACGGCCCACTCACAGAGTGCTGGCAGCTTTTCCCCAGGAATCCAGATGTATCCGTTTGCAAAATGGTTGCAGGATGTTTGAGTTCTGTTTTTTTGGGCGTCTTTTCTGGAACTGTGGGAAAGTGCAGTCCCAGCCGCTAGCATTCCATGAGTGGGCTGCACCACTCCCAGAAACCCTACCTGAGCAGGCAGCAGGAAAGGTACCAATAGTAAATAATAGCTTGGCCCCAGAGCCTGGCAGCAGCCCTGGAATCTGAAGGAGTAGATTCCTATGCCACCACACACAAAGAAAATTCAAACGCCAATGCACTCCCCCTGTCTCTATCAAAATGCCAACAGCAGCTGTCTCTCCCTCTCCACTGTCTGCAAAGACTGAAAGCTAGAGCTGGGAGCCCTCCTTCTCCCCCCTGCTCTTTGCTCTCTTGTAACAAATTTGGAGCTCCACACTTTGAAGGAAGACCTGCCTATCAAGCTAAATTGGGTTTAGATTGGGGTTTCCAGGGCAACAGCAGGAGTTCAGACAGAGTTCAGACAATCCCTGCCTAAGTTGCCAAGGGAATTGATTTCAGGTGCCAGACTGTCTGGCTTGACGAACAGCAACAAACAATGCTTGCAATGACCTCCTGTTCATTTAGAATGGGGCCTCATGAACGGCTTGTTCTTGAACAGCAGATTGGGCTGTTTGTGGCTTTTTTTTTGGTTTGTATTGCTGTTCGTGCCCATCTCTGCTTCTGAGCATTGCTCACTCGAGAGATCTAAACTTTGCACTATTCAATTCATTTTCCTACTTACAGAGTTACATCTTCCCAAGTCCATTGACTTCAGTGAATTTAGAAGGGTGTAACTCTTTTTAGTATTGCTCTTCAGCGTTATCATTAATATGTCTGGAAGATAGAAATTACAACATCCTCTGCCATGTAGCACCAGCTGAGATGCAAGATGTCTTGGAAGGCTACATAGAACTTTTAACAAATAGAACAGATATGTGCCATGTAGAATCAGCTTGGTTGCTGAGCTGTATCTAGTGGCACATCCCCCACCAATTTTTGATAAAAATGGGAATCTCAACATTTAGGCCAATATATCATTGGTGAGCCTGCTACAGTACAGTATTGTACAGTAAAACAATACAGAAGACTTGATTTGATATTTCAGTCTGTAGGTTCCACATTCCCTTGATGTGGAATTGGGGAGCCAGACTCTGCAGCCCAGTGAAAAACATAGTAATCAATCCCCATTTTCTAAATGAAGAGATTGGATCATCTCATGTGTACTGGAAATTGTGCCAGTAAGGCAATACTATTCTGTAGGTGGTATTCTTTGGGGAGGGGGGATGTCTATTTCTAATCAGGATTTGAAATGTTTGCACAACTAAAACAAATTAATTTACAAAAAAAATGGGATATATGAAGAAGTGACAAATGGAACGGATAATTGGGGAGACTGGGACAGCAAAATGCTGAAGCTATAGTTATCACATACAGGTGCATCCTAATTTAAAGTGAACATCCTCTTTTGGTGTTCATTAGAGTCAGCAGTGGTCGTTGTCTGACAAGCAGAAAACATTGAGCTCTGGTTGCCTGATTAATGATTTCCAGCTACCATGTGGGTGCTGTTGACTGCAAAAGGATCTTACTCAAAGTAGCTCCATTGCTGATAAATTCTCAAGATGTCCTTCTTTAAAAATTGTTGACCACAAGACATTTCTCGGTGTAACAGATAATATTATTCTCACCTATGTATAAAAGAAGCAGTGTGTTAGATTTTTCTCTCGTTCTTTGGGGAAAGGGTAGCTGCTATGGATTTGGTAGAGGTCAGTAGCATCTTTTGCAGATTTAGCATGAATATTATAATATGCTTTAATCTAGGCATGTTGATTTCTTTTCAGAAACATAGTAAATAGTGTTTTACCACATGGGCAATGCTGTTGACAAACCATTTTAGTACATGAATATTGAGAAGAACGGTCATCACGAGGCAATGTTCCTGTTCCTATTTCTTTAAAATACTACCTGTCAAAAGTCTCCTTTAAGGACATCTTACAGTGGTATATATCCGACCACATTAAGAATCCTTAAGGTCCCTTCAGTTTTCTTAAGACTGGGTGGCAATTTGCCTCAATTCCCCTCTCCCACTGTGGAACCCCAGTATGTTGTTCTTGAAGGTCTATTGATCCACAAGAACAAAATTTCAAAGGACTCAGTGGACAGCAGTGTGAATGGAGAAACATAAGAAACCACCAATCCTTAAGAAAATTCAAGGGTACAGTTAACAGTATGGTTGGATACAGCCATTGTCTTAGATGGGATTGGATTTTGTGGTGTACCTGTATCTGGGGTGGCTGCAGATAAAGCACAGCAACAACAGGGCCCCCATATAGCAGGCTTCCTGCAGTTTCCCTGCCCCAATGACCCTAAATTTCCTCCCTATCTTGAGCCACCAGAATTTTTGTAATTTTTAAAAATCAGCACAAAAATATTGTTATATTGATATACAGTTATAATTATAGGTGTAGCAGGTTCTCTGAGCTGGTTTGGTTTGGTGTAGTGGTTAGAGTGGCGGGAGTCTAATTTGGAGAACTAGGTTTGGTTCTGTACTCCTCCACTTGAAGCCATATTGGTGACTTGGGGTCAGTCACATGTCTCCAGAGCTCTCTCACCCCCACCCAACTCACAGGGTGATTGTTGTGGGAATAATAATAACATACTCTGTAAACCGCTCTGTGTGGGTGTTAAGTTGTCCTGAAGAGTGACAACTCTTCAGTGACAATAAATCAAATGTTGTTATATCAATAATAATGATTCTTCTGCCAATTTTTTTTTAAATAAAAAGGACATTTTTAAAAAAATTAAAAAATCTCCCCAATGGCATTGGAAGGAAATGGCTGTCCATGGGGACATTGTCAGGGAAAATAATTGCCATGTGGGCCAGAACACCAAATTTACCCATCCATAAAAAAGCCACCCACGCTTTACTGCGTCTTTCCCAAAACCTCAGAGCAAAGCAGGTTTAAGAAAGATGGCAGAAAAGTCAGGGGAACGCCAAAGGTGCACAACACTGTGAGGAAGCAGGGGGAAAACACCACTTACCAAAAAGCATTGAACTCAGGGCAGATAACTTATGTGGGAAACCCCTTAGTCTTTTAACAGTACTGACCAAAATGAGAGTAGGTAAGAAACCCCACCAGCCTCGAACAGATAAGTCCGAGGGCCAAGCTACACATGATGAATGACACTTGAAGGGCAAGTGGATTGAGTGGAGGGCAAGTGAACAGGGAGAAATACACTTGCCATTCAAGTGTCATTCGTCATGTGTAGCTTGGCCCCAAGTGATTCCAGTTGGCAACCAGTTCTTTACTGAATCTCTCCATGTCCTTTATTTCTAAATGAAGAGGGATAGAATTTATATTTCTTGTTCCATGCAAGGATTTTCTTTGTTTAAGAGACATATCAGACTTACAGGTATATTTCTTTCATGTGACAAAAGTCCATTTAGATGAATCCATCTACTTCTTATAATTATTTCATGGCAGCACATGATGTCCAACAGTTCCCAGCGTGAGTCATTTAGAATATTTAGTACCACTGTGTTGACATTCTGCCAGGTGCTCGCTGATAGCTCTGAATAAGAAGTTTTGTTGCTGAATTTGATTCGCCTCAAAGCAGGTCACAAATCTCAGTCACAGTTCAGTAGATCATTGAGATTTTATTGTTTGAATTAACCTTGTTTTTCTGACATGCCTCCAGAGCCACAAACTGAGTGTGGGTTCAGAGAAAAACATGAAGGGGAAGGGTTAAGAAGGCAACCTGCTGCTAATATATAATTCGTATTTGGTACAGGGATTTTTTTTTTGTTTTTGACATTATCCCTGGTGAATGACAGCAATTTAAATGGTTCTAAAATTCATATCTTTGTTTAGAAGAACAAAGATTTACTGTCTCTTTTGGAGTTTTGATGTGTCTCTTATTCCTGTCATCTTCTTAATCAAGAGACACAACTGACAAGAATTGTGCTAAATGAGACTAGCAGGAAGCTGCCAATAATTTCAATATAAGTAAAAATGACAAACCATAGTGTGCGCTTCTGTTCCTTTTCTAGTTTTTATAAAATTACCTACAGTGTTGGTATCCAAATAAAATCATAGGGAGTGGAGAGGAGAAAGAATAGGAAAATGTACAAGATCTTCTATTCTAAATACCATAGGCAATTTCCCCCCATTGTTCCTGTTCTCTGTGTCTTTGACTGGAGGCGATAACTTCTCCATCTTTGTTGCAGTAACTGTGAAAGGGAGATGTATGTCTACTAAACATGCAGTGGACACATGGCAGGGAGCTGCAGAGCCAGGCTGGCCTCCCAGCACATGTCCACCACACTTTGGCTTGTTTAGGAGACCTGGTACTCTGTTGCTTACTAGTCACACTGGTATAAGTCCCACAGGTTTTATTTTAAGCCCCAGACCACATCTTGCAGTGCACAAGAAGCCGTATCCCCAAGGCAGATGCTATAAACTCACCTTTTCCAGGAAGCAGTTTCTCTGCTGTGAATGTCACTTTCCCATGAGGAAACAATATAGAACCCTGTAGGCTTCCTAAAAAGATGCCTTTATTCTTTTTGAGGTTCAAACAGCACTATAAAGTCAAAAATACTTTACAAAGTCCAGTTGCCTAAATAAAGGTGTAGATGTACACAAGGCTGTGTTTCTCTCTCTCTCTCTCATGTGCACGCTGGAATTTTAAGTGGCCATATCAAAATTCAGTTGTGCAAAACTGTATTTAATTGCAAAATAAACCTTCACTCAATATCACAAAACTGAACACTCTGCCACTCCCTGATCGCCACACACTTCCTTCCCACAGATCATTAACTGCTGCTTAGTTGAAATCATTGTGTTACTCCCTGTCTGGGATTCTAATCTCCAATAATCATATATCTATTTCTGAACCTGCCCAACGCCCCCCCCCACACACACAGATCAAAAACCACTGCGAATGATGCCAAGTACAGATAGGAAGTATTTTTCTACAGCCCTGGGGAAACCCACCCTCAGGTTTGCAGAACAAGAAAAACGGTTTTCCCCAAAAGACCGAGATTGCAAGATGCTAAGTTGCAAGATCTTGGCAGCCATTTTGATGGAGTTTGGACAGGGGAGGAGGAGTGAGAGACGCCACTGCATGAACTGGGCAGGAGGTAGTGCTGCAGGCTGGAGGGAGGAGGAGCCACCACTGCCACATAGTCAGGGTTTGGGGAGGCAGTAGCATTGCAGGTGGGAGGGGGAGAAGTGGGATCCTCTGCTGCCATCTCGTCTCCTGCTCCCCCTGCCACCATTGCTTGAGCCAAGCAGGAGGAAATAGCAGTGCTGGCAGTTGTTACCCAGGGAAAGGCCGCAGCACTACAGTGGAAGGAGGAGAAGGCAGGAGAGGACAAGAAGCTGCCACCTGCCATCACAGCCCCCCTCCCCATGAACCAGGCAGTCAGAAGTGGCAGTGCTGCAAGTGGGTGGGAGGAGGAGCTACTGCTAAGTGGGGGGGGGGTTGTGATGCCCCTCCCTACATGTCTCATGGGTCCCAGCTTGTTCCATCCTATTTTTTGCACAGTGTGTCCAGACATAATGTGAGCAGTGCTTGGGTCTCAAGCTACAGACATCTCTTTAAGTGTTAAAAGTTTCACATATTAGATACGCATCTCTTTCATACATTATGTTTTCTGCCAGACTGGAGATTCACCCTTGTTTAATCCAAAATTGGAGTTGATCAGTAACTCAATTTATTCCACGCTCAATTTGAAACGGGGCATATAAAGTTTTTAATGCATCTCTTGGAATGAAATGGACAGGCTCTTTCGTGTCGTGAAAGCCAACACTTGTTAACTTGATCCTTGCCCTAATTGAAGCCTGCAAGTAGAATGTAATCGCTCCTTTGACAAGGATAATTAATACCTCCTTAGCCTAGAGCTGTTTTCCTAGAGGGATGAGGCAAGCAACTATTTGATAATAGATAATATGTGATATTAGATAAGGATGACCTGGCAAATTATAGGTCTCTTTCCTTGTATCTGATGAACGGAGCTTAGTCTCTTGAAAGCTCATACCCTGGAAATCTCTTGACGGTGCTACGGGACCCTAATTTTGCTTTTCCCAGTTGCTGTTTCTGTAGAAGGTGGATGGTGATAGAGTAACGTCAAGCTTAACTAGATGATACTTCTTTCTTTGACCTCTTCAGTCTAGTCTTTGTCTTGCTTATGAGATGGAGACAGGCTTACTAGCTCTGGCTACAAATGGAGACGGGTGTTTGAATGACATTGTCCAAAGTTTTGAAATTGGGTGCCATCAGTATGCTAGATATTTCTTTGTCTCAGCCTCTGGATGCTGCTGGTTCTAATCTGAGTCAGGGTCTAATGTCCATAGTCAAGTGAATTAAAGAGAACAAGTGAAATTGAATCTAAACAATTCAATCTAGAAAGAACTGAAGTGGTGCTATTGTATAATTTCTTGTTTAAGTGATGCTAGTTGGGAAAGCATATGATCTTCAAACATTAGGCCCACTACGGTGGGGTCAATTCCTTGAGAAATTTAGAGTATTTCCTGGAAATATCTCTGCTGTTTGAAAAGCAGGTTGGAATTGTTGCTAGGAGTGGCTTGTCCTATCTTATATACTAATAGTCAAGTGGAAATGATCTGAGGATACTTAAATCCAGAGACTGGAGCCATGAACAGACAAGATAGATCTTCTTACACACCTGAAAAATGCCCCAGGTTTGCAGAAAAATCTGAAATCTAAAAAAATACATAGGGTTTTTTTTCTTTTAAAAAACATCAAAATAATAAAAGGAGTCCCTGTAGCTTTAATCAAATGCCCAGTAGCTTTAACCAGATGCCTCCAGTAGCTGTTGCTGGGCAACCATTAACACTTCAGTCAGTATTAGGCTTTGTTTCTGTCAGTAAAAGGCAGGGGGAGGCAGCAAGGCCTTTCCAAAGAGGACTCCAGGCCAGGCCCAGAAGCAACTAACCACCGTGTAACTTGATACCACATGACTTGCATGACTCACCCAGGCTTGGCTGTTTCCTACTGTTCAACAACAGTTCCCCCTGACAAAAGCCAGTGTAATGTAGTGGTTAGATTTTCAGAGTAGGATGTGGGAGACCCATGTTTGTATCACCACTCTGCCATGAACGCTCACTGGGTGACTTTAAATGAGCCATACACACTCAGCTGCTTTCAGTCACCATTGTAGTGAAAGGCATCATATAAATGAAATAAATAAATAGTAAATATAGATGAAGATGGGGGGCATATAAAATGAAAGTTGTTTAGTGGATTTGAAGGACAGAAGGACGTAGGGAAAGATAAGCATATGGAAGCTGCCAGAAAGAGGGAAAAGTGAAGTACCCCCCACAAGTCCTTGTAAATTACCCGCCAGGCAACTGGGGCCAGCTCAGCCAGCACCACAACTAGGCCACAACTGTGTCTTCTGGGGGACACAGCAGGATGAAGAAAGGTAGCATTCAGAGGTGGGTGGAAAGGAGAGAAGGATGCAGGAAAGGGGGAAAGAGGCTATGAGATGGCAGGGAAGGGAAAGAGGACATGGTGGGGAAAGGGGAAATGAGGTGCCCCTGCAAGTCCTTGTGGGTCCCCTACTTGTCTTATAACTAATAGACAAGTTGCTCTGATATATGGATGCTTAAATCCAGACACTGAAGCCATGAACAGACAAACACATGGTCTGCAGAAAAATCTTTTAAAAATACATGTAAGAAGCCCTTGTAGCTTTAAGAATCAGCTTACTGAGGACCAAACTACAAGTGACGCCTGACGCTAGTTGGATACTTGTCAACTTCCCTCAAGTTTTGATGGGAAATGTAGGCATCCTGGTCTTGCAGCTTGGCTCTCCAACTGCTGTCCAATGGACTTTTCAACTGTCACTAATCCAACATTCCGCCAAGCTGCCTACATTTCCCATCAAAACTTGAGGGAAGCTAACAAGTGTCCAACCAGTGTCAGGCGTCACTTGTAGTTTGGCCCTGAATTACTTCGATTCAGTCACATACTGGCAGCCTAACCTACCTCTTGGGTTGTTGTGAGGATAATATGGAGGCAAGAAGAATGATGAGCCACACACTCTCAGCTGCTCTGTAAGCTGCTTTGGCTCTCCATTGCGGAGAAATCCAGTGAATCTGGCCTACCAGATTCTAGGCCAATACTCCAACTATTTACCAACCTGGTTCTGTGACTGAATCAGGCATGCTTCTTTCTGTGATGAATACTGTTGGTAGTGACTGAGTTCATGGCAGAGGCCTGGCCATATACATATACTTATAGGCAAAGTAATGTGTGAGCTATTAAAAGAACAGAATTATTACAGTTTTAATTTGAAAAATGTGCTGTTTGATGGTAGAATACTTAGATTTAATTTATCTCATTAACACATAGCTATATATGTTGTTAATTAAGTCATAATTCCAGTCTGTAACTTCTGTATAGTAAACATCACACGTTGTAAAATATGTGAAAGAATAATGTTAACATAAATTGTCAGATTACATTGCCAAACTTTATTCTAGAGATCTATCCCCCCACGTGCCAGTAGTTATGTTTTCATCATACCCTATTATTTAGAGGGAAAGATTTGTCACAGGGTACCTGTAAAACCTACATTCTGTGTTGTCAGCTTTGCAGCTGTTATTCAGTATGTATCAGGTACACTAGTTAGGTTGTAAATTTATAGCATGCAGAATGGCTGAGTTTCCCAAAAACATCTTGGCTTTTTAATAGCCTGGCTGTGAAATACAATAGAAGCAGAGAACACATAGTCTGTTATTTTTGGACAGCTAGTTAATCTGTTCCCAAATGCAGATACATCTTCCTATTGTTCTCTTTCTCCCTGAAACAACTGCCTTCATAATTATTATTAATTATGTAATGTAAAGAATACACTATGAGCTTTTGGTTTCTCTTTCCAGGTGTCCGTGACATTTCAGCAATGAAATTCTCACTTCTTTGTATTTCTGTTCCTGAACTTGGCTTTCATTCCTCATGGCTTGATTCTAGGGTCTTTTGGCACATCCATTTAATGGCTTCGCTTTATTTTTTATTTTGTCCACTGACAAGCTAATTTGCTCTTGTTCTTCCAAGTGTAATCTGACTTTTTTATTTCCTGTTTTCCCTTTTTGCTACATATGAACTATTAGCTGACATGTTTATTTCCTAGAGTCTGGACCAGCTTTTAAAATTTGTTTTGCCTCCTTCAATTTATAAATGTTATAATCAATTATTTAGCTGTTATTTCCCATGTGAGTCCTAAGCAGAATAGTTGATAGCCCTCGCACAGGCCATTGGAAGAGACAGGCGTCTCTGAAGCAGCTGACACTAGTGAGCCCAGCTAGTTTTCAGCCTCTCTTGAGCCCTCACATTTTGCGGGCTAGCCAGCAATTGCACATTTTGTTCATCACTCAGCCAATGGAAAGGACGTGTTGTGCAAGTCTATTTGCTCGCCTTTGCTGAGTTTGCATTGTTTTGCCCGTTGCATATTCACTCTCAGGATAGCCTGAAAGAAAAAGCGGGCCATCAGAGAGAAATGCTGTTAACTACAGCAATGTAATTGAACTCAATCAGCATCAGCTCAGCATCAATAATTAGACAGGGGCCCAATAATAAAGTTGGCTTCTTGTCCAGCCAGTGAAAACACAAGTTCTTTGCATGTGCCATTCCAGGCCTGAGATGCATTTTGGGGGATGACGTTATATAGAAACAAGGGTTCAATCCTACCCCCACCCCCATCTATTACAGTTACATGTGAGCAAGAGATCAGTGGCATTAACATTGTTATTAAAATATCCCTTCTTTTCTTTCTTGAGGTTTTGGCTTAAAAAATTCTCTTATTTTGCCTGTGACATGCTGTCTTTTTGAATCTAATTAAAACTTACTTTTTGGTCCTTAGGTGGAAATAACTCTGCAGAGATCAGCTCTTAATTAATGTACAGAGTCCCTGCGAGTCCCACCTCTCAACAGCATTGATTGACATCCAAGGATACATAAATTACACTAATTGAGCTTTGCTTCTATGCAGTCTTTCCACAACCAAATCATCAGAGAAGGTAAGCGAGCAGACCAGCATAAAAAAGTTTCTTCGGTATGTCTGTGTGTTTTCCCTTTGGGGAGAAAATCTTTCCAGATTACTGAACATTTGTTAGAACAGGAGACAGCTTTCTCCTCACTTTTAAGAATATTAGAATTTTACTACAGGCAAGTTACCAACAACACAGACCACAACTGTGAGCAGCAACGTATTTAAAAAAATAATAAAAATAATGTATTTGTGCAAATAACTTTGTCAACATGTGTTGATTTTAGATTGTTCTGTGTTGAAACTAGAAATTTCTGTGGGAGTTATGATTGTAGAAAAATTAATCCTAACCACAAGTCGACTCTCAAACAGATCTTAGAGGCGACGTCTTAGAGACTCAAACATCCTGCTAAAAGCAAGTCATGTGCCAATTTTGTATCTTAACCAGTCACTTTTCTGTAGAGCCAGGAGATTTCTTACTGCTAGATCAGTGCAATTATTCTTATGGTCTCACTGAACGGGTCTTGCTGGCTCCAGGCAACCGTTTGCAGCTTGTTGGGCCTGCGTACAGATATCTTTGCTCAGTGCAGGGCTTTTTTTTCTGGAAAAAGAGGTGGTGGAACTCAGCCGGTTGCCCTTGGAGAAAATGGTCACATGGCTGGTGGCCCCAACCCCTGATCTCCAGACAGAGGGGAGTTTAGATTGCCCTCCGCGCCACTCAGTGGCGTGGAGGGCAATCTAAACTCCCCTCTGTCTGGAGATCTGGGGGCAGAGCCACCAGCCATGTGACCATTTTCAAGAGGTACCGGAACTCCGTTCCACTGTGTTCCAGCTGAAAAAAGCCCTGGCTGAGTGCATGTAGGACAGGTCATTTGTAGCATCCAACACCATGATGTCTTTACAATTGCACACACCTACACTTAAGGTAGCAAAGACTCCTTCAGATTTGCTGTGTCAAGTGGTCAGGTAATTCAAAAACCTCCACACATTTGCAGATTTAACTTTGGCGAGTGCTATAGATAAACAGCATGTTACAAAACAGTTGCCATGAACCATCAATTAGTAATTAGTGGCACATTATTGCTAATTCTACATTGGTTGTCTTTATATCCTAAACCAGAAATTTAGTAACAATGAATTTAAGTGCAGAATTAAGATCAGAATTATTTAAAAGCTAAAAAAGCCAATAAATTAAAAATGGAGGAATTCCTATAATTAGTGTTGATTGAACACAGCAAGCTTTGTTCTCTTTCAACAATGTAAGTAAAAGCAACAGAAATTTTTGTAGCCATTTCCATACATTATTTGTTTAATGGACATCATATTTAAGGTTCATATATGATTACATAAAAGAATCTTTTAAACATATACAATCAATTGTAGAGATTTTATCTTTGTACCTACTATGTTTTTGAAATTTCTAAGACTCTGGAAACTTCAGGGAAGAGTTCCTTAGTTCAGCTAATTTAGAGCAACAAGTGTATGCAATTGCTGAATGGCCTGAATTAAAAATGCAATCTTAAGCAGAGTTACTCCAGTTTATTTATTTATTTGTTTGTTTGTTTTGATTTCTACCCCGCCCTCCCCATTAATGGGCTCAGGATGGCTCACAACATCCATAAAATACAATAAATTAATCATAAAACTATAAAATCAGTAGCAATCTTAAAACAGTCATTTAAAGAGTCCAAGTGACTTATCCATAGGCTACTTAAATAAACAGTCGGGAGTCCATATATAGGCATACATATGGGCATAGCAGATGGCCGAGGGCAGGCCCAGAAAAAGTGGTGGTCTTAGGTGGAAGAGAGGGGACACCCGCTGGTCCTCAGCCCAAGGTCCAGTGGAACATCTTTGTTTTACAGGCCCTGTAGAACTGTAACAGGTCCCACAGGGCCTGAATCTCCAGCAGGAGAGTGTTCCACCAGGCCAGGGCCACAGCAGAAAAAGCCCTGGCCCTGGTCGAGGCCAGACAGATGTCCTTTGGGCCAGAGACCACTAGGAGTTGCTTGTCTGCAGAGCGCAACGCCCTACAGGGGATGTAATGGGAGAGGCAGTCCTGCAGGTATGCAGGTTGCAGTCCATGAAGGGCTTTAAACACCAAGGTTAATACCTTGAACCTGATCCAGAACTCCACTGGGAGCCAGTGCAGCTGGCACAGCACAGGGTGAATGTGTGCTCGAATTGGCGTTCCAGTAAGAACACGTATCGCTGTATTCTGGACCAGTTGTAACTTCTGGGACAGGCCCAAGGGCAGCCCAGCATAGAGTGAGTTGCAGTAGTCTAGCTTGGAGGTGACTGATGCAAGGATTACTGTAGCCAGCTCCTGGGGCAAAGGATAGGGCGCCAGTTGTCCGGCCTGTCAAAGATGAAAAAAGGCAGACCTGACAATGTTCGTGACCTGGGCCTCCATTGAAAGCATGGCAACCAAGGTCATGCCCAGGCTCCTCACCATCAATGAAGGTTTAAGCCCATTGAAATCAATGAGCTTAGACTGGAATAACTCTGCTTAGGATTGCACTGTAAATTGTGTGCCTATAGCCAGACAGGGACTAAATAATATCATCTCAGGCAAAAGACTTGCCTTGTATCCACCCATGCAATTTTGAAGACATATAAGCCACTCCTCTCAGCCCCAGCTCTGCAGCTGTATTGTGGGGCTAATAATAACACTAATTTGTTCACCCCTCTGGGTGAGGCACTAATTTGTCTAGAAGAGCAGTTGTTGTTATTATGTGGGCTGCAGCAGGAACAGAAGCAAGAAAATCCACTCTGCAAGGTCATTGGATATAACCTAGAGTTGAGTCCAGACAGAGCACCATAATAATTAACAAGATTTCCAGAATATAAACTTTTGAGAGTCACGCTCCCTTCATCAGTACTGCTGAACTTGAATTTTGCCCTTCCGCAGCAGGCCAACATGGCTATCCATCTGAAACTATCTTCATAGATATACAGTGAAATCCTAAGCAGAGTTACTCCAGTCTAAGCCCACTGAAATCAATGGGCATAGACCAGCGTAACTCTGCTTAGGATTTCACTAATAAATTACAAAGATACTCAGAGTTGTGCACTTTATTGAGGGTCCAGCATAATACAAGATTCAACTGCAAGAAAATATACATTTGTGCAGGATAGGACAGACTCACTGACATGAGAGGTTACTTGGCTATTGCTGACATGAGAGGATACAGAAAGTATGTTTACCAATGCCAGAGCAACCATGAGTTTCTGTCACTGAACAATCTGTTTTTTAGGCTAGAGAAGCTTATTCACAAAATACTTTATTTAGTCGCTCACTGCTGAATAATTCAAGAAAGGATGAATTGCTTGAACTAGCTATAAAGCATTCTTGCTTAATAGTTTCCTTTTTCATTTTGGACCAACTGTCCAGTTTTATAATAAACTTTGATCTTTTTGGAGCAAATATTGTTTAAAGAATTCATTAAATTTAGCTAGATGTTTTAACTAAGATTAAGATTGCAGCACAGTGCAGTAAAGACGAAGTCATTATACATTTCAAGAGAGGGATACCAGCTGGATCAGGGTGGATAGAAAGATATGGTGGAGGGAGCTGGGAATTATCAAGGTAACGCTTGGTAGAAAAGGGGGGGAAAGTAAGGGGAATGCGGTGAGTGCTGGAAGCAATCAAGGGCGAAAATGGACAGAATCCAAAACATGCCTACTTAAAATTTTCTCTCTGGCTTAAGCAACTGCTCCAGTTATAAAGATAATCTGTTTGGTCTGGGAAAATGGCTTTTGTCCAGTTTTGTGCTTTTGTCTACATAACTTAAGATCATCTTAAAAGGAGTGTTTGCTTTCCTCTGTTTTGACATTTCTTTTCATTCACTAAGAATTTTCCCAGTGCCTTATGTTACATTTTCTGTGATAAGCATGTCTAACTGGTAGAATTTCAGTGCCAGTCTGGCATTTTGACCAGTGTCCTTATCGTTTTCTGTTGATGAGCTTGCATTTTAGATAAAATACAAAAACGTGTGTGTTTTGAGAGCAGCCAGTATGGAAGAAGGATGACATATTCTATGCAGGGGAAAGCAGAGGGCACGTTCCTCTGAAAAACTATGATCCAGAAGAGATGCCTCCCGATAAATAAGCTGTTGCTTGCTTTAATTTGTATCCACAGCTCACGCTTTCCTGTCTGACTCACTCTCATCCGTTAAAAAAATTATACATCTCTGCAGGGCTTTTTTTCTGGGAAAAGAGGTGGTGGAACTCAGTGGGTTGCCCTCAGAGAAAATGGTCACATGGCTGGTGGCCCCGCCCACTGATCTCCAGACAGAGGGCAGTTTAGATTGCCCCCTGTGCCGCCAAGTGGTGCAGAGGGTAATCTAAACTGTCTGGAGATCAGGGGGCGGGGCCACCAGCCATGTGACCATTTTCAAGAGGTTCTGGAACTCCGTTCCACTGCGTTCCAGCTGGAAAAAAGCCCTGCATCTCTGGCTTTGAACCAAGGGAGGTCTGAGGTATTCATCTCAGTTCTGTGACTAGTATAGCCACTGTAAGCCAGGTCTCCTAGTCTAACTGGGGAATAGAACGCTTGAAAAACTGGATCTACCATGAACCAGCCTATGAAATCCTTTGGAGGAAGAAGTGGTGTGCCAGAGTATAAATGGGGGAAAGAAGTTACGCTTTGTTCATTTTTTCCTTGCCTATATTACTTGCTTGCTCTTTATTTAATGCTCAGGGGGGAGCAGGAAATAGTCAATATTGATCTGGAAAATATTTTTATTTAAAGAAATTTAAATATTGCCTATTAAGTACTTCACTTACATGCTGCCTTTCATCACAACGGAGACCCAAAGCAGCTTACATCATTCTCCTTGCTTCCATATTATCCTCACAACAACCCTGAGAGATAGTTTAGGCTGAGAGTGTGTGACTGAATCAAAATTACCCAGTGAGCTTTCACAGCAGAGTGGTGATATGAACCTGGGTCTCCCAAATCCTACTCTGAAATTCTAACCACTACTATACTTTCGCTTTGTGGGGAGGGGAGGCTGCTTTTGAACAACAGCAAACAGCCAAGCCTGGGTGAGTCATGCATGTGGTATCAAATCATCTGGTGGTTGATTTTGGGTCTGGCCCCAATAAGTCTTCCCTCAAAGGCCAAAACAGTCTTGGAAAGGGCCCTGCCCCTCTCCCTGCCTTTTTTTGATAGAAACCAAACCTGGAATACTGGATAAACTGTTATAGTTACTTAGCAACAGCCACTGAGGCCAACTAGTTAAAGCTACAGGCATTCATTTTATCATTTGGGGGCTTTTTTAACCCACCAATGTATTTTTTAATATATATTTCAGATTTTTCTGCAAGACTGAGGCATTTTTCAGGTGTATAGGAAGATCTGCCTTGTCCATTCCTGGCTCTGATCTCTGAATTTAAGTATCCTCAGATCAGAGCTTCTTGGCTATTTGTATATAAGATTCCAATAAATTGACAGATCAACTTTAGGAATATATTGTATATTTTTGAAAAGAGTATATAAACTCTACAGAATATAATGATGACCAATTCTTGTAAGTAAAATGTCAAACAAGGAAGAAGAAGTTTTCTCAGTCCATACGTACCATTTTAGAGTGTCTCTGTTTAGATGGAGATCAGTAGTATTCATTGAATTTTAATATTTTGACTAAGAAATTGAGCATTCAATTCCTGTAAAATGGAATCTGTTCCCTTTTCGTTTTCTCCATAAAACGCCTCTGACAGTGTAAAATTTGTTAGAATTTGTACAGCCATTAATATGACAATAACTGTGAACCTTCTCAGCATAAATTTAACCTTCCAAATGGCAAATCAATGCAGTGCTGTCTTGCCTGACTCAGAGCAGAGAGAGAAATTACAGTGGAAGTTCATGGAATGGCATGAAGTGATAGTACAGAGCAGAACCTGCTGGAAACGATCTTTAAAAGGCTGTTGTCCACACTATTCATGTTTGACTGTCTCTGATTAAAGGGTTTTTGATGTTGACAATACCATACCTCTTTTTCTGAATTGATGGGCCTGGAATAATTATTATATTTTTCCAAGTTATTTTAATTTGTGTACTTCCTCAAGACCATTTAGCAGAGATCAGTTAGCATCTTAGTATTTTGTTCCAGCTTTATTCCTCCAAACACAGTAAATAAAATGTTGGAAAGGAATGGTGTCGAAGGTCGGAGAAATCCCTGCCCCAGTCTTTCCTGGCTCCTCAGGGCAGCCCTGCTCCAGTTGGGATAGGGCTAGGAGATGAACCAGCAGACGTACCAGCTGATGCCACTACAGATGCCCAAATAGCAAGGGGGCTCTCACCACAGCAGCAGCCAGAGCACTGCAGGAATAATGCCTTTCCACTGGTGGAGCAGCCACAGCTGCGGCAGGCGAGCCCGCCAACCCATCCTGAGGATGGTAGGGACCAGCAGGCAACAGGAGGGATCCAAGTGACACTGACCTGGGGAGGTGCCATGGCTCAGCAGCTACTGGGTGTGCTGGCACAGTCTCTCCTCTGCAACACGTGGCAGGGGCCAGCCAGCCCCGCCCTACAAGAAAGCCAGAAACAGCTGTAAGGCAGCAGAGGGGTGGTCCTCTGGCCCAGGGAGAGGTTCACTAGCCCACTGCTCAACCCTCTGGGGAGAGGAAAGCATCCCCAGGACGGGAAAAAAGCGTGAGGGTAGAGCCACACCCTGGAGGGATCTATAAAAAGGGAAAAGGCAGGGGGAATTGGAAAGGAAGCCAGAGGCAGTGCTTGTGAGCACAAGAGAGAGGAAATTAAGCCTCTCGGAGGGGAGAAAGGGTGCGTGAATGCTGTAAACCCCCTTCTTCCCCTTTTCCGAGGCCTACCCACCGGCCGCCTATTTAGGAAGGTCATCCAGGAGGGCGAACCACCCTCAGGCTCCAACCCCTGGACAGTAGAGTCTGACAGATTGATTTACCGCTTGGGATCCATTTTGTTTATCTTGAAAATGTATATTCTGCCCTGCTAAAAGCTCAATGCAGCCTGCACAAGAATTAAAAAGATAACAACATGAAACAGAACAAAAAGCATTGAGCTAGCCATAATCATGCTGGTTTTTCAAAAAATACAAACTGTGGGCTGTATATGTCAAACTCAGATCAGCCTAAAGGACAGGCTCCTTTTCAGATGAGCATTATAATTGATTTGTACTGAACAGGAAATTGGGAATCTTTTCTCCTTTCTCACAGGAAATGACAGTGAAAGATTTCCCATTCCAATCTCCATATAGAACAGTCAGTAACATTGCTGTCGTGAAAAGAGTTACACCCTTTTAAGTCCACTGGCTTCAGTGGACTTTCAAGGGTATAATTTTGTTTATGATTGCACTGTTAGTATTGCCCAAATTAATGAATCCCTCTCCCACTACCCATCTCAAGACCTTGAAAAAATCCATACATGGTTATAGCATACTAGCAACAAAGCCCATTGTGGTAAAAAAAACACACACACACACAATGGGGGGGGGGAGTGCAAATTGATTCCTCCTCCGCTCCTGATCCTGGCCGGGTGAAGGCGGGGGGGGGGAGGGGCAGGCATTGCCACCTGCTCCATGCCTGATCCCAGCTGAGTGAAGGGAGGCATTGCCACCTGCTGAGCGCCTGATCCCAGCTAGCTGTGACAGCGCCCTCTGGAGGCACACCACAATAACAGGTGAGTTGTCATTAATATGGCTTGCCTTTTATATAATAGGATTTTTACAAGCAGAAAACATTATGCAAATACTACACCTATTCTGCAGAATTTATCCCTGATGTGGAAGCTGGAGTTTTGTCACAATTAAATAATGGTTTGGAGAACCCATGCTAGCCCTGGATTCTACCATTGCTTGCAGTGTGTCAGGAGGACCAAACTGTGTGTCACAAGGAGTTCGTTGTAATGTTCCTCTGTCTTTAAAAAAAAGATAGCATTCATTTGGAGACTGCAGTCAGAAGCAGGGGAAAAACCTAACAGCAGAGGAGGAGTTGCATCTTTTCCCTACTGGCCACTTTTTCCTTTCAAAATTACCCCTCCAGATGCTTGTTGCTCTGAAGCGGAAAACTACAGGTTTCCATGTCTTTCCCTTTGAAAAGACCAAGAGATTCAAGGGATGATTTTGAAAGAAAAAGGCAGCTGGCAGGAAAGCTATTAAGCACCTCATCTCTCCAGTTGTCTTCTGGCTGCTAATTGCAGCCTCCAGCTGCTGATTTGGTTAGAAGGCAATAAGAAGAAAGTCACACAGAAATCCCTATAAAGTGTCGTGTAGCCCTCAGGCATTTCAGAATTTGAATTGGGATCCTGGAGGTCTGGGGCTAGTATCTAGCCTAATGGTCTAGCAGTGTGTTTCCTCACTTCTCAGAGCTCCCATCTTAAGGCACAAAACAAAATTTGGGATCCTTGGTCTATGAGCTGGTCAGCAGAACAGAACAGCATACTTGACTTTGAGCTGGATAACACGTATTCTGGTAAATAAATAATTCTTAAATTGTCTTAAAATTATATATAAAATTAGACCCCCTCACCTCTGCAGGAGTATACCATATACCCTGCAGCTGTGGACAAGTTTACATCGGGACCACAAAGCGTAGCATCCAGACAAGAATAAAAGAACATGAAAGACACTGCAGACTTGGACAACCTGAAAAATCAGCAGTGGCTGAACATAGCCTAACTCAAACAGGGCACAGTATCTTATTCCAGGACACCAAAATACTGGACAACACTTCCAACTACTTTGTCAGACTGCACAGGGAAGCCATTGAAATTCACAAGCATAAGCAAAACTTCAACAGGAAAGAAGAAACCTTAAGAATGAACAGAGCATGGTTTCCAGTTCTGAAAAACACCAGGCTAACAAAACATTCTATCCCCGACAATAGCCCTGCAGAGAAGATTAGCACATCAAGTACCAATCCATATGCAAAAGAACTTCCTCAGGATACAGTGAAGCCTCCCGCCATTAGCATTCCACACCCTGGGAAACTCTTACAGGATGACTCAGCTCAACCCCACCCCTCCTGAGTAGATACAAATGACCTACATCTTTTCCACACTGTGACACTGAGAGATCTCTGTCTCTTGGTGCTACACCTCTGAAGATGCCAGCCACAGCTGCTGGTGAAACGTCAGGAACTACAATGCCAAGACCACGGCAATACAGCCCGGAAAACCCACAACAGCCATCATTCTCCGGCCGTGAAAGCCTTCGACATTTCCAGTTCTTGTTTGGGAAGAAGGCTCCCTTTTTCGGAAATGTCAATTAACCTGACCAAATTTTCCAGTTTTAGACTATATGATTGCCTGAGATAAATCCTTCCAACTTTTATTCTAAAGACCCCTTTTGTATATAAGTTCAAATTTGAAATTTTAATACTGTGCATGTTATGTTGCCTGGTTGATATGTATAGAACTTGTAGGATCCTTACACTGTCTTTCTATCGTTGTCGTTATCATGCTGAGGACTGAGTTATGATTTTACTGTTGAGTGTCTTAGATGGTTTTCTTTTTTTTACTGTAAAAGAAAAAAGTTTGAAAAATAAAAAGTTTTTAAAAAAAATTATCTTAAAATTTAAATAAAATTTAAAAATGGCCCTAGCCAGGCCACTTACAGTGTGAGTGTAAAGATTGGGTGATTAATTCCTTTCAGATACACAATAAAACTGAACACACATATTTGCCTGTGTGCGATTTTTAGGACTCGGAATCATAAAGGACTGACATTATTAGTTGAATTCTTTGAGACTGGAATGATGCCTGGTGCAGGTATCTGTGAGTTTTTAAATACTTTTTATTTTTTACATTTTCATTTCTGTTTCAGTGGGGAACAGATACCCTAACTTCTGACAATTAGGATTATCATTTTCAGGGACCGCATGTCCTATCTGCCGAATTTCAGATAGGACTTTTTGACAGGTCTCCTGGGGCTAAACTGGGTTGTGGGAGCAGTGGGGGGTGTCGGGGAATACAAACTTACCCCACAGGTGAACAAGCGTATGCATGCTCCAGCAGCACCAACTGATGACATAATTTCCAATGCGATGCGCATGCAATAGGTCGTGCTATGTCTGTAAAGTTCACTCCAAATCTTAGTGTGTTTGGGCCAATTTTTAAAGAATCGGGCCCCATTGCAACTCATTTCTTCTGCCTTGCACCAGAAATTCTGTCACTGCATGCATCCATTTTGACTGCAAGCCATTCCTCTCTCCTTTTTTGCCCTGCTGGCCAGATGAATGGCGGCAGAGGGTGGCAGCTGGCAGTTGGCAGCAGGGGATTCTCTGCCTCCATTGAGAGGCTGGAAATCCTGCTTTTTGTTACATTTTTCGTTGATTAATAAATGAATATCTATTTCTAGCTCTTTCCTTTACAACTTGCTTGACTGTGTTGAGTTGCATCTGCATCTATGTGAGAAGGCTCATGCATTAAAATCATGTAATGATGCTCAGTTATTTCTGACATAATTATCAAAGCTGCTCTGTTGTTTGGTCGACAGGTCATGTGCTCAGGTTCTAATAATAGCAGCCCTATCATGTTTGGGTAGTCAGGATCTATTTCTCATAGACCATTGTTTCAAAATCTTGGGAATCTATCAGTCCTGTTCATCTTAAACCTTCATCCTAAAATCTAATCTTTGTATGTAGCAATTCAGATTTTGAAAGATTGTCAATGATGCCTATCAATGAAATGATCCCTTCTGGTTCCATACTTACCCCCCAGGCATGCGTATCTCTGAAGACTGAATGATGTATCGGTTTTAGCCAGGGAAGTGCACAGAACCATTTATGTTAAAGGAGACAATATTCATATTGTTACTGATATGCTATATGCAATGGAGATGAAATGTAAAAATTTACAACACTAAGTACCTACCACTGCTTTGTTACTTTACATTTGAAATTATTGTTCTCTCATCTCCTGAGAGTTGCCGTTTTTGCACCTATGAAATGACAATAATCTAGTCTGTAAGATTCATTAAGCTCTGTATCTGTAGAAATATTTATTAATAGGAAAATGAAGCATATGCTTATTATGTTGTCAGCTAATTTGGCTTTATCTCAGATGTTCTTGCCTGTAGTTAAAACATATTTTTGCATCAATTCATTGACAATATTTTGCATTTGGGCTAAGAAACATTTCAGTCCAGTTAAAATTCATTATGTTTTAACAGTCGCAGAAGAAAGAAAACGGGTGCTAAATAAGGACAAGCAGAGGTGGTAAAAAGAAGGTGGGATGGGCATACTCTGAAAATGTGGGGAAATGGGCATGGGGCATTTCGTGGAAAAGAGGGATAAAAGATTGGAGAATTGGTAAGCTGCAGTAAGGGCTGAGAAAGGAATATAATGATATTGTTGGAATCTGAAGGGTTGAGTGAGACTAAATAAGGAAGAAAGATACAGTCCTGTCTTGTAGATGTTCTGAAGGTACATGATACAGCAGCTTTGCTGAACACAAGCAGCTATGGCTCTGGTCAGAGCTAGGATGGAAGATCTGTGATGACCTCCAAGTTTCCTGCCAATTCTATGAGTTTCTATTTGAGGGGAAAGTGCCAGGAACAGTAAAGAAGAAGTTTGCATTACTTCCTGCGAATTAGGTATCCCATATGCAAAGACAGAAGGTCCCAGGCACTTCTATCTCCATACCACATCAATATAATAATAATAACATAATAACATTCGATTTATATACCGCCATTCAGGACAACTTAATGCCCACTCAGAGCGGTTTACAAAGCATGTCATTATTATCCCCACAACAATAATCACCCTATGAGGTGGGTGGGGCTGAGAGAGCTCCAAGAAGCTGTGACTGACCCAGGGTCACCCAGCTGGCTTCAAGCAGAGGAGTGGACTGGGGAATCAAACCCAGCTCTCCAGATTAGAGTCCCACACTCTTAACCACTACACCAAACTGAGATGCCGGTCCTGTTGTTTGTATTGTAGCATCTGGAGCCTTCCTCTCTTCTACACATAAAGTGAAAGGATCAGTCACTTGTGCCACCTGTATCAGAGAAGAGAGGTGCATGATAAAAGGTGCTGTTCCAACTTGCCAGTCCAATGGCCCACCTTGCTGTTAATGGCACTGCTGGATGAGTGAAATTTTGAACCACTACAACTAAAGGGAAATCAACAAAATATAATAAAGCCTACTATTCCATAAAGAGAACAGTTAGCATATATAATACTATTCAGGCTAATAAAATCTGCCCATATTATGTATTCCCTAGCTGTACATAAATAATCAGCCTAAGATCAAAGGCTGCAGCTGTTCCAGTGGTGCCACAATCATGTAGTGATTGTTGCAGTTCACCAGAATTACAAAAGGCCGGTCATTCTACTGAGCTTGCCGGCTGTGTACTGCATTAAATTTGTTCATGGTTTTTTTGTAACTATGAACGCTTCCATAGCACTGTGTGTTCTATATTGAGTTATGACCAGGGCTTTTTTTCAGCACGAACACGGTGGAACGGATTTCCGGAACAATTTAAACCGGAGCTAAAATGTATACAAAAACATAAAACCAAAAAAAAATAATACGCAGGAAGGAGGGATCACTGAGAGAATGCCGAACCAAACAAAAAAATATTTACCTGCTAGAGGAAGCTGGCAACAGAAGGGAACAGACAAGTCTCCCTGGGGACAGAGTTCAAAAATTTTGGTGCAACAACTGAGAAGGCCCTCTCCCAGGCTGCCACTTGCCTTACTTCAGTAGGTAGGATACCTGAAACAGGGCCTTGGTAGATCACCGTAGTGGTTGGGTAGGTTCATAAGGAGTTCTTTCAGTTATGTTGGTACCAGGGCTTTTTTTCAGCTGGAAGGTGGTGGAATGGAGTTCCGGAACCTCTTGAAAATGGTCACATGGCTGATGGCCCCGCCCCCTGATCTCCAGACAGAGGGGAGTTTAGATTGCTCTCCGCACTGCGAAGAGCAATCTAAACTCCCCTCTGTCTGGAGATCAGGGGGCAGGGCCACCAGCCACGTGACCATTTTTTCTGAGGGCAACCCACTGAGTTCCACCACCTCTTTTCCCAGAAAAAAAAGCGCTGGTTGGTACCAAACTATATAGGGCCTTAAATGTCAGCACCAGCACCTTGAATTGCACCTTGAATTGCACCTTAGGAGCCAGTGTAGATAGTCCAAGACTGGAGTTATATGGTCCCTATGACCCACTCCACTCAACATCCTGACCGCAGCATTTGGCACAAACTGGAGTTGTAAACACTTCTCAAGGGAAGCCCCTTATACAGCACATTGCAGTAATCTAATCTGATCTACATGTAACCTAGACATGAATCACAGTGGCCAGTTCTTTTCTGCTCAATAAAGTCCACAGCTGGCTAACCAGTCAAAGCTGGTAAAGGGCACTTCTGGCCATACCTGCCACTTGCTTATCCAGAACTAAGCTTGGGTCTAGGAGCAGCTTCACACTATGAACCTGTTCCTTGAAGGAGACTGCAACCCCGTCAAGAACAGATGATATCTTAAATCCTGAGTCAGACATTGCACTCAGCGGTAACACTTCATCTTGACAGGTTTAAGCTCCAGTTGATTAGGTCACATCCACTCCAAAACTGCCTCCAGGAACCAGTTCAGGATTTCTGCAGCCTCCTTGGAATTAGTCAGAAACATATATATCGGTGACAACCCAGTCCAGTTCTCCAGATACTTCTCCAGCAGTTTCTTATGGATGTTAAGTAGGGGACAAAATGGAAGTCAAGAGACTCCACCACCTTCCAAAACCTACCATACAGGTAGGACCCGAACTAAAATGGTGGCTTCTTGTCCCAACTCGGAAGGGCAATCCAGAAGGACACCATGATAGATGATATCAAAAACTGCCAAGAGGTCCAGGAGAATCAAAAGAGTCACAGAGTTTGTCCATCTCTCAGCACAGGTCATCCACCAGGGCAACCAAGACTGTTTCACTTTCATAACCAGGCCTAAAACTAGATTGGAAAGGATCTAAACAACTGTTGGCAATCTGTTGCATTCGTGTTTTAACCAGTTTAGTGTAGTGGTTAGGACTTGAATCTGGAAAACTGATTTTTATTCCCCACTCCTCCACTTGAAGCCAGCTGAGTGACTTTGGGTCAGGCACAGCTATCTCAGAGCTCTCTCAGTCCCACCCACCTCACATGGTGTCTGTGGGAATAATAATGACATTGACTTTGCAGACCACTCAGAGTGTGACACTAATCTGTACTGAAGAGTGGTATATAAGCACAAGGTTATTATTATGATTCTCTGGACATTTTCCAGACCTGATTTCTGTCAGTGTTTGAACTTAAAATACAGTTGCTCGCCAGCCTGTCAACTATGTACCGTCAACATTCTATTGAGGTTTCTTAATTGGGTCCGTATGGTTTGCTCTGATTGCCATGTAATTCCTGAATCAATTATCAGTTCTTTTTTGGAGGGTGGTGGTGTTACTGTTTTTCCACTTTGTAACAGCACAATTATAACAGTTCAATTAGTATATAAAATTGTCATAATAAAAACAAAGTGAAGAGCAACCCTCCAAAAAACAGTAGTCAATTTTTCTGCAAAATGTGAAGCGGTAATCACACACAGACATCCCTTTTCTTCCAGGGAGCAAGGACTGAAAAACAGGACTGAATGCTCCTATGTATCTCCAAGTTATTGGGTAGAGATGTCAGTGCCTCTAGTGGGGGTAGGAGTCCCCTACCCCCACCTTTTGCTCCCTGAGTCTCCCTCACTTGGCTGGTGGGGGGAAGGAGAAGGGAGGTAGGCCTAGATCCCTGGAGCATGTGCAAAATGGCATGTACACACGTTGCGGAGGCTCTGAAAATGTCCTTTCTGTCCAATGTAAAACTGGAAGCAAAAACACTATGTCTGAGGTCAATTTGGCCCCAAAGAGGCACCATTGCTTCTGGTTTTACATGAGAAGTGACATTACCAGAAGTTGTCCAAAGCTCGTGTAGAAGAATGTTGGATCAAGGCCCATTGCCCACTCACAGTGGTATAGTGGTTAAGGGTAGAGATGGGCATGATCCAAAAAAAATTAACAAGCAAGTGGATCGTGGTTCGGTGCCGGCGCCGATCCCAAATTAACAATCCACACCGATCATCTCTCATTCCCGAACCGCGGATCGTGGATTGTGGATGCCAAAGCAGGGCACACTGATATTCCCAGCTATGTGGAAAGGTGGGTTGTGGCGACGGCCGACTCTCTCAGTCTCTCTCTCTCTCTCTCCAAAGGCTAGCAAGTAGCAAGCAAGAGTTCTGTCCCACTCCACTGCTCGCAGAAAGTGAAACCCAGCCTGGGAGACCACAGCTATTTATAAGCATGGGTCCCATTCAGCAACACAGGAGGTCTGTGTTTGGCCATCAGAGCTGCCTATCAGGGTTTGCAGGGATGAGATTGGAGTGCCCATGGCTACAGAACACCCCCTTCCCCCTCCCTCCCGTGGGTGTCTTCTCCCAACTGGTGACTGTTTTGCTGCTCTATGGTTGGAAGGAAGCCCTGCTGATCAACGAAAGCTGGGCTTCCATTCAGGTTTCCAGGGCGACAGAAGGAGGGCAAACACAGCTCAGGCATTCCCCTGGCTCCGTTGCCAGGGGAATAGATTGCTGGTGCCTGAGTGTCTGGATCCCTGAACTGAGCCCGAATGCCCCTATCAAGGCCTCTCCCGACCGCTGGATCGTTGGCCATGGACAATCACGATCCACCAGGTCACGATCGTGCAGTCGCCATTATCGTGGGGGGTTTTCGTTCGTAATGCGGATCGTGCCCATCTCTAGTTAAGGGTGTTGGACTTAGAGACTGTGGTTCAAATGCCATCTCCGCCATAAATCTCATTAGGTCAGCTGTGGAGCAATCACTTTATATAAACCCTACCTGTGTTACAGAGTTGTTTTAAGGATAAAATGAGGAAAAGAACCATGTACACTGCTCTCAGATTTTTTGAGGAATGCAATGGAACTAGATAGAGAGATTTATTTATTCAAAGTAATCATCAAATAAACCCATGAAGGCTAGAAGAATTTCAGTGACGATTGTTTAGAGTATATGATATGTAGACTGCAGGTCAGAAAACAGATGGGGTTTTGTTCCCACAAGTGAGCATCATCTTTACCCAAAGAAAGAATAGCCTGTAAAGGTAAAATATGTTCAGTCAGATTACAATCTATTATTGTAACTGTCCGACTGTTTGTCATGTTGAGAACGAGGTTGTTTTAATTAAGTAATAAGACATAACAGGGTTTGAATTACAATATACTAATTCTTATTCAGAGTATTGTTAGGCAAAAGGCCAAGTACCATGCAGTGCAGAAAGCATAAGTTATGATTGTGTAATGTAAATGCTGCTGTGTCATATTGCAATTATTTTAAAAAGTGTATTTCATCTTCTGAAAATTAAGAATGCAGAAAAATATTTATTGTTATTTCCCCAAAGTGATGATAACATTTGTCATCATGGCCTCCAAGCCTGATCATTTGTAAAGCCCTTAAAAATGTATTTCAGGTTACAAAAATAATTACTGTTTTAAAAAAACCTACAGTTTGGTGTAGTGGTTAAGAAGAGCAGCAGGACTCTAATCTGGAGAACTGGGTTTAATTCCCCACTCCTCCGCTTGAAGCCATCTGGGTGACCTTGGGCCAGTCACAGCTTCTCGGAGCTCTCTCAGCCCCAGCCACCTCACAAGGTGATTGTTGTGGTAGGGATAATAATAACATACTTTGTAAACCACTCTGAGTAGGTGTTAAGTTGTCCTGAAGGGCAGTATATAAATTGAATGTTGTTGTTGTTGTTGTTGTACATTTTTCAAAATCTTTTTTTCTGGCAGCATCAATGGGGACAGAACTGAACAGCAAGAAAGACAATGTACATATTTATGTTTTTCGCATTTTACATTTTATTCATATATGTTTATATATTTTAAATGCTCATTGAGCATTTTATTGTACCCCACCCTGAGTCTGTTCGCGGGAAGAGTGGGCGAAAAATCGAATAAATAAATAAATAAATTTCCTACTGGCTTTATCTACCACGAAGCATGAAAACAGTTAAACTTCAAATAGGGACAATGATTTTGAAAAAAAGCTGTGGTGATATAGTTTTTTCTCTTGCTACTCTGGTTGGGAGAAGGATGTATGTAATCACCATGAAACAGCATTCCCCACCCCCTGCTGCCCACCCCGTTTGGAGCTTTCAAGTTGTGGTATAATTCTTTTTTGTAAGTTACTGCTAGCATTCAAACTTTGGTTTTCTGTCAGTAGAAGGCAGGTGGTTAGAGTTTCAGACTAGAATCCAGGAGAACCAGGTTTGCATCTTTACTCTGCTATGGAAACTCACTGGGTGACCTTGTGCTAGTCACACGCACTCAGCCCAGTGACCAATACTACACTTGACCTTAACCAAAAGGCGGACAAACCTAACCTATCTCACAGGGTTATTGTAAAAAGAAAATGGAGGACAGGAGAATATCAGCTGCTTCAGTTCTCCATTGTGGAGAAAGACTGGGTGAAAATGAAGTAAATACATACACCTGAAGATCGAGGGGCAGATAAAAGGTATGTTGGTTGGTAGATGGGAAGGAGAGAAGGAAACAGGAAAGGGGACAGTATATGGGGGCTGCCAGGAGTTAAGAAAGAGGAAATTGTATTGGGGGGGGGATACATGGGAAAGTGAGATGCCCTCCAGGAGTCCTTGGGGTTTCACCACCACGCAACTGGACCCGGGCCCAGCAGCTGGTATCATGAAACTCAGAGCCAAGCTACAAGTGATGCCTGACACAGGTTGGACACTTGTCAGCTTCCCTCAAGTTTTGATGGGAAATGTAGGCATCCTGGTCTTGCAGCTGTAATGGAGAGCCAAGCTGTAAAACCAGGACGCCTACATTTCCCATCAAAACTTGAGGGAAGCTGACAAGTGTCCAACCTGTGTAAGGTGTCACTTGTAGCTTGGCTCTCAGCCACAGGTTTCCCAGAGAGAGACTGCCAGATGGAAGGAAGGAGGAAAAGCTGAAGGCTGGGGCAGATTAAGATAGGTTGACTGATGGGATAGAAGGAGAAAAGGAAGCAAGAAAGGGGGAGGAGGGGATATGAGGGGTACCAAGGAAGAGAAAGAGAAAATAGTGGTAGAGAGGGAAATGTGAATCCCCCACACACACAAGTCCTTGTGGGTCCATCAGCTTGTAACTAAATAATTCTTGATAATTTGACCCCATCTGGGTGTATCTGAAGTTAGGAATTTTTGTCCCCCTCCATCCATTGCTACTAAATAATTAATTATTATTCATTATTATTAAATAATTAAACTTTTCAGTTATTTATCTCTTTTTTCTAAGCGGTTTAAACTATAGGCGTGTATTATGTATGTTGCATTTGTATTTAACTAAGAAAATACTGTATTATATAAAGCTACGAAGGACAGTAAATAATAAAAAGCCAGTAACGTTTTCTTTTCTTCTGAAATAGGAATGTGTATGAGATTTGTGTTGCACTGACATAACTTCTAATAAAAGAGGAAAGAAAAGAATTTTCTTTGGAAACTGAACAAGAATATGGAAACTGAAAATAGTTACATGCTAATTTAATAACTAGGCAGATTTTATTCCATCTACCAGGAAAAGTTTGAATACCATTTCCTGCTGCCACTCGTACTATGGAAATGTAAGGCTTCAACAATGAAATCAGAGAATCAATGATAAAGTCAGCTGTTGCTATTTATTTCCTAAGATTCATATCAGTTACCGTGTGTGGTAACTTGTAAGAGGTTATTCAAAACCATATTTGTGGAAGAAGTGGAGGTTTACCCATTTTAGCTTTCTTGTTATCGCCACATACATCGAAAAGATATTTTAAAAAAATCTTGGTTTTGTATCGATGGCACCATATTTTTTTCAGGCTACCTTCAGTACTTGAGATCTCAAATGCCTAAACTCAGTGTTCTGAATTCATATATCCTTTCCAATCATTGTGGCATTCTTTTTTGGAGGGGGGGAGGCTGTTTCACAATGATTTCCAGAGTCTGAAAGAGAGATGGAAGATCCGTTCTGCTGTAATTCAAGAATTGCCACATAACACAATATACGGACTGGATACAGCTTGCTGGCATGTAAGCGGTGGTCTGTGCAAATCCTTCGGTGCCTTTAATCCACACACAACAATTTTTGTGTCCAGAGTCCTAATAGCATTCTCCTCCAGGATGATGCCAAATAATATGAGTTTCATGAGCCCCCTACCCCCTTCTGCTGATACTGCCATGGACCAAGAGAAAGACTACACCAGGGCCGTTTCCAGATGGCTTACCTGGCTCCGGAATGTTGCGCCATCTTGCATGACGTCGCGTAAAACTCGCATGAGAAAACGCGATATTTTGCGTTTTCCCCACAAGATGGCGCAACGTTCTGGAGCCAGGTAAGCCATCTGGAAACGGCCCAGAATAGTGAGGTTTTCAACAGCGCCTTTCCCATCATATTCCAAAGATCTATTTCCATGGTCACTTACCACTCAGAAAAGCCTTACCAGTAGCCCCACCAAGTGCAGGAGGACTTCCCTGTGTCACTGAAATGTTTATGTCCAAAACAGTCCTCTTTAACCTTCAGCATTTTCCTGCACAGAGATGGGGATCGGGGCAATTCAGGCCTTGACTGACGAGTGCTGGAGCAACACCTTCAGTTCCCTACCCCTAGAGATCTCTTCTGAAGGCAGCACAAGGAATTCACTAAAGTCACCATCGCTGACCATAGCCCAAAACAGGAGATGGTTTTAGCTTCATGTAAGGTTGCAATCCCTGACCTGGATAGCCCAGGTTAGCTTGATCTCAGAAGTTAAGCAGGGTCAGCCTTGGTTACTAATTGGATGAGAGACCTTCAACGAAGACCAGGGCTGCAGAGGCAGGCAATAGCAAACTGCCTCCATTCGTCTCTTGCCATAAAAACTCTACCAGGGCTCACCATATGCCAGCTATGACTTGAGGGCACTTGCCACAACCACCACCACGATTGCCATATCAACAGTCAGGGCCAAACTACATGTTGCAACTTGCACCAGTATGCCATGAAGATTTGCACACATATTGCAGCTAAGAGTTCCCAGTGGGAACTCCATTTAAAATCTCCTTGGGGTCAATTTAGATTGAGACTCTGTCACAGGGGGAGGAGTGGCTTCTGCCTTCACCATGTGCTATTTTCCTTAGTTTAAATGGTGCTGAGGGGCTTTATTTGCCTTATCAGGATGCTGCACATGCAAGTATTTAATGCAAATGGAGCCCCCCTCCGTAAGCTCTCCCCCCCCCTGAGCCATTTTGGTTCTGGAAAACAGTATGAGAGGGAAAATGGAGACCCTCCTCTCATTCTATGATCCAAATCAGGACACCATGGTGTTTTTAACTGGAGACTCCACCTTGTAGTTGCAATATGGCTATGGGTCCCAGTATTGGACTTGCATATGTTGTAATGTGTAGTTTGGCCCTGCATTATACACTGCATAGAGGGGCAATGTTTTTTCGCCGAATGTTGCAAATACTTTGTGGTTGTACAGCTGACTCCTGCTCATTTGTGAAACTGTGCCATTGCATAAATGAAAAATCATTTTAAGATTTTAAAAATGTTAAAGAAAAAGAAATGTTAATTCAGAAAAAGAAGCAAAATGTGGGATCATTTACAAACTTTAGCTCCAATCACCAATCACACAGCAGCCTATTTTACATGCCCAAATCCCAGCCCCTACCCCCACCTCCACCCCCCAGCCCCAGCCCCACACTTACCTTGCCCAGCCACCCTGCCAGCCCACGGCGCCCTCCCCCTCCTCCCATGAGGGGCAGGAAGGCTGTTTTTTGCCTCTTCCACCACCACGTGGGCCCACAGGGTGGCAGTGGAGGCCAAAAACGGCCTTCCTACCCCTCAAATGGCCGCTATGGCCTTCCTGCCCCTCTTGGGAGGAGGGGGAGGACACCACGGGCCCGCAGGGCAGCTGGGCAAGCCTGGGGGTGGGGGCTGGAGGCTAGGGTGGGGGCTGGGGTTTGAGCCGTATAAAGGGTCCTGCTGCTTGCAAGTGGTAGGTCCCTTTAAACTATCAGCTGGCAGGCGGTGGGGGGATTTCCCCCCACCTACCACCTGATAGTTTAAAGGGACCTGCCCCTTGCAAGGCAGGAAAAGGCCCTTTAAACTGACAAATGCTCCTTTCCCTGCCACTGCTAAGCAGCCGGAAAGGGGCATTTAAACCCCATGAAACACGAACCACAAACTGGCTCATGAACTTGCCCCAGTTCATGCCAGTTCTTGGTTCATGGTTCGTGAAAACCCACAAACCACGAACCTCATGGTTCAATTTTTTTCTGGTTCATGCCCATCTACTCAGGACAAGGAAATAATCCTAAAATGTAACATATAATTGCCTACATTTTCAATGTCACATATCAAGGATGTGTATTTAAAAAAAAGCAATAAATGGCATTAAATGGAAATAATATGAACTGATTTACCCATAGTACATGTGAACCACAGAAGCTACTTGATTCATCTTTTTCCCCCATGCAGACCTCATCTACAGAACAGAGTAAGGAACACCAAATAGAGCAGTCTAAAGTACCAATAAGTGGAGCCAGCCTCCCTGTGAAAAGTGATTAACACTATCAGTGTATCTTACCCTACCCTTCCTTTAAGGATCTCAGTGTGGGATACTTGATTCACTCTTCCTCCACTTTATTTCATAACAGTCCTGTGAGGTACGGGATAGAGACAGTGAACAGTAGAGTATGGATTTGAACCTGTCCTGACTCCTAACCCATCACTTTATTGATTATACTACTCTCACTCTCACATCTATAATTTCCATAGTAAAATACTTACCATGAAGATTGCTACTACCACACGAATAATGGCCACTGCTTAACATCCTGGCTTCTGCTAGTTGGACAACAGAAATGGTGGTTGTCTATGCCTGTTTTCACACACCGACAGCCTCCAGAACATTGCTTGAAACTCACAGCACAAAGCATCTTCCTTGCATGATTTCCCAGCACGATCCCATTTAATGGCGCAATTTCTGATGTCATCGTGCCATTAAAGGGGATCGTGCTAGGAAATTGTGCTAGGAAGATGCTTTGTGCCATGAGTTTAGCACGATCTTCTGGAGGCTTACGGGTGCGTGTGAAAACGGCCTATGTCAACTGCCACATGTACACATACATATGTACACATGAAACTGCCTTATAGTGAGCCATCGCTGCTCCCACTGTAGATGTTAATGTTCAGACAAGTCAGTATATTTCCAAATCAGTTCTGAAGACTTCTGTCAGATATTTCATAATTACTTGATTCTTAACTTCTTGACCTTGTCCTGATAACCACGATAATCTATATTCTCAAGTCATACAAGATATCTAGGTATTTTACAGTCCCTATGTATGTTTCCAAACATTGAGAAAAAAATGGTTGTTGGGGGTTTTCCGGGCTGTATTGCCGTGGTCTTGGCATTGTAGTTCCTGACGTTTCGCCAGCAGCTGTGGCTGGCATCTTCAGAGGTGTAGCACCAAAAGACAGAGATCTCTCAGACACTGAGAGATCTCTGTCTTTTGGTGCTACACCTCTGAAGATGCCAGCCACAGCTGCTGGCGAAACGTCAGGAACTACAATGCCAAGACCACGGCAATACAGCCCGGAAAACCCCCAACAACCATCGTTCTCCGGCCGTGAAAGCCTTCGACAATACATTGAGAAAAAAACTTTAAGGTAGCCAGCAATAAGAGTTTTTATTCAGTTCTTCAGTCAGTAAGCCCTATAAAATTAAAATATATCTGAGCCAATGCTCTAGAGGTAAACTATATTAAATTCCATTTCCAGTTCTTTCAATCACATTAATCCATAAACAGAATTTGTTTTTATATCAACACTACAGACCTTGATATTACGCCATAATAGATTAAATAAACTAGCACAAGGTGGTAGTTGCTATCTGTAACAGCCAGGGAATGAGGGAAGCTTTTTATTGAGCAAAAATTCAGAGAGGTAATGCTTAAAGTCATTAGAACCACGAGTGACTTAGATGTATAGAAATAACAGTTACATAATTTGGTCAAAATGATAGCTATTTTCTGCTTCCATAAATGTTATCTACGTTACTCACATTTGATCACCCAGTGGTTCAGCTCACATCCTGCTCACCAGTTGTGGATATGAAGCCGCTTGTTCAGCAAGCTGTTTGAATGTATCTGAATGAATTCAGATGCATCCTATATGCGCAGTTTTACGGCTTCCTTTCACTACTGAACTTTCTCAGTGCACCGCCCGCTGCCACCCATTTGAGCCTTACTAAGTGCTCTGGGTGCTTTCTGTGTCTGCCCATGAACCCAGCTGATCAAGTTTTCAAATAACAACAACATTTGATTTATATACCATCCTTCAGGACAACTTAACGCCCATTCTGAGCTGTTTACAAAGTGTATTTCTATTATCCTCACGACAATCACCCTGTGAGGTGGGTGGAACTGAGAGAGCTCCAAAAAGCTGTGACTGACTCAAAGTCACCCAGCTGACTTCAACTGGAGGAGTGGGGAACCAAACCTGGTTCCCCAGATTAGAGTCCTGCTGCTCTTAACTACTACACCTAACTGTCTCTCAAATAGATGTTGTCGACTACACAAAAAGCAGACAATGCAGTCTTCCCAGTGTTGGTCATTGAAAGAATGCATCTGACTGCGCAGGTATAAAGAAAAGTGAACTGCAAGTGATCCTGTGTTATTAATGCAAACTGGTTATTTGAATGACAATAGCCCAAGGGGAGCACTGCCTCTGCTTTAGTTAATTAGATTATTTATTTCTTAAACTGGGCGAAAGAAGCTGCAAGCTGCCATTAACCAAGCAATTGAAGCATAGGCACAAAGCTGTTTAGCACGGAGTCGTGCTCCAGAGGAGCTTCACTAGGGAATGTGGAAGGAATGTAATCAGTAGCTCACCTCCCACATAATCAAGGGAATTCAAACAAGGTAAGTTGTCTAGTGTGACTGTGTTCATAAGTTTGATCATGCCTAGTCTGCGCTGCAGTTCTCGAAACGTGCTTAACCTAGCAAACCAATAATTTTTCTTGTAACGGCTGCTGTTTCTCTATTTAAAAAATACTACTTATGCTTCATATGCTATTTCACAGATTTAACAAAGCCTTTAAAAAAACTAACCACAGTCATAACACTGTCTTGCATAAGACTGAAACCAGGAGCACCCTTTTTCAGCCTCATTTGCTAAGCTACAGAGTGTCGCTTTGGCTCAGAAAGCAGAACTGGTTGCCTGAAGCACACTAAGGCACAGCTGAACAGCACGTCTTTGAATACACTACCTTAGACTTGGATAAATTCTGCATTCTAAGGTCACATAAATGCTCTAAAAACTGTTTGTTTTTCCAGCGTCGTTGTGTAGGTCTGGAGAGCCTTCATTAAAACAACGAGTTAGTGAAAATTAGAATGGTGGAAATAAAAGAGCAAACAGAAAAGATAACGCCAGCCATCATTTGCCTAATGCTAACTTCTAATCAACTTGCTAAAGTCAATCCAACCCATTGCATTGCTTTATCATTGTCATCTCTTATTAGATACTAGGGCTTTTTTTCAGGGGGAATGCGGTGAAACGGATTTCCGGAACCTCTTGAAAATGGTCACATGGCTGGTGCCCCCGCCCCCTGATCTCCAGACAGAGGGGAGTTTAGATTGCCCTCCACACCGCTGAGTGGCGCAGAGGGCAATCTAAACTTCCCTCTGTCTGGAGATCAGGGGGCGGGGCCACCAGCCATGTGTCCTTTTTCTCCAAGAGCAATCCACTGAGTTCCACCACCTCTTTTCCCAGAAAAAAAGCCCTAGATACTAATCAAGGAAGGAGGTTTAACTCTATAGAGGTAAACACAGAAGTGGGGGAGAAAGCCTGTGCCAGCAATTATGGACCTTTCCCTATGGTAAAGAAGTGCTTCTCTTGAATCCATGTGAGACACCTGGGACTCTTTCCTTTCGTGCTTTTCAGGGAAAGTCAGGAAGAGAGAGCTAATGTTTTTCAAGCCTCTTCTGGCTATAGGGCAAGCCAGAGCAAAGGCAATGCTGAATAAGCAAAACCAGACATCTTTCTACTTGTTCACCTTCAGCCCAATCCTCTCTTACTCAAACGGTTACAAAGGCACTGTTGGATGCCTCCTGCTTGCTCAAACGGGAGATAGTTTGTGGTGCACTGCAGTGCAATCTGTCAATAGTACAGTTTAATTTCTACGTGAAATCACTGGTAGAAATTGTCCAGAGATTTGCAGCGCAATGTCATCAGCATCCCGATGACTCCCAGCTCTACTGCTGTAGTTACATTGGATTCTGGTACAGGTCCAGAATGAGTGCCTGGGGGCCGGAACAGATTGGATGGAGGCTAGGAAACAAGCAAACTCCAGGAGCAGTGATGCTCGGCACAACCATGGAGTCAGAGGCTACAGAAGGACTGTAGTCGTAATTACCGTGTGGTAAGGTTTTAAGTGACGAACACATGATAACTGGTCATCTGTGACTTTCCACCTTACCTACATGTTGCTATAAGAATGTGTACATTGTTGGCCCCTTTGAGAGCCAGTGATACTGGATTTAATTTGACAGTAGGTTTAATTTACTTATTGTGAAATCCAAACAGAGTTACACCAGTCTAAGTCCATTGAAATCAATAGGCATAAATAGGAGTAACTCTGCTTAGGATTTCATTGTTAGTGTATCTAATGATTTACATGCTTAAATATATTTTTTTTGCATATAAGAGGCTTATATTGTTCTGTTTTCTCACATGCCATTTTAACTGTACTTCCAAATCCTGATCCGAAATGTCTAGTCTTCAAATAGCATTTCTAGTTTGTAAAACAAGGACACTCTGTCGGTTAGAACTGTACGCTGCATCCTTCAAAGTGGCCTAAACAGCCAACAGGAGTAATGGGAATGATTAAACCCTGTCACATGGGGTTAGATCTGGTGTTTTCTTCTCACATGACAGGCTGTGACAGCCAAGCACCACTGGAGCAAATCAAATGGCAGCGGTGGTTTGCTATGAGCAGAGGTACTGTCAAAACTGTTATTATGAGCAAAATGTTAGATTTATCAGCCAGGGAAGTTTTCAACTAGACAATGCAAATTCTGTTTTCTGAAAGTTCCCCACGAATAGTGACAGGCACTAACTACAAGGGCGAGGGGTGGGGGGAGTGCAGCGTCTAATGTGGCTGATGTAGTGTCCATTATCCTATGCTAGCCACGCAGCTAATTTGTGACCCATGCAACTGTTCTCTGTATGGCGACGTGTTTGCAACATGACTTTCCTTCCGAAGAGCTGTGTCCAACTATTGCCACTCCGTTGTAATTCAAGCATAGCTTATCACTGCTGTGTCGGCTTGTTATTTGGGACAATTACAGAGAAGCTGTCAGGATATAACGATGTCCTGTCGGAAGCCCCGGTTTTGTTGTGTTGCTACGAGGCTGGATCATATTTCAGCCATATGCATCCAGTTATGAAGGGAGGACATTAGTGTCACCAGAACATCAAATGCATCTCTCTGATGTAGCAGGGAACAGATCAGAATTAACTGGAAGCCTCTTGGCGTTTTTGTAAGTTACCCGTTGTGACAGTTCAAAGGGCTCTCAGAAGCAGACTGGATGCATCTCTTCCAACCTCATTTACCAAAAGCCTTATTTTTAATTCTGTCAGTTGCCTCCCACCACTTCCCATATCTAGTCTCATAGAAAATCAGTTTAATCCAAATCAGTTTTTAGCTCTGGAAGGCAATTTGCCCCAAGGGGCAAATGATGCCGATTGTGCTAGGCTCAGGCTCCCGACCCATGGCCAGCACATTAGCACATGGGCAGCACTAGGAGCTGCCTGGGGTGTAAAGGACCATCTCTGCAAACGCAGCCCTAGAAAATGGAGATTGTCAGCTGGGTACTGGCTTTTTTCCTTTCTCCTTTTTCCCCCTTTTCCTCCTCAGACCATAGTATGCGGTCTTGCCCCTCATAAAAGGTGCGACATATCATTTTATCCTCTGTAGACGATGGCTGGCCCCATGGCTTTTGTTTTGCAGTGGTCTCTCAGCCATTATGATTAAGAGACATCCAGGCACAGAGCCTCAGCTGTTACCCAATGAGAAGGTCTCCTTGCACATTGCAAAACAGTACCAGAATGGAGTCAATGCTGAGAGCTAAGCACATTGCTACAACAGTGCTCTATCCTGGGTATACTTTGGGCTCATATCTAAGAGAATATATCTTCCTTTCTGTCTTCTCATGTATAGGGGATGGTGGCTATGGTCTGCTACTCTGGTTTTACTTCTTCATCTTGCTTTTATAAATATTCTTCTGTCCTTTTTACTTTTATACCAGTGTATAACTACAGAACTATAACACCAACAAATTGCAGATCTGTGCATTAGTACAGAATTAATAAAACACAAACAAGGACCTACAAGGAAATTGAGAAAAGAAAAAATTCCGTTCTCCTTGCCTTTGCTTTTCCCCCTCTCCCGCACCCCTTCTCTGTTACTCTTCTCCCTGCCTTTCTTTTTCCCTTCACCCCTTTTCTGTATCCTATCCCCTTCCTTTCTTTCACTCATACCCCTTCTGTCACACTTCTTCCTCTCTCACCTCTTCTCTGCCACTCATCCCTTCTTCCTTCCTTCCTTCCCCCACCCCTTCTCTGTCGCTTACCCACTGACCGCGCTGTTCCCCTGTCTCTGCTCCTCCTCACCCCGCCCACTTACAGTACTGCTATCTCAGTGCTGGATGGGAGAAGCAACAAATCTCCCCCCAACCTGCCTCCAGCATTGCTACTTTGGCACCAGGTGGGTCACTGAAAATGACTGTGCCCGCTTGCACCCACCACTAGCAGGACAGGGGGGGAGAGAAGTGCTACTACCACAGGAGCATAGACAGCTGGGGAGTTCCACACATCTTCCCTCATCCATCCCAAATACCAGTGCCTCAGCAGTGGGAAGGACTGGTGTTTGGGTCTCACACCTCCTCCCCTGCCAGTTCCAGTTTTGGTGACACTGCAAGGGGAAAGCACCACCACCTCAGCAGCTGGGATGGCTGGTGGGTTCCATGTCTCCTCTCCTGCCCCATGCCGTTTTTGTTGCTTTAGTGGCTGAGGGGGGAAAGAGCAGGGGCTTCTGCGCCTCCACTTCACTCCTGCTCTTCGTACACACCCTGCCTCTGAAGAGCAGTTGTACGCACTTGCACAGACAACTGTTCTATATTTGGGATTTTTTGGTAAATCCATCCCCCCCCCCTTTAATTTTTACTGCAGCGTTTGGGCTTCCTCCCCTAGGTTTGTAGAAAAATCTCCTTTCTCTCTCCAGGGCCCCAATCCATAGATTTAAGTATCTGTAGAGGAGGCCATGTTGAGAATGAGATATACTAATTTATTCAGTAAATATATTTGAAACATTATGAATTTATGTAAATATATTTGTATTTTCACATTTAAAAACTTCTTGAAGTAGTTGAAGATTGTATTTAAATTCCTAAAGCATACATATTTTTCTCTCTTAGTGGGGGATATAAATGTAATGGCCAACTGCTGTGGCAGATGTCTGTAGAGAGATTGTTGAATCCTGTTAGTTTGTTAGGGAATGAAGGTCATAAAACAAATCATTGTGACCTCATGTTTCTAATTCTAGCTACATTCTTGTATGGGTGACACTCGGTTTTCTATGAGGAGATAAAAGAATTCAGCCATCAGTACTAATGACTCTTATACTTCAACACTGGAATTTAGATATTGTCATGATGCAGAGGTACCCAAAGTGTTTCATTGAACTATAGTTGCTGCTTGGCACAGAGAACAAACCTAATCAGGTCTGCTCAAAAGTAAGTCCCTTTTTTCCAATGGGGCTTAGTCTCAGGAATGTGTTCTTAGGAAGCAAGTCTTCAGAGATGCGAGACTGTTTAACCTAAAGCGGTCAAATACATTCTAAACAGCCTTCATCCTGTGGTGTTTAGAACTTGGTCAAGGACCACATTAGGGGGGGATGGAGCCCTCAGATTCAGCTCACTTTAAGGGACTGGTTACTTTAAGGGATTGGAAGCAATAGCCTGCCACCTTAGAAAGGACACACTGGAAGCTTCCTCAGCACAGAAAGGAGAGGGCAGAAAGGTAGGCTAAAAATCTTGTAAATAAATTAAATAAATAAATTACTCTGTGTGTATTGTAAATCATTTTATGTTGCATCATTATTAAATAGTTGGTATTTTGTTCACTACATTTCAATTTTGCAGCTGCTATTTGTTTGGGATATTATTTTTTCCTGCACAAATAAAAAGCTTGGCTTTTAGTGATTTTAATTGTAGAAAGTAAGAGGGATTTGCAAAACAAAACATCCAAATCCAAATCCAATTTATTACAGCAAAAGCCAGCAATATAAAACAATACGATTACAAGCAATAAATCAATATTATCAATACAGGAAAACCACAGGCATAAAGGGATAAGGGTGAAAATGGAATAACAATAATGAAAATAGAAAAAAAATTATGATGTTTTTTCCACTAAGAGAAGTTTACGTTTTCTGATAGCTAAAGAGCAGAATTTGGCCACAGCATAGGTTACTGAGCTCTGAGAATCTTCTAAAAGAAATTTGCGCAGAACTTCTGGTCTAAATTCCAAGTAGGATTGCAAAGGGATGAATTTAGACAAAAGAGGTAGTATGAGGCGAGACCGTTCTTCACAATAAAATTCACAGAATAAAAGTATGTGAGTAACCGATTCCACCATATTGTCCATGCATGGACATAAGCGCTCAAAAACAAAACATCCAAGTTGAAAATATGCACAAAAATCACTGTTTCGGATCATTACTTTATCTGGAAAGGTAAGATAAATTCAAGATGCCTGCAATAAGAAACTCCCTCATGGGAAAAAATCTGTTCTTGTTCTTCAAGTCATGTGATATGAGCACATTCTTTTTGCTGTATTGATTTTCTGGAAATGGCATTTCTCCCTTTCAATCAAATCCTTGCAAGGGAGGAGCAAAGAGCACTCCTCCAACCAATCCAAATTGTGGAAAGCCGTTCTACTTTCCCCTTCCCCCTCCTTTTGGGCTGGAATTTTTTTTCTCTTGTAAAGTATAAACGCCCCTTCAGCAGAGACCTCTCTTGGAGCCTTGAGCCCCTTGCTTGCACAGGTTCTAATTGAGCTTACTAAGCTGAGCTATGCTTTGCACTGGCTGAGATATGCTTTGCAGAAGTTTGATTCATTGCTGAGAGCTGGTCACTTGGCAACTGCTCTGCAGCTTGCATTTTACTTTCTTGCATTTGATCAGGTCTTTACAAACTGTCTGCTTTCCTTCTATTGTGTGCTCTTCCTCTGTCCCCTCCCCTCTCTGTACTTTTTCCACTTCCAGTCTATCTCCCTTCCAATCAAGGGAGGAACAAAGCACACTCTCAACTAATTCCAAACTGCTATTGTACTCCCCTTTCCCCTTCCTTGTGGGCTGGAGAGATTTTGTTTCTTGTAAATATAATGTGTGGCTATGCAGAGAGGGACTTAATTTGGGGGTCTGTAAAATTAACTACCCTTGTATGATCTTGCTTGAAATTTAGGATGTGTTCTG
Organism: Eublepharis macularius; assembly: GCF_028583425.1. NCBI lineage: Eukaryota > Metazoa > Chordata > Lepidosauria > Squamata > Eublepharidae > Eublepharis > Eublepharis macularius. The sequence continues at coordinate 75,077,020 of NC_072799.1, forward strand.
TGCAAATTTGGTGCCCTTATATTTATAAATAGCTTCCCCACACCCTTGAATAGATTTCCCATTGACAATATTGCCCCCTAAGGGGTGAAAAACATGGATTTTATCCCCAAACTGGTAATATCCTATGCAGAAATAAGTAATAATGATAAACATTCTCTCCCCACCCCCACCCCCAAAGTCCAGATCAGAAATTATCTTCTCAGTTCATAACCCTATTTGGCAAGGTCTTAGTTATTGTATAGGAAAATGAAATAAAATAGTATAAAATACAAATTTTACAATGCATTATGATCCGCTGTAAGCATCTGCAGCAGTACTGCAGAACATAACTAACCCAAACAAGTGGTCTGATTATCCCTATTTAATTGGAAGATTTAGCTAATAAACCTGATATCAAATCTGGAATGACACAGTTTCTTTAAACAAGAAACCTGTGGGCGTTTTTTAAAGTTCCTTTTATTTACCCAGAGCATCAAAGGCACATATATATCATTGCATTTTGCTTTATGAATGAAAAGATATTTTAAAAGCATTAAATTAGATTGTGCTGGAAGAGCTTTTTTACTTCCTCCCTTACAACTCCCATTGTTTTCCAAATCTATGATTTGCAAGTTACTATTGTTATTTGTATTCTACAATTACCAGGAATGACAATTCCCCTTACCCAGCCTGAAACTACAAGCCTGAAATGTATAACTGCTGTTTGTTGTGACAGTCTGTGTTTTGCCAGTGGAACAGTGACAGCTAGTTACTGTTTTTACAATTGTTCCCTAACCTAGTGGTCAGAAAGTGCTCAAAACAGTGATGAGAGAGAGTATGAAGTGAAATAGTAAGCAAGAATCCACAGCATCTATTTCTCAAGCCTTAACAGGCAAATTTACGTTAATTTGTATTGTCGAAGGCTTTCACGGCCAGAGAACGAAGGTTGTTGTGGGTTTTCCGGGCTGTATTGCCGTGGTCTTGGCATTGCAGTTCCTGACGTTTCGCCAGCAGCTGTGGCTGGCAATGACCTACATCTTTTCCACACTGTGACACTGAGAGATCTCTGTCTTTTGGTGCTACACCTCTGAAGATGCCAGCCACAGCTGCTGGCGAAACGTCAGGAACTGCAATGCCAAGACCACGGCAATACAGCCCGGAAAACCCACAACAACCTTACGTTAATTTCTTTTTAGATTTCTAGGCTACAACAAACTAAACTGAACAACAACATTCATAATGTAACTAAGAAAATTATCCTGGCACCCTCGCTTACAATTTTGTACATAAATATATTACATCCTGAATGAACATGATGTCCGATAGAAATGCTAATGGAGCAATTGAAATAATTTATGAATTCTGGTATGGTTTCTAGAACAGTTTGGGAATGGTTCCGTTGAATCAACATGATATAGTATGGATTGAGTTGGAGTTTCTACAGAAATGCTCGAGAGCATATGAAAGCCTTCAGCTAATTAGTTTTTAAAGAAAATTACATTTGGATTATATGTTTATTGTATAATTATACCTTGCAGAATAGACTAGATTAATAACTGAACCACGTATAATTTCTTCATGCTCTTGTTTTTACTTTCATACATTCAGAACGAGCTCTAATTTGGCCTAACAAAAATAGCATTAACATGAGAGATTAACATGCACATTCTTTTTAGACACGAGCATACATTTGGTAACCTTAAATAAAATGTTGTATGAGGAGAATTTGTTATTACAAGCTTGGCAGGATTGAGTCAAACTACCAGGGACACCTGCAGTAATGTAATTCTTTGAGATTGCCGGTAAAAAAAAAAAAAATACGTCCATGTTTTTCCTTGGTCTTGGGATCAGGTAGGAATGGGGAAGGCAATATAGCAATCCTGGATGTATTTTGGTGTAAGACAACCACATCATTTGGTGAATATACATTGTACGATATAAGCCTGGGACTGCTTCATTTGGGATCAGTTTGGGTACAATTTTGCCAGTGTTTCATGCATTTTTAGTACATTTGGCAGGTGGTTCTCCGGTTTAGTTAACAAAGAAATTGTAATCTCTGTCTGGGATGTACCACTTTTTAAATTCATATCTCACTGTCCTCCCTAACTAGGACCCAAAACAGCTCATCACATTGTTCTCTTTTTTTAACCTTATCCTCACAATAACAACCTTGTGAAGCTGATCGATTGTCACAGGCCCACAGTCACCCAGCAAGTATTCATGGACAGAGCAGGGACTCATACCTATGTCCTAGTCTGACATTTCCACCACTACGTCATGCCAGATCTCTTCAGACTTCATACCTAACATGCATGCTTGCCATGTGCCCTGTTATGGTAGGCAATCTCCCGGGATTCTTTATGCCCCCCCACCACCACCACTCTGAACAGCAACAGAGAAAAATAAAGGAAAAAATGTCACTGGCCTATGTACCAGTACATCACTTCCAGGTACAACCCAGAGGTGACCAATGGGTGGCTCCAGAAATTGGTAGAAACTCTATGGTAAAACCAGAGAGTTTTATCATAGAGTCTTAGCAGTTCCTAGAGCTACCTATTTGTGTTTACTTGGTTGTACTGCCCTCACATCCCACCCACCCCCCATGTCCCTGTGATGAAACAAGCCTGCTTTGGCCTACAATCATATTTAACATTTAGACCTGCTTGACATGAGAGTCAAATGTACTATGGTATGGGCATGCTTGTTAATTCTGAGTGAGCTCATTTCCAGAGATATGTCTGGGCTTGTTATCTGTCCCAGATACAAGTTTGAAACTGTTATGGTTGGAGGATGGGGAAATCCAAGGACACAGCATAGCGTCCAATGAAGTTGATCCCAACTCAGTTTCAGTTCTCAGAGAAAGCTGGTGCAATGGTCTTTTGGTGTGATACAACAGCAGAGTATCACCCTTTTCTGTCATTGCCAAGTCCAATATGGGATAAAAATCATCTGTTCCATTATGCCTTTGTCTTTGGATTGAGGTCCAGCTGGGATCCCTATCCTTGACCATATGGATTTACAACTATGTTTTGACACCTTGGAAATTTTGATGCTGAAAGTTGAATTAGGGCCAAGCTACAAGTGACAAATGAGACTTGAACGGCAAGTGAACAGACTCACATGTATTGAGTCTGTTCACTTGCTGTTCAAGTGTCATTCATCACTTGTAGCTTGGCCCTTAGACTGCCATAAGACTATGTCAGGTATGTTTAGAAATTAATTTATCTAGCTCTTTCTTGTTTTACCTTTTCTTTCTGCACACACTCTAACAGTACAATCCTAAAAAGAGTTACTCTTATATCTGTGTGGTGTTTCATTGGTTTGTGCCTTCAAATTGAAACTAGTACCCATGCCAATTTGGCCCTCTGCTACCTTTATAATTTCTTTGGCTGAGTCTCAGCGCAGCTGATGCTAAGGTACAGTTCCATAAGGCTTGAAGCTTTGTTCCCTGGCTTCTGGCTAGGATGTAAAATGAAATCCTAAGCAGAGTTACTCCAGTCTAAGCCTATTGAAATCAATGGGCTTAAGCTAGAGTAATTCTGCTTGGGATTTCACTATTAATAGAGGAACTGGTGGCAGCTGCTACTCACATGGGAAAGTATGTTCTAGTCTAGCCTTCCCACTGTCGTGACAGTTTTTTATGTGAGATTTTTCTTTCTTTTTTAATATGGAGAGGCACCCACTCATCTGAGCTTCCCTCTGAAGTTATAAAGCCAATGTGCAAGTGTATCACTTCCATTAGGCCATAATGGCCAAATGTCCCAACATTCCCATTCAGAGTATTTAAATCATTTGTAAAACTATGATGTTTTACTTTTCCAGTAACTTGGAATAACTGGTACTGCCGTCCTAAGATGAGTTACACCCTTAAATTCGTTGAGGTGGATGGGCTTAAAAGGATGTAACTTTGTTTAGAATGACACTGTGAATTTTCAAGGCCACTTTATCAGTTCCTTGTTATTTTTATGTTTAAACATACTGTTCAAGTCCTCATTGGATGCTGCCAGTATATTAATTTTGTCACAGTTATTGATATGTCACAGTTTTAAAAAGCAGTTTACATAGTGAGCAATAGATTATCTCTCACAGCTTTCATACAAAGCCGGTTCTAGTTCTGACAGTTAATAATGAGAGGTAACATAACAACTGCTTAACATCTAATAGGCTATTTACTGTCATTTTTGTGTTTATGCCATGATTGATCAACACTAATAATAGTGTGGCACTGCATATGTAACAGATCACTTGCTGATTTAACAGAGACAAGCCGCCTGTTTGCTAAGAGCTTTTGTCATCAATAACAAAGTCCAGAAAAGCAACAGTGAAGCTTGAAAAATTCGTTCAACCTTTATTCTGAAACAATAAACAAATTATGGATCATTGTCATTAGTAGATTCCATTGTAAAAATTTGCACTTCTTAGCGTTCTGCTTATTAAAATAGTTCTTTATAATAATAACAATGGTAATGCTTAGCTCATATTAGCCATACAACATGGGCTTTTCGCTCCCCTTTGGGCGTTAGTGCTCGGTGCCCCCTCAGTGGTGTTAAGTGCCCTCTGTGTGCTTTTCCAGCCACCCAAGTGCAATGTGATGTGTTTTAAGTATGCACGTCACAAGTATGCACAGAGTCCTTTGCTGTGTGCCCCACCATCTTAACTATGGAGTGCGTGGGCTGGGGTCTGCTATTGGGCAGGGCGGATTGGCTGCCACCAAGGCACTGATTGCTTACAGTTGTAGTCAGCATAAGCTTAAAATGCTAACTGCTGGGGCTTGTTTGCAGGGCATCTTGGTCTGTCCTGGTACATGGGCACCTATGTGCTATGCCACGGTTTTTGCTGGTATAAATTTCTACCAGTTTCAGAGGACATTCCTGGGCAGAGGTGCCTTAGGGAGCTGACTACCTCCTGCCATACCACCAGGTTCTCTCTACACAGCAGTTTGTGCTGATACACAGTGACATTGCAATGCTGGCTGCCAGCCGTGGCACTGCACTAATGGGGTACTATGCTGACATATGTCTGAGATATGCCAGCATAGCAGCTTGTTGGCTCCTCCCAGTCCGCTCTTTCCCCCGTGAATTATGCTTAGAAGTATAGGAGTTAGCCGTGTTAGTCTGTGGTAGCAAAATCAAAAAGAGTCCAGTAGCACCTTTAAGACTAACCAATTTTATTGTAGCATAAGCTTTCGAGAATCAAGTTCTCTTCGTCAGATGCCTGATACAGAGACTGGTCAAATACAGAGGAGGAGGAGAGAGAAGAGGATTGCTCCCTCCCCCTTCCTCCCCCTAATTGCCTCTTCTCTCTCCTCCTCCTCTGTATTTGACCAGTCTCTGTATCAGGCATCTGACGAAGAGAACTTGATTCTCGAAAGCTTATGCTACAATAAAATTGGTTAGTCTTAAAGGTGCTACTGGACTCTTTTTGATTTTGCTTAGAAGTATGTAACTCTGCTCAGGAGTCCACTACAAAATGCTTAACATAAAGTATTTCAGTGTTCAACTAGAAAAGGTGTTGGGAGCTGCATGGCTCAGTTCAGTCCATAGTGATAAGAATAGCCCCCCCTTTGTATTTCTAAGCCCCACTTCCAAGCTATTTGTCCATAGGAAAACTATGTAATTATTCAGAGCATTTCTGTATGCTTCACCCCATAAAGTTTACAGCATATTGGGAAATGCATTGGTTTGCATTGGCAAAATAACACAAGATAAAAACTTACAATACTAACAACAGCCCATACTGCAGCACTGATCTGGAACAGTGGTTCAAGCAGCTACCTTAAAAAGTAGCTACCTTTTTTAAAAGCAGGAAGATCCAATCCCCAGGTCTTCCTGCATTTTGTCGTGTTTGGCCCTCAGTCCTTCCAAATGTAGTCCAGCATTTTATTCCCATATTCAAGGATCATTTGAGAGATGGTAGGTTGCCGGGGAGGGGGGGGAACCAAAAAGAATTCACAGCTGAGCCAAGTTCTGAACTACGAGCATATACTTTCTGCACTTAGCTGGTGTAGTACAAAGCACATCCATATATATTTGCTATCTAACAGTGCAATCTTAAGGACTACTTTATTGGGAGTAAGCCCCTTTTAGTAGACCCGAGTAGGATTCTGCATATACCTGCTTAGAATTGTTCTCTAAAATAAGCTCGCAGACTCATTTGCAGGCTGTGTTGGCACCGTGGGCAAGAAAGAGGTGGAGGCGTGGCTGAGATGGAAGAGGTGGAGAGTCCATGTCCTCTTCCTGGCTGGAAACATGGTTAGGACCATTCTGGAAGATACATCGGCAGGAGCAGACTTCCAGGGTCTATTGAGCTGGTTGCCTGTGGGGGCCAGGAAGGAGTTTTTTCCCACAAGAGTCAAATTGGTCGGGTCTCGGGGGGGGGGGTTCGCCTTCCTCTGAGGGTCAATGTCGGGAACCACTTGGGGGAGGTAGCTCCAACTTTACACAGCAGTCAGCGCGTTAGCGGGAGTCGGGCCTCTGACCTGCCTCCTATGGCAATTTTGAGGCATTGGGCTGGATCCAAAATGGGTGAGCGGGGCTGGCGGCCAGCTCACCCCAGCGGATTGGAAGGCAAGGGCTGGCAGTGGAACAACAAAGTTGTTGCTCGCCTTCCTCTGGGGGTCAATGTCGGGAATCACTTGAGGGGGGGTGGCTCCAACTTTACACAGCAGTCGGTGCATTGGCAGGAGTTGGGCCTCCGGCCTGCCTCCTATGGCGATTTTGAGGCATTGGGCTGGATCCAAAATGGGTGAGCGGGGCAGGCGGCCAGTTCACCCCAGCGGATTGGGAGGCAAGGGCTGCCTAGCATGGCTGGCAGTGGAACAACAAAGTGGACTGGTGAGTTATGCATCAGGTCAGCACCAGGGCCTGCCAATGTCAATGGGGATCCATGTCCATATGCCTGGCCAATGCTCCATCCAGTTGTAAATCAATAACATTGTGGCCATTCCAACCAAGAGATGGTGTCTCTGTGTGTTAATCATAGGAACCCTCTGACTGCACATAGCACATAGGTGACAAAAAACCTTTATACTTCCAAACATGTATTCAGTAGATATCTTTCTTACATTTAAAGAAATCCTTTATTCAAGATTCAGATAGGACCAATGTTGATTTCTGTATCACTTTTCAGTGTGCAAATTGTATTGGAGCTGAGACATAGGTACATTTCGCACTCATTTTTTAGAGCGCGTTTGTACCTGTTCCACATCCCATGTTTGCAAGGTTTTCACACTTAAAAGCAGTCATGGGATGCAGTCTCGCTTTTTGTCCACTGTATCCCCGATTTTTTCCCCTACAGAGACCCTTTTCGCACTTAGGTTTAAACCGCCATTTATGAGCATTCGCCCCGATCGCAGTGGCTTCGGCATTGCACCTGTTCATTTCACACTGTCCACTGCAATTTCGATTTGGTGTCTGTGCTTCATTTCAAAACCTCAGTGCAATTTTGGGCTTTTGGGGCCTTGCAATTCACGTCACACTTTTTTAAAAAAAATTGAGCATGCGTAGTAACGTTTCAATGTTGGAACCCTTCCCCCCTTTTTGCTGATTGGGCTGTCCCCTGCCCACCGGAGAGACAATTGGTGGCAGAGTTCTGGGGGAAAACATTTACCACTCTCATTTTTTTAAATCAAGCCAGGAAAGGGTTAAAATGCTGCCGATTAATCTCCTCCCAGGAAGCAGAGGCTTGTTTCCAAAGGGCTGTGCAAAATGCTTGGGTTTTTTCCTCCTCTTTGGCAAAGTCTGAAACATGCCTGGGAGGGAGGGAAAAGCAGCCATTTAATCCTTTCCTGGCTTTTAAAGCCAGGAAGAAAGTGCAGGAACATTACAACGTTGCAACCCATTCTTGTCTTTAAAAAAAAAAAGAATGTGTGTGCATGCCCTAAGGGAGGAAGGAGAAAGCAGCTATTTAACACTTTCCTTGATTTTAAAGCTAGCAGGGAATTAGCAGCAAGCTTAGGAATCATTCCTGGCTTTTGAAAAAAAAAAACAGCATGCATACCGGGAGGAAGGAAACCAACGAAGAAGCAGCCTTATGACCCTCAGCTTGCTTTACTAAAAAAATGGTGGACAAGGAGTTCAGAGAGCTGAGGAGGGTGGGAGTGGTTAATTCTGCACAAACCAATCAGCTCCCAGGGAAAAGGAGAGGGGGGGGAGAGAAGCAAAAAGGAGGCAAAAGTGTTCACATTAGCAAAATGCGGGCCAGCTGCCAGTCGGCAGCGAACTTAAAAAAACATCGGGGTATGTCCGCAGGGGAAAAAATCGGGGATACAGCGGACAAAAAGCGGGACTGCATCCCATGACTGCTTTTAAGTGTGAAAACCTTGCAAACATGGGATGTGGAACAGGTACAAATGCGCTCTAAAAACCGAGTGCGAAATGTACCAGACATACCCCGATGTTTTTTTAAGTTCGCTGCCGACTGGCAGCTGGCCCGCATTTTGCTAATGTGAACACTTTTGCCTCCTTTTTGCTTCTCTCCCCCCTCTCCTTTTCCCTGGGAGCTGATTGGTTTGTGCAGAATTAACCACTCCCACCCTCCTCAGCTCTCTGAACTCCTTGTCCACCATTTTTTTAGTAAAGCGAGGTGAGAGTCATAAGGCTGCTTCTTCGTTGGTTTCCTTCCTCCCGGTATGCATGCTGTTTTATTTTTTTTCAAAAGCCAGGAATGATTCCTAAGCTTGCTGCTAATTCCCTGCTAGCTTTAAAATCAAGGAAAGTGTTAAATAGCTGCTTTCTCCTTCCTCCCTTAGGGTATGCACACACATTCTTTTTTTTTTTAAAGACAAGAATGGGTTGCAACGTTGTAATGTTATTGCACTTTCTTCCTGGCTTTAAAAGCCAGGAAAGGATTAAATGGCTGCTTTTCCCTCCCTCACAGGCATGTTTCAGACTTTGCCAAAGAGGGGGAAAAACCCAAGCATTTTGCACAGCCCTTTGGAAACAAGCCTCTGCTTCCTGGGAGGAGATTAATCGGCAGCATTTTAACCCTTTCCTGGCTTGATTTAAAAAAATGAGAGTGGTACATGTTTTCCCCCAGAACTCTGCCACCAATTGCCTCTCCGGTGGGCAGGGGACAGCCCAATCAGCAAAAAGGAGGGAAGGGTTCCAACATTGCAACGTTACTACGCATGCTCAATTTTTTTTAAAAAAAGTGTGACGTGAATTGCAAGGCCCCAAAAGCCCAAAATTGCACCGAGGTTTTGAAATGAAGCACAGACACCAAATCGAAATTGCAGTGGACAGTGTGAAATGAACAGGTGCAATGCCGAAGCCACTGCGATCGGGGCGAATGCTCATAAATGGCGGTTTAAACCGTAAGTGCGAAAAGGGCCATAGTGAGTTTCTCACAAACTGGCATTCACTTAGAAATATGTATTTCTTTTTATAAAGTTGTAGGAAAGTAAACTAGCTATCAGTAAAAGGCAGTTAGATTTTAATGAACGATGGGAATACAGCTGAATTTTCCCAAGAAGCAGAATGCTGCACAGAAGAAACAAAACCAACAGGTAACTTGATTGTAACCACAAAGGTATATTAAGATGAAACCTTGAACTGAACTGCCTGCCAGCAAGAGCCAAACTGAACTGCAACTGGAAAGTGAAAATGCAAAGAGGCTGAATTCCAGCATTTCCTAGTTTGGCAAACTTGGATAGCCAATATGCTACATTTCCATTTCCAAGTGTGGGGTGGAAGGATTCTCTCCTCCTAAGTGGCCATATTTACCCTAACTCTCATTTCTATGTTTGAATTACTGTCTTACTAAGAGCCAAGCTATAAGTGATGCCTGACACAGGTTGGACACTTGTCAGCTTCCCTCTAGTTTTGATGGGAAATATAGGCATCCTGGTCTTGCAGCCTGGCTCTCCATTTAATTGAAGTTTACAGAACCCGCCCCCAACACACACACACACCCAGCAGAGGGGAAGGGGGGCGCCTGGCGAGAGCCCAACGCCTGCACTTCCCTCCCGACTGCATGTTCTCCCTCCCATAGACTGCCGCTCTATTTTCAAAAAATAGAAAGCCAGCAACTCTGAAACCCATATAATGACATGAAGGCAAAACAGTCCAATTTTCACACATGATGCTGCAAATGGCTTATTTCTTGACTAAATCCTTTGCGATATAAGAAGGTGGTGCCACTCCTGTTAAGCAAGAATTCTTGGTCTGATTGGAGAAGAAGATGGCTTATCAGAATGCTTTTATAAATTTGTTCCTGAAGTGATCCAGCACATCCTGTTAAGGCCTCCCAAGTTGTTTTGAGAACCAAGTAGGGAGGAAATAAATGTTTTCTGCAAATTTGGGGCTGGATACAGGGAGTAGCATCAAGCATGTCAGCTTAATGCTACATGGGTTCTGGAGCTAGGCCTACCTACCCAACTTAGCTAACATTGCTGTCGCAACTCTAGAAAGTCCAAGCTTAAAGATTAAATAAGTCTTGATACATGCCATGGATGGTTTTCAAGTACTGTAAGCTACTTTTTATCTTGTGGCATGGGTCTGCAGTAACCAGTTTTTTTAATTCCATCTGTGTTTTTCATTAGTATACTGGTGCCCGTAGCCTGTGGCATTCACTGTTTCTTGGTGGAGCCTTTGAAGTGGAGCCACTAGCCAATTGCACTTATTATAGATAATGTGATGTTCCTTTTTCTGACAAAGGCACAGGTTTTGTTGTAGCAGTCACTCGGGTAATAGATTCCGACCACATGGTGTGCCAAAATACATACTACATTAAAGTGCACTCGACAACCACTCTGTTTACTGATATGACAGTGTCAGAGGTCAGTCACTAAGTAGTCAAGATGACAGAGCTTAGTACACAAAGGATGCTCCTACCCTAAGAAACAGGAAGGAGGCAAAGGTCCAGGACTACCGCTGTTCTACACCAGTTCTCACTATTTCTTTTGCCGTAGTGAAGATAAGAAATGATATATAACTATACTCTATCTGAAGCCATTGTTCAGTGCAGCAAAATAATGCTGTTATGCAAAAAACCCAAAACTTATTCAGACATGTGGCATAACTCTCCAATCCAGCATGAACATCTCTGCAAGCTAGTGATGTAAATAATTGTCTCGGATATGTCTTTGGTGTGAATTGGGAAGGGGGCATTACTCAGTGGCAGAGTACAAATGCTTTGAATAACGAAGGTTCCAATTTTAATTCCTGGCATTTAAAGCCCTCTCAGATTGCAGACCAGGAAAGACTTCTGTTGGAAACCTTGGAGAGCCTCTACTATAGCTCTGGTCCTCCTAAGCTAAATGGACCAATGATCCAACCCCAAATAAGACAGGACAAATTAGCATAAATGCAATTGTTCTGTCTAATTTTCTAAGTTCTCAGTCTTTGTATGCAAAATGATCAGAAAGCAAAGGAATTACTTAGGGGAGGAATGTCGATTAAAGTGATACAAACAAAAATTAATGACTGTATATAATATTAATTCTTCTTCTAGCTAAATTTAGCAAGGTCTTCTTGACTTAGCTGTGTAATAAGTGATACAGCATGGTGTAATATACAGAATTCCGCTGTCAGTTTGAAGAGAAATACTTTGAATCCAATGGCACAAAAAGACAACGTGTGTAACCATTTTTAGAGTTTGTTTTTCCATCTGTGCCATTATATTTCTTTAAAATCCTAATTCCTTACACAATATCCTGTAAATGTGAATGTTTTAAACCCTGTATGGAAAGCAACAGAGAGACCTTTTCAGATCAGTTGTACATTCTGTCCAGGGCTTTTTTTCTGGGAAAAGAGGTAGTGAAACTTAATGGGTTGCCCATGGAGAAAATGGTCACATGGCTGGTGTCCCCACCCCCTGATCTCCAGACAGAGGGGAGTTTAGATTGCCCTCCGCACCAAGCAGCATGGAGGGCAATCTAAACTCCCCTCTGTCTGGAGATCAGGGGGCGGGGCCACCAGCGATACGACCATTTTCAAGAGGTTCCAGAACTCCATTCCACTGCGTTCCAGCTGGAAAAAAGCCCTGATTCTGCCCAGATTGTCTGACTTGTCTGACTTGATGAACAGCAAGACGAACAGAAATGAATGAGGCTTGCAACGACCACCTGTTTGTTTAGAATGGGGCCTCACGAACAGCTTGTTTGCGAACAACAGATTGGGCTGTTCATGGGGTTTTTTGTTCGTATTGCTGTTCATGCCCATCTTTAGTTACAATGTTCACGGAAGTGATTGCAGACATTCAACACATTGCTTTCATACCTGGGAGTTCCTACATACTGGCTTTTATAGCCCGGCGTGGTTTGCAGCCAGCTGCTGGGGCTCACTCCTGATGCTGCTCATCCTTGCTCTCCAGCAGCTGGTGTCGGCTCAGAAGGCAAGCACTGCACCGTCTCTCCTGCAGCTCTAGCCTCTGCTTCTGTCTGTGGTGCTCTTTGGGTGTGGGTGAACCTGGTGTGTGTGTGTGGAAGTCCCTGGCTGGGCTTCCCCGGTAGTGTTAGAAGTCAGCCAGCAGCTGTGGTTCCTGATCCCTGGCTTCTGCTGAGTCAGGGCTAGGGCTGGCTACACGGAGCTACCCTTCTCCTGAGGAGTCACGGCTGTGTACACGAGGATCCTCTCCTCCTGAGCCCAGACTGGGCCACACCAAGTAGGTGTTAATGAGAATTTCAAGTGTGAGTGAGGATTAATGGGAAGCAATGGGCTACACAAAAAGACATCTTTGGTAGTGGAAACAAACGTGACTGATTAAAATTAAATTGGTCTTGCTGCTATCTTTATATAACACTGTACAATACTATCTGCTATAGAATGAGCTAAATGGACCAATGATCTTAACCAGTACCATTTGCATAAATGCAATTGCTTCCAAGCATTGCTAGGCACTTAATTCTTTGAAAATGAAAGGTGGGTTCCTTTAAGGAATATGAATGTATTAGTTACTATACAGGAAGCCCCATCCTCAATTTATTTTGTCATTAGAGCAGTGTAGAATGTCTTAAATCGAGATCGAAATGTTCTTACAAATACCATGTCATGTTTGAGAAGCAGACTTGCCATTAGGTAAGGCTGCACGACTTGTGTGATGCCCACAACTAAATGCAAGCAACTCAGCTCTTTATTGCAGACAGCTTTTTGCTGGATTTTTTTTTTTTTTTTTTGCTGTTCCATATAAGTAACAAAACAGAAGATTAACCAAGAACATGGTAAATACATGGATGGATGTTAGACTGCATTTGGTTCGGTGGGATACTCACTGTGGCAGGCTGCAAAAGGGCTTCAACTTTTTTGGCAAAGTCATATATGCCTGTTTTTTCTCCTCTAGAACTTCATATTTAGTTACATGTGCCCATGTGCCTTTGTTCATGTAAGTGAATAATGTAGAAAGATCCAGAGGCAAAGGATCTTCATCTACACTTCCCTGTCTCTAGGGCTAGTGATTTATCCACCTATAATTTCTTGAATGGAACAGATTGTGCATTAATGTACTAGTGGTATTTCCATTCCAGGTGCGTTCATAATGATAGACGATTACCATGCAAAGGGGAGACACGATCACTATATAAGAGTAATGAGCCCCATATCCAGAGGAGAGAGCCAGAAGTAAACAATCTATATGTTTTATGTCTTTATTTACATAAACAAGCAGATAAAGTAATTAAGGATATTTATGCTAATTGGGAGTTGATAACAAAGGTCATCTCATCCTAATTATGCAAATAATTGAGTTAAATAGGATCATATTTTTCATTGGCTTCAGACATAGTAAATATTAATGGATATTTTAGCCTTTGAGAGAACAAAGAAATAAAATAGTGCAGGTCACTGGAGATCGGTGCTAAAAGTTATCTTCTGTCTAGAGTAAAATACTATGTAGAATTACACCCTTCTGTTCATTGAAGCTTAGATTGTGCTGCTAGTTTGAATAATGAAGGGGAACAATTGTTGGTATAGTAATAAACATTTGTGAAAACATGAAGATCACAACAACCTAATGGAGACTGAATAAAACTTGTGTGAAGACATTAAAAATAGACAAAAGCTAAATGAATAGATAACTTAATTTTTTTTTTAAAAAAAATCAAAGTATGCTTTACACATTGACAGGTTTTGATTTAAAGGTAGCACTCTGGAGAAAGATCCAGATATCATTTCCAACATGTCAGTGGAGATATCTGCTTAATGTGTAGCAGAGGTCAAAAAAATAGGGAATAATATGGAAAATGTTATAATATCACCTTATAAATTGACCGCAATCCTATACTTTTAAATCTGGTCTTGGTATCTTTTCATTTGAAATTTAAAAACCCACAAAGTGTAAAATGATAAGGTCTGAAAATGTCAAGCAAGGTATTTTTTTAAGTAGAAAAACTTTAGAGGAAAACTCAGCATTGTGAAATGTATGTAAAAGACTAGATTGGTATTTGCATTTTTCTACATAATTTAAGCAACTGATTTTAAATATTTATTTTTTGTGTAATAGATATTTAAGCTCATGGAACCAAGTTAAAAACATGTTATAAAAGCAGACAGGTGGTATCGATACTTATTTCTGCACATAAATATTAGGAATGAATGAAATGTGCTTTGCTGAACATTTTTTGTGTGGAAAAAGAAGCATACTAATTTTTCCCCTAAAAGATTTACCTTACCCTCCCCCACCCCAGTACCAATCCAATACTTAGTTTTTGTAGCTAGTTTCATCATTTACTTATTTATTTATTTTATTTGACTTGTATCCTGCCCTCCTGCCCTCCCCACGAATGGGCTCAGGGCTCATCAGCTTCATTTTTCTTTGAAGTGTAGCCTTTATCCAAATAACAATGACATTATAATCTAGCCAATCAGACACAATTGTTTGATGACATCATTACCACAAGGCTTGGAAAACAGACAAAAAAAGTAGTACGGCTGAGACAGAAACCTGAAGGAAAGAGGAAGCTAGAATAAGAGGCATAGCGGAAAAATTGACATGATTTCTACGGATAGAATCACTTGCTGCTGTTAGTTAGAAGGAAGTAGAGATTAAGAAAGGTTTGGTTGTAGTTTTGATATTGTTAATAAAAAAATTTTTAAAAAGGTTTGGGACAATGTGGAATAGAGAATTAATGAGCAGGCATGATGGCAACTTTAATTTACGCTTTATTAAATTTTTGACTGTAGAATTCTGATTGCATAATATGTGCCCAGGATACTTTATTTGTACCATTGAATTAGATGTGAACTTCTAAAAACGTTTCATTTTTCAGACCTTTCCCCCCCTATTCTCTGATGCAATGCCATTTTAGAACATGAAAAAGGCAAAGTTAAGTTGATTGTTTTAAAGTGGCTTCAAGCACGCTTTTACATAATATATAGTCCAAATTCTGACAATGAGAGCAGCCCATTAGTCAAGAGTCAAAATGATGAGTACCACAATTACAATTTATATACAAATATGACAATCCTTTTGAATGGCAATGGTTGGAGCTATCCAGCACAATACTCATTAATTTTACTATGAGTTACTCATATATGCTTTAGTTACCATAATGGGTACATTTGAGCAAAAGACACAAACATTATCAAATGATTTATTATGATGTGATAGTAAGAGATGAAATATTAATGGCCAGCAATGTAGTCACAATCATTCTGGGCAATTAAAACTTTAAAAGTTTGTAGGAGACAAGAAGGCACTAGTCCCTTTATGCCATCAACTTGGGTTTTCTTCTTTTCATTTTTCTATATGGCTTGATTTGTTAGTTCTTTTGTCACCCAAGAAAAGCCGGTTTTCAGAATCTCATTATGTTTTTGGCCTCCACTGCATAAGCTAACCCTTGCTCTTGTTATCAATCTGTTGGTTGCTGAAGTATTTATATTCTTCAGTTAATTTTCTATAAAAGTATTAAATTAGGTCACTATGTATCTGCAAATAAAAAAAAAATCTGCAGGTTTTTTATCAGCTGCTGAAAGTCTTTGAAAGGCATCGGTATTATCAGTGATGTCCTATATGTTCAAGTATTTTAATCCCAAAAGCAGTATCATCAGCTGTATCATATAATCTTGTGAAACCAAACAATTAAGCAAAATTCTTCAGCTCCAAGAACACAAAAGCCTTGGAACATAGAGCTATTTTTACCTCATGAATCATGAACTATTTTTTACTCTGAAAATCTGAAATCTTAAGAAGTATTCTTTTCTTCCTTGCTTCCAGAAAAACAGCTGTGGAGATTTTTAATTCCATGCTTCCATATAATAAAGGAGCATTATTTTTAGTCTTTCTCTACTGAATTATATCCATAAATGCACATACATGAACTGAATCCCCACTCTTTATGCCAACAACTTTGCCTGTATAGAAATACATGACCTACCCCAGAGTCCCTAATATTTTTTTTTGTTATTTTTGCAATTCAGATTTTGTCACACAAAGAAATACTTTTAGTTTTATGTGCATGCATACATGCTGTCAAGTCGCAACTGACATATAGTGACCCCAGCAAGAGGCTTTCAAGGGAGAAGCAGAGGTGGTTTGCCATCGCCTTCCTCTACAGTCTTCCTTGGTGGTTACCCATCCAAGTAGTGACTAGAAATGGACACGAACAGGAAAAAACCCGAACATGATGTTCGTTGTTCGTTGCCATCCACAAACAGGGACTCATGAAAAACCACAAACATGGCCATGTTCACGAACATGTTCGTTGTTGGCTGTTCATGGGGGCCAGCAAGCTCTCCTCCAGCCATCATCCAAGTCAAGATCCCTACTGCACCACTCCCAGAAACCTTACCTGAGCAGGCAGCAGGAAAGGTACCAATAATAAATAATAGTTTGGCCCAGAGCCTGGCAGCAGCCCTGGAACTTAGAAGGGGTAGATCCCTATCCCACCACACACAAAGAAAATTCAAGCTCCAATGCACTCTATCAAAATGCCAACAGCAACTTTCTCTTCACTGTCTGCAAAGTCAGAGCTGAGAGCCCCCCTCCCCTCTGGTCTTTGCTCCCTTGTTGTAACAAATTTGGAGCTCCACACTTGAAAGGAAGACCTGCCTATCAAGGTAAATTGGGCTTAGATTGGGGTTTCCAGGGCAACAGCTGGAGTTCAGACAGAGTTCAGACAATCCCTGCCTAAGTTGCCAAGGGAATTGATTGCAGGTGCCAGAGTGTCTGGCTTGATGAAAAGCAACGAACAGCAACGAATGAGGCTTGCAACGACCTCCTGTTCATTTAGAATGGGGCCTCATGAACAGCTTGTTCGTGAACAGCAGATTGGGCTGTTCGTGGCTTTTTTTTTCATATTGCTGTTCATGCTCATCTCTAGTAGTGACCGTTCTTAGCTTCTGAGATCTGATGAGCTCGGGCTATACCATGCTGCCTTCCCTCCTGCTTTTAGTTTCAGGGCTTTGATAAATTGTAAGCACTTCAAGAATCATGAATCCAAAGTTGTAAAAATTGTTTATTCTGTGCACTATCAAACGAGAGATCCGATGGTGTGTTGGCCAAATTATATTTGAAAATTCTTAAGGATTTTGAATACAAAGAAACATATCTGTATGATATTTTGTATTTGATTATTTTGTGGAGAAGACTTCATCATTTAGTACTCTGATGACATACAGCAGTGGAATTCCTCTATACTATCTAAATCTGCTTGGTCTTTCACGCAGAAAAAAACCTTAAAACAATGGCTTAACTAGAAACAAGGATTATGTGCCATTCTTTAACTGACATGCCCTCTTGTGGAGAATGTCACCTTGGCTATTGCCAATGATTCAGATTATAATTCATAATATAATTCATACAAATATTCTTAAAACATTAACAGCAGGATTTAAGTCCCTTTTGTTTCTTCCTCAAACCAGATACACAGTCATGGCTTTTCTTCACCTCACTGGACCAAGGGGTGTTTTAGAAGAATCCAGCAGTCACTACTTTTGGTTCTACAGGAGTATACATTCAGAAATAGCAGCTATTATCATAGGGCTCAAGTCTGAGGACCTTTGCACTCTGTACTCATTCAGGAAGTTTTTAGTTTTTTTACATTCACAATATCTGTACCTTTTTAGTATTTTAATCATCTCATGCTGCAAAATAATTTTGAACTACAGCACACATACTTGCCTGTCCTAATTATTTAGTCATTCCAGATAATTTACAGTTAAAATTTTATCTTGCAGTGTGAACTGGCTAAAATATACTTCTGCAATAACACAAGAATATTTGAGTAAGTAATAAATATATTATTACTTTCAAGTATATAACACAAGTATATTTGAGTAAGGAATAAGTATATTCTGCATTCTACAAATCTCGTGCTGTAGAGCAGGAGCCGTCTAGGCTGTTCAGCTTGTGGTCATTGTTAGAAATTTGAGAAATGGGTGTAGGTGCCCTAACAAAATGGCTGCCACTGCATGCTGGGGCAATCACAAAACATTAGAAATTGCACAAGCCATGCACCATCCTATGACAGATGCAGCTGTTTCTGAACTGTCACTTGCCTTAGACACAAGCATGATGCTTCTTAGTTTCTTTGAAGTACCTTCTCCACTAATGAGGAGGAGATGAAAAGCTGGTATTGGCTTTGATTTGGGGAAGGGATATTTTGTAAATGAAAATCATGAGCAGCACTGTTGCAGACCTGATGCTGATGGAGGGAGAAGAGGTAAGGGGCAAGTGACAGAACACACCAGACAACCCTGATGGAGTTGAAAGAGGCCGCAACTTTATTCATTTACGTACACAGAGCATTGGCACTGCACAGGGCATGGATCCCAGCATCTGCAGACCCACCTGCCAACCAATGACCCCTCTGCCCCCCTCAGACCTGCTGAGGGGTGGAACCATGGGATGACAGTTAGTGGGATATGACATGGGCAGATGCTTCTGTGTAGGGCCCCTGCCACCTAGGAGTGAGGATGCCCTGACAGCCTCCAAGCTGGGCATGCACCTCTCATGCCTCATTTCCTCATATCCCTTAAGGGGATCCCCATAATAGGGAAACAGAGCTCTCAGGCCCTGTTTTCCCCCAAACAGACCTATGCCCATGGCCCAAATCACCAAGTGATGAGGGGCAGACCTGGCCCCCTCTGAAGAGGGCTGGAAGTGGACCTGAGAGGAAACCATGCCACTTAGACCCGTCACCCTTTCCCCACCCCTGCTACCCAAGTCATTCTGCCTTGATCATCTGGCCTGAGATTTAAATTGAGGCAGCATGAACCACCCTGCAGAGGCTTCAGGGAACCTCTCCACCCTCTAAACATGGCAGCCGCCATTCACCTCGCTCTCCCCCCTCCTCGTGGCCCACAAACAGATCCCTCTGGTAAGTTTGGGGGCCAGCATTTATGATGTAACATAACACGTGAAATATGCATTTGTAACATTATACACATAATCATTAATTAATCCACCAAACTGTAATTATCTCTGAAAGTTCCAGAGCAAAACAATCTCCTACTGCTAAATCAGCACAACCCAGAATACATACATGTGAGAGCACTGAAAATACTGCCAGACAAGGGCTGAATTTCAAACACTGCACAATACAGGGATTGCTTAGAGATAGGCTACTGTACCTCGCAGAGTCCATCAGTGACCAGCCAGTCTGCCTAAGGAGAGGGAGCAAGATCAGCATCCTTCCATCACCTGCCTAGCTAACTGTCACCTGACCTCTCTTACTGTGGATTACACCAGTGGCCAACCACTCTGCAGGAGATGGTGGAACAGCAACACCTCTTTGAAACCCCAGCCGGAAGGAAGAGACAGACACAGGCTTGGAATAAGGGGCCTTTCTATATGTCAGCTGCCTTGAGTTTTCTTTTCAAGGGCAAGCTAGAAATATATTTTGAAAAATAATATTAGGGCCACTTCAGGATATGAGAGTTTTATATCTTCTTCCCAAGTACTAATCTATCCATCTGCCTAATGTGTATGGTAAGCTAATTATTTCATTTTTGTAGTAGTATCAGTTACCCGGCTCACTTCAAGGTATTGGCTATCACATACAAAGCTCTTCACAGGACTGTCTCTTCCCTATGTTCCACCATGACAGCTTTGTACATCTGAACAGGGCCGTCTGCAGGTAGCACCGCGCACATGGGCAAAATCAACAGCTGCCCGCACAAGTACATTCTCTGTGGTGGCCCCCACTTTATGGAATGTCCTGCCTGAGGAGGTCAGGAAAGCTCCAGTCTTCTGGCTTTCCACAAACTATGCAAAATTGAATTATTCAGGAGGGCTTTTTATTCAGATAGGAAGGCTGCACTATAAGGAAGTAGTCTCAAGAGAACCATCAATAAAGGGATACGGGATATAGATTTTACTACTATGCATGATCTGTTGCTGTAAGTATGATCCTACTGGATAGCTTATATGTTGTTTGATATATCAGACTTATGCTTTATTTTAGCATTTCTTCAACTCTGTATTAGATTCTTGCTGGTGTTAAAGCTTTGTAAATTTGCATTTATATACCCTATTACATTTTTTAATTGAAACGTTTTTGAAATTAACTGTACTGACTCACACTGTTTAATCTACCTTGAGTCTCAGTGAGAATGGACTATAAATGGACTATAAATAAATAAATAATGTCTTTAAACTGGTTACATACATTTCTAATAATGCAGAACATGATTTTATAGCACTATATTTTATACTGAATTATACAAACTGGGAAAATGTAACAAGATCTTTTATCAAATTATTTTCCTATTCGAGATTTTAGTGTTTCAAGACTTTTGTTTTAAGTTCAAGATAGCACAGAAATGTATGTAGATTTTTTTTTAGAAGACGTAGGAGGAATTTATTGAAGATCAAAAAAAGAAAATTCAAATGTTACTCTATGTTACAGAAATGTCTATCAAAAATTATATGACAGTAGCCTAAATTTTTTGCGGGGGAGGGAAATTAAGAAAGATACTAAGTGAAAAATGAGGTGATCCTTAAGCTTTATTTTAAGTACAATCAGGGCTTTTTTTCAGCTGGAATGCAGTGGAACGGAGTTTCAGAACCTCTTGAAAATGGTCACATGGTTGGTGGCCCCGCCCCCTGATCTCCAGACAGAGGAGAGTTTAGATTGCCCTCCACACCGCTGAGTGGCGCGGAGGGCAATCTAAACTCCCCTCTGTCTGGAGATCAGGGGGCGGGGCCACCAGCCATGTGACCATTTTCTCCGAGGGCAACCCACTGAGTTCCACCACCTCTTTTCCCAGAAAAAAAGCCCTGCGTACAATGCAGTGATACCCATGTTACTCGTTGAAATCTATTCTGTTCCTGCACAGGAAGCTATATGATGCATGCATATCCCACCCACCACCCCCGAGTCATTCATTTCCTTTTACTTTTTGTCCTTGATCTGAAAGATGAAACCCACATAACAGTTGGAGTATAAGGCAGAAACTTTATTACAGGCCTAGGAATAATTCGTTTTTATCCTGAGAAGCTTCAGAAAGACTAAAAGCCTAATTATAGAACCTTCACATTTTAAAAAAATACAACCCTGAAATTACCACAGAATCTTCAGTTTGTGGAAATTTCCTTCTGCAAGATGTTCTTTGGAACAAATATTTGCTTTGGCTTTCCATATGTGAGTTTCTATCCTATAATCAGGCTGGAAAATGGCAGAACTATGATGAATCACTACTTGGATTGCAGAACCAGAGTAGGGGGGACAAATCTGTTAGTTTAATTAGATAAATACCAAGAACTAGGCAGTGATGAAAGGAAAGCAAGTTCTATTGTATACCCAAATCACCATGTGCCCATCACCTGCTTATTTGCCCTCCCATTTGGAACAAAGAGACGGACACAAGGCTTGGGTAAAAACAGGGCCATTTCTGACCGATTTATTTATAATTGAATAACCTAACAGCATAATAACGGCAAGGGTAACTAGCGGTACAGTTAGAGCGAGGGGTCAACCAGACCTGCTCCTCGAACTGCATGGGCGAGCACCCCCTGCCCCAGGTGCGAGCCATGCATGCATGGCTGTAACCCAGCCGGCCAGGCGAATGGTTCCCCCCTTTAAAGCACCATACACCCCAGCCGTAAAGCCCGAGGGAAGGCCTTTTCCAGGGGGACCCAGGGCAGCCTGCCCTCTCTGCTGGCAGCTGTAAAGCCCGCCGCTGATCCGTAACAGGCCCCCATTCCCCACCAATGGGGAAATGCCACGGGGTGCCCACCGGCCCGCTCTGCCTACCCCAACTAACCTGCCAACTATAAACAGCCTATCTCTAACCCCAGCAGTACAAGGTAGGCAAAAAACACCCCTCACCAACAGCCAAACAGGCGAAGGGCGAAAAAATTCCTACCTGGCCCCGAAACCGGCGACCGGCAAAACCTGTACTGCTGCAAACAAGGGAGTGGTGGGAGGGACGAGCTTGCAAAGTCAACTGCGCCACAGAGGAGGCAGGGGCCGGCTCAAAACTGCCGGCCACGCCTCCCCATATCCCCGGATGCAGGGAGGTCCGCCCGCTTTTTCCAGGCGCGAGGGCAAAGGACGGCACCCGGGTAAGCGCGCGCGCACGCCCCCGGGAGGTGCCGATTTGCCCTCCCATTTGGAACAAAGAGACGGACACAAGGCTTGGGTAAAAACAGGGCCATTTCTGACCGATTTATTTATAATTGAATAACCTAACAGCATAATAACGGCAAGGGTAACTAGCGGTACAGTTAGAGCGAGGGGTCAACCAGACCTGCTCCTCGAACTGCATGGGCGAGCACCCCCTGCCCCAGGTGCGAGCCATGCATGCATGGCTGTAACCCAGCCGGCCAGGCGAATGGTTCCCCCCTTTAAAGCACCATACACCCCAGCCGTAAAGCCCGAGGGAAGGCCTTTTCCAGGGGGACCCAGGGCAGCCTGCCCTCTCTGCTGGCAGCCGTAAAACCCGCCGCTGATCCGTAACAGGCCCCCATTCCCCACCAATGGGGAAATGCCACCGGGTGCCCACCGGCCCGCTCTGCCTACCCCAACTAACCTGCCACCGACAGGGCCAAGCCTCTGCTTAGGCCCTGACGCCCCACAACTCCTGCAGGGAAAGCAACAACCCTTGCCGTAAATCGGTCAGAAATATTTCATTACCCTGGACGGACAGGTGAATGCCGTCACCTCTGTAGAGGTTGGCATACGTGTCACGAATCCGAGGGTGGGGCAAATAAATCCCCAGCCCTGCACACAATGCCTTGAACATAGCTTTGTTGGCCTTGCGCCTAGCGCGCTCAACAGCGTCGTGATCCAAAGCCTCCCGCCAAATACGGCGTGGGAGGATGGCAGACCAAATGATGAGGACACCAGGCCATTGCTTAGCAATGAACTTTAAGTCAGCCTGTGCCTGCATAGTAAGGGCCTTACCCTTAACCCAGCCCAAGTCGTTGCCACCTAGGTGGATAACTAAGAAATCCGGCGGCGGGGAACACCGCCCCTCAAACAGGAGCGGCAACAGGCCCGGCCAACGCAGGCCCCGACGGCCCTGCCACTCAACCTGGGCCCAACGACTAAGGCCAAGCTGAGACCCCCACAGGGTCCTCTTGGCCTGATGCGCTGCCCAAAAAATCATACTGTGTCCGCAGATGAGGATCCGACACCTCCCTCGGCGAACCACAGCACCTAAAGAAGAAAAGAACAATTAGCCAAAGCTACGATTGGTGCAGAAGGGGACGTACATATCCCTTGAACGCCGCCGAGCGCCACCGCCCCACGCTGCGAATGGCCGCCTCGGGGTACCCCATAGCAGCAGCGGTAGAGGCTGCCCCAATACGAAATGAATGGGAGCAAAACTTGAAACCTTTCAGGCCGAGCCTGGCAAGCGCCCTCTCTGTAATGGACCAGAACTGATACCTCGTAAGGGGTGTCCCATCACAGTGACGAAAGAGAAGCCCCTCCTCCGGGCCCCGCACTTTGAGAAAAGCTCGCAAAGCCCTCACCGGGCAAAGCTCCTCCTCAGCACACGTACCCAGCTGGACTACTACCCCTTTCCGGCGCTGGTCAGTCTTGGAACGACGAAGGCAGATGGAAACCCCGTCTCCATCAAACTGCACATCCCGAACCCCAAGGGCTCTACCAGACCTGTCATCCCGGGATTGAGCTACAAGCTCCCCGACTCTAAAAGCTCCAAAAAAGGCAGTAAGGGAAGCCGCATGGAAAAGAATGGCCTCATACTCCGAGGAGCAAATTGGGCCCCACGCCATACTCAAACCTCTCAAGATAACAGGGGAAATGGGTTGCCTAGTATCAGGTCGAGATCCTACCTCCCTAGACCACCCCTCCAACATTTTCCGTACCCTAAAATCCCCCGTAACTTCCGGGAAACCCCGAGCCTTACTAACGAAGGCCAGGGCAGCCAAAAGCCCACGAATGGACTTCACCGCCAGGCCAGCCCTTTTCCTTTCCACGCAGAACTGCATCAGGTGTTCCGCCGGAATGGGCCAGTGTTGCTCCAAACCAGCTTCCCGCCGGAAGCTGGCAAACTGTTGCACCGCGCGATCATACGACCTTCTGGTGCTAGGAGCGATGGCTAGTCGGATGGCCCTGCGTGCTTCGGCCCTCCAAGAATCCACAGCTCCGAGGGTATCCGGACCGGCAAGGCGTCGGCATCTGGGGCCAATTGACGGAACCTCTCCATCTGCCGGCGAGACAGAGCGTCCGCCACCCCATTGTCTAGACCGGGAATGTGCCTCGCCCGAAACAAGACGTTCAAACGAAGGCACCTGAGCGTAAACGGCCTGACCAGCCGCATGACCCTGGGCGACCGGGATGACAATGAGTTAATAACCTGGACCACAGCCATGTTGTCACACCAAAAGTGGACTACATGATTGGCCAGCTCTTCCCCCCACAGCCATACCGCAACCAGAATTGGAAAAAATTCCAGAAACGTCAGATCCTTGAGAATATCGCCGTCATGCCATGCGGCGGGCCAGGGCTCCGCGCACCAGTGCCCCCGAAAGTAAACCCCAAATCCCACTGATCCAGCGGCATCTGAGGACACACGCAGCTCCGCTTCAAGAAGCAGATCATCTCGCCAAAAGGTGACCCCATTAAAGGAGGTAAGAAACTCCTCCCAAACCCTAAGGTCATCCTTGATCCCATGTGACAGCCGGATCCTGTGGTGTGGGAGCCGAAGTCCGGCCATCGCGTCACAAAGCCGCCGCAAGAAAGGGCGCCCTGGCGCCACCGCCTTGCAGGCAAAATTTAGGTGGCCCACCAACTGCTGAAGTTCGAGCAAGGAAGCCTTCCTTTTATCCTTGAGCGCCGCCAAGCGTGCTCTAAGCTCAACCACCTTTGCCATTGGGAGACGGAAAGTCTGCTGAACGGTATCAATTTCGATACCCAGGTAAGTCAAAACCTGGGTGGGGCCTTCAGTCTTTTCGTGAGCTAGGGGAACACCCAGCTCCCCCGCCAAAGCTATGAAGCCAGCCAGCAACCGTTCGCATTGGCCGGACCCCTGTGGTCCACAAAAAATAAAATCATCCAAATAGTGGGCGGAGTCACGGCAGTACTGCCTGTGACGCAATGCCCACTCCAGAAAGGTACTAAATTTCTCAAAGGCCGAACAGGAAACTGAGCATCCCATAGGGAGGGCTCTGTCCATGTAGAACTGGCCATCAAAGGAGAATCCTAGCAACTCAAAATCCAATGGATGGACAGGTAAAAGACGAAAGGCCGACTTAATGTCGCATTTCGCCATTTCCGCCCCAATACCATTGCGCTTCACCATAGCCACCGCCTCGTCAAAGGACGTATACCGAACCGAGCACAAGTGCTCGGGGATGGCATCATTAACAGACCCACCTCTGGGAAAGGACAGGTGGTGAATTAAGCGATACTCCCCAGCAGCTTTCTTGGGTACTACTCCCAATGGGGAGACCCTCAAATTGGGGACTGGAGGGGAATGGAAAGGGCCCAACACTCTCCCCTCAACACATTCCTTCCTAATTTTCTGCCTAACCACCTCCTCCATGCCAACCACCGAACGCAGGTTGGATGACATGAAGGGGGCCCGAGGGCCCTGAAAAGGTATCCTAAAACCAAAACTAAACCCCTCTAACAAAAACTGAGCGGATTCCTTATCCGGATATCCTTGCAACAACTTATGGAGGACCCTCAGCTTTATGGGCGTTGGACCCCTTTTCAGCTGAAGGCTTCCACTGTCCGCCACCGGGCCGAGAACCACCTCCTCGCGGACGGGGGCGAGGGCAAGCTGAGAAGGCATGGGGGCCTTTGCACCTGGGGCACTCGTGCCGAAACCCACACCCCCTCCTGGCGCACACCCCCTGGTAAGCAAAGTCCCAGCAAAGCAGCCGGGGCTGAACCGGCTGCCCCGCAGAGGTGCGGGAGCCAGGAGGGGAGGAGAGACGCTGTACCAAGTGCCCGCTGTCTGACCTGTCGCCCAGATTGGGCTTGGCAGGTGCCATAAGCTGCAGCCAAAGCTGCTGGTGAATGCGGTCCCAGGGTAGCGTGGGATCTACCGCAGCTCGCATACGGAACTCTTCGTCGTACTGCATCCAAGCAGCCCCGACGAACTCCGTATGTGCCCGATAGACTATATCAATGTATTGGAACAGAGGGGCAGCCCTCTGAGGTTGGGCACGCGCGATTACCCCCGCATAAATTAACATCCCCGGCAACCAATTCGCCCAGGTACGGTCAATTTTCCGCCGTTTTAGCCGTTCCTTATCACGGTCATCCATGTCCTCCTTATCCTTCTTTTCCAGCTCACGGAAAAGGAGGGTAAAGACGTCCACGAATTCGCCCCGCAAAATCTTGTCCCTAGTGGCGGGCGTCAAGTGGTCACCTAATGGCAACGCAGTATCTCCGAACGGCATGGCCCTGTAGGGCATAACCCCCAAGGCAGGGTAATAGGGAATACCAGCGGCCGGGGGCCACATCCACTGTGGCTGCCCAAAAGCATGGTTGCCCACAGCATGGCTCGACACACCCGCCTGAGCCACCCCGGGAGCTGGAGACCCCGCCCCGACCTGCAATGACGGGGACTGGGAGCCCCATAATTGCCAAGGGACAGGGCCGCTCTGAGCCCCCTGGTACATGTAACCAGGCCAGGGCTGCAAGCCCCCTACCGGGTTAACCTGAGACCCAGCTCCCTGCGATGGAGGGATCCAGCTGGATGGCCCGGGAACACTGACTGGACCCCAAGGCCAAGTGTAAGAAGCGTGTGGTGCAGGCGGCTTACCATCCCCTTCCGGTTGGTCCACTACCACCGCAACAGGCGGCTCCTCCGCTGACTCCGTGGTAGCCTGTGCTTCCAGCTCCACGGCCCCTCCAGGTTCACTGCCACCAGACCGACCTTCCGCTGCACCGGCCGCCTCCACGGAACCTTCAAGAGCGGACAGACGATTTAAGACATCCCTCTGAAAAGTGGCAGAGGAGACCCGCTTAGAGGCCCTCTGCGCCCTAGAGGCAGCAGGCTGCCCATAGCCCGCCCCTTTACTTCTCTCAAGAGCAGCCAACTTGGCCAGAATTTCTTGCCTTGCAGCTTCCCCCTCATCCTCATCAGATGAGGACGCAGGCAACCCGCGCCCAGCAGCGGGGCGTTTAGCAGGCTGCTTGCCTTTACTCACACCCACCCCCTTCTTGGGCGGCATGGCTAAGAAGGAAGCAAAGGGCAGAAACCACCCACGCCAACTGGACCCTCCGGATAGAAACCAGAAAGAAGGGGGGGGGGCAAACAAGCCTGAAGCAAGTTAACAAGCCAGCACCACTCCAGCTCCCCACCCTCAGTACTCGCACTCTCTCTATATATAGGATAGCCACTGATGCCTAAGTATCAGTTATTGCAATCCCCTAGCAAGGTGGGAAGGGGGGGAATATGGGGGGGGGAGGCTACACTGACCCAGCTGGCGCACAAAGCCGCCCTGAGCCAACCCAAACCGAGGCAGAAAACCCCGAACCCAGGGCCAGAAATAAGGGGGGGGGGAGAGTCTGAATGGGAGGCCCAACAGCAAATGCCCCAGCAGAGGCACGGCAGGCGTGCGTGGCGCGCACGGGCTGAAAACACCCTCCCCGAGAAAGCAAGCCCCAGGGAAAAAAACCCTGCTGCGGCCGGAGCCGCCGGATGGAGAGGCCGCTGAGGCCGGGACGCCGCTGATCTCCAGACGCCGCCGCTGAAGCTCCTGGGCCCACCCGCACAGCCGCTCCAAAGGGAAAGCACCCGAACGTGCTTCCCAACTCCCGGGCAGTGCCCCCGGGGCTTAAAGGCCCGCACGGCCTAGCCTCCGCTCTTTGCAAGCCGGGGAAGCCAAGGGATGCTCCCTTTCCCACGAGCTTGCAAAGTCAACTGCGCCACAGAGGAGGCAGGGGCCGGCTCAAAACTGCCGGCCACGCCTCCCCATATCCCCGGATGCAGGGAGGTCCGCCCGCTTTTTCCAGGCGCGAGGGCAAAGGACGGCACCCGGGTAAGCGCGCGCGCACGCCCCCGGGAGGTGCCGATTTCCTGAAAAAAGCTTCAAAGCCTGACCTGACTCTTCCAAAGCTGGCATTGTGGAGGCATCTATATTTGGGGAAACCTGTGTGAGCTGCAGTTTTAAATTGTAGCTATATTTGTCAGAAGCCTATCAGCTTGAGACCTCTGGTCAAAGGAGCTAATAAAGAAAGGAAAGGATTATTCTTTCCAACTAGTGCAAACAGAAGACAGCCATTCTGCTGCATGTTGGGCTCAGGCCAGCAGGGGCAGGAAGAAGGAGCTCACTGACAATTCTGTGCAATGCAAGGAGCCGCCTAGAATTTCTTCATTTACCCTGCTATGAAAACACCAAGACTCCGATGCCTAATCTGCATAAAAGCTTAAAAGAATAGGTGTCTGCTGTGGCAATGACTTCTGTTGATGCAGCTTCTGGTGTTTGCCACAGGACTTTACCTTTTGACATGTTAGAACCTGTAGATGGCAGTTCTATCTGTCACTTTACTAGACCAGCTGTGGCTTCCAAAGTACACGAAGGTAGACACTACTTTTTCCATGAGGAAAAAGCAGTTTGGGAGGTAGGAGGCAAGCCAGTAATTCTCCCTTCATGTTATCCAGTTTCTTGTTCACATTTGCACACAACCTGAGAACTAGGCAAAGAGGTGGATCCCAGAAACTGTTTTTTTCTATATAATAGAATAAAATATCAGGCACATGCTTATGATTATCAGTTTAAAGGTGCTAATTATTATATAGAAAAAAACAGTTTCTGGGATCCACCTCTTTGCCTAGTTCTCAGGTTGTGTGCAAATGTGAAAAAGAAACTGGATAACATGAAGGGAGAATTACCGGCTTGCCTCCTACCTCCCAAACTGCTTTTTCCTCATGGAGAAAATAGTGTCTACTTTCGTGTACTTTGTAAGTGTCTGAGAATATAGCTTATTCCACACACATTGGATAATGCACTTTCAATGCACTTTATCAATCGTTTGAGGTGGATTTTTTGTTCCACACACGAAAAAATCCATTCCAAATGATCTATAAAGAGGATTGGAAGTGCATTATCCAACGTGTGCAGAATCACTCTATGTGTACTAATTTAGTCCTACTAGTGGCTTATAATATTTTTATGGGATAAACCTATACATTAATTTCACGTGTCCTCTGCATATGACACTGTACTCTTTCTTTCAGTTTCAGTGAGTTTCTAAAGCAGTTTACGCTTTGGTATTGGGGTCAACTTTTTCAAAGAAAGTAAGTCAAACGTTTTACTGATGTTCTGCAAGCCCTTCATGTGAGCTAAAAAGTTAATTTACATTCCCGTCAGCCAAATGGTTTTTAGACAGGTTGTGTTTATCATCCATATGCAAATTTGACACATTTTAGGAGTTAGTCAAAATGTAAACATTTTACAAAGTACAGAATGAATACACATTAAATTGATATAGCAAATGATCTTCATACTATTTGAGCAACCTACGTGTGTAAATTATTTTTCTTTTTTTTAAAAAAAACAATCACTGTAATTGTAAACATAAATTCTTTAGGGTATGAGTTCCTGTTGGAAGCTTTTCCTAAAGCCTCAGAGCCAAGCTACAGGTGAGGAATGACACTTGAACGGCAAGTGAACAGACTCACATGTATTCCTCCCTGTTCACTTGCGCTCCACTTGCACTCCACTTGATCACTACGGGCCAAGCTACAAGTGACAGATGACACTTGAATGACACTTGACACGTGAGTTTGTTCACTTGCCGTTCAAGTGTCATTTGTCACTTGTAGCTTGGCTCTGAGTCTGTTCACTTGCCGTTCAAGTGTCATTCGTCACTTGACCCTCAGTCTCCACAGACACCCATCTTGGAATCTCACTCAGTTCTCTGTAGTGCATTTTTATCTACACTGTCAAGATCAAATCCTGTCTTCTACTTCTTATCTGGATCTTCCAGAAAGGTGGCTTATGTTCTGGCTATGCTGCAAAATATTAGTGTATTAAGATATTTCTTCCTGATAATGGGAAGAATAATCTTTGTATAAATGCAAAAGATCCTCCTCCTAACCACTTCCATTTTTTTTTGTACTAGAGTTAGTCACACAATACTCTTCTCATCCCCACATATAATTATGACCTTTTCTTGGTAACACTTGCATGGGCAAATGTAATATTGTGCCTGGAATCTCCTAATGTGGACAAAAAAAATGTACTGTGAGAACCTGTGGTAAAGAAGAAGCAATTATATGCACTCTGACCTGAAAGTAAGGCGCACTGAACAGTAGGACTTGAGTATACATGCATAAGACTGGATTATTAGCACAATTAATTTCTTAGTAGTGAAATTATATTCAAACAAAATAGCTGTGATGAGCAACAGTAATGTGAAAGGAAAAAACAGGTATTGTTGAGTATTGCTTGTGAGTAGTTAATTCTGAAGCAGCTCCATTAATTTAATATAGAAGATTAAAAGCTCTGTCCTAAATCCTGGATGCTGGCTCTAGCTAGTCAATATATGCTTCTCAACAAAGAAAAGAAATGGCAAAGCACAAACGAACAAACTGGATTCTATTGTGATAAAACCCACAACTTCTACTCATTTGCTGATGCCGCCTCCATGGTAATCATATGTTGAAGCAGCCAATCAGTGCATGCTTATGCTAGCACACCTTCCTGACTTCACTCCCACATGCAGAGACAACAGAGCTGGGGAAGAATAAAAACATCACAGCATTCTCCACTGTATGAGGAAGTGTAGCTTTCTAGTAGGAAACCTGTCGCTACTAGAGATGGGCAGGGACTGGAGAAAACCTGAACCATGCGGTTCATGGTTAGTCAAATTTCACAAACCATGAACCGTGAACTTTCACAAACCTGCCCCTGGTTCATGAACTGGCTCATTTGGTTCATGAAAATGTCACATCCGGGACAGAAAAGGATCACTTCCGGGTCAGCAGAAGGTCACTTCTGGGTCAACAGAAGGTCTGCAGGAAGTCCATCCACTGTTGCCTAGGAAACTGATTGATTGGCACCAGGTGGCCTGCAGTCACAAACCAAAAAACAAACCAAACAAACCAACCTAAAGTTTGTGGTGGCTCATCAGAAATGGGATCTGATGAACCGTGGTTCGCAAACCATGAACTGGCCTGGTTCGTGCTTAATTTTGATTTGTATTTCTGTTCGTGCCCATCTCTAGTTGCTACCCTACTCCACACATCTGTAAAGATGGGGTCTGCAGTCTTCTCCTGCAAATGTATACCTTTGCAATAGATGGACACATAGGAAAGGAAGCATGGTATCTCAGTGCATATCACCCAGACACCTCTGTAGCTCACAGCTGAGAACACCATCACAAAAAAGTCACAAACTCTCCCCACTCTCCCCACTTTCAGTTTCAGTTTCTGTTTATTCAGCTTAACAGCCCATAGGCTATACACTTTAACAAAGAAAAGGTTACCATGTCCACAATGCAGCTTTTACAAAGGCTACTCAGTAATAGTCTTAATTTTGAGGAGTCAGGAATGTTTGAATGCCAGTCAGTAGCCATTTTTTAAAGAATCTGTCTCTGGCTAGTTCATGCTTTGGACAGTGAAAGAAGGTATGGGACAGCGAGTCAACTTCAGCCAAAGGGCAGTCACAGAAGCGTTGATTTGACGGTATTCTGAGGAAGCCACCCTTCATCTGGGCTGCCGGCAAAGCACTGCAATGTGCAACCACGTATGACCACCTCAGTTTTGGGACTACCAGCATCCTGAGGTAATGAGGTGGGTCGAACTGGGTAGGATATTTAATTCCCACGTAGAGTGTGGCGCTTTTTTGTGCTGCGTCCTTTTGAAGGAAGTCCCAGTCCTGCTTAAGCAGCTTCTCTATGAGAGGTTCTCTTCTTTTCCCGGTTTAAGCTCTTGGGTCCCATGAACCTAATTTGTTCTTGCAATTTCCCCAATACTTCATTAAAGAAAAATACTCATGTAGGAAAGAGGAGTGAGGGATTCAGATTTCACGGGGAAGTAATCATCAGCAAAATAGAAGGAAGAAGCTGGACTAGAACCCATTTCACAAACCTGTGAAGCATTCTTTTAATGCACACATGACTGGTCATACATGACAATGACACGTCATGATGTATTTGAAATCCTCCATTGGTTCAGGTGCTGATCAGATACTAGATCTAGTTGTTATGAGATCAGAGAAGATTAGAGAGAAGGGTATAGCACTGTGGAACAATATGGTCTTAATGTGTGTGCATGAAGTTCTTCATTAAAGCATAGCTCTATATCCCAGTCAACCAAGTAAGCCAAGCACAACTGAGATTTCGTACAGTCCACCCCACACGTGTAGTCATAAATAGAGTTATACCTATATAAGTCCATTGATCTAGTGGACTTAGAGTCTCTCTACACAAGACCTTACATGAGGACACACAATATAGGGAGATGCAATGTTAGCTTGAGGACACAAAATGTAGGGAGATGCAATGTAAGGAGATTCCAAAGGCTCTGTCAATTTAACATCTCTACACTGAGCAGGCAGAGAGAGCTCCTCAGAGGGTTTGTTAATTTCATCTGTGCCTCCCTAAAGGAGAGGTGAAATTGACAGAGTCTTTGGAGAGGCAAAAATGAAATTAATAAACCCTCTGAGGAACAATCTCTGCCGGCTCTGTGTAGAGAGGTAAAATTGAAACTATGCTTCTAGGCTAACATTGTGTCTCCCTACACTTGAGCATCCTCATATAAGCTGTCTCGTGTAGAGAGAGACAGTCAGAAGGGTGTAATTCTAGATAAAATTGCATTGCAAACTATATCAAAAGAGCCACTTACACTTAGTGGCTGCCCCAAAGTCCAATAATTTTGCTTAGCACCTTACCATGCTGCCATCCCTCTGCTGGACTCATGAGGTCCATTAATTCCACCTGCAAGTATTCATTCCAGCAATCTTTTTCTCTACATCTTCCCATCCTGTACCCTGCATGGTTAAATTATCACACGCCACAACAGTCATTGTGGGACTGTGAACTCAAGAGGCATGGTTCTCCCCTTTGCTACAGCACAACTGTGCAGACATTAGATGATTCCCAGCCCCCTCTCAGTGAAAGTTAATGATGAGCAGGGTTAGGCATTGAATCCTATCTCCCAAACCCCATTAAAACAGAGCTGTAGCTATGAAACAAACCTTTATTGCAATGAGAGGAAGAGCTTTGCACAGGAATGTCAATCCTGTTTAGATAATCCTATTTAGTGGAAAGATGGGCTAACTAAATACTTAGAAAAGGCTCCAAATGTTGTCGTGCTTTATAAGCTGTGCTACTGGAGCCAACGTTACCTACTTCTCCAAAAAATGTATCAGAACTTTAGCCTTATAAAATGTTCATTTGTATATACTGATGTTTCATGTTTTTCTTTTCTCTGTAATGGACATGCCCTAGAGAGGAACGTTTTGCTTTTACAGTGTTTCACTCACACCTTTTCTTCCTAAATGGATTTCTCCTAGTGAGAAAAAAAATGTTAAAAGACATTTCTTTGGGGAAGCTAGTGCTGCTGTTTTCTGCATCATGGTCAGCGACTTTTTATGTTATTGTTTTGAAACACTCCTGCAAACATGCTTTTCAAAAGGAAGTCTTCAAATATCTTTGTTACCCAGAGGTAGAAGCTCTCTGCAATATTTTAATTGCAGTATTTAAAATATGAAGAATGGCTGCCTGTCATACTTCTAACCATACACCATTCAGACTCTAATTTCTAAAAATGAAAACTCGGTGGAAGTACTTGGTCGCTTTAAAAAGTTACATGGTAGTTTCATTTGAGACCTTTCACCAAAAATCAAAAACTGCAAATGGAAGGACCATCTGTAAAAACGTGAATGTAGGATTATTGTAAGACCTGTCAAAATAAATAAGGGAATATTTTTCAGTGTGTAATTATATGTCAAGATTTGGTGGCTAATGGACTTTTTGTAGTCACATCAAGGTCAGAGGAGCAATTATTATTTATGAATTATCTGAAATCTTTTATAGCCTTTTCCAACTAGTTTTATAGCATCTGTTTATATTAGACATCTTTGCCATTTCACATATTTCTTCCCCATTGTTTTCTGCTAAGAGCATTGTGGAGCATTTTGTCAATTTTGTAGATGTTTGCAAAACCTTCTTTTATTTCACCAAAGAGCTTGCAATTAGCCCACTTCTTCCTATTGAGAAACATCTTTGTAATAACAGCTTTCCTGGCAGATCTTTTGTTAGGCAGATTTTAAAATCAAGAGCCCACAAAGGCATGGGGGGAATATATAGTCTTAGAAAAGTTCAACAAATTCCTCTTCAAGGTCATATCAGTTAAGATTACACAGATTTTCCCCTTCAGTAAGCACTGCAGTTTTGGATCTTTTTCTAGGTCCTTATTGGAAACTATCAAATTAGTAGAATAGACTCAACCTTCAGAATAAGTCCATTGCTGAACCTGAGCAACAGCCTGAAATCTTATTTTCCATGTTTAATAGGGTTACTTTCTCTCTTTTTTCCCCCTTTCCCTGCAGCTTGCAGTATCACTTTCTTTGAAGCAGTTCACAGTGTATACTTTGACAGCCACTGGTTGTGGGAAGTATAAGACTGTAGCAAGGATCCCCATAGCATAATCCATCCAGGCACTGTTGGTCACTGATCCAGCTGCATGCAGCAGCTTAGTAGTCGAAGGGCATGGTAATTCTCTCCTTCTGCCTTTTCTTTATTCGAAGGCAAAATCCTCACCTGGTGTTTTTGATTCATGCATTCTAATTATGATGGCTGCCATCGCCAGCCCTGTGGGTGACAGTAGAAATTCTGTGAGCCAAGAGCTAATACCACAGTTTGTTAAGCGACCATGTCAGACTGATTTTAGGGCCCATTTTGCAGTTCACCGCAGGCCTATCTAAAAGCATCAGGAGCCTCCGTCTCTCAGGACAGACTCTTTGTCTTTCTAAATGTCTCCTTCTGATAAGCAGATCCAAATATGGTTCATTCAGTGTGGATTTGAAGACGCAGTAGGGAACTTGGCTCACATCGCGGATACAACAAAATGCTGAATATTTTCACTTGGTAGAAAGATAAAGAACCTATTTCCAAGATTTAAAAAAAAATGTAGTCCCCAGCTATGATCAAGAGTTTGAAATTTAAATCAGAAGTCTTCGAAAGCTATTCTGACATTCAAAGAAGTTTCTCTCATCTGTACAAAGAACATGCTGGGATTGCACCAAGGTTTGAATCAGACAGAATTCACTTAACGGCATTTATTGCTGCCGCTTTAGAATTCTTTAGTTCCCACCCCACCCATCATATTGACATTTGTATTATGAATGAGGTTTGCTACTTGCCTAATTATAGCCAAGCCTGAAGATTCCCTCCCTTTTTTTTGTTTAAACAGACAAACTTCTTAACATTTAACATTTTTCATCTTTTTTTTCTGAAGTAGTTTTGATGAAATTGAGCTTGATACGAAA
This sequence comes from Eublepharis macularius, assembly GCF_028583425.1. Taxonomy (NCBI): domain Eukaryota; kingdom Metazoa; phylum Chordata; class Lepidosauria; order Squamata; family Eublepharidae; genus Eublepharis; species Eublepharis macularius. The sequence goes on from NC_072799.1 coordinate 75,112,798, forward strand.
AAGTGTGCATGCCCTATGTGTTCATTTTTTAAACTGCACTCATAGATACTCATTTCTTTTCCTGGCTTCTGTTCAAAAAAAACTTTTGACCCATACAGTGTGATTTGGGTACTTATTCTACTTTCTGTAAGGATAGATCAATGTTGCACTACACACAACTGAAGTAAGAGATCCACCATGGAGTTATATGCATGTAAGCTCATTTGGAGATGAGCCAATAAAAGCTCTTACATATAATTTTGTTTATATTTAGGGCCTATTTTATGGCCTTTTTAGCCTATGGCACCAGAATTGCCAGTCTGCCTGTGATAACTTCCAGCTGTGTTGCCACAGGCTGAACTGGTCATCATGAACATGCCAATAACCATGTGCTAAACTAGTATTTTGGTACCCAGTTTCATTTTTTCAAGCAGTTGTGGATGGGTGCCAGAGCTCAATTTGAGCTGAGTTCAATGCATAATGTTGGAATATGTATAACTACTGGCTCAGCCCCTGGCAGCTTGTCTGAAGTTCAGTATGATTGAAAACCACAGCTGCCACAACCTGATGTTGTCATGAGAATCAGTCCTTATTCATGGTTTTCATCAGCGTGGCCAAAAAATCTAGCCTTTTTATGAAGATTGCAGTTCTCATTTTTTACAACGATATTAACATCTATATTGAAACAAGGAGAGTTGACTTTTGATTATGTTGTGGGAACACTCACAAGAATAACAGTTGAATGTACAGTTAAAATCATTGTACATTTTGCTTTAATTGAGGGTCAAACTGTACAAGATATTGAGAATTCCATGAATGACTTCTCAAGCATTGTTTTCATTGTAAAAAGCAGACATGTGTAGCATAAACTTGCGTCAGGCACTGTAAGTTTGCCCCAGCAGAGCTAACAGCAGCTTCCTGGTTCCATTTCATATTAAGGAAACTTTATAGAAGAGAATGCTTAAATTCCATCTTCTGCTGTTATGGCACTAACAGAAATTGGAGCCCCGTCTGCTTCTTTTAAAAAAATACTAGAAGCTAATTCATACAACTCACAATATCTCCTATAGATATTAGTGGGTTTCATGGAATTATACCTAAGATTATCCTATCATAAAAGTGTGAAAAATCTACAAGGGTTTCTGAGTATTTGCCTAAGTTTCTTCTCATATTTCATAATGACATCTGGCTGAAGTAAATTACCTAAGAGCTAGTGTGCTGCACAAACAAGTAAAAAAGCTATCAAATTCTGGTTAGTAAAACAGGAAGTCATTCAGTTTGTACAAGTATTTATTTATTTGTTTGTTTGTTTGTTTATTTATTTAAGACTAGTAAATAGTACAACTTGCATTTCACACACAGAAAATTCCTATCCCAATCTGACGACTTTGTTGATGCTGGAAAGGAAACGTATATGTGATTTTCCCCATTTTTAGTCATATTCTTTGCTGTCAGTGTAACTCCTCATTTCCCCATTGGAAACCACTTACAGCTCATGAGTTCCCACTGCTTCATATTCCAAAAATCTTGATAGATAGGAAAGTAGTTAGTTTTATTAGCATTGGGGTCGTTGAAATGCTTATTGATATTACTTATTTGATAACTGAGCATCCATCACTTCCTACCAAAAAGGAGAATAATCTGTCTGACCCTGATCATTGTTTATATTCTAGTCTTGCATGCTTTCTGACACAGGATAATTGTTACCTGCTAGTTTTACATGCCAGTGACTGGTCAAGGGGTACACTTCCCATAGCACAATAGGGCAGTTTTTCAGGCAGAAGAAGCTATTTGTTTCCACTGGAAACAAATAGCTTCTTCTTCTAATGTGTGAGTTGTCCTGTGGCCTCTTGTGGCCATGGCAGCTAGGTAGGCAGATACCATTATGTACAGTGAACATACTTTATAGTAATGGGAAGTATGAGGGTTTTATGCTTCACTTGCCAAGAACAGCATGTGTTTCAGCCAGATGCTCAGTGAGATCTAGCCACAGTGATCTATGCCTTAGTTACATCTCAATTGGACTACTGCAATGCATTCTACTTGGGGCTGCCCTTGAAGACAGATTGGTGCAGAATGCTGCAGCTAGACTGCTGATTGGGGCCAGCTATCAGAAACCCGTGACCCATGAAGGGTTTTATATGTCATCCTGTGGAGGAAGGATGAGGGGATATATATTGATAATGTATTTTACAAATATTCATATCTTCTGTATATATCTGTAACGTGTTTTTTTTAATAAATTTGTGAATTAAAAAAATGTGACCCCAATATTACAGCAAATACACTGGCTACTGATCCACTCCTAAGCCTAGTTTAAGGTGATGGTTCTATCTTTTAAGCCCTCCATGGTTTGGGACCAGGGTATCTGATGGGCCATCTTCTTCCATATGTTCCTGTGTGGGAATTAACATCTCAGGGACAAGACCTCCTGACTGTTCAACCAAAGAAGCTCAGTTGGTGGATGCATGGGAGAGGGCCTCTTCAGTGGCAGTCCCATGATTGTAGAAGGTGTGCCTGGTCCTCTCAGTTTATAGCTCCAGAAGGCAGCTGAAGAACTTTTTCGGACCGCTTTTTAATGTGGGTTGGATTTTATCCTTGTTTTAACTCCATTTTCAGCTTTTAAAATATATCTTTATTAGGAGTATGCAAAACAAAACAAGCAAGTCTGAAATACACCCAGAAATCGCTGCTTCATTTTGTTAAAGCAGCTTCTGGGATGGTGAGCCAAATCTGGGAAACCAGGTTATATTGGTACACACCCACCAAAAAGTTTGTCTTGTTTCAAGTCATACTGCACAGCAGCAGCAGCAGGCAGACACTGGGCTCTCATGAAAGCATCTTGTTTTCCTTAAAAACATTCACCAACTAGATCCCAAGAGGAAAGAGCCCTTACATTATTAATTAACTCAATTAGTGGGAAGGGGGAATGTGTGCAATGCACGTGAGTGATTCTTTTTTTTCCCCATCACTACCCGGTCAATAGCATTGTCTCCCTGCCAACTGGGTCTTCTCAAGGGGAGACCCCTCCCCACCTATCAGCTTTGGAAACGTTTGCAAGGGGGAATAGGCAGACTTCAAACATAGTTTGGAATTCAAAAGTAAGCACTGTTCAATAACATGGTACTTATACATGAGTAGACCTATTTAGGGTGTGCCTCTTGGTTTGTTTAGTGGCTCTACCCAGGCACTGGACTGTCCTCCCCCTACATCAGGGCACTTGGGATTCTGGTGAGGAAGAGTGGTGCAGTGTGGAGGTTTTATCAAACTTGATAAAAGCCCTGGAAGACTTCAGTCATAGGCTGAAATTCTAAAGACACTTCTCTGGGATTAAGCATAAAGAACACACCCCAAGGGTAATAATTTATTGCCACTATAGAAAAAGAAAAAAGTGAACATAAAGCAGAATTAGTTTTAATGCTGCTGTCACGCCAATACCCCTTTGCCAGCCAGTTTTCCATGATAGTGTGCACCCACTGGCACCCTCCTTTTTTAGGGTCCATTGTTGGTGTGTGTGTGTCATGTTGTGTAGTGTGTGTGTAGTTTAACTGAGGAAAAACTTGATGAATTGATGGTTTAGAGGGAGGTCTGTGTTCTGTGTGATTTTGGTGGTGTTAAATGCAAAACCAGCTGCTCCAAAGAGCCTGGAAGCCCTCATTGCAAAGAATGGGGCTGAAATGCATGATAGCAAAAAATCCCAAATGACTTAGATCTCAGCCAGCAATGCCCCAGCCAGAAAAAAGCAGTAATGGTACATAGTTGGTCAGAATCCCCAGATCCAGAACTGAAACAGACATTTTTTCAGTGTACATCCCTTTAAAGAAAAGACCGCTAACATATAAAATAAAATAAAGTATTGTCAGAAGCAATATGCACAATATATTTTACTTACAGCTCACGTATTTACAATCAGGTGCTTATATCTGACAAAAATCAGCAGCTGATTACATTATGTGGGGCACAGTCCTTTGCATGCTAACCTGAAAGTGAATTTCGTTGTCATAAGAATAACTTATGGCTCAGTTAAATAGTTAAAATAGTTGCGTGATCTCGCTGGACAAAAGGGTTTCTCAAATATATGAGGAATGTGTGTTGTATACAGTGCCAAGAGTACCTTTCTACTACTTTACAAGATTTACACAACCTGCAAGGGTCTTTGAAATGCATGAACCCCACAGTCTGACCCTGAAGGTGGTAGATAATAAAGATTTGACATTATTGTATTGAAAAGGCTGATTAAAACTTCCAGAGGAGAAGAGAAAGGAGGACAGTCTTACCTGATGGGAGAAAATGGAGGGACCTGGGAGAAGAAAGGCAATAGTTTTGAATCAAGCAGTGAGCCTGTATAGGGTTCTTGATTGCTAACAACATGAAACAGTCTCTCTGCTCAAGACATCTTACAGGGGGATGCTCAAGTGACTTAGAGCCAAGCTACAAGTGACACCTGACGCAGGTTGGACACTTGTCAGCTTCCCTCAAGTTTTGATGGGAAATGTAGGCATCCTGGTCTTGCAGCTGTAATGGAGAGCCAAGCTGTAAAATCAGGACGCCTACATTTCCCATCAAAACTTGAGGTAAGCTGACAAGTGTCCAACCCGTGTAAGGCGTCACTTGTAGCTTGGCTCTTACTTTCTATGTGGTCTTATATTCAAGTGTACTCTGTCTCCCTAGCAGTGCATGTATATCCACATGGGAGAACCAGGGTAAGATCTTTCTCTTGAGCATCCTGTGTAAGATGTCTTGTGTAGGGAGAATCAAAGCACACAGCTTTGATTCTTTTTATTTTCAGATTCTTTATATTGATTCGTTTTATTTTCAGATTCTTTACCATGGTCATATAATAGAGAAGAAGAGTGAGAGGGGCAGACTTTGTCAAAAAGTAGCATACCCTCTACATTCTCTGCATAGTTTGAAAATAAAATTTGCTGGTTTTGCAGTCTCTCTTCAAAAAGTAGCTCTGTTACTCTGTTCTTCCCTTTAATAATATCCTTTCTCGATTCCCATTTCTTTGAATGGTCACAAGTTCCAGAGGCAACACTACCTGGGTTTTGTTTCTTTGGATGAGAGATTCCTGAAACTTCTGATGTCTTTGTAATACTTGCTTCATTTACTATTTACTATTGCATCAGTAGAAGCAAAGAGACCTTCTAGGCAGCAGATCCATGTCCGTTGGCTAAAAATCCATTTCCATTGGTTAAAAATGACCAGATTATTTGCAGCACATGTAACATGTCATCAGACAAATCATCTGCATTTGACTTCTAGAGTGGAGAGTGCCTTCAAGTCATAGTTGGCTTATGGAAACCCCTGGTGGGGTTTTCATGGCAAGAGACTAACAGAGGTGGTTTGCCATTGCCTGCCTCTTCAGCCCTGGTCTTCGTTGGAAGTCTCCCATCCAATTACTAACCAAGGCTGACCCTGCTTAGCTTCTGAGATCAGATGAGATCAGGCTCACCTTCTAAACTGTGCTGAATCTTTGCAGGCATCTGACGACTTCTTTAAATAATCACTACTTTCATATGAAACTGACTGAAACTTACATATGAAACTGAACTGGTACACCCGTAGTTTGATGAAATTGATCAAACTACGGGTGTACCAAAGGCAATAGCACCCATCCTGCCAGCAGCTCTCAGGGGTCTCATGTCTTTTGTATCACCTACTACCAGGACTCTTTAACTAGAAATGCCAGAGATTGAACCTGGGACCTTCTGCATGTCGAGCAGATGCCCCCTTACAAGTGCATACAACTGCTGGCTCCATGCTTTCCCTTAAAACTTCAAACTCTTTTCACTTTTTGGCTGCCTCGTAATTCTCATGTCTTCATTTGTTTTTTATCTTTTAACCTCTGCAGTAGTAGGAATTGCCTTGTGGTTTTAAAACTTTTAACTTCCCCACCCTTCATCATAGCACCATCTGGGAAACAATAGGAAGGGAGGGAACAGGGGATGTTTGAGCAACATGGCTTCTTTTGTGAAAAGATGAAGTTTCAGTAATCATACTTAGCCCTGTATCATAGAAATAAGGATAACCTGGTGGTGGAGAAGGCCCTCAAATCATAGCTGACTTATGGCGACCCCTGGTGGATTTTTCATGGCAAGAGACTAATAGAGGTGGTTTGCCATTGCCTGCCTTTGCAACACTGGTCTTTGCTGGAATCTCCTATCCATTTATTAACCAAGGCTGACCTTGGAGGTCTGCTATCCAATTACTAACCAAGGCTGATCCTGATTAGCTTCTGAAATCAGATGAGATCAGACTCACCTGATCAGGGTACCTAGCCTCCCAAACAAAGTTGAGGGGGTTTTTTTGTTTACCATGTCAAAGCCATAACCTATCAATTATTCTCATCCCCAGAAGCTGGTGGACTTGAGAGTGTTAAAAAGCGAAAGTTGTCCTACAGGACTGGCTCACTTAACAGTGCTCCAAACTTTTGTACATGTAGGTGATTAATAGTTTGTGATGATAGTAAAAGTAGATGATTTCAGTGTCACGTCCATGGTGCAAGGTGATTTAGCAACTCTCTCTGTTAGCGTTGCCATTTACTGATTTTTGTATTAACCTTAAGGTTATGTTAACTTGTAAAGAAGCATTAACATTTTTGGTTAAGTGCTGACTTGAATGAAGGGGGTTAAAAAAAAGGTCACTGTGATTCTTTCTTTGTAATGATAAATGGAGAAAGACAGAACCCACTCACAGGTGCTAGTGCAAATGCATTAATGATTTTTTTTTATTTCTTTTTTTTTTGAACAGCAGCAATTAGATAAACTTGAAATGGACGGCTATAATTCTCAAGGTTGAATCTGATTAATAAAGTGAGTGATAGCTTGCTGATTCTAAAATAAAAAGCTAAATAAATGCATGTTGCCATGTTCGGCAATAAAATAATAAGCACTTTGCAGTAAGTGTGATTGGCATAAAACAATGAAAAGGGTAACATCAGATTTGTTCAGGAAACAGCTAACAGTCAAATCTGCAGAGCAAAATGGCTTTTCAACAAATGTATCCGCAGTTTGAATCTGCTGAGATAGGATGACAGAGTTTCTAACGAATTATTCATGTCATACTTAAATTATGTGCTATCTAGTGCCGCAACTGCATATTTATTTAATCAAAGCAGGATCATTATTTGACAATTACTTTTACAAAGTTCCATAAAACCTGCTAGATAATATTTGTCCAATTGTATTAGCTAAGCTGTACAAGCAAATGATAATCCTATACAGCTGTCCTGGAGACTAAAGAATCTAGAAAAGTTTGCCATACAAGAAAATGGTGCGGCTTGAAGCTGAGGAGGTTATTAAAGTTTAACTAATCTCCAATTTGAGGTAGAATTCTATTTGACGGAATATGCCAAAGACTGCAAAGAGAAAAGGGTTGGAAAATATAAATGGTTCAATTTTCAGGAGGCTTTCATAAACACCTCAAGGACGGTTGTGACATATGGTCTGCCATCTTCACAGTTACACCCCGCCCCCCGCCCCCGCCCCCATTCTTATAGGTTTATTCTTCAAGAGTTGGCTCCTGGATGAGGGCCCTTATAGTTCTTTCAGTCTTGATAAATTAACTGACAGACATTTGAGAGAATTGATATTCACCACCCCCTTCTTCTTTGCTCCCTCTGGAATATATGTCTACTGAGAGCTGAACTTGATGAGACTTTTGACACAAGGAGGACATGAGTCGGTTTCCCGCAAGTTTCCACAGGAAGTGTAGTAAGAAATAACCGCTCTCAGGGAGAAGAGGAAGTGAGTCTAGGCATCTCGTCTAGGCCGCTCAGCTCCCTCTTGCCGCCACTGGCACACTCGGCTCCCTCAAGTTATAGGCTATCAAGGTACTAAATTCATGAGAGAACAGACATGTTAATAATAATAATATAACGTTCAATTTATATACTGCCCTTCAGGACAACTTAATGCCCACTCAGAGCAGTTTACAAAGTGTGTTATTATTATCCTCACAGCAATCACCATGTGAGGTAGATGGGGCTGAAAGAGCTCTGAGAGAGTTGTGACTGACCCAAGGTCACCCAGCTGGCTTCAAGTGGAGGAGTGGGGAATAAAACCTGGCTCCCCCAATTAGAGTCCTGCTGCTCTTAACTACTGCACCAAATTGCATAGTGTTTATAACAATCAGTGATTGGAAAGAACATTTGGAAAGCCAGTTTGATGTAGTGGTTAAGAGTGGTGGGACTCTAATCTGGAGAACTGGGTTTGATTCCCCACTCCTCCACCTGAAGCCAGCTGGGTGACTTTGGTTCAGTCACAGCTACTAGGAGCTCTCTCAGCCCCACTCACCTCACAGGGTGTTTGTTGTGAGGATAATAATGACATACTTTGTAAACTGCTCTGAGTGGACATTAAGTTGTCCTGAAGGGTGGTATATAAATCAGATGTTGTTGTTATCATCATCATCATCATCATCATCATCATCACCTTGAAGTATTTGTGGAAGATATCCAGAGAAGTCTGCAGAACTCTGGAGTAGTCTTCCTGCATTTTCTAGCTTGACTGTTTCTTTGAGTGTTTTGACCTTGATTAAAATGTTGGAAGTTTTATCTTCTACTTCAGTTGTTACATCCCCAAATGGAATAAAGCATTCAGAGTTGTCAATGCAGCCTGTTGTCTTACAATGAAAACGACTCGGCTTTCCAAGTGAGAAGCTTTAGTTTCAATAGTGCACACATGCTGTCCTGACACCAGGATGGCCATTCTTTACTTGGTTGTTAAATTATGGCACAAACACTTCTCATTGATCGCAATTTTAAAGCCACTTCGAGGCCCAGTTTTTGCCCCATGGTTTCACTGTGCCTGTACAATTGAGGAGAATAGCTTCTGTGATGGGTACTATTAAAGCCATTGTATTCCTGTGAGGTAGAATCTAAGTCTCTGCTGAAGCTATTCCACTTGTCTAAAATGTCGGCATTTCTTGCCAAGGGAATTATGTAGCCTCCTATGATGTAAAACTGCAGTTCACAAGATGCCACACAGCATCTATTTGTCCTTAGAGGATTGCTCGTAGCTATGTGTATTTTAACCGTCTCTAGTTAGAGACAGACAGTGTGTAAAGAGTCATTCATTTCGAGCTTCCCTGAAGGTTGATCATTAAAGAATCATCCTCAAATTGTCCAGGATCAAGAGCTAAGGAGCTTTGCCATCGCTGCTATTTCTTACGATTATTTCTTTATGCACTTGAGTTTTTGGCCAGCAGATTGGTCATTCACACGATTTTGTCACTGAAGACACTTACAGAGTGCAGGTTTTATTATGGTCCACATTAAATTATCTCTGTATATACCCTCCTTCAGTTAATGAGCAGGAGTTTTAGAAATAAATAGAGACCCATTGTAAAACTTGCAACTCAGAAGCCATTTTATCTGGGAGGTTTTGATCAAAATCTGCTTCTTTGAAGTTTGCCCACAGTTCCACTTCAAAGGGAAAATCCTGTTTTCAAAAACCATGGGTTATACTGAGATTCAGTTCTTCACATTACTTCCCTTATTCAGTTTTTTGTGTAATACCACTCCCAATCTTTACCTAAGTGCATTGTGCCATAATTCTGACCTTTTTGATGCTATGTAATAGCACTAAATTTATTCTACAGTATAATAATAATATTTAATTTATATACCACCCTTCAGGATAACTTAATACCTACTCAGAGCAGTTTACAAAATGTGTATTATTATCCTCACAACAATCACCCTGTGAGGTGGGTGGGGCTGAGAGCGCTCCAGAGAGCTGTGACTGACCCAAGGTCACCCAGCTGGCTTCAAGCGGAGGAGTGGGGAATCAAACCCAGTTCTCCAGATTAGAGCCCTGCTACTCCTAACCACGACACCAAACTGACGAACTAAGGGTCAAATTATGCCACGAAATAAGCTTCTAAACCAGTGGTTTTCACTCCACAGCTCGCAGAGAGCCACATTTACAATCGCCATCTACAGAAAAAGTCACATGACTTGTGTCCCATTCTGCCACACATACACATGAAGCATGAACTGGTATCTGAAGAAGTGCACTGTGACTCACAAAAGCTCCTACCCTACCAAAAATGTTGTTAGTCTTATAGGTTCTACTGGACTCTTGCTCTTTTTCACTGCTACAGACTAACACAGCTACCCATCTTGAACTATATAAGATATATCTTTTAATATATATATGTAACTATCATTATATAACTTTTTAATTACCAGAGAACCTCTGCACACGTAGGATTGTCTCTCCCCACCATTCCTGAACCTTGGCTAGCCCTTGTGTAACTACAGTGAGTTCCCTCGCTGCCTTCCCATTCACTGCTCAACATGAGGCACAGCAGGTCAGGGGAAAGGGTGGGATTGCTGAGATGCCCAGAGGCATGCCAGCTGGCCATGGAAAAAGAGGTGTAAAACCACCCCCACCCCCACTGTGGCCGGCCTCCTCTTTCCCAGGTGGATGTCATAGCGATTCTACTCTGCCTTCTTTGGAGCCATCTTGCTGTTCTCCTAGCATCCGTCTAGGTGCTGGGATGAGGGTGTACTGACTGAGAAGGGATTGTTGGAGAGGATGAACCCTTTAGGTGCCACTTTGGGGAATGATACTCCAAAGTGGCACAAGCGGCACGTGAAAGAGCCACATCTGCATTTACAGGAGTATCGTTAATCTATGCAATGGGCCGTCGAACCCGTTGGCCATTCCATTTTCGAGACAGTGGTCTGATAAGTGGAAGGTCAGGTACAGTGGCCGAAATTGCTCATTTCTTAATTATGTCGCTTCTTTTGGTTTATTTTATATTAATCCAACAGAATCTTAAGAATTCCAATAAATAGAAGTTAGGGTTTTGAGAAGCTGTAAAGAAGGTAGAAATTTACCAGGAGAAAAGATGGGTATCTATTTGAAGTGTATTTTGTTGGGAAGAGATTTTTAAATTGGGAGTCTGGACGGGTTTCCCATTTCTTTCCCTGTGCCTTTTTTTAAACCAGCATTAACCAAAGATTTGATCAGTAACATATACCTATATTTAAAAAAAAAAAGAATTGGAAATACACGTTATCTTTCAGCTATCTGAATTTAAAAATCAAGGTCATGTGGCGGGGTGGGGGGGCATTTGGCCTGGTCTTCAAGTTCAAAGAGGGCTTTACATTTAGATTTACTTATTTTTTTTGGTGTTTAGTAAGTTTCACAACTTTTTTCTATGTGCATCATGTGTCATCATGGGACTTCAAAATCTGGAAGCAGCTTGGGCTTTTCTGGACCTCTTAGAGGGCCTGTGTAAAAGAATAATAAAGAGTCCAGTAGCACTTTTAAGACTAACCAACTTTATTATAGCATAAGCTATTGAGAACCACAGCTCTCCTCATCAGATTCATCTGATGAAAAGAGCTGTGGTTCTCGAAAGCTTAGTCTTAATCAACTTTATTGGACTCTTTACTATTGTGCTACTACAGACTAACACAGCTAACTCCTCTGGATCTATGTAAAAGAATAGGAACTCTTTACTTTGCAGAAGTCCATACTGCTCTGAGCATGAACCCGTATTGGAAGGAGGTAAGCTCAGAATGATTATTCCTGCAAAGACTTTGAACCAAACCCATTAATCATCTTCTGTACCTTCCAGCTTTTTTGAGATATGGCAACCAGAACTGTACACAGTATTCCAAATGAGGCTGTACCATAGCTCTGTTTAATTACAATAGTGGCTATTTTATTTTCAGTCCCTTTCCTAATAATGCCCAGTGTGGAGTTTGCCTTTTTCCCTGCTGCCACACACTAAGTCAACATTTTTATCAAGCTATCCACTACAACCCGAAGATCTCTTTTAATTTTGGTTTCAGCCAGTTCAGACTTCATCAGCATATAATGTTAGGAGTTTTTGTTCCAGTGAGTATCAACTTACGCTTACCAACCCCGAACTTCACCTTTTGCTACCTAAGTGCCCAAGGTCACACTTTCCCTCAATAAGGGCATTGCTGTATGTATAATCTTGTAATAGCAGCACTGTGCCTGTATCTTTAGGGGGCCCCGAATTTTGTCCCCCTACCCTCCTCCCCATTTTGGCAGTCCTATATTTAAGCCTCCTAATCTGTGTTCAATAGATTATGCTCAGGAAAAAGTTTATGAAGCACTAGTAAAAAGAGTTGTGATTAAAAAAAAAGAGTGAATTAGTTTGAAGAGTGTATTTTATTCTACTTCTTACCCCCTACAATGGAGATTCAAGAGGTTGAGATGCACAGCTATCTGGCAGTCTTGTATCCAGGCATTTCTAAGAAGTTAAGTACTTTCTCATCAGAAGCTAAAACAGTGTTTAACTTTTTGAATAAGGTCACTCTTTATTCAAAAGCATTATTCTGCTTCTGACATGTGCCTCATCTGGTGGATAAATAAGGGCGGATGAATGAGTGTATCCCACCACTGTACCCTAGGACCTGTAGACTGAGGTGAGTTAAATCACTATTATAGCAGGATTTCTCTCCCATTCTCCTACCCAGCTCTCATTATACCCATATGTGCTGAGCCCAATGACTGGTGCACCATTGAATCAGAGATGGAGCCGTTACCTTGAAATGCTCAGAGTACACATGCAAGCTCTGTTCACACATGCGCTCCCAGACTTCTTTGTCAAAGGATCGTTTGTCTGTGCTCGAAATGAGCACGACCTTGGATAATACCTCAGGGAGGGGCTTGGAGCGGTAGACAGTAAGGGAGACAATACTTAACTTTTAATCTTTATGGAACATGTAAAATTAATGGAAGGAGAAGCAGGGAAAATCAGATTGAAAGAGCAATATAAAATACTAAAATGTGGGGAATTACTGAACCGCAAATAGCCAGATGGCATACATAAATCACGCAAGCATTTGGGGAATAAGCAACAACAAGAAAATCAGAAGATTCCTAGTGGACGCTGTCCCCATTGTGCTAGATATTCCTCCCTCAGGCTGGTCCACCCATCATGTTGTTATAAGCTTACAGTTCTTGAACATAATGTGTCTCTAGAGAGAGGAGGGGGGCAGATTGGAGGACAAGGGATGCAGGTTCTCTCTGAAGGGATGGGACTTGAGGAAAAGGAAGGGTGAGAGGCTTAAAGAAGCAGAGCAGAAGGTTCCATACATTGTCTGATCCAGAAATAATGCAGATGAAGAAGTCCAAAGTAGCAGGGGACAAGAGCCCAGGTAAAGATGGGGCCCAGTGATTTCCATGGTGGAGGAGCAATCCTTGGGGATCCGATTGAACCTAATTTCTCCCTTGCTGGGATGCTATTTTTATCCTATTTTCCCTTGGGCATTTTCCACTGGGGCCAAATAATCTTGGTGACATGTCTGGAACCTTTCTGTCATTGGGCCAAGTTTCCAGAATTATGTCCATGACTGAGGGGTTTTGAGGTGCTCTCTGGTTGGAGGAATAGCAGAATGCTTGATCAGGGGAAAGTCAGAATCCTGGCTGGTTTGGATTTTTGTAATGGGAAAGCAAAAGATGGCCAAAAATGGTTATAAGGAAGGAAGAAGAATTGATAAGTGCCAGGTGAGACAATGGGGAAGATGGGATAACTGAATTTTGTGGGTGTGATTATTGAGTTACCTGAATCATAGAATCATAGAGTTGGAAGGAGCCATACAGACCATCTAGTCCAACCCCCTGCCCAGTGCAGGATCAGCCTAAAGCATCTCTGACAAGTATTCATCCAGCCTCTTCTTGAAAACTGCCAGTGAAGGGGAGCTCACCACCTCCCTAGGCAGCTGATTCCACTTTTGAACTACTCTGACCGTGAAAAAGTTTTTCCTAATATCCAGCCGGTACCTTTGTGCATGTAGTTTTAGCCCATTGCTTCGGGTCCTACCCTCTGCTGCCAACTGGAACAGCTCCTTGCCCTCCTCTAAATGACAGCCTTTCAAATATTTAAAGAGAGCAATCATGTCCCCCCTCAACCTCCTCTTCTCCAAACTAAACATTCCCAAGGCCCTCAGCCTTACCTCATAGGGCTCAGTCTCCAGACCCCTGATCATTCTCGTTGCTCTCCTCTGCACCCTCTTGATTTTGTCCACATCCTTTTTGAAGTGAGGCCTCCAGAACTGCACACAATACTCCAGGTGTGGCCTGACCAAGGCAGTATAGAGAGGGGCTATGACCGCCTGCGATTTCGACGCTATGGCCCCTTTGATACAACCCAAGACTGAGTTTGCCTTTTTTGCCACCGCATCACACTGACTGCTTATATTTAGTTTACAGTCCACTCTTACCCCAAGATCCCTTTCACATATACTACTGCCCAGAAGTGTATCCCCCATCCAGTATTTGTGGTTCCCATTTTTGTGACCCAGATGTAATACTGTGCACTGGTCTTTGTTGAATTGCATCCTGTTCACAGCTGCCCACTTCTCCAGAGTATTCAGGTCTTGTTGAATTTTAATTCTATCTTCCTGGGTGTTTGCTACTCCTCCCAAATTGGTATCATCAGCAAATTTATTGAGAAGCCCTTCCACTCCTTCATCCAGATCATTGATAAAAATATTGAAAAGTACCGGGCCCAAAACCGAGGCCCGGTACTTTTTTTTTTTTTATAATATTTTTTATTTTTCAATATCTAACATACAAAACTACTACATACATACATAACCTACAAAACAGTAACTACAAAAGACTACAATAGCACAAGGGATGGGAAGGAAAGGAGAAAAAAGAGAAAGGGAAGGGGGGGTGGAAAAAAAGGGGAAGGTAACCTACAAACACTAAACACTACGTTTCAATGCTTTCCCTTCATACTGCCACAGTAAAAAAATAGCTTAATAAGATAGTGACGGAGTGGTTGATCATACAAATTACAAATTACAGTTCAAATTAAATCTTTTTCCCTCCCCTGGGCCTTGGGCGCAATTCCCTCTGCGCAGCTACCGCCGGAGCGCTCATTGCCTCCCCCCTCCCTTCAGGCTTCGGATCCTCTTCTTTTTGCCTGGTATCTGGTCCAAATTCTGGATTTATATCCACAAAATCCCTTAGCTGATCTTCCGAATTAATCTTGTAAGCTTGATCTTTATAACTAAACCCGATTCCTTCTGGGAGTAGCCATTTGTACTTTATGTCCCGTTCCCTCAAAAGAGCTGCCAACATCTTGTACTTAAATCTTTTCTTCCGCACTAAAAATGGAACGTCCTTCAATATCTTGACTTTATTTCCCAGAAAGTCCAATTCCGCATTGTATGAATTATATAGGATACTGTCCCGGACCCTCCTAGATGAAAACTCGATAACAATCTCGCGAGGCAGTTGCCGCTTCGTTGCATATTTTGAAGATTCCCGACGGACTCCCAAAATGGCGCTTTTCACTTCTTCTTTAGTTGCCCTCGCGGGTGTCGCTAAAAGTTCCGAGGCGAGATCCCATAAATCCTCTTTTTCCTCCTCCTTGACATTCTGGAGACGCAAAATGGTTTGTGTTCGCTCCACTTGCAGTCCGATCAGCTGGTTTTCCACCAACTTTAATTCCCTGTTCGTTGCTCTCGTAAGTGACGCACTTTCCCGGGCAGACTTCTCTGCCCCCCCCCGCTGCTTCTTTAATGGCTTTCACATCGCTTTCAATTAAGCCCACCCTTTGATCTGTTTCATTCAGCTTGTCAACAAAGGGTTTTATGGCTTCCATAACCGCTCTTTTAACCAGTTCTTCAAGCATCTCGCCCCTCTGCAAGGCCGCCGTAACTGACTTGCCAAGAGAAGGTCTCTGCTTTCTCGCTGCCATTTTAGGGGGGGGGAACCGCCAATCTTCCGAGACTCTATGAGGGGGAAAAAATCCGAGTCTTCTAACCTTCAGACCCCACCACTCCTCACAGCGCTTGTAGTAACAGAAGGGATTCGCTTACTTGCAGGCTTTTCGCCTAATCCTGCTCCTTGCCGTTTTCCATAGCCCGGCAGCACACTGGGTGCTGCGCTCGTCTGCCGGCCTCCATAGGGACAAATGGGCGATTTACCCCCTGCCTCGATCTGTCAGAGGGCTCTTCCCGCCGCGTCCCGGACTCAGACTCCCTGCCTGAGAGTCTAGGGGCTAACCTTTGCAGATCAGCCGCCCGGCCAGGCGGCTCGGCCGCTTCCTCTCGGACCTGCCGAGAGGAGCGTCCGACATGGCTGCAAAAACGAAACTGAATCACCGAGGCCCGGTACTGAATGGCAAGGCCAAATACCAATGGCTGAGCAATGGACGATAGCCCTGGCTTCACCTGTGATGGAGGCTATACTATAAGACAGATTTCTAGGTGGTGACCCTAGGAGGTGGATCATTGTTCTACAAACCTCAACCATTAATTATGGCCTGAACTTTCATGAAGCCAAAGAATAGAGAGCCAGTTTGATGTAGTGGTTAAGAGCACTGGACTCTAATTGGGGGAGCCAGGTTTGATCCCAACTCCTCCGCTTGAAGCCAGCTGGGTGACCTTGGGCTAGTCACAGATTTCTGGAGCTCTCTCAGCCCCACCCACGTCACAAGGTGTTTTGTTGTGGGGATAATAATAACATACTTTGTAAACCACTCTGAGAGGGTGTTAAGTTGTCCTGAAGGGCAGTATATAAATATATTATTATTATTAATATTATTATTAATATTATCATTACTATTATTATTAACTTGTCTGTTTTCTCATGAATTTTATACCTTGATAGCCTGTAACGTGATCTTAATTTCTCAGCTTTATTTTTAAACAAGAATTTCTCCCGCAGTTCCTGAATGAGAAGTCATAGAGGTGACCGAAAAACATGGTTCCTCCTGACCCAAGGCGGCTTTTGAAATTTCATATAAGAGATTCTAAAAGTTGCCTCTTTTGAAAGTTAGGATGAGAAAAGGAAAGGTTTAGTTGGCCCTGTAACGTAACTTTACATCCAGCATGGTTACATGAGTCTTTCTAACTTGTAGAGATCTCATCCTCTGCTTGTACACGTGGAGGTGTTTGTTCCACAATCAGCTTTCCTGATACCTCATTGTTTTTCTTACCAGGGCCATTGACTGGTGTTTTTACACTAGGATTTGCTTCTCTGGAAGCCGGCCTGGAAGGTTCAAGCTCCATCTGCTTCCTCTATGGTGGCTAATATTTTAATCTGGCATCCAGTTAAAAAGGAAAATGGAAAACCCATTTTTTTCTACTTCTCTACAGATTTGGCGTGCTGGCCTTTCAAAAGTGGCTGCCCACTAGGTTATTTCAGATGCATGTCTTTGTTCAAGAACAGTTATAAAACTGGAAAGATCTCCTTTCTGGGCCTTACAATAGCGATCTTAAAAGGATGAACTCACAATAAGACCCAGTTAATCATTCTTCATTTAAACATTCCCAGCATCTCTTCATGAGTTTCAAAGTGACAAATGTTAAGAATGCTGGCTTATCTTTCATCTTAGTTTCGGGTCTCGTGCCACATCATGTTGTTTTCAAAGAATTATCTGCTAGCCTGTAAATCAATAATTCTCGTGCCACGGCTATTTGTGACACTAATAAACACTTTGGCAGTTTACATAGGCTGAAAATTTTATGCTGGAAGAAAAATGTAGCAGCTTGGTTTAGCTGGCTGCAAAATAGGAAGAGAGGAGAGGAAGGAAGCTTTCATTTTTCACTATGAACGCTGGCACTTTCCCACTTGCTTTCTTTGCATCCTAGCATTTTTTTTCCTGGTCCCCAAGGCCAAGCGAAAGACTCTGGAAGATCAGTGAACGAGCATTGGGAGTGGGTTTTTTTAAATTCTTAAATAGCAGTCCTGAGAGTAGGAAGATATTAACCTTTCCCCCTGTATATACACCATTTTTCTGTCTTCAAACAGGCCCTGGAGCTACTATCTGTTCCTATGGAGGAAACATACAGAGTACCTGTACATTGTCTGTACATTTTCCTTAGTGGGACAAATAGTAAGTCTGGGGGCAGTTTCAGACGAGGAAAATGATGTGGGGAAGGTTAACCCCCACCCCCCACCCCATGCTGTGCCCAGCACTCCAAAGCTGCTATTTAACAATAAAGGCTTCTTGAGAGATCCATTTATAAATCTGCCGTCTCATAAAGTAGGTGAGAGTGAGGTAGGAAAACACTGAGCCAGGTGTAATTGGGCTGCCAATTCAGCCACTGTCTTTTCTGTGTTGATCAGCTGCTTTCAATCTGGGCACAGAGAAAGAAATTAGGACTTGGGGCAAGATAGCAACTGTAATGTAGAAATGAAATTCTGCCATTCACTACTTTCATAACTATAAAATGTCAGTGGCCGTTTTCACATGGCCACGCGCTTGGAAGATAGCGCAAAACTCATGGCATAAAAGCGTCTTCCTAGCGTGATTTCCTGTCATAATCCCGTTTAATGGCCCTTTTTCTGACGTCATTGGGCCATTAAAGGGCATCATGCCGGGAGATCATGCTAGGAAGATGCTTCATGCTGTGAGTTTGTGTGATCTCCCGGGGTGCATGTGAAAACGGCCAGTATATCCTACTCAGAATGAATGAACAGACAACCTAAACTCCATCAACATGCTAGCTGTATCTGAAGAAGTGAGCTGAGAGAGCTCTGAGAGAGCTGTGACTGACCCAAGGTCACCCAGCTGGCTTCAAGCAGAGGAGTAGAGAATCAAACCCCGTTTTCCAGATTACAGTCCTGCCTATCTTAACCACTACAAGTAACTGGCGAACTAAGCATCAAACTATATCACAAAATAAGCTTCTAAATCAGTAGTATTCACAACTCACAGAGAGCCAAATTTACAATTGCCATCTACAGAAAGTCACAGGACCTGTGTGCCATTCCGCCAAAACATACACATACAACACATACAACTGATATCTGCAGAAGTGAGCTGGGACTCACGGAAGTTCATACCCTACCACAAATTTTGTTAGTCTTAGGTCACTTCCGCATGTTCCTTTTTTTCGGACTTTCTCCATCCTGAAGCCGAGTCTTCCCAACCCGCTTTCATAACTCACCTTCCATATGCAGCGTCCTCGTGCATTTCTTGTGCGTGTTTGTAGCAGAAGGAAAAAAGGTCCCAAAACAGAAAGCATGTTCTTTCTGCACCTCGTCACAAATGACATTAGTGCATTCCCACCCAACTTCCCTTCTTCTTTTTTTTTTGAACACATGCGGGATTGCACTATATCGTTGTCCTGTCTTTCAGTTTCTGGAGAAACTGAGCATGCGTAGTACTCTGTTCTCTACCGTTGATATCCCAAAGTTTTAAATGCAAAAGTGTTTAATAAGTATGTGAACGGTAGAGTAGCGCAATTGCACAATTTCATATCCTACTATATAAAAGGCAAACCATGTTCCCTAGCACTCACTCATCCCTGTGGAGGCACATTATGCAGGAATAAGAAGCGAGTGAGAGGCAAATGGTTTGCCTCTCCCCTGCCTCCTTGGGGCCCCCAGAGGCCTGGAAGAGCTCAGCACAGGCTGCAGAAAGGCTCAGTGCGGTGGCGAGGCCCTCCCCAAGTCCCACAGCAGCGGGGGTGGTGCTTCCCACTGTCTCCGTGGGGTCTTGGGAGGGCTGGGCACAAGCCAAGTGGTGGCAGAGGGATCAGAGGAGGAGGGAGCCCCTGCTCTCTTCCCCATCGCCTCTTGACTGATGCCGCGGGGAGAAGTGCGGGGGTGGGGGGAAGCGCTGCTAGGAGCTGTTATATTTTCCAAAACAACAGGCTTTAATGCTAGTTTGAAATAAAATCAGAAATGGCATTCTGTTCCCAATGTTGTTCCTAAACTGATAGTCTGATTGCTGAGTGATCCAATGTAGCAAGCACTGCATCGTAATAGCAGAAGGACCATTTATAAAGTAAAAAGTGGGGGGGAGGACTTATATGCGAGCCAAACACTTGTGTGGGAGGGGTAATGGTAAGAGGAGAGGTTGGAGATTTGTGGGAGGACACTTCAAAAGCACAAAAAAGCCTCCAGATGCATTGATATATTAGATAATCATGCAAAAAAAGCGGCATCAAAAAATGAAAATGGAACAAAACAAGTTTCACAAAAAACGCTCAAAACCTGAGATCATGATGACCTACTCACACATGGGAAACGTTGACGTGTGTAATGAGTGAGATAACTAGCCAAACTTCTGTTAGCAGGCCATCTCATTAAGGACGCGTGGAAGCGACCTTATAGGTGCTACTGGACTCTTGCTCTTTTCTACTGCTACAGACAGACTAACATGGCTACCCATCTTGATCCATCCAGTTATTTCTAGGAAAAATTATTCCATCAATTTAATCTTTTATGAGGTAGATTACACAAAGGCTGTACCTAAAATGCAGATTGTGGTGTGGTGCTTTTATTCTTTACCATTTATTTGCCTTTGCTTATAGACCTTGATCAATTTTCTTTCCCCGTGCCTTCTATATGCCAAAGAAGGGATAGAGCCAACCCTGTGGTGCAAAAGCAGGCTTTGAATTTGATGTGATCTAAATCTTTTAGGAGAAATGTCCCATTGCAGTTTTGGCCAATGTCTGGGATAGCACAGTTGTGACAACTTTATCTGCCATGAAAGTGTTCTCACATAAGAAACAAATCCTGAAATCACAAAAGAAACTCCATTTATCATGAGGGAAATAGGCTCACCAAAGCATTGGACCACAAAAATCGGCATATTCAGCAAGTAAAAAGGCAAGGGCAAGCAAAAAGACAGGCTAGCTTGATACAACAGGTGACAAAACCAGGATTTCTGTCAGCGTTCATGGGCCTGTCACTTGCAGTGATGGATTGCAATTTGAGGTCAGGAATTTTGTCTCTCTGGAACAAAGTTCAAATGGAACCATACTGATACATAATCTATGTTAACTTTACACACAGTAACTTACGTTTTTATTGTAGGTATTGCATGGACAACACACCACCAACGCATTTTAAACTGCCCGTGTGCCTATCCAAACACTTATAATCACCAGCTGTGAACATTTAGGATGTGGTGGGATGAAAATCCAGGTGAATAATACCACAAATCCTAAAATGTATTTCTCAGAGTTGTGTGACATCACATAGCATCACTTTTCTTAAGATTGTTTGCTGTAATCAGAAATCCCCACCCCATAGAAAGAGCCTCTTAAAGTAATAAGCACACTAACAGGATGCCAAAATGTTGTTGGCAGCCAATGTTTTCTGTTAAAGATTGTTGCCACCAGGGCTTTTTTTCTGGGAAAAGAGGTGGTGGAACTCAGTGGGTTGCCCTTAGAGAAAATGGTCAGATGGCTGGTGGCCCCACCCCCTGATCTCCAGACAGAGGGGGGTTGAGATTGCCCTCCGCGCCGCTGAGCAGCGTGGAGGTCAATCTAAACTCCCCTCTGTCTGGAGATCAAGGGGCGGGGCCTCCAGCCATGTGACCATTTTCAAGAGGTTCCTGAACTCCGTTCCTCCGTGTTCCCCTTGAAAAAAAGCCCTGGTTGCCACCATTAAGAATTGTCTGTGTGTATTCCTTTATTACAAAAACACAAATTGGACATTTTGTCCACTTAAGTTTTCCTTATCTGCCCCCCCCCTTTCTAATTTGAAGTCATTGATTCTCTTTTTAAAAGGGTGTTTTTTATTTGGTATATACCTTTTAAAATGTGTTTTTTTATTATTGTATCTGTGGAAAAATATATGGACATGCTTAGCTAGCGATAGATCAAATAAAGAAAATGCCATCAAAAATTTAAGCAGTTTCCATGCACTGAATTTTCTGGGTCAAGTGAGCCTTAATAGATATTTCTTCTGTATCTTCAGATTACAAGTACTTGTAAACGTGGGGGAAGTATTCTACATGAACAGTGGGAAACTGTTTTAAGCTTCCTTTCAAAAGAGTTGTTTGTTGTCATTTCCCATCAATTTATCTGTAAATAATGTCTAGGCAGAATGTTTGTGTGGCTTTGCTGGAAAGCTAAAATCCCCAGATTAAGACATCTTTAAAAGGATTCACTCAGGTGTCCTGTAATACGCTGTCAGTAACAAGTTGTATTATCCATGTAAATGTTTCTTTTAGTTGTTTGGTGTGGTTAGTTTGCAGTCCCTATCTGTAAAGCTTGGATGGCCACAGTACTTTTGTGTCAACACAGAAAAAAACATTTTTTATATATAAATTGCGTTTGCAGAATAAGTGGGGCCTGATCCTTTCCAGCTGCCATACATGTATTCTGATAAAAAAATTATAAATAGTCCACACAAGAACCTTTCAAAGCTTATTCAAGACATGTTATTTATAGATTCAGGTGTCAGGTCCTAAATAAAAAATATAAGAAGCATCCACAAGAGAGGGAAATTACTTTGGGGGGCAGAACAGCTTGGCAATGTGTCCTTTATCCCAACATGACCTGTTACAAGTTTTTTCTTGAATTTTTCCTTCCATTTCCCTGCTGAGCTTCATGGAATTCCATACTGGGAAGAAAATACACCCACTGGACTGGTACAACAGGATTTGAGTCCGGTGGAATCTTAGAGACCAACAAGATTTTCAGAGTATAAGCTTTCAAGAGTTAGAGATCTCTTCTTCAGACATAAGTAGCCAAAGGCTCGTAGATTTCCATTCCAACTCATCTCTGAAGAAGGGAGCTCTGACTCTCGAAAGCTTACACTCTGAAAATCTTGTTTGTCTCTAAGGTGCCACTGGACTTAAATCCTACTGTTCTACTGCAGACCAACACAGCTACCCACCTAAACCATCCAATTGGATTAGTGTTTTTCCTCAAGAGCAGAGAATAGAAATATATGCTGTCTTAAAACTTTAATCAAGGATGAAAAGGAATGAAACAAGCTGTCCTTGTAACCATTCGATAGAACTGTGTATTATATGTTCAAGAACTGCAGTATAGTGACATCCAATAACCCTCCTGGGACAGTATGACACTGGGATATGTTTGTGGCTAACAGGTTACAAAGAGGAGGCTTTCAGTTCCTAAAATAAACAGGGTCAGCATAGGTATACCATAGTATTTCCCAGAGGAACCATTTAAATATTTTAACAAGAGAGCTGCGGAATGAGGAGAAAAATCCACCACTGACTTCCAGTGTATAACCACAGGTAAAAGATTGATTACTGTTCTGTTGGGTTCAGACGTTTTCAAATAATGATTTTTATTTCCAAGCTTCATCATGACATTGAAAATGTAAGCTGGTGTAATACCACCCAAATTTTACTAGCTGTCCATAACAAACCCAGTATACTATATTTCTTCATTCAGTTTTACACATATAACTTATAAAGTAGTCAGTTGTAGCTATTCATTTATGCATAAGCCGAGAACTATACATGACTTCACTGCCAGATGGGCTACTGTTACAGTACAATGTCCAGCAATGTTTTGATTGCACAATATGAGATTGTCTTAAAATTACAATGCTTGGTCTTAGCTATCATAGAACATTCAGGCACTGTGCCAGCCTAGGCAGGCAGCACCAGTTGACCAGACTTAACAGGAAACAGGCATGGCCAAAAGGCAGCATTCAGGAAGCTGGATGTGGCCCCTGACCAGGGAAGCTGGCTACATTCAAGTTGAAGCTTCAGGACCAGCCTGAGGGGCATGGGTACATGGGCACTTGACAAGGGCACTGTCAAGCAACCTGGGAAAATAGGGCTGTTCATCAGAGCAGCACCAGCACCAGTGACATCAGTCCTCTCTAGAAATTGGCAAAACCTACAGTTTTAACCATAGAATTTTCAGAGATACCTAGAGAGGCATGACATCACACCATCTGCCCAACAGCTGGTCCCCCACCATTGGACTAGCACAGCCACCCACCTAATTTATCCTCATGTAGTGGTTAGCATTTCAGAGTAGGGTGTAGGACACCCAGGTTTGAATCACCACTCTGCTGTGGAAGCTCACTGGGTGACTTTGAGCCAATCATACACTCTCATCCTAACCTACTTCACGTAGCTGTCATGAAGATAAAATGGAGGAATGAAAGCCACTTTGAGTCCCCATTGGGGAGACAGGAAGGGTATCAGTGAAGTAAGTAAAAATGATCTAAAAATCCAGAGTAGGCTGTCTCTCAGTCCCCTGATCATTCCAATCCACAGCACCTCTTCTGGACTGAGCTTGAGTTTATTGGATCATATCCAACCCATTACCATGTCCAGGTGCCAATCTAATCAGCAGGACCAATTTCTGGGTAAACAATTTCTTTTGCTTTTACCTTTAGACCAAAGGTTCTGTGTATCCTGAAGAACATCAAGTATTAACTAAATTCTTTTCTCCTTTTGATATCCTCCTTATTTAAATCCACATGATACTTAAAACAATTGTCTTTTTATGACCATTGATTGAGATTCCCAACAGTGTGATTTTGCATTCCCTCAAGTGTATGGATCTTGTGTTCCTCCAATCTAATGAGAATGCATCAAGCCCCCCCCCCCCAAAGCCTGCAGTACTATCATGTTCACAAATAGGTAAAGCGCAATCCCAATGAAACGGGTAAATTAACAAGCAAAATGATATGTATTAGCATACTAGGCACTTCCATATTTTGCAATGACACAAGGAAGAGGCTTGACACACATGTACCCAGAAAAGATTCCATCTAAGACCTGCTGTCGATGTGGCTGATGAAAACAACTTGACATTTAAGTATTTCAACTGCCAGTTTATCACATGAGTGGCTCCCATGATTAGTTTCTTAGCAGACTCTAACAAAGACAGAAGCAGAAGGAAGTCGTGTATTATACTAAGTAAGTGGCAAAGGAAATGTTGACATACACACATTTGCTGAGATGGTGTGAAGCTGTTTGTGATGGCAGGAAAACACCTTTCCGTAGTCCAATGAGAGCTGATAATGCAGATTTTTCCTAAACAAATGCTGATCTTTCCTCTGTGCACTTCTTGAAATATTTCTGCTTTCCATTTTCAAAATCAACCTACTACAATAAAAGTGCTGCACTGAAATTGAACGTACTGGACCACCGTAAACTACAACTGTCCTGACTTGGGTGGCCCAAATCTTGTCAGATTTGGCTAAGCAGGGTCTGGCTGAATTAGTATTTAGATGGGAGACCACCAGGGAAATCCAGGGTCACTACACAAAAATAGACAATGGTGAACCACCGCTGAAGTTTCTTGCCTTGAAAACCCTACAGGGTTGCCATATCAGCTGCAACTTGGCTATACTTTGCACTCACAAACTACAATGGGCATAAGTTTCTATCAGTGAGTGAAACATTCATTACTCAGATTTATTAGAACCCAATTCCAGTGGTGTAGCATAGGTTGCCAGCTCTCCAGGCAAGACAATTATGGTGTCTATGTGTTGCGCTCTCTCTCTTGTGCCCGTGCGCTCCCAGGCCCACGTGATGATGTCACAAGTGATGTCAGTGCACAGGGCACAGCAGCCCCCAGGAGCCCTCCCACACTTGGGGGAGGGGCTGATCTGAGCCAATTCAGACTGCTTGGCTCCCCGCCCCTTACCTGGCAGCAGGCCACCTTGGCACTCTGCTTGCCCTCCAGGCTGTCCAGCTGCTTGTGCAGAGAGTTGATGGCTCTGTGCAGGGCCTCGATCTCAGCCAAGTGGGACTGCAGCAAATGCCAGTACTCCACTGTCTCCTGGAGGATGCTGCGTACAGCCATGATCAGATCCAGTGACGCCTTTGGCAGAGAAAACTTGTATTGTTATGCTTAACCGTTAAGAGTACACTCCTGTTTTCTAAATTTAAACATATTGGTAGACCACAGATACTTTAGTTAAAAAGGAAAGTAGACCACGTAAAACTAAAGTCAACCCCCATATGCCTTAATGAGAGTTTCCTGCTAAATCACAGAATATGTCGATGTATTGTCGAAGGCTTTCACGGCCGGAGAACGATGGCTGTTGTGGGTTTTCCGGGCTGTATTGCCGTGGTCTTGGCATTGTAGTTCCTGACGTTTCGCCAGCAGCTGTGGCTGGCATCTTCAGAGGTGTAGCACCACCTCTTGGTGCTACACCTCTGAAGATGCCAGCCACAGCTGCTGGCGAAACGTCAGGAACTACAATGCCAAGACCACGGCAATACAGCCTGGAAAACCCACAACAGCCACAGAATATGTCTTTAGCAACTCAGAAAAACTGCCATAGACCAAAAAATTCTGGTGGAGGAATCTAAGCAGTTATTAGTAGATTCCAATAACACTTGTATTTTTCGCTCATAAAATTTTTGTGCAGTATATAACAAGTAGCAATTACTAAATGCATTAACCTTTGTATGCAGTGACAGCAAGCTTTGAAATGCTTGAATACACAATCATTTTAGCATACACACAGATGTTGGACATCATCAGCTGCTTCTGCCACTTACTTCTAAGATACCTTCGTCAGCTTTACAAAAGCGGTCTCCAGTCCTTCTCCAGACACTTTGCCAGAACATAGAATAGGATACATGACATAGATCGAGGCTGCCATACATATACCAATAGATATGCACAAACAAAACAAACAAAAAGAGATGGGTATCTCTTTGTTTTTGTGATAAATACCATCACAGGCCACATGCAGGAGTTAAGTAAACAATTTAACTGATGGCTTACATGTGCAGTTCCTTGCTAGGACAAATAAGATCCCTGTTTTAGGTTGGGAAATGGTACAAGGAGAGGTAGGAGCTTCTCTCCTGCACTGCAGTCGCAACAAGAACTGGGCCCCATTAGTACTTCTAAACTGAGTTGCAACAATTAAGTCACAACTGATGATCTCTGCGAATCCCCGTTAGGACCACATGTTATATGTAACTTGCAGTTTGGTCCTCATGTATTTTTATTACTTTTGAAAATCATTTCATAGCAAATCCTACAATATAAAAGACTAAGCATATTCAAGACAACTCCCTACCCTGGTGCGTCTCCAGAGGGCGCTGCCATGGAGAGAAGCCCAGAAGAAGCAGCAAAACCTCCAGAAAGCATGTTATGTTGGGAATCCCAGGCCAAAATCAGGTGCAGAGCAGGCGGCAATACCTGCTCCCCGCTTTCACCCAGCTGGGATCAGGAGTGGAGCAGGTGGCAATGCCCATCCCCCACCTTCACCCAGCTGGGATAAGGAGCAGAGCAGGTAGCAATGCCCACCCCCCACCTTCACCCTGTCAGGATCAGGCATGGAACAGGAGCCAATGCCCTCTCCCTCCTTCATCTAGCCAGGATCGGACACGCAGCAGGTAGTAATGCCCGCCTCCCTCCTTCACCCAGTCAGGATCAGGTGCAGAGGAGGTGCCGTGCCTGCCCCCCACCTTCATTCACCTGGGATCAGTGATGAAGGAGGAGGGAACGCCTACCTGCCCGCCCTCCCCTTTCTAGAGCCCCTTGTATTTTTTTCCCACAATGGGCTTTGTTGCTAGTGAAGAAATATAATACTTGCATGTGATAAAGCAAGGTACTGTATCTAATTCCCAACTTGGCCCCATCTGCAGATACTTAAATCTGTGGAGCAGGTCCACGTAGAGTGAAAGAACATTTTCCGGCATTGTTGGGTAACCCCAACGCCAGGCTTGCCATTAAAATGTGAAAATCCAGAAAAACATAAGGGAAATTGCCCCCCAAATAGTGGAATGTTGTCTGCAGTTGTGGAGACAATATTCCTCCACCGGAACAGCAGTGCCCACTCGCCTCACCACCTGTTAGAGAAGGACAGGAGCATCTGCTGCCATTGTCATTCCCCTCCGAGTGGTGGAGAGGAAGACAAATGAGCCCCCTTTGGTTGCTCTGAGCAGAAGGACAAAAGGGTAGGCTGGACACTGGGTTGGAAGGAGGCAGGACGGGGGGCAGGAACAGCAAGAGGGCAGGCGAGGCAAAGATGGTAGCAATGTAAGCAGGTAGGCAGGAAGATTGGGAGCCCTCACTGTCCCTACCCCCATGTCAGTCACTCCAACAGAGAAAGCAGCACTACAGGTGAGGGGCTGGCTAGCCAGCCAATGAGCAGCCGGGGAATGCAGTGCAGTAGGTAGGCTGGCAAGGCAACTGACATAGCACAGGAGGAGGCAAGGGTGGGGAGAAGGGGAAGCAACAGAAACAGGGAGGGTGGAGGGTGGAGGGTTTGGTGAGCAGAGCAAGCAAGAGGAAGCAGTGCAGGAGATAAATGGATAGGACCCTATGAGTCCGTGCAAATATAGTTTTAAAAGCAATGATTACTATATATAGAAACAATTCAAAATCATGTATTGGCTGTTAGAGACCACTGGGTGGAATGAACAGTAATAGAAAAGAAAGAAAGATAATCCAGTTTTTAAAAAGTATACCATGTACTGCAATTATAAGGTCAAGCTGTTTTAGAAGTGCCTCCCCATTAGCAAAAATAGGATTTAATGCTCCTGTTCAGAACAATCAAAGCAATGATCTATACATAATAATTTACAATCCTTGTATAACATTGCAATAGGCAGTCAGTTGGACAGGAACAAAAAATGACTAACAGCGTCAGTGTTTTGTCTAACGTTGAAAAGATGTAGCTTACTAGCCCTCTATAAAATAGATCAGTAACATTGGCTGCCTTCTGGGAAAAGTGGATAATAGAAAGCAGATCTCACTATATTTGTTAAAGGAAAATCTGAGAGCTACGATTTGCTTTTTAAAAACATTTGAAGTCAGACGCTATGAGATGCCTTAAAGTTCATTTCAAACAGGTAGCTATATTAGTTTGGTGTTTCAAAATAAAACAGAAGCCCAAACGACAAAATTTATTCCAACACAAACTTTTTCAGCCAGAGCTCATTTCATCAGCTGCTTTGGATGGACACTCAGATGAATTCTGAGCTCTAACTCACAGATGTTTGTGCTGGAATACAAGTTATTATTCAAAAATGTGCCAGTGCACTCCTGTTAGATTTGAAAACGAAAGCATTAAAACATATAACCCAAGTGCACATTGAAAGAGAAATAATTTTTAAAACGATCACACATTACATATGCATGACTAAAATTTTCTAACGATATTATGCTTTTGGAATTAGCAGTTTATGTTCCTGAATGCACCTAGTCAGATCCAATACTAGTGCAAGGACATGAGGATCTAAAGTGTATAATAAGGTTCATCTTTAGGTTTTCTGACAACAGAGTATAGCCATGCTGGAAAATTTGAGTATAAGTAAATTAACTATGCATGTTTTTTTCTTTTAATATAAACATTTTGAACATTATGGCAAAAAAGTAAAATGATACTATATAAATTTGTGTCTGTTATGTGCTGTTAAGTTGCTTCCAACTTATGGGGACCATATGAATGAACAGGGCTTTTTTTCTGGGAAAAGAGGTGGTGGAACTCAGTGGTGGAGCTCAGGGCTGCACAATAACGTCACTTTGGGTCAGCTGGAACAAGGGGGGGTTAAAGTTTAAATCGCCCTCTTGAAAATGGTCACATGGCTGGTGGCCCCGCCCCCTGATCGCCAGACACAGGGGAGTTTAGATCTAAACTCCCCTTTGTCTGGCGATCAGGGGGCGGGGCCACCAGCCATGTGACCATTTTCAAGAGGTGCCGGAACTCCGTTCCACAGCGTTCCAGCTGAAAAAAAGCCCTGTGAATTAATAACCTCCAACCAGCATCCAACTGGCCTGTAGCTGTGTGGTGTCACCTGGGAGTGGCCAGCAAGCCCATGCGCCTGAAAGTGGATTGGTGTGATGACATCACTTCTGTTAGTGGTGTCATCGATCCAGAGAGGAGGGTGCATGCAAACACAGTGGGGGGGGGAGAGAAGGTTAGAGTCACCGCCTTCTCCACAGGGTCTGGAATTATTCCAGACTCCATCTGGCAAAGCTGCCTCACCAACATATTTTTCTTAATGGATGATGATCTATGAAATGTCATATACCTGAGATATAGGCTTCCTTTATTGTTTATGGAACCTATTGAGATGCCCCAGAATTGACTGAAAACTAGCAATCAACAAAGCCAGAATAAGAAAGGTGACAGAGACAGCTAGAATCTGCACTCTTATCGGAAGAGGCCGATGCGGTCTGGTTGAACTGGTTCAAGCAGGAGATTATTCGAATTTTTGTTCCACTTCAATGTGTAGGATTGTTTTAAATTCAAGTGCTTAGTTCAAAGTAGGGATGTAATTTCATGTTCCTTTTTAAGCCCAAAGATATCTGCAACATGAAACTGTTTGCCCCACTATTAGGAATAAGAGACAGACACAGTATTTGGATTATAAAATGGGCCGCTTTATTAATAAACAACAACCAGGAAACATTAACTACGGCAAGGGCCTAACTAGCGGTACAGGTCAGGCCCTGGGGTCGCTCCCTACCCCGCCCTGACCTATCTGGGCGAGACACCCGCTGCCCCAGGTGCGAGCCATCACAAAAATGGCTGGGACCCGGCCTGGCCAGGCGAAGTGGTTCACCCCTGTAAAGCTCCCCCACCCGGCCGTACGGCAGCGGGGGGAGACTGGCTTGTCCAGGGGTTCCCCACCAGGGCGTCCAACCACGCAACTGGGCCGTACGGCAGCCAGCCACATCTGGCAGACCCCAATTCCCCACCAATGGGGAGGTGCCAAGGGTGCTCACCGGCCCGCTACAGATTCTTCCCTAATCTCATAATCTCACGGAAGTCATCCTGTGCCTGGCAAGACAGGGCCACGCCCTTCATCAGACCCAAATCGTTGCCACCCAAATGGACAACCAGAATGTGTGGGGGAGGGGGATTCCGGCCCTCAAACAACAGCGGCAGCAAACCTGCCCAACGCAGGCCTCTTCTGCCACGCCACTCCACTGTGGCCCAACAGCTGAGTCCAAGCTGGGACCCGATCCGCGTCCTCTTCGCTTGGTGCGCCGCCCAAAAAACCATACTATGGCCACATATGAGGATGCGAATCCTATCGCGCCACGCCACAGCACCTGAAAGAAAAACAACGTCAGCATGACTGCCCACCATCCAAAGGCTTCACATAAGACTTGTAAGCGGAGGAGCGCCAACGCCCCACCTTCTGAATCTCAGCTCCCGAATACCCCATCGCCGCAGCCGTGGAAGCCGCACCTATACGAAAAGAATGGGTCCCAAATTTGACCCCCTCTAGTCCCAACTTCGAGAGAGCCCTGCCTGTGACAGTCCAGAACTGGTACTTCGTAAGCGGGGAATTATTCTCATGGCAAAACAGTGCCCCGGGCGTTGTGCCCCGGGCTCTCAAATACTTCCTCAAAGCCGCCACTGGGCACAATTCTTTAATTGCGCATTGTCCTATCGACAAATCTACCCCCTTTTGCATCTGGTCGGTCTTAGAACGCCTAATGCGGATCACAACCTGATCTCCCAGAATCTTAACATCAGAAGCGGAGATGGCACGGCCAGAAGCATCCTTAAGGGACTGGGGAACGAGCTCACTGACTCGAAGAGCTCCAAAAAATGCTATCAAGGAAGCGGCATGGAATAACAGTTCCTCAAAAGGGGAACTGCAGACCAGGGGCCACATGGCCCTCAAACCCTGTAGAATACTAGGGGAAATAGGCTGCCTAGCATCCCTCGTGACGACAGCCTCCTTGGACCAACCCTCCAGCATCTTCCTAATGCGGAAGTCCAGGGTGGGGTCGACCAGGCCCCGAGCCTTTGAAGCAAAACCCAAAGCCGCAAGCTGACTACGAATGTATTTAACCCTGTGCCCCTTACCTTTCTGAGCAACACAGAATTGGGCAGCATGCTCAACTGGAATTGGCCACATCTGCGGAAGACCAGACTCCTGCCTGAACTCCGCAAAGTACCTTACCGCCCTGTCGTAGGCTCTCCTGGTACTAGGGGCCAGAGCTAACTGTATAGCTCTGGATGCCTCGGATTCCCAATCCTCCATAGCTCCAAAGGAACCGGGGCGGGCAGCAAATCCGCCTCTGGGGCAAGCTGTCAAAACCGGTCCATCTGCAGACGAGATAAGGCATCTGCCACCTCATTATTTAACCCGGGTACGTGTCTGGCTAAGAACAGAATGTTAAGGTGCAGACACCGTAAGGTGAATGCTCGGACCAGCTTCATTACCCTGGGGGATCTAGAAGAGAGGGAATTCACCACCTGCACCACTGCCATATTATCGCACCAAAAGTGCACGGAGTGGTTGGCCATTTCCCCGCCCCACAGGTAAACAGCCCCTAGAATCGGGAAGAACTCAAGAAAAGTAAGATCCCTGCACAGGCCAGCTTCCCTCCAGCTAGCAGGCCATGGTGCAGAACACCAGTGCCCCCTGAAATAAATTCCCAAACCAATGGAGCCCGCTGCATCAGAGGAAACCTGAAGGTCACCCTCCAACAACAGCTCCTGTCTCCAAAAAGAAACACCATTGAAACTGCCCAAAAATTGGGACCAAACTTCCAAGTCTTGTCTCATACCTGGAGAAATCCGAATTCTATGATGCGGAAGCCGAAGTGACCTCATCGCATCACAAAGGCGCCTTAGGAAGGCTCTACCTGGTGCCACCACCTTGCATGCAAAGTTAAGGTGACCTACGACTTGCTGAAGCTCCAATAATGAAACTTTCCGCTTACCCAATAGAGTCTGCAATCGAGACCGCAACTCCTGAAGCTTTACCAAGGGCAGCCACGAAGTCTGCTGCTCGGTATCTAATTCTATCCCTAGGAAGGTCAAAACCGTTGTGGGACCCTCCGTCTTTTCGTGTGCTAAGGGAACACCCAACTCGTCAGCTAAGCGTACAAAATCTTCTAACAGGCGGGCACACTGACCAGTGTGTGGGGGCCCAACCAGGATAAAATCATCCAAATAGTGGGCGGAGTCACGGCAGTGCTGCCTGCGACGTAGTGCCCACTCCAGGAACGTACTAAAACGCTCAAACACTGCACAGGAAACAGAGCAACCCATGGGAAGGGCTCTATCCATGTAAAATTCGCCCTCGAAGGCAAACCCCAGCAGTTCAAAGTCGTCGGGGTGAACAGGGAGAAGGCGGAATGCCGACTTGATGTCGCATTTTGCCATCTCAGCACCCCGACCACAACGTCTAACCACTTTGACCGCCTGGTCAAAGGATGTATAACGCACCAAGCATAAATGCTCGGGAATTGCGTCATTGACAGAACCGCCCCTGGGGTAAGACAGGTGGTGAATAAGCCTGAATTCACCCGCTGCCTTCTTAGGCACCACTCCCAGGGGAGAAACCCGCAAACAAGGAACTGGAGGGGAGGGAAAAGGGCCTAAAACCCTGCCCTCAACACATTCCTTCTGAATCTTTGCCCGCACAACATCCTCCATGCCAATAACCGAACGCAAATTATCTGACATGAAGGCAGTTCTGGGGCCTTGAAAAGGTATACGAAAACCAAACAAAAAACCTTGTAACAAAAACTGGGCGTTGGCCTTGTTAGGGTAATCGGCCAGCATGGCCTCAAGTACCCTCACTTTTATTGGGCTGGGGCCCTTTACTAGGCCCCTGCTGCCCTGAGGGGCCACCCCCTTTCTTTCCAAACAGCCGCTGCCGTTTACAGGCATTGAGGGCATGCGGACCCCGGCAGGTCGGACACTCATGTCCAAATCGACAGTTTTTACGGTTGCAAACCCCTTTAGAGGTGAACTCAAAGCAAAGCAGCCGGGGCTGAACCGACTGCCCCGCCGAGGCGCGGGAACCGTAAGAACCCTGGGCAACACCCCCAGAAGCCTGTGATGAACGCTGCACAATATGGCCACTATCTGATCTGTCCCCCACGAAAGATTTAGCAGGGGTCATCAGCTGCAACCACAGGTGCTGGTGGACCTGATCCCAAGGCAAAGATGGGTTCAGGGCCGCCCGCATCCGGAATTCTTCGTCATATTGCAGCCAGGCTGCCCCTAAGAATTCCGTGTGAGCCCTATAAATAATGTCCATGTACTGGAAAAGTGGGGCAGCCCTCCAGGGCTGCGCCCTAGCTATGACTCCCGCATATATGAAAAAACCAGGAAGCCAATTATGCCATGTCCTATCTACTTGCGCCTCTTGATGCGCTCCTTGTCATGGTCTTCCAGATCTTCTTTATCCTTCTTCTCCAGATCTCTGAAGAGAAGGGTAAAGACATCTACATAATCACCGCGTAGGATCTTCTCTCTAGTGGCTGGGGTAAGATGATCACCTAACGGCATAGCCGTGTCCCCAACTGGGAGGGCCCTGTAAGGCACGGAACCATAATTGGACCAGGGAACTCCATAATAAGACCCCCATGGTGGGAGAAGGCCCATGCCCTGAAACTGTGCCGAGGGGGGCACCCAACTAGCCGTGCCGGGTGACTGCCCCGGGATAGCCGTCTGACTCCAATGGCCCCAGTCAGGCAATAAACCAGAACAAGATGGACCAACTGAGGAACTAGTGTGTGTACCTGCAGCATGTGGTGTGCTTTGATGCACCTGACCCCAGGGCCAGGCGCCCGGCTGCTGTGGCCAAGAACACTTACCCTCAGCCTCAGGCGGTTGCACTACCAGCGCCACTTGTCCAGCATCCTGGGTCCAGGTCCCCTCTACCTCCATGGCTGCTGCCTCCGCCACCTCGTCCTCGACGATATGACTAGCCGCAGAAGTAGATGGAGCCGAAGTACCAACCGGAGATGCCCCTTCTAAAGCCGCTAAACGAGAGAGAATATCGTTAAGTGATGCAGTCTTAGACGCAATTCTCACGGGTCTCTTACTTGCCGGTTCAGCTGACTGAGCGGAAGATGCCCGTGCCTGCTCTAAAGCAGCAATCCTCGCTAAAATATCACGTCTTGCGGGAACATCAGCCTCCTCATCAGATGATAAGGCAGCAGCAGCGCGCTTAGGTGGGCGCTTAGCAGGCTGCTTGCCCTTAGACACACCTGTACCCTTCTTGGGTCCCATCCCAAATGAACACAAAAAGGAATGGTAGCTAAAGACAAAACACCAGGGGGGGGCCAGAACCGACCCAGGCCGCCTACTAAGCTACAGTGCAGTAGTGGGATTTGAACCAGAGAAAAACTGATTCACAGCCAGACCACTTAACCACTGTGCCAAGCTGCTCTAACCAAGACCCAAATCAGAAACACAGCCCCCAAGACAGCCAATGAAGCAGGGGAGATAGCAAAGATCCAGGCCCTGCAATTACAGCTCCAGGAGCCCCATGGAGCCCAGAATGGCTGCTTACCAAAACCACCCCCAAACTGGCCGCCAAGGCCAGGCGCAAAATGGCCGCGCAACCGAGGAAACCCCAGGGCCAGCCGGTTGTACAGGGGTGAAAACCTTTCCCAAAATGCACGCCCGCCAAACACCGGGCTGAGTGGGGGGGAGGGGGTGCCGAACGGCCCGCAGGCTCAAGCCCAAACGGGAAGCCGCGGCAGCAATGAGGGGAGAAATCCACACACACACACCCGCCGCCGAAGGCAAAGAAATGCGGCGGCGAGGAACGGAGCAATTCCTCGGGGGCTAAAACAAGAGCCGCGCAGAGCGCCTAGCCCGTATACCCGGCCGAGTCGCGGCCGCGCCAAAAAGGACGGAGAAAAGCCGCTCCTTCCCCGCGACTCCCACCCCGCTCCCAAGAGCACTGGATCAGCGTGAGGGGGGGCGACACGCAGGCTCGCCTGCCGACCCCCTTGCCACCAGAACGGCGGGGGGAACGAAACCGCCTGCCGCGCCCAACCCACGCCACCCGAAGGCGAGAGAACCGGGCAACTACAAGACAAACGGCCGGTCGCCGCATGAGCAGAGGGGATAGCAATCTCCACCCCTCCGCCCCAGCCAAGCCTTCTCCAGCCAGGCAGCGGTGAATCCTGCCGATCCTGAGCCACCAAGGCCTCGTGCCGGGGAGCAAAACGAAACGTGTTGCCTCCACCGAGCACGAGGCAAGACTGAAGCCACGGGGGCGGAGAAGCAGAAAACGCTGCGAGACTCCGCCCCCAAGGCTGAATGCCCGGATGAGGCTGTAGCTGTCTGCCTCCATCCTTGCAGCGGGGCAAACGGCTGCCACCTGCTCAAAGGGGGGGGCAAGCCCCCTAGCAGGGTTGGCAGTATTAGTGTTGAGTGACACATATATAGTGACCACATAAAAGGAGAAACAACTGCTCTTCTCGAGCTTTCTGGAACATCCCTACAATAGCCTTCTTTTTTTAAAAAAATCCATTTGTTTTGCACTTTCTATGACTATCCAAAAAAGCCAGTTCAGTATCTGTGCGCTCATTCTCTTCCAGTGCAATTATAAACAGTTACATACATCTAAGCTCAAAAAGGTTGGATCAAACCAGATTTTCTGCTTCTGAAAGAGGGAAGAGGGGATCCCCTTTGACCACATGGGGAAAGCTGCAGTAAGTAGGGGAAGTAGGAGCAATTGAGTGAAAAAACTGGCTGGAACGAATTATTTCAGTGGACTTAAGTGGGTGTTTAAAAGGTCTTATGATTGCACTGTTAGAGCAACAGTTTTCCCAGTTCAATTATTTTGTGCCCCGTCAGTTCATAATTACAACTTGTCTCCTGATCATAGTTATTCTTAATTTCTTGGTCTGAAATATTAGATGTATATCCTGCCTTTCGTTTGCTTGCAATAAACAACTGGCAATAAATCACCACAAAACGTAGGAAAACATAAAACTCAAGTTATGCAAAATGATTCTGATACTAAAATGGGAGAAGCCTCCATCTGCTGCTGGCAGTTTTTGTTATCTAATGGCAGTAGCGTGGTGGCAACTAGGGACTGGATTTGGCCTCTTCTCTACTGCTGGCAATGGAGATACTTTCTGCCAGCCTGGCAAGGACAGGTATTATTTCAGAAATAACGTTTGGATACAGTTGTCTGTATCTTCATGAATAGGCTTCATTCTATGTTCTACCTTCAAGAACATAGTAAAATCTACCGTTTCATTTGTTCGTTTGTTCGTTCGTTCGTTCGTTCTTTCTTTCTTTCTTTCTTTCTTTCTTTCTTTCTTTCTTTTTCTTTCTTTTTTGCTTGAAACAGAAATTGCTTCCTGTCTGACACAGTTCTCAACTAAGAATGTCTAAGACAATCTTCATCCCAGCATTTCTTTTTGTTTTGTTTTATAAACTGCTTTGAGCAGAAGCTCAGAGGCCGCCTGACAAATATCCCTGACAAATATTCATCCAGTCTCTTCTTGAAAACTGCTAGTGAACGGGAGCTCACCACCTCCCTAGGTAGCTGATTCCACGTTTGAACTACTCTGACCGTGAAAAAGCTTTTCCAAATATCCAGCCGGTACCTTTGTGCATGTAATTTAAGCCCATTGCTTCGGGTCCTACCCTCTGCTGCCAACTGGAACAGCTCCTTGCCCTCCTCTAAATGACAGCCTTTCAAATATTTAAAGAGAGTAATCATGTCCCCCCTCAACCTCCTCTTTTCCAAACTAAACATTCCCAAGGCCCTCAGCCTTACCTCATAGGGCTCAGTCTCCAGACCCCTGATCATTCTCGTTGCTCTCCTCTGCACCCTCTTGATTTTGGCCACATCCATTTTGAAGTGAGGCCTCCAGAACTGCACACAGTCCTCTAGGTGCAGCCTGACCAAGGCAGTATAGAGAGGGACTATGACCTCCTGCGATTTTGATGCTATGGCCCTTTTGATACAACCCATGACTGAGTTTGCCTTTTTTGCCACTGAATCACACTGACTGCTCATATTTAGTTTACAGTCCACTCTTACTCCAAGATCTCTTTCACATACACTACTACCCAGAAGTGTATTCCTCATTCTGTATTTGTGCTTCACATTTTTGTGACCCAGATGTAATACTGTGCACTTATCTATATTGAATTGCATCCTGTTCACAACTGCCCACTTCTCCAGAGTATTCAGGTCTTGTTGAATTTTAACTCTATCTTCTTGGGTGTTTGCCATTCCTCCCAATTTGGTATCATCAGCAAATTTAATGAGTAGCCCATTTACCCCTTCATCCAGATCATTGATAAAAATTTTGAAAAGTACCGGGCCCAAAACCGAGCCCTGTGGCACCCCACTGGACACCTCCCTCCAATCTGATGAAACACCATTGACCACCACTTTTGGGTGAGGTCCTCTAACCAGTTCCCTATCCACCAAACTGTCCTATAGTCCAGTCTGCAGTCTTCCAGTTTACCCATTAGAATGTCATGGGGGACCTTATCAAAAGCTTTACTGAAATCCAGGTAAATCATGTTGACAGAGTTCCCATGATCCAGTAAGCTTGTCACTCAATCAGTGAAGGAAACCAGGTTGGTCTGACAAGATCTGTTGGGGACAAAACCATGTTGACTTCCCCGGATCATTAAGCAGTCCTTCAGATGCTTACAGATCGATCCCTTTAAAATCTGCTTGAATATCTTCCCAGCAACAGAAGTCCTAATTCCCACCCACCCCCAGAGGCCAGGAGTATTACATCATATGTAATAAAGAACTGGCTTGATTTTCTCAATCCCTTCTACAATTACCTCTATTTGCTGTGCCTTTGCTGTGCCTTTGTTTGTGATATTGGGGCTGGATCCATTTGTTAAATTAAGATGTCCAGAGGCCTGATTCACAGAAACCATTGTCTCCTTGATTGTAATTAGCAGGTGTCTCTGTAGTCTTTGACTAGTCAGATAAATAATATCCCCACCCCATCCCCCCCAAAACTCTCTCTAATTGTGTTGTTCCATGTCTCACAAAGAGAGATTTGAAAATTTCACCTACCTGGAATGCCATTGCTGTTCAGCATTAGCTGAAGCATAGATTTAAGTATCTGTTGTCTACAGTACGTGCCCATAACTCTCATTAAATGGACGAACATGGTTGACAGACTTAAAATTGAACCTGTTTCCAAATAAATATAAGATATATTATATAAACATTCTTCTTCTTCCATAATGAAGAGATTTCAATTTCAGGTCTGTCAGCCATGCCCCTGTCCACTTAATGGGAGTTAATATGTGCTCCCCTCAGAAAAGAGATACTTATATCTGTATTTTGATTGGCTGAATCCCTTTAATAATTTATATTCAAATGTAATCACAATATTTCTTGCCTGATGAGCTTCTCTTCTTGATTCAATGATGGGGAAAAAACCAATACACTAAGTTGTTGATAGTAACTCCTGGGGAAAATATTCTGAACTAATATATTCCTACTACAGATATTGGAAATCTTGAAAAGTTACAAAAATTGAAATTATAAAACCACTGAAGGAAACTATTGCATGTAATCACCATACTCTTTTTCTCTCAGCTTGACTCCATGACAGTTTGATGGGTTTATTGCAGTTGGCATGGATTGTTCTGGCTAAAGTAAATGGCAGCTATCTCACTTGCCCTTGATTGTGCTCAGATTAATCAAAGGCTTTTGAAGTAATGGCTTTTTGTGTATAGGGAAAGAAATGTTTATTTAGTGGACTGCTGCATTTTAAATACATACAGGTATTTCAAAACATTTGTGTGCAACAATAATGAAATTCTGTGAGAGCCTTTACTATGTTCCAATAGCAACATGAGAACTAAAAACTAGAATAGTTGTGTTGTATGACAGTTCAAACCTTTTGTCTCTTTATTCAATACTGTAAATGTTTCTTTTATTAAAGAAGACAGGCTGGTTGGATTTTACCTAGATAATTAACTCACAAGCAAATGTACAGAAATGAAAGCATTTCGGATATTTAGAAATTAAAGTGCAAGCTGGCAGCTGTAAAAATGGTTTTATGATAAAATGCATGTAGGACAGAACAAACGAGATTTTTTTTTAAAAAAATGCTCCATCTCTAGACTTTTATATACACCAGTGCTTGGTAGTGTACAATAATGATTGATTAATGGACTTCAGTGTCCAACGCTTACTCCAAGCTACTGGGATTTATGTCATAGAACACTGGACTTGTAGGTTGAAGGAAAACAAAATTTCAATGTAGAGGAGTTAGCCGTGTTAGTCTGTGGTAGCAAAATCAAAAAGAGTCCAGTAGCACCTTTAAGACTAACCAATTTTATTGTAGCATAAGCTTTCGAGAATCAAATGACGAAGAGAACTTGATTCTCAAAAGCTTATGCTACAATAAAATTGGTTAGTCTTAAAGGTGCTACTGGACTCTTTTAAATTTTCAATGTGAATGTGAGAAAAACTCTTGAGTTTGGAGCCTTCCTGAAAAAGTTGTTCACTGTCAGGTGCAGTTTCAGGGATATTGGAAAATGGCTTAACCCCCTAAGCTTTCCTTCAGTTCATCCTGTACTCTTGTAAATATAAATTTTAAACATTGGGACCATACAGAAAATCACTAGAGAGAGAGAACCATTTGGAAATCTCTCCCAAATCCCCCACATTGTCCCCCACAAGCATTCTAGACTCTTGAGGTGACTGATTTTTTTCATCCTTATTTTCTTCCTTTATTTTCCTTTAACTGACAAACTGTTGTCAACTTTACATCTCTTCAGGAACACATTTAGTCTTCATGAAGTCAGTTCCTCCCTTTTATTTTATTTTTATTATTATTTTACAAAACCTTTTTTAGAGTATGTGGGGTGTTTCCCAGTAGCTTGTCCATGGGTGGAACTATTGTGTATTTTTCCATGCAAAGGCCAGCCATTTTACGATTAGATAAAATAATTACAAAAGGTTACATAGTGAGATAGTCTCTTCTCACTAGGAAAGTTACCTTGTAAAAGGTAGGATGAGCAAACCCATTCCAAGAACCAACAATATATCCCTTTCCACTCAGCCAAAATATCGACATAAGCATAAACATCACTGTAGGCCTCTCTGCCAACACTCAGAAGTCTCTGGAACAGTGCAAGCTCACTGATGACATCACTTCCTTTATGTGTTTGACCCCAAACCCACTCAGTTTAATCTGTGTACGGCCTGACTCTGTTCCAGACATCACTTTCTGTTTCCTAAGCACTAAAGCTTTTTCTACTTATAGATTTTATATAGAGCTTCAGTGATCAGCATTCAAATAACTGGTTGTATTTATTATTATTATTTTGTACAGTAAGCTTTATCCAGTACTTGTTTCTTTAAAAAAGAGGTACCAGTACTTATGATGTTTGTCACTTTGGGGGCCCAAGCTCACTGGCCAAAAGAGATGTTCATACTGTGGTACATACTGCCAGGGGAAAAAACCTCTGAGGTTATCAACACTAAATTGGCTTTTACTTTATCATCATCTATATAGACTGTAGTTAAATTAAACAATGAGGATTGTCTCTATTTTGGCTTTATCACTATATTTCAGTTTTTCAAGAACTATGCAAAGCATTTGTCTTGCTAATATCTGCTTTTCCATTCAAATTGGAAGACATATCTTCATTATGAACTCTGTGCTAGTATAAAACTTTTTTTTTCCCGTTTCATAGTGAAAATTGCCGTGTTATGTAGGCTTTGCTACTGAAAATGTACTCTGGTTCAATTCCTGTACTTCTAGAGAACTATGCTGGGCCGTTTCCACATGACTTACCTTCCCTCGGAATGACCCGGAACATTGCTCAAAAAACATGGAAGATTGCGGTTTTTGCGTGATGTTCCGGGTCATTCCGAGGGAAGGTGAGCCGTGTGGAAACGGCCCTGGTTTAGAGAACTATGCATGAAGTTATTTTTTTATTCATAATTCAGAGAAACATTAGAAAAGGCCACACTTTGTAAAGTGTACAGTACAGACGCAACACACTCTTTTCTTGGAGTCAAGGGTATGTTGGGGATTTACAATATCTTTATAATATTTATTTACAAATATATAAGAAGAGCATAGATGTATGAAAACAGACACTCTTATGGATCCTCTACCTTCAGCCAATTCACAAGTATCTTTCAGTCCTCCTGTCTCTGATTCTTTCTGTTTTCAAAAGTGAACATTTCTGACTTCCCTTCTAGCTCTAGTGGAGTAACCTTCCGAAATTCTGATGGGAGCTACATTGCAGAATCTGGGGAAAGACTACAACCATTGTAGTTAAAAGCTTCATCCCTGTGCAAATACCAGTGGTGGACTGGGCTATTGAAATGGCCCAAGAGCAAGCCATGTCAAGTGGCCCGGAGGAGGCCTGGCCAGCCCTGATGGCAACAATAGGCACTCCTGCCACCCCACTACTGCCTGGGTCCAGGCTGGTTCAAACCTGGCCAACAGTGTGAAAGCTGTGGGCACAGATTTACCTGTTACCTTTTCCTGTGCCACCTCTAGCCAGGTCCTAGCCAAGCAGCCTCTTCTTCATTGCTGGAGTTCAGATTGACATCTTCCTGGCTGGTGTTCCAAGAACTTTTCTAGTATGTTCAAGGAAGGGCCAATGTAGCCTTGACTGAAACATAACTTTCTTAACACCACCTTGCTAGGATCCAGCCAAGGAGTATCCATCACTCTGTCTCTGCCAGTGGTGATCCCAAGGCAAAGCATGAAGGAGACCGCAATTCTCTGTTCTTTTTTCTGTTCTGGCAATCTTTCTTGTAACATGGAAATTTCCTTCTTCGCTTTTGAGAAATGACCAGTTGTATCCCTCTCATTCATGAATTTATCTCATCCATGGAATTTATTTGCATGTACCAATATATTCCTGTCCCCATGTAGTTGAAAGCAGTCACATATATAACATGGGATCATAACCAATCGTGCCAGCTACATATTATTCATTCTTAGTCCTGTGTATTGCAAGATAGCCGACAGTCGATCTGGAGACAAAGATTCCCCTTATAATCATTGAAGCAGTTTGCTGCATCCTCTTT
This sequence comes from Eublepharis macularius, assembly GCF_028583425.1. NCBI lineage: Eukaryota > Metazoa > Chordata > Lepidosauria > Squamata > Eublepharidae > Eublepharis > Eublepharis macularius. The sequence goes on from NC_072799.1 coordinate 75,155,212, forward strand.
CTTTTTCTGGTTGTAGGGTTACTTTTCAGCTTAGCTCAGTTAATACAACTCGATTGCTGACAAAGGAATGTGATAAAGCTACCTCCACATTGCCTCTCTGAAAGCCCTGCTACAGATGTACACAATGTTTGTGGCAAGGTGTTTATGCCATGTGTGATTGCATTCATTGAAATATCACTCTGTTAGCCTCACTTGATATAGTTCGAGCTATTTGCACTTGTATTCAATCCCTCTGGACACATAATTATTTCTCTTCTCTTGAATCTTTCTAATTTGTAAAGACCTGTAATTGACCTCATTATTCTCATCCCTCCAGTAAAGCAATTTAAAATTTCTTCAGATCTGTTGGAGTACACTGTCCATTTGGCTCTGTTGAATGTCTACCTGGCTCCATAGTAGAAATTGCTTAAATTATCTCTGATAATAGTTAGACCAAAGAAATGTTGCTAGTAAGTGTTCGTTAATAAATAATATGGGAACAAGACAGAACAGCCAGTGGCCAAAAATAATACTAAATAGTTATAGTGTCTCTACACAAGGCGCCTTGACACGTGTTTGTCTAGTGTAGGGAGATGCAATGTAAGCTGGGAAGGGTAGTTTAAAAAGACAGAGCCGATGGAGATCGCTCCTCAGAGGGTTTGTTAATTTTTTCTTCGCCTTCTTGAAGACTCTGTCAATTTCACCTCTCCAGTCTAAAACTGTGTGGGATCTCAACCAGAGGGTAGTGCGGAATGGAAATGGGCTGGAGCTGCCTTCCAGAACTGGGTTTGGACCTGAAGAGGTTATAATGGGCTGAAGTTTCCCTTCTGGCTTTCCACAGCCCCTTCACACAGCTCCAGTGTATAGCAAAGCCTTTGCCCTGCCGCCGGCTCTGTCTTTTTAAACTAGCCTTCCCAGCTAACATTGCATCTCCCAACATATGTTCTTCACATGTCAGATGTTTTGTGTAGAGAGACTCTAAGTGATGAGCAAATCATAAACAGGATTTAAAGTCATCAGACATCAAGAGTAATATATGCTGTATTGGCAACTGTGGAAAGAAGAAATGCCGGTTCCCCAAATACTTTAGGTGGACTGCTTGGGCCATATGCAACAGCAGCCTACTACAACCAGCCAGTTTTTCGATGGTTTGTTTATGCTATTTGAGGTGGGCTATGAAAACCAAAGGATTTATCAAACACCTGAAATGCAGTTTATAGTGTGTGAGAGAGAGAGAGGGAGAGAGAGATTCTACAAAACATATGGGAATAATTCCACACAGTGTTTTGCAGATTGCTGTAAGACAGGAAAATATCCTATGATTTCTCTTCGAGGAAAGCCATCTGATTGTTTATTTTTGGAAATTTCCAAAATAACCAATAGAAATTAGATAATCGGGGCGGCTATCATAAGTCCCAGGCTGTGAGCCACAGGCTCAATGCATATGTTCATCCTTGTCTCATGTTGGTGTGAAAGAAGTTATGTACAGACACACTTTGCTTGAGTTCTCAGGTTTGTCGAACTGAATTGGTTGTTCATATTGTTGTTATGCTGTCTCAGTGGCCGCTATCCCAGTATGTTTTACAGGGCAATCCTAAACAGTTTATCCCATTAACTTCAATTGTCTTGGAAGTACAGGTCTGTTTTGGGTTGCACTAGGCATGAATCGGGAAAATTCTGAACCGTGTGGTTTGTTTCATCATGTTTCACAAACCACGAACCATGAACTCTCACAAACTTGCCTTGGTTCGCAAACTGGTTCGTTCAGTTCATGAAAACGTCACTTCCGGGTCAGCAGAAGGTCTGCAGAGAGCCCATCCCTCCGTTGCCTAGGAAACTGATTAATCGGCTCAAGGCTGTCTGCAGTGATGAACTGAAATATGAATCGGGCTAAAATTCGTCATGGTTCATGAGAAATGAGCTCCCACGAACAACTGGTTTGTAAACCATGAACTGGCCTGGTTCATGACGAACTTCAGTTTGTATTTCAGTTCATGACCACCTCTGTTAGTAACATATCCTGTTCTTCATCATTTCTGATTATTTTCAAAATGGAAATACTTGTTGCTACCACACACATGTGTTTCCAAACACCCAGCTGCTCCTTGTTCTCTGCTTCAAAAGGAAGCAATTTATAGGAGAGGTGCCAGCTGCCCCAAGAAAGGGTGCTTACACATTCACTGCAACTCTCCTTTAGCCACTATTCTTCCACCTGGACTTCCAGACCTGTCTTTCTGGCACAATAAAAACATTTAAACTGCAGGTAAAAACAAATGGAGCAGGAAAAGGAGCTTTATAAAATGATAGATGAGGTAATTAGAGTTTCAGACATCTGAGTCCCAGATGAGTATGTGAGAGAATCAGATCTGGATTAAGATATCCAGCTGCACTATTACTGGACAGAAAAGAAGTGCTTATCACTGCACACAGTTTGAACTTACTCAGTCTTGGCTAGAAGAGCAAGGCATAGAAAGTTCATAGGAAAGCTTTAATCCATTTCCGAGGGATTGGGTATCTAGTTTCTCTACCCCAATATGAAAGCATCAACTGCATCTCTGAAGAGTTTCCTTTAGGAAAGATGGGATGACTATTAAAGGACTTCCACCGTAGAGCTTAAAATTGTGTGTGTGTGACCTCATCCTATTTTGCTAGAGCTACTTCTTTACCATAATTATGTAAACTGATGCATGTGATCTCAACTAATCAGAAAACAACCTCTCAGATTTCTCTGAGAAGACATTCATTGTTGAAACTTCCCTTAACATGGCCAGATTAGCAGAGTACAATAGTACTGTAAAGTGAATCTTATGGGTGAAGTTCCATGGATACAGACCTGCTTTCTCAAGCCATGCTCTTATTTGCTTTCTTATAAAGAGGGCAGTGGTTGCAAGATTTAACTATAAAATGTTGCTGAAAATATGGATAATATGAAGAAATGTATTGAAATTATTAATTTCAAAAGAAAGATGCAAGATATCATGTATCAATTAAACTAGGGTTTATTACACTTTTTAACAGCTGAGCTGCAACTGAACTGATCGCAGTCAGAGAAGGATGTTTTGGGCTACTCAAAATTGTGATGTATCCTCCAGAATTGTTTTCTGATGACCCCAAACTTTAAAAAAAATTCCAAAGTGGGGCCATGGAAAACTAGTAGTGTAAAATCTACTCATTTGCTGTTGCAGGTACAAATAGGAAAGAAGCAGCAACTCTGAAAATATTATCCCTGAAAAATATGATGATGACTGGATAATTCCAACAAAATAAGATGCAATGATTCAAGATCTGTATAATACTGTTTACTATAATACTGTACACTACACACACAACAACAACAACAGACCATGAAGAAGGAGAGTGTCAGCAGGTGCACACAATAGTGAGAAACTGGCCAGTCAAACATGTAGCAAGGAGTTAAAAACAATCTAACTTTGTGTTCATTTTTTTTTGTTTTTCTATAGTGCCAACAAATTATTACCATTTCTGCCATGTTTCCTGGTGCTTATTTCCAGGGAAGTGTCTTTAGAATTGCAGCCTGTGATTGAAGTCTTCCAGCACTTTTATCAAGTTTGATTGAGCAGACCATCTGCACCACCTCCCAGCGGCACTCTTCTGCACAGTGTCTATGCAAGTGCCCTGACGGGGGTGGGAGAGACAGCACACTGCCTGGGCAGAGCCACAAAACAAACCAGGAGGCACCCCCTAAACAAGTCTACGCAGATATAAATCCTATGTTATTCGATATTGCTTCGTTCCAGGGAAGCGACTTTCAAACTGTAGTCTATGGTCGAAATCTGCTCATTCCCCTTTCCAAACATTTCCAGATATGATAAGTGGGGAGGACTTTCCCCTTGCAATGACCCAATTGGCAAGGAGACAATGCCATTGCCCAGGTGGCAATGGAGGGGGAGATGTATTCATGCACATTGTGCACATTCCAGCTTCATGCAAATAGAATAAATTAATACTATAAGGGCTCTCTGCTTTTGGGATTCACTTGGTGAATGCTGTTAAGGAAAATAAGATGCTGTTGTGCGGGCCCATTGCCTGCCTGCTGCCGCTGCTGCAAGGTACAAACCAAAATGAAACACATATTTTTGGTGGGAGTGTGCTATTATAACTTGGTTTCCCAGATTTGGTTCATCATTCTAGAAGTTGATTTAACGAAGTGAAACAGTGGTTTCCAGTGTATTTCTGGCTCATATTTTTTGTATTACACACCCCTAGTGATTTCATTCCCTTTCCCTCCTCAATGCAGCCTTCTGACCAACACAGCGGTTAGTCGACGGAGGTCCAGCAATGATGGAAATCAACTTTCCTGCTGCCTGAGGATCATTCCAGAGAAAGGGAGTTATGGATTCCAATGCACAGATTTTGTATATCATTTTCTTTAAAATGCCTCAGGATGCAAGATGGAATCCAAACAGTACTAAAAATTTAGAATGGAGATGAAACCGCTAGAGAAGATCCAAGACTGTATCAATCTAGTAATCTAAAATGAATGAGCAATAAAGAGTTGTCTTGATTTGAAGTGTTTATGTGGGCAGAGATTCTGTTAGGAGTGTGTAGGGTAAGTATAACTTAACTTGGGATCAATTATTCTAGTTGTAGAAACAATTTGGATCTGTGAAATTTTGGAAGAGATTTGTCATCTGTCAACAACTTTGTCAGCGGTCTAAGAAAGTGACCGTATATTCCAAAACACAGAACCGCAAAGATGTCTCTGAGCCATACAAGGGGATTTTACCCAACAAGGGAGCTAGACATGAAGAAGTCTCACAAATTAATTACAATTGTCTCACAGGCAAATTACAATTTCCATTCTGCACTACACAAGCACCAACATCAAAGGAATCTTTGGAGACAGATTCACACAACAGCAGATTTTCACTTCTACCTTTTCCATATTAAGAGGCTATGTAAGGAAGAGAAGGTTAGATAACAAAGTCCTAAGTGTGCAGTCTGTCTATAGGGGCCTATGGTATAATTCACTGCTGAGCAGATAATTAGATAACCTCATATCTCCCAATTCTAGTCCTTTCAGACCCAGGTCTTATACTCCTGCTCCTGCCCTCATACTTTTCCGGTCAAATTGCTTTACCAACTTATCTTTTACTGGATCAAAACATAATCTTCTTATCCTCAACTTGAAAGCCCCATATAATTCTCCTCTCATTCCACACTACTCTAGCCAGTCCTTTTCCTCAACTGTCACATTGACAAAAGTCCTTAGATCACTTACACTAGAGTAACTCCCTGAATTTGATGGGGCTACAACAAGGTAAATGTAGAGTCAGCTTTAATTCCCTCCTTGCAATTTTATATCGTCAAATGGGTTCATCGTTCCCCTGGACTTCTTTCTCTCTCAGCTGGTTTTCAGGTTTCACTGTACCGTCACCAAGAGAAATCCGCAAAACATTTATTGACAGGGTATATTTTGCCAACGTAACTATTGCCCTATAAGTCATCTTTTCCTTCTTATAAATGCCCCCCGCTTGAACAAGCATGCATGGCAGGTCTTAACTCAGGCTGGTTTGAAAGATTTCTGGTGCAACAAGGCAGTTATCAAGGCAAAACTTGGTGTGGCTGAGGCATGGTGGGTGGATCTTGCCTAATGTGCCTGAGGGGGTTGCAAATGGGTTTGCCAACTTTGGCCTGGAAAATTCCTGGGGATTTGGGGGTAGAGACTAGAGATGGGCACGAACCGAAATACGAACCAAAATTAAGCACAAACCAGGCTTGTTCATGGTTCATGAACTACAGTTCGTCAGATCCAATTTCTGACGAACCACCACGATTTTTTAAGCTGGTTCACTTGGTTCATTTTTTGGTTCGTCACTGCAGACAGCCTGATGCCAATCAATCAGTTTCCTAGGCAACAGGGGATGGACTTCCTGAAGACCTTTTGCTGACCCGGAAGTGACCTTCTGCTGACCTGGAAGTGATGATTTTCTGACCTGGATGTGACGTTTTCATGAACCAAATGTACCGGTTCACGAACCAGGGACAGGTTCATGAAAATTCCTGGTTCGTGGAATTTAACAAACCACAAACCATATGGTTCAGTTTTTTTCCAGTTCGTGCCCATCTCTAGTAGAGACTAGAAAGCGAGGGCTGCAGGGATGTGGTACTATAGATTCCACCTCTGAATCTGACATTTTCTCTAGTGGAGCTGATCTCTGTAGTCTGAAGATGAGTTCAATTCTGGGAGAACCCCTGGCCCTACCTCAAGGTGGGCAACGCTACTTGCAAAATGCTCAGAGGTTGATGTGCTCAACATTCACCCATTCTAAGGTTGCTAGAGACATCAGATACTTATTTATTGAGAACATTTTATCATACCATTCATCCAACAAGCTCAGGCTGGCATACAACATTCTCCCTTCCTCTATTTTTATCATTATAGCCTGTGATGCAAATTGGGCTGACAGAATGTCTGGCCCAAGCTCACCCAACAAGTTTCATGGCACAGTGGGACTTAAATCTGAGTCTCCTACATTCTAGTCTAACACTTTAACCACTACATCACGCTGGGCGGAAAGGTAACGTATAAATGTTTTAAGTAAAATCAATTTAAAAAACTCTGTTGGCTACAACACACTATTACACATGTACCCTGAGAACAAAAAAAAGATATTTTTCTGTAGTAAAATATTATTAATACCTCACCATTCTCCCCCAATGGAGACTCAAAGTTGCTTACTTTATTCTCCTCGTGTCCATTTTATCATCGCAATATACCTGTGAGATAGCTAAGATTGAAAGGTTGTTGTGACTGTCCCAAGGACATTCGGCAAGCTTCCTTGGTAGAATGGGGATTCAAACCTGCATCTCCCAGATCCTAGCCCAACACTCTAGTCACTACACTGGGTCACAGTGTATAAATAAATACTTATTTCCACTAGTTTTTGTTGTGTGCAAGCGTACCTGTGCACACACAGTATCATACCCATGTGCACACAGTAAAATGACCTTTCATTGACTTTATTGCTTCAGATATTTACACTTGTTAGCAGCTTAATTTCACACACTTAGACTCTGACAGTCATTAATGTCATAATAATTACAATAATTATGTGAATAATGTTGTTTCAGCACCGCACTAGAGAGCTACTGTAACTGATGGGCAAAATCATGTACTCCGAGTGACCTAGGCAATCAGTTCCAAGTTGCTTATTGTGAGCTTAAAGATGTTCCTCTTGAATGGTAGTGTGTATTTCTGTCACCGACAGAAAAATCACAGAATTAATAGTCCAACACCAGTTTGCTTAATGAGGGAAATTAATTGATCTTTCATGTTCTATCTTCTGGGGCAATCGGTAAAATGTCAGTCTGTTAACCCTCTAAAATGAAGTCTGAAATAATCTATTTAAATGTTGCACTGTACTTTCCAAGTGACATTTGACACCAAAAATGTGAGGAAATGCAAATGTTGGTGAACAAGGTACAGATATAAGATAAATTTCTTACCCAGGGTAGTGGGGTGATACATATTATTTTCCTATTGGATTATGTTAAACATTCCAAAGACAAACGTGAAGATGGTGTCAAATGATTATTACAGCTTTTATAACTATCTTCAGAGCATTAGACACATGGCCACACATTTAAAATAGGTGGTTTAAAAAGAGTGGGACCAAAAATACTATAGTTTGATTAACCAACAATGTAGAGTATGATGGCCAATCTACATGTGAGAGATGCCTTGTGGCTGCCACAAGGATGCCATCACCATTTCAAGGTGATTTTAAAATGCCATGGTGCAGCGCTCTTCCCTATCCCACCCCATGCCTTTTCAAGTGCCAAAACTCACTGCCACTCGGGACACTTTAACATCACTTTTAAATGACAACAGTGTCATTGACTTGGTCACAAGGATGCTGTCACATTTATTTTGGTGCAGAGAGAGCAGATTACAATAAAGGTCATGGTCTGTAAAATGAACATTTCTTGATTATGAGAGCAGGACGTGCCATTCACAATTAACTTCTTGCACTTTTAAAAACTGTCCCACAAAATTCAGTGACAAAGAGAATCAAGCCAGAACGCATGCAGAACCCACATAGCCTTCCCCCCCCCATTCTGTTTTTTTGGGGTCAAAGTCCTGAGAATAGATTTTCATACATATGTATATAAGTGTAAATATCTTTAGATTTATTACAAGCACAGGCCTCATGAGAGTCACTGACCGGATCCCCTCCTTTCCCCTCTTCCTTGGTGGGCCACCCCCTCACTGGCCAGCTCACATACCTGCTGCAGCAGCCTGGCTCACATGGCAGGGGTGACAGCAGTGACTCCAGTAGTTCCAGCTCTCTCTCTTCCTCCTGTCTGCATGCATATCTTCCTTGCTCATACACAGGTAGCAGGAGCTCTGGCTCACCATCTGCCTGCCTGCCTGTTTGACTCGGGCAATGGCAGCTGCCCCTCCCTTCTCCTTTGCCCAATTCAATACTGCAGCAATGCTCTCGTACGTTGTTTCCACAAACACAAATAATGTTCCTTTATTTGGGGAGGATTTCAATCCCACTCAATTTTTAATACTTTTCACTTTTTTGCAAACCTGTGGGACCCCCCAGAAGAATGCCCCCTCTTGGAACCTGGCCCCATTCTCTAGATTTTTCTAAATCCATGGAGGCCAGGTTCAGAATCAAATAAATGAGAATGGTTTCAGGAACATGTGATATGTTTGAGTGTTGTAATATATGTTTAATATAATCTTTTAATGTCTTGTTTTCTTGCCAGGAAACTTTAAATGCCAGAGACTGAAGCATGAGCTTCACCACTGCTATGGCAGCCCATTGTGTGCTGTATTCCAAAACAAACAGCACATTGTATCTCCTTTTGAGCTTTGAACCAATGAAGCCACTGACTATCTACAAGAATGTAAAGAACATTCTTGAAACATTTTAAAATGAATGTCTAATGCTGTAGGGAACACAATGTAGACAAAAGGAGCTGCCCTGTTCTGCATCAGTCCAATAATTTATCTCACCCAAGACCAGCTCTGTTATAAATGGCAACTATTCTGCCAATCTCCAAAGAAATATTTGTCAGGCCTGCTTCTTGAAATGTGTTTTTATTTTGTTTTATTTTATTTTGCTATGATGGCAAGAACACTCCAGCATCAGTCATGCCGTTTGGTGGCATTCTGGAAGAGTTTATTATTATAAATAAAAATGACTTCAGCTCAAATTAAGAGGGACGCTATATCCTAGTCCCACTCAATACATAGTTATTTTCTTAAAAATTTGTGTGACGCCTCTCCAGAGACCTGGTTGAGGCTTATAAACAACTTAATAAACAAAACTATGAAAACATATCCATTAAGACACAACCATTTTAAAAAGCAAGACAACACTATTAAAACAGAAGCATTAAAAAGCAAGCCAATGCCATTAAAACAGCTTATAATATACACCGAGCAACTAAAACCATGTCAATAAAAAGATCCTTGGGACAGAACTGACCTTAAGATGCTTAAAACATAAAACCCCTCATGACGGACAGGAATAATTCCTGCTCTGCCTCTCCTGGGAAACAAGTAATGAGAGTTGGTGGAATGCTGGGCCAGTTAGAAGAATAGTTAAGGCAGTTACTGAGAGAGAAAACTTGGTGACTGTTAAGTAAAGGCCGCAGAGAGATTGCTGGCTGATACATAGTAATCATTGCTTGTTTAACCATAATATATCTATGAGTTTTGAAATCATTCTCTCCTATGTTCTATGATGTAAATAAAAATTATTCTTCATTCTGTTTTAACCATGGCTGGCGTCAAGTTGTTAGCTGAGGGGAAATAAGACACACACACACAAACCTAATTTAAATAAATGGTGGCAGCATATTAGAGAAAGTTAACTCTGAGTTCCCTGCCCCCAATAGCCCTGGGCTGGGTGAGGGAAGTAAATATAAGGAATAAGCTGCTTGTCTGGTGGGGCTTCTGGGAAGAGAAGAGAGAGGACCCAGTATGGATTTGGGTCAGGGCTCCCTGCCTGATAAATAGAGGTTAGACAGGTGGCTGCCCTTTACTGCCTGTGAAACCCCCAAACTTGTGAAGGGAACAAGGCGGTGTGTCAGGCAGTCACACCCCTTAATTAAAGCCTGGGTAAACTAGAATGATTTATCCGGGATCCTAAAAGAAAGTAAGGTGGGTGCCAGGTGAGCCTCAAGAGGGAGGGCGTTCCAAAAGCAAGGTGCCCCCACTGAAAAAGTGCTGTCTCTTGTCACCACCTGCCTTACCTCTGAAGGTGAGGGCACAGACAACCGGGCTTCAGGAAACGATCTTAACTGGTAAGCTGAACAATGTGAATGAAGGCAGTCCTTCATGCACCCTGCTCCCGAGCTATTCGGGCTTTAAAAGTGAGAACCAGCCCTTTGAAATGTGTCCAGAAAAATATGGGCAACCAGTGTAGATATTTCAGCACAGGGGTAATATGATCCTTGCACCTATCTGTCTTACCGTTTTACAACTTTACTACCCAGATCTTTATTTCCTGGGTTTTTTAAATAGAGCTGCAAATTATATGGTTGAATCCGTCCGACTTATATTGTCCTGTTACGAAAGACTTTTTAAAAGCAGAGCCAAAAAAATGAGACGCTGTTATGTTAACTATTCTTCTCATCACTGCACTCAAATACCAAACCAAGCACGGAGGAAAAGGAAGAATCCCTTCAACATCTAAATAGCCCCAGGATTTCTGTCCCCACTAAACAACAAATTGAGTTCTACATCTAGATTATTTTATGCTAGCTTTTTATGTAATCACATTTTGACCATTTTCAGATGCCCAAAAGCAGGTTCCTAGCTAGTATATATATTGATAACTGAAAGACATTAGGAGGAAATATTCTGTTATTAAAAAGATCTTATTAAGTAGAGATGAGTGGCTAGTAAAAATAATTATTTCAAGCACCGCTCATAGGTTTTTCTCATGAAAATTTGATAGCTAGTTCATTGATAGTTTCATAACCTGAAAGTTAATTTTCCATTTAGAGGTGACAGTCACATGTATTTTAAGCACTTTCTTAAGTGAGAGTGCATTTCTTCTATTATTTTTATCCATAGGTATGGAGCGGGAAGGAGATTGCTTGTGAGAATTTTTCTGCTCGGTGGCAAGGTGTAGGAATTTTCCTCACCCGAGCTTTAAGTGAACATGATTATTCAACCATTTTCAATGTGTGATGCTTTAACTTGGGAACAGACATTAATAATAATTATTTTACCATTAAGACAGTAATGTGTGTGACGTTCAAATGCTACAATCCTTTTGGAAATCAAATATATACTGTCCTGAAGATTAACCCAATCATTTTGGTTTTTAACAATAAAGGAGATTTACAGAAAGTTTCTCAGAAGTAAAATTCCATTGACTTGTGTATAACATCATTGAAGTAAAGAGAATGTGAAGGCAATAATAAATATATAAGCAAAGCTAATATTAATGTAAATGTATTTATTCATTTATTTAGATGTTTGCATCCAGCTTTTCTCCCTATGGGACCCAAAATGGCTTACAACATTGTAAGTAGCCATCACATAGTAAAAATGCATTAATACGTTACTTACGACTAATCACTATACAACTAAATACTTACAACTAATTGCTACCTACCTGAAATGAATTTTTTAAAAAATCTAATATGAATGGTTTTAAATATGGTTGATTTTGCATCCAATTGCATCTAAAGTATAATAACAACAATAATAATAGGCATATGTATTAATATCTAGGGTAGATTGTTGTTATGTGTTGAAATAACTTTGAAAACTTAAACTGGCCAAAAATATGAGCAGTGGGGGCTGTTAACAGGATCTTATTCTGGTGCTGAAAGATCTTCACTAGCTTCCACTCAGAAATCAAAGTGCTGATTTTCCGACATTCTCGTTCATGTGAATAGTTTCTACACACATGAAAAGTCCATGAACTTCCCAATTCATCTAGACAGTGATCAATGTATCGGGTATTTCATTGGAAACTTTGTACTCCTGATATGAGTGGCTGGTGGGCTCTGGGTTTGCATTAATGGAATGTCTGCAGTATATATATTTATTTCTTTTTGCATGCATAGAGTAATTCATCTGTTACATTTAATACGTATACAACTGAACACGCAATTTAAGCCCCGCATGTATCCAGGTACTGGTCCCCAGTTTTATTTTTAAAGTTTATCTGTGTTGCCTCTTTCTTAGAAACAGATCTGTGCATATATTGGAAGGCTGTAAATGCATTTACCATAGCATGTAAACATGGGTACTAGTAATTGTCACTTTATACACCTAAATGTGTGGTCACATATCATGTGATCAGCCATCACAGTCCATTGTTTCTCTTATCACTGTTGAAAATTAGAGAAATTTAAACCAATTCCAAGCAATTGAGCTGATTTCAATCATCTAACTCAAGTGAGTAAAAAAGACTTTTATCGAAATACTGTGACTGAACTGTGGGTGATCTACTAAGTAAAGGAGATGCATTTTGTGGTTGCAGTCTTAACTTCAGTTATGGTAAGAACCTGAATAACCCACTTCGGTACAGTACCAAATTTCAGTATGGCTGCAATATAGCTTCCATTCCCACCCCATTAAAGCTTGTGCACTGTAGCCATATGTGTGTTTCAAATAAATGCATACTCAGTATCTTATAAATATGCATTTTGTACATGGGATAAACCAGGGCCCTATCCCAAGATGCTGTTCGGGCTAAGTGGAATCTCTTCAGAAACTGCTTCAAAAATCAATTCTCCTGTCCATAAAAAATGTTTAAATTGTCTTTCATAATCCTGCCGTTAGCAGTTGTACTGCTACATAATGTATGATTCTTTGGCTGTGAATTGCTAGTGATATTCAATTTCATGCTAAGCTTTGCAATTTATTAGTGTTATTTAGGGTAATGTACTATTATTTTACATATTTTATACCATATTTCATTTGTTATCCATGTGATCTACTACATATAGCAGGATCAATAAACTTGCTATTGTTATTATTATTATTTGAATTATCCAAAACACAATCAACAATAAGCAGAGGTCACATGTTATTATTGATTGGCTTTGCTAAGCTGATACAAGTTTCCACCGGAGACCGAAGTATCAACCAGATATGGACATAATATGTACGCTGTTCCAAGTAGTGCCGGCTTTTACAGTCCTATAGGTGTTAGGTCAGAAAGCTGCAGTTTTTCCATATGAATTGCAGAGTTTTTCGAGATGGTTCCAAGTGCACCAATGACAATAGAAACTACTGTTGCATTTTTCTTCCATAGTCAAGTTGTTTATATTGCCAGATTCCTATATTTAATCATTTTTCTTGTTCTTTTTCTTTGACTCTGGCATCCCCAGGAATTGCAATGTCGATTATCCAGACTTTTCAATTTTCAGTTGTTCATTATCTAGCACCGTTTCCACCTGATGTTCCCATGGGTGGAACATTATTATTATTATTATTAGAATTATCCAAAACACAATCAACAATAAGCAGAGGTCGCATGTTATTATTGATTGGCCTTGCTAAGCTGATACAAGTTTCCACTGGAGACCTAAGTATCAATCAGATATTGGCGTAATATGTACACTGTTCCAAGTAGTGCTGTCTTTTACAGTTCTATAGGTGTTATGTCAGAAAGCTGCAGTTTTTCCATATGAATTGCAAAGTTTTTTGATATAGTTCCAAGTGCCCCGATGACAATGGGGACTACTGTTGCATTCTTCTTCCACAGTGGGGTTGTTTCTGTTGTTGTTGTTGTTGTTGTTAAATGTAGATATATCATTCAGGCAGCCCACTATAGGAAGTTTATTCTGAAAATGAATTTAATTAAAATTTTGCTGTAGTGTATATGCAAAGCAAGCCCATAGCTACAGAAGGTTTCTGGGGGAACAGCCCCCTGTAAATATTCTAGGCTCTCTCTGAACATCCCCCTTTCATTTTTTAAACAAAAATTTTAAACCCTCTTTCTTAAGGAAAAATTCCAAGTAAGTTTCTTAACCATTGGATTATCTCATAAAGAATGTGAGGAGGAGGAGCTACAAAACAGCTGCTGGGACAGTTAAGTCCTTTCCAACCCAAGATTCAATAGCACCTTAAAGACCAACAAGATTTGCAAGGTATAAGCTTTTGGGAATCACAGATTGCTTTGTCATTCTCATCTTAATAACCTTTTCTCATCCCATTCCTTCCTTCCATTTTCTTCTTCAACTCTTTCATGTCATCAGAAACAAATTAGCACACTGGTTAGAAAATGTAATTTATTAAAAACATTTAAATTCCACCCTTTCAACATAGCTAAGATGGCTAAGAGAGCCAACGACTAAAAACCAAGGCACAACTTTTAAAATCACCAAAGCAAAATACAGATGTTAAATACTAAGAATTCAGTAAGTTATTTTTTTTAAAAAAACTCTAAAGGAAAATTGTCATTGTGAGCAGTTTCACTGTACTAAGCCAACTTTCAATGCATTTAGAAGGTGTTATTCTGTTTAGGGTCGTGCTAACATTCACCCACATCACAGCTTCAACAACTGCCAACTTGCATGATCTTCTTGACCTTATTAACTTTTCCCTCCCCCCTTTTTTCTTTTTGTACCTCTTTTTTTTACTTCGACAAAATAAAATAAAAAAAACAACTGCCAACTTGCTAAAATGAATAATTCATTAGCATAACAGCCAATAGCATTTCAAAATTCAAAGAATCGCTCCAGTAGCTATTTCAACAAAAAACTTTCTGGAATACTCAAGTTTTGCATGTATTTTGAAAGGCTAGGAGTTAGAAGTAGAGATGGGCATGAACCAGAAAAAAATGAACCATGTGGTTCACGGTTCATCACATTTCACGAACCATGAACTATAAACTTTCATGAACCTGCCCCGGTTTGCGAACTTGTTCATTTGGTTCATGAAAACGTCACTTCCGAGCCAGCAAACTACCACTTTCGAGTCAGCAGAAGGTCACTTCCGGGTGAGCAGAAGGTCTGCAGAAAGCCCATCCCTCGTTGCCTAGGAAACTGATTTATCAGCGCCAAGCTGTCTGCAGTGATGAACTGAAAAATCAATCAAATGAACCACCCTAAAGTTTGCGGCAGTTCGTCAGAAATGGGCTCTGATGAACTGTCGGTTCATGAACCATGAAACAGCCTGGTTCGTGCCGAACTTTGGTTCGTATTTCAGTTCATGCCCATCTCTAGTTAGGAGTGCCACCCAAGGCTGGTACTGGCAGGAGACAACCAGGGAGGGGGCTTGAAGGTGACACATTGATATCACTTCCAATGCAATCCAACAGTGAAGTAATCATGTAGAAGCAATGCCTTAGCATTTACTGCCTTGGCAGTAAATGAATCTGATGTACAGCAGTAGATTGACTGTTTCCTAATAACAGACCAACAAACAAGCAAGGCTGACTTCTGATCAAGGCCAGTTAGACTATTCATAATAAAAGAATGGTCAAAAAAGGAAGGCAGGTTGATGCACATATTAATACCAGACAATATGGTTTTTTAATACTATGAGAGCTCAGAAGGACATTTACTAGGTACATTTTTATATCACCCTTCACTCAAGAAGATCAGGGCATACACTGTTTTCCACACTCCCATTTTGTCTTCACAGAAACCCTGTAAGTCAGGTTAGAGTAAGAAAGGATGACTGGCTCAAAATCAACCAGAATGGTAGAATGGTAGAATGGAGATTGGAATTTGGGTCTCTCTTAGGGAATCTTTAATATTAGTGTTAGTATTAGCATAAGTCTGATTAAACCCAGCTTTGGTTCTCCCAATGCATGATGGCTGCCGGGAGATTGTGAGGGGATTCCCCAAACTGGGGAACAGGAAAAATCCCCTCACAGTGTCCCGGCATTCTAGCCATTATACCACACTGGTTCTGGCTATACACATTACATATTGTAACCAGATGTGATTGTAGCAGGGTAATTGCCTTAGGCTGAATAGGTTGGGAACTTAGAGTAAAAATGAGTGCTCAGTCTTACTTGATCAGGCATCTGTTTTTAATTATTCACGGCAAGCTATCTTACCTGTGTGAAAGAAAATGTGTCTGAGTAGGTGAAGAATGCCTTTTAATTACCAAGAATAATTTCTGTCAAGTTCCTGAGCTCATCTTCCCAAAATCTAGAATCAGGGCTGTTTCTCTATACAAGTCACTCCTTGGAAATGGTGTTGCTTCCTGAGAAAACTGGATTATCTTTCCCTATTTGAGCTGCCAGTCCATCCAGCACTCCTCTCTGTGTCCCTCAGATCTTCCTTCTCCCCTCTTTTACCATATATATACGTTACGATGAATAAGCTGAAACTTTAGGTATACCTGTCTTGTTAAAGCTTTGGAGATTATACCCAAACAGTCCCTGCATCCCTCATTTGCTTATTGTTGTTCACATAAATTACAGAACATTCAAAGAAACTAGAATAAAATAAATCCTCTTAAATACATTTTCTGATTTTTATCCTAAAAGTTTTAGTTTTAAATGCACATTTGATGTTTTTACTATTGACTACTTCCTGGTCTGCCCCATACAGACTGAAAAAGCTAGCATCAAATAAAGTTTCTACAAGCGTGGAATGGAGGAGGAATTTGGATGAGAAGAGTGATCCCACCCTAAAAAAGAAACCTTCCCCCCACACAGTAATTTATTGATGAAGCATCAAAAGCCAAAATTTAAAATATGAAGCCTCTGCCCACTCTTCTGGTTAATTATTCTTAAAAATACATCCTTAGTTTTTAAGTGGCTGGCGGTTGGCCAAAAGGATAGGAGAAAAAACACCCAGCAGAAGGATGGTTGTGTTCTCAGCTCTTATGTTTGAAAATCCTGCATGTATCTACACCCAGATATGATTTGCATTGGGATCACTAAGTGTACGGAGTGAAAGGAGGCTGTAGTTATTCAGTGATGCTGAGGGAAAGGTTCTCTCTGCATGCCTAGAAGTATTTATTTTTCTTTCAGGATTCGGCCCTAATGTTGAAACCATATTCCTGTGCAAGCCTGGTAAGGATACAAATTAAGTAATTTATTCCAGAAAGGTAGTTTAAAATGATACAAGATTTATTGTAACAGAAGTTGCATTACTAAAGTCTATTACATCAGATGCATGAAGTGAGGACTCAGACAGCAGATATAGCAACACGCATGGATATAGAAGGAAAAAATATGAAGAGTGGTGTCAAAAAGACATGACATGCAAGAGATAATAGCTTTAGGCTTGCCAGCTCCAGACTGGGAAATTCTTAGAGATTTTTGGGGTGGAGCTTAGGAAGAAAGGAGTTTGAGGAGGAGAAAGACCTCAGCAGGGTATAATGCCATAGAATCCACCCTCCAAAGCAGCCATTTTTTCCAGGGGAACTTGTCACCGTATTCTGGATGTTATGTTACCAAGGTCACACTTCCCAGATATGTGCTGTCTACTCTGATGCCATCTTGGCTAAATTCAGCAGTCATTTTAGGAGCTAGCAATGCCATGCTTTGGAGTAGGTGAGGCCAAGGCTCCCCTCAGGCTATACTAATGATCAGGGCTTTTTTTCTGGGAAAAGTGGTGATGGAATTCAGTGATGGAACTCAGGACCGCACAATGACGTCACTTTGGGTCAGCTGGAACAAGGGGGGAGTTTTTTAAAGTTTAAATCACCCTCGGCGAAAATGGTCACATGGCCGATGGCCCCGCCTGATCTCCAGACAGAGGGGAGTTTAGATTGCCCTCCACGCTGCAGTGCAGAGGGTGATCTAAACTCCCCTCTGTCTGGAGATCAGGGGGCGGGGCCACCGGCCATGTGACCATTTTCAAGAGGTGCCGGAACTCCGTTCCACCGCGTTCTCACTGAAAAAAAGCCCTATTAATGATTGGCCATGAGTTTGGAGGGGGAAACTGATTCACTGGTGAGACGTCTGCATGTTTCTGCCACAGGGCTTGCACCTACCCCAATCTTTCAATGTAATCTCATCCACAAGTCATCCTGAGCACAAAATCTAATTACTATCAAGCAGCCCGGTGGGCTTGATTACTAGTATTGTCCTTGTCTGAATGTCTTCTACCAACAGCCGCAAGCATGAGTGAAGCCTCCACCCTGCCAGCCCTTCTTGTCCACTCTGCATAGAGGCAATCATATTTTATTACCTTCTGGGAATCCCCCCCCCCCCGCCACCGCCGCCACCACCACCACCACCTTCCTAACTCACGCAAAGACAGAAAAACCATAGATTTGCACCCAGGACTCACCCTGAATTCCTGGACACTACAATTGTTTCTTTGATATTCTTTTGTGTGGGTTCCTATAACAATTGCTGTTCCGCCAACCAAAGGCAGAAAGTTTGTGGCATCTTGAAGCAGTGTCCCCCGATGCTAGGTTTAATTCCCCAAATTGGTCACAATTCTGGGTGAGTGTCCCAAATCCAAATTAGAGAGTTCACAAGTGTCTAAGGAAACACATGAAAAGGGAGCACATGTGGTAACAATCAGCTGTAAATCTGGGAGCTCTCCAGGCCCCACCTGGGTAGTTTTTGAAGTAACCATTTACAATAGCATTACCAGTATATATTTATCCTAGTTAATCCAATTATACCTTTCGTTAAACTCTGTTTGAAAAATGATTTATTCAGAAACAACCTGTTTTTGTTTTATAAGGAACGAGCACAGCAGACACACATTAAAGCTGTGATCCTTTGCAAAATTGAGTTATTTCAGTGTAAGCCCCTTGATTTAAATTCTGTGTTGGACAGCACTGTAAAGCACTGGTTAATAATGGTAATAGTTATCCCCATGTTTCTCAACATAGTTTTGAATCCTATCCCATAACTTTATCCCATGCAACACCACTTTAGAGACAAATGTAGGCACGGGAGTTAAATCAACATGGAGTCCATACTTTATATTTGCTGAGGTTACACCATGCTATAGATATACTAGGTTCTCAAAACCCCAAAACATCTTTTTTGCAATTTTAATGTTGTAGTTTTATGTTTATGAAGTGTAAAAACTGTTCAGTCAGATTAAAATGCTGTGTTGGACAGATGTAACTACTTCATTGTGAAGAATATCAGCCAATGTCATCCTAGAATAAAGAACCAACTTGAGCATCTGGCACATGATGCCCAATTCAATTTAAATTAATTAAGTTGCTTTAAGCGCATTGTATTTACAGTGATGGTTTTGTATCTCAAGTTGACTCCTCATCCTCCCACCTCATCATAATATTTCTGGCCGCTGCTCAGAGCTCAGCAGTTGACAGTTGTGTATTTCTTAGTAGGAGCATAAGGTTCATGCAGGCTTTAGGTTCCTAGATATAATGGGTGGTACTTTTAAACATGTTTAATAAGTATAGATTGATTTGCACAGATACTGGTCATGATCAAGCAAGCCCATTTATGAATCACAAACTGTTTTTTTTTAAGTCATTGCCATTGGTTGGAGCCAAACTTCTTTTCCCCATCAAGGAACTGTATCCGTAGACTGTATTACAATGCAATCCTAAGCAGAGTTACTCTAGTCTGAGCCCATTGACTCCAATGGGCTTAGACTGGAGTAGCTCTGCTTAGGATTGCATTGTTAGTCATTTAGGCATTCTGCTGACTGAACTTTGGGGATAACATGGTATTATTGTGTTGTTCTGTCTTTTTCTCCATATAAATATAATTGAAGTGAATATCTAGTGTTTGATTAATATCAACATTCACTTGTCCATACTGACAATCCCAGATTAATTTTGTGCCTGGTAAAAATTCGATGGCCCTGACCTGGATAGCCCAGGCAAGCCCGATCTTGTCAGATCTCGGACAGGGTCAGCCTTAGTTAGTAATTGGATGGAAGACCTCCAATGAATACTAGGGTTGCAGAGGCAGGCAACTGGAAGTCTCTTGCCTTGAAAATCTCTGCAGGGGTTGCCATAAGTCAGCTATGACTTGATGTCACTTTCCATCACCAAAAATTCAGTGACTTATTATAGTTTCCTCCTGAAAAGTGGTGGTGCTAGAGGAAATACACAGCCTGTTGCCTTTTTTTTGGTAATAATTTGAACTGCAGTGAGTAAAAGACAGTGTTCCAAATCACTGATACACACAGGAAATATAAGATCACACTATGGATGTCATATATAGGGTCTGCTATGCCCCCAACTCCATTTTATAGCTATTGCTCATCTTAGTCCGTCCACTCCTTAGCCTCTTCTGTACCATGCCAAATATGCAACAGCTGGCTAGAACAGGTTGTGTTCTTTGGACTTCAGCAACACCTTGTCACATGGTTTAGACGGGGTATTTTGCTCCAGTTTCTCAGGTCCATATAACAAATAATTGCAAATATAGACTTCCTCAAGTTAGGTTTTATGACGGCACTGCTAAGATCCTTTTGACCTTGTTCAAAAATGAAAATGAGTGACTAGAGGAACAGTTGGCACAAATCTTTAAAAATTTTCTCCAAAATTGTTTTTTTCGGTCATAAAGATTTCATGAAATGCTGACAGAATGTGCTCACTTTCAGGGAGGAAAGAGTGCTCTAATGAAGAGTGTGTATTCTAAGTTAAAACTATCTCTCCAATTTTATTTCAGTACCTCTGTGATGAAATGCTCCACATCTCAGAATTTTCATATCCCCAATTGTGTATCAAGGTCCATTATAACTGGATTTGCACTCAGTGGGGGGAGAGGAAGAGAAGTAGGTATGATTCATTTCCCAGATATGAAGCAATTCAGTGCCATAGAAATTTAAATGAATCATCCCAGGAGAATTACACAATAGACAGCCAGGTCTCTTCTGAGCGAGATCCCACCTCAGCGGTAGAGTGCCAAGGGACCAAAGGAAAGAATGGACCTTCCTTTGGGGACCCAAAGAGAAAGAGAATCCATGAGGGGGTGGGGAGAAGAAGAGATTATAAAACTCCTGAACATGAGGAAGGAGATCTCTCTCCACTGATTTTACTGCGACACATTCTGATCAGTCTCCAGGTTACTTTGGTCTCCATTTTGAGCATTTCTTGCTGAGACCACAGGGAGAGCCCAACCGCTGTAATTAAGGTAATGGGTGTTTTCTAAATACTTGCAACATCAAGAATTCAGAGCCTTACAGTAAAATCCTAAGAAGAGTTTACTAGAGTCTAAGCACATTGAAATATGGAGTAAATTCTGCTTAGGATTTCACTGTTAATTTGTTAAGGGTATGTAAATTTCATGGGAGAGGAGTGTTTCAATCACTTTTGTTTTGATCCTTGCTTTTCCTTTTCAGAGCTCCTATGATCAAATGATCTTGAGAAATAACTTAACGATCTTTGTTTGACCTATTCTGTTTGCATCTACTGTCCTCTTTTTTTCATTTTCTTAATACATTTCCTTTCATTTTTAATGCAGTTGGTCTAATCTCTGTAACCCAGATTACGGCCCCTCTTGTCATGGAAAAGGTCAGGGGATGAGGTTGGTCCCTGCTCCTTTAGAGTGCACAAGCGAGCGAACTTAGCCCCCTCACTAGCAGGTGCAAAAGGTGACGGAAACAAAAAAGGCTGAGCTGCTCCTTTAAGCAGGCAGTGGCAGAGGTGCCTGGGCTCAGGCCTTCAGGCAAAGCATGCCCCAATACTTGGCTTGATAGTAGCAGTGATGCCAAGAGAGACAGAGGATAAATCCAGAAAAGAGAGAGAGAAGTCTCAATGAACAGGAAATTCAGGACAGCAGAAGAGCTCTCTTACTCCTATGTGAGCAGAAATGTTGGCCTCCAAGTCCTATTGCCTACAACTGTTAAGCAATCAGTCAACTGTTTGTGTCTATATATCTTCTTATGCCTCTGAACTTATGCAAATTTCACAACTGAAAGTATAATTATAACCCACCTCTGTGACTGCCTGCAAAGGATGAACGCTGTTACAACCGGACTAGAATCTGGGCCACCTGGGTTTCAATCTCTACTCTACCATGGAATTTCACTGGCTGACTTCGGGACAGTCATTCCCTTTCAGCTTAACCGTACTTCACATGGTTGTTGTGAGGTTAAAATAGAGGAGAATGATATTGTAAGCTACTTCGGTTTTCCTTTTGGGGAGAAAAGCGGGGTATAAATTAAAAAATGTAGCAACAGCAAATAATGCAGAACAAGCTGTATATTTTTATAGTGTAGCTTCTCTTCCTTGTTCGTTGTGGTTTCTTTAATCCCTTCTTCACAGAGCTGTTGATATGTGTCATTGTATTGAATGCCCAATCATGTTAATGGGTAGAACAATATTACCATCAGAGTGATTGTCTGAACACTGTGGGGGCTGTTTAGGGTATGGACTTTGGCATTCTCGTTTTGTGTGTTCATATTCATATTTTCTTGACACAATATTCTACTGGTGCAAATGGAAGTCTTGTTTTGTAAGCCTGAATATGATTGCACTTAGGATCAATACACACGATACTCATGGGCAAGTGTCATATCCTGCAATGATCCCTGTAAATTGTAGTTTAAAAAAATCTGCTCAACGTGATTATCAGCTGGTGAGGGAAGGGGGAGTTTCTCTCTCTCTCACACACACACACACACACACACACTTTTTCTCTTTCAAAAATCCTCTGAGAACTTGGGATGGGGATGGGGGGAATAGGGAACGACATAAAAAGAGATAGGAAAAAAGTCGAGATGTTTTGCGAGCGCGAGAGAAATCTAGTCTCTCCCGTTCTTATTCTTCCGGCAGGAAATCACTGCTCAGATTACCCCCACCCTACCTCTGTCTCTGAGCCAAAGGAAAACCAGTTGATTGGATTTTTGAAAGAGAATCAGTCCCTCTTTGAGAGAATCTCTTTGAAAGACAATCCTTTTCAGTTGAGCGGCAGTTCTTTGCAAGAAAATCCACTTCACTCGGAGGGGGCGGGGTTAGACTACCATTCCCAGCAATGATTGCGGGAGCAATCAAGTGCTCTTCACGTGAAGTTTGCCTCATGTGTTCTGACCCTTAGTATCTCCCTTCTGCTGGCCTAGGTCCACCACCATCTATCTCCAGCCACATCTGCCTTGTTCAGTTGAAACAGTATAGTATCTTAAACACAGTTTGCAACACTCTACTGCAATGATGCTAATACTGCTTTGTTTGGCCTTCTACAACAGCGGAGAGTGGTTATGTGGCTTCTGGAGTCACTGTTATTTCCTACTTGTCCAGATCAGAGCATAACTTCTTTCTAGCTACGTTCCCCTTAAATGGAATACTAGGTCATGACAAACATTCATTTTCAAGGTTGATTTAGTTTTTTACAGTAAGCCCAAATGATGAGTTAGAGCCATTAGTCTTTTATTTTTGTGAATGCTGCATTTGAAAATGACAAATATCATTTCTATAACATTAATGTCCGATGTTAATTAGGTAGGCAAAGAATTAAGCCTCTTGTTCAGAAGTGGTGAAGCTGGAATACAGCATGATCAAATGGCTTGTTCATGACAAAGTTAAATCACAGAAATGCATTTCCAAACATTCCATTGATTCTTCAAATGAAATATTTGTAAAGGGCAATTCCTCTTGTAACCGAGGCCTTCCCCTATTATAGTCACCACATTTGACTCTAAAAGGTCTCCAGGGGGAAAGATTAATTAGATTTCAATTATGTTACAGAAAAATGTACTTTACATGCTTGCACTCTGGAAAGCATTATAGTGTTTCTTTAATGTGTTTAAAAATTCAAAAATGTTTTTAAAAGCCACTTAAAAAGTCAAACCAAAGGCAAGCTAATGGAATATGGTGTCACCCTTCAAAGTGATGTACGTTCAATTTCACCAGACCGTGCTCACTGTGACGTTATGCAGATGCAGATAGAATTTTTGTGAATGATCATTGAAATTTTTTCAACTAGACCATTAGAATCAGCTGACAACTACAGATGATAATCTCTGCTGCATGCAATTACTCCACTTGAAAGCTGTGGAACACAAATATACTATCAGTAAGACTGTGAAATATAGTTAGCTGTTCCTGGTATGTCTGTACGAACTTTGTTTTCACAAGTGCCTGTCTCTGTTTTCATTTTATTAATGGGTTTTGTATTCTTAAAATTCAGAGTTCAGCTATGTTTCTCATCTGTATAAACAATCTCACAATTAGGAAATGAAGGATTCCAGCTAAAAATGACAACTAATTTACGATTATCTTCTAACAGTTCAGGTTGTTGTATAGTCCTTTTTAGTGAATGTGTATTAAAAGCAAGGAAAAGTGGCTCAAATCAGCTGATAGGAACATGGCACGGGTCTCTGCTAACCTTTACTCCCTTTGAAGGACATTAGATCTTCATTGATCATCACAGTACAAACCCCAAGTGGTATCAACAAATCTACTACAGTCCAAAGAGGATCCCAACTTCTTGATCTTCTTTTCAGCACATACTGGACCAGAAATAATAGCTAAGGAAACTTCTGCTATTTCCAAGGAAGAACTACAAAACTTTCTCATAAAAAGCAGCATTTCTGTAACTTCATTTCAGCTTTAAAATTAGATGTACATTCTGATCCACTAACATGAGCAGAATGCAGGCTTCCCTATACATACTATTTTCTCGATGAAGATTTCTCAAAATATACATTTTCATGCACATCTGTGGATGTTGTCCATATGAGATTCATTGCTTTCCATGGGGTACACATTTAAATGTGCATTCAATATTACATTACATAAACATTATGATGCCACTAGTTACATGTAAAATAAATTTTTAGAGCATGTGTAGAGATAAAGAAATGATATTAAAGTTTCTACACCCAACCCCATGAAAATTGCACCATGAACTTATTTTCCTCAATAAGACTACTGAATAATATTTTTATTGTTTCTAGTATTTCTGATGCTGCAAACACTGTTCTGTGTTTAAGATGCTTTGGTAGTGCAGTTGCAAATTATTATGTCACATAAAGTGTAAAAGTTTTAAAACTTTAATATTTTAAAATGAACATGCTAACCAAGATTATGAATTATTTCTGTTTCAATTTACATTAATCTTTCTCCCAGTACCTAGTAATTTCCACAGATAATTAATCCAGAGGCGTTAGCTGTGTTAGTCTGTAGTTGCAAAATAGTAAAAAGTCCAGTAACACCTTTAAGACTAACCAACTTTATTGAGACATAAGTTTTCGAGAACCACAGCTCGTACATCTGACGAAGAGAGCTGTGGTTCTCAAAAGCATATGCCTCAATTAAGTCGGTTAGTCTTAAAGGTGCTAGTGAACTTTTTACTATTTAACTTAGATAATTAAGAGAGATTTGTCTGTTTCCAGCATTGGTCACAGGATTTTTGACTGACTTTTTTCCCCTTCTGATTTAAAAGGAAAGAAGAGATTTATTATAGACTACTTAAACTATAAGCTTGTCCCTATTAATAGTCACTGTTAAATTACTTATTCATTTTCAAGATGTCTGATAGCAAAAAGTGGTAAAGTTGCCCTGTGGCATGAGTAGAGAGTGCCCTCAAGTCATAGCTGACTAATGGCAACTCCTCACTGGTTTTCAAGGCAAGAGACTACAGAGGTGGCTTGCCATTGCCTGCCTCTGCAACCCTGGTCTTCATTGGAGGTCTCCCATCCAATTACTAACCAAGGCCAACTCTGCTTAGTTTCTGAGATCTGACAAGATCAGGCTCACCTGGGCTATCCAGGTTAGGGCACCTGGTGGTGTAGAGCCAAAACACACAAGAAGAAATACCCAGATTCAGCACATGTTCTCTTACCTCAAGGTTTGCCGGGATCTGTAGGCGTCCTGGAAGCTTAAAGTTTAGCATTTACAGAGCAGCAGGAAGGGAAATACAGGCACCTGTATTTCCCTTCCCCTTCCTGCTGCTCTGTAGATGCTAAACTTTAAGCTGCCAAGACATCTACACTTCCCAACAAACCTTGAGGTAAGAGAACAAGTTTAGCATTTACAGAGCAGCAGGAAGGGGAAGGGAAATACAGGCGCCTGTATTTCCTTTCCTGCTGCTCTGTAAATGCTAAACTTTAAGCTTCCAGGACGCCTACAGATCCCGGCAAACCTTGAGGTAAGACAACACGTGCTGAATTTGGGTATTTCTTCTCGTGTGTTTTGGCTCATAGAGACAACAATTTGTCCTGAGATGTCATCATGAAACTGAGCATCAAAGAATGAACATTAGTAACTTATTAAATATCAAGAACATGTGTGACCTGTTTATTAGGAGCCATTGGAGCCAAAACTCTGCTTCTAAGATTGGAAGGAACCTGCTTGAACACTTGTGGGGGAGTCCCACATCTTCTATAGATTCTCCTTTTTAGCTGCAATTCTCCATGTTACATTTCACTCCATTTCCTAGGATCCATTGATTCTCAGAAATAGTTTTTGAGATACTAGTGTCTGCAGAAAAAGGAAGATGCCAGCAAGCACTTTTTCATAATTGGAATTCCTCTTATAGATATCTGGATCCCATCCTATTCCTTCTTGTTAATTTTTTAAAGACAGAATCTCTCTACACAAAATATCTTACACAGGGATGCCCAAGCGAAAGATCTTACACTTGTGTCCCCTTGTGGATACACATGCACAGATAGGGATACAGTAAATTTGAATATAAGATCATATAGAAAGTAAGTCACTTAAGCATCCCGAATCAGACCTGATTTGTAAAGATTTGGGATTTCTGAATCTGGCCCAGCATGCTGGCCCAGATTCAGAAATGCCGAATCAAAGCTTCCCAAGCAATTGGGGTTGCTTCGGGAAGCTTTGGGGCTTTCAAAACCCAACAGGCTTCAGCTGACCTACAGAGGATTCCACCACAGGACAGCTGGAGTTTAAAGGGCCCTTTCCCTGCCGTGCAAGTGACAGGGAAAGGACCCTTTCAGCACTTCAGATGGACCACTGTGGGAGATCCCCCCATGGGCCAGCTGGCATTTAAAGGGCACTTTCCCTGCCATACAAGCAGCAGGGAAAGAGCCCTTTCAGCGTTTCGGGTGGCCCATGGTGGGAGGTCTCCCTGCAGGCCAGCTGGTATCTAAAGGACCCTTTCCCTGCCGCACATGCACAAGCTGCAGAGGAAGGGCCCTTTCCAGCTTCAGCTGGCCAACATCAGGTGAAAACTGGCATTCAGTTTCAAACTGAACACCTTGGTTCTTCACCAGATGCAATCAGGTGAAGAAGCCCCGCCGCTTCCCTTTGCCCACTGCAGATGGGGCCAGGCAGCAGGGCTGCAGGCTTAAGCCTAGCCCTGCTGCTTCCCTTCTCTTGCTGCAGGAGGGGCCAGGGGATTCCCTGGCCCCTTCTACAGCAGGCCAAGTGAGGTGGGTAGGTTTAAACGTACACTTTTCTAGCCACTTGCAAGTGGCTAGAAAAGTGTAGGTTTAAACTTCCTGCCCTGCCGCTTATTTGACCCAACGGGAGGGGATGAGGGGAGGGGATTCCCTCCTCCCCTCCCCCTCGGGTCAAATAAGCAGCGGGCAGGAAGTTTAAACACCTTTTCGGCATGCTCCAAATCTTTACGAAGCATACCAAAGCTGGTCAATAAGCAATTTCCAAAGCATCCTGCCACTTTGGAGATTGCTTATTTCCAACTTTTTTTCCCGCTTTGGAAATTCCAAAGTGGGAAAACCAATTTTTTTTAATCTTGCACACCCCTAATGTCTTGTGTAAGTACTTGCCTACAAGTGAATCTGTGAAACTACAATAAGCAAAATACTATGTGAAGAAAGGTTTTGCTCAGTGATTTCCGAGTTTTCTTCTATATTCTTCTGCTCTCCAAAAAAGTAGATGTGTGACATAATTCTGAATTGCTGGAGTTAATTTTTCTTTAATTTTATAATTATCAAATGACAGCTGCAAGTCTCAAGGTTTTTAGAGCTGACATGGCTGCAACTCCTGGGCACACACTCGAACCAAGGCTTGGAGCATGGCCATGTATTTACCAAGTGCTCTGATGCTTATGCATGAAGTTCTTAGAGGCAAATCTCTATGCCAGCACTGATTTCCAATAACTTTGCTTAAATGTGCCTGTGCCAACAGTCAAAGCCAAAGGCTTTCTCATATTTAATTTGCTATTAGTTTGCTAATTGCTTATTGTTATGCTTTTCTGTTCTGTAATGCAAATGAGGTTTTGTAGAAAAGTCATTTTCTTTGAAGTAAGAAACACAGCTCCAAATAACAAATTTCTTTAAACAGCACATAGATCAACTGGGCTGTTGAGCCATCTCATATGTAATAGGTTTGGGAATGGGTCCCGATCTTTTCTTCTTATGAAGTAGGATTATTAGGGGAGCTTGCTGGAGCCTTGCACATTATGACAATTCCAGTTTCTTATCTACAATGCTGAAGTTTGAGCTGGCAGTGATTCTGCTTATTTTGAGTTATGTACAACAGTCCCAAGTTCAGGAAAGAGATTTGGGAATTGCCATGGATACCTCCAGATCAGCAGTGTGCAGAGTCAGAGAAAAAAGCAAGTGCCTTGTGATTACTAAGGAATGAAATGTCAATAAAACTGCCAACATCATAATGGCTATATACAAATCTGTAGTGCTGTTAGTTACATTTGGAATATTCTATATAGTGTTGTGCCTCAATATTATAGACCAGGAAAACATACAATGATGGCACAGGAGCACTTCACATATGAGAGATGCTATGTGTTTGGGATTTTAAGTTTAGAAAAGAGCAGGGCTTTTTTTCAGCTGGAATGTGGTGGAACGGAGTTCCGGCACCTCTTGAAAATGGTCACATGGCCAGTGGCCCCGCCCCCTGATCTCCAGACGGAGGGGAGTTTAGATCACCCTCCACGCCCCGGCGCGGAGGGCAATCTAAACTCCCCTCTGTCTGGAGATCAAGGGGCGGGGCCACCAGCCATGAGACCATTTTCGCCGAGGGCAATTTAAACTTTAAAAAACTCCCCCCTTGTTCCAGCTGACCCAAAGTGATGTCATTGTGCGGTCCTGAGTTCCACCAGTGAGTTCCACCATCTCTTTTCCCAGAAAAAAAAGCCCTGGAAAAGAGATTACGAAGAGGAATGTAGTAGGAGTTTACAAGTGGAAGACCCACAGGACTTGTGAGGGGCATCTCATTTTCCTCTGTATCTCCTTCCACCTTATTATCCCTGGCAGTGACCATAGACTGTCCTTTTTCCTTGCTTCCTCTCTCCTTCCTACTCCCCAGCCAACCTATCTTTATTTGCCTACCCCCACCGCCCCTTCTTCAGCTTTCCCTCCCCCTGGCAAACATCTCCCCAGGAAGTTGCAAGGTGTGGAATCTGTGAGTACTTGCAGGGGGGACACCTCACTTTCCCCATCTCCCCTCCCCACATTATTGCATCTTTTCCTCCTCATGGCAGCCCCCATATCTTCACTTTTCCCTGCTTATTTCTCTCCTTTCCATCCACTCACAACTGTTTTTGTCCCCACATCTTCAGCTGAATTTAATATGTATTTATTTCATTTATACCCCAATTTCTCTGCAATGAGGACCCAGAGCAACTTACATCATTCTCCATTCTCCTATCCTCCAATCTATTCTTTCAAATGGTGTTTGCTCTGTTTTGTTTTGCAATTTCCACACCATGGTCCATTTTGTGGCTTACAGTAGAACAGTAGCAAGCAGCCAATCCTGGTACTGCAGGTCATGTGATAGCAAGTTGCCTGGTGATTGCTGATAAACCCTCCCTCAAAGGCCAAAATGGCCCTTAAAATGGTCCTATCCACTTCCTTACCCTTTCGTGACAGAAACCAAGGTCTGAAAGTTAGCAATGCTGTTGTGGTTTTCTAGGAACAACCACCAAGGGCATTTGTTTCTTAAAGCTACAGGTGCTGTTTCTATTATTTTGTGTGTGTGTGTTTTAACCTCTCCCCTACATTTTTTTTTAAGATTTCAGGTTTTTCTGCAAACTTGGGGCTTTCTCCAGATTTCTGGGCGCAGTGTAGAATTGCACTTACATTTCTCAAACAACAGCTATTCACTTTCCATAATAATTATGATCACATTCCAATGAAATATCAAAGGCAGTTTACCTATGTCCTGTCAGTAGTGAGTGCTTTTTATTATTTTTAGCAACAAATGCTTTTGGACATATGCAAACTCAGCACATATAAAGCAGCTCTCCAATTTGTAATTTTTGTAAGACAACAAACATTACCTTTTCCCCATGAGAATTGCAGCTGTCACTTGAGACCCAGAATGTGTGTTCTCAAGTGATGATATACAATCACATGACATGACATGTCATTACTTACACTAGGAGGCCGTAAGCCTCTTGTTTACTTGTGTCATAGCTAAATATGATGAACTAAACCTTTATGGAGCATAAATAACTCTGAAACCAATAGCAGGCTCATAATCTCGAACATCCATCAGAAATGTGCTGTTAAATTTATGCATAAAGCTTCAGCAGCAAACATATACTGAAATGTCCCCACTGGCTCTTCACAATTGTCATTTCCTTTCCTCTAGTGAGTGTTAAAGCCCAAGTTTCAGTATGTTCTTGTGTACTTATATCTTCGGACTCACTTTGGTTCCTTTCTAGGGTTATCCTTGCATCCTTATGCAGTTACCTGAGAGTAAACCGCATGACTACGGTGTAACTTAATTCTAAGTAAACCTGCATCAGACTTGCATAAATAAATAAACCAGCAGAAAAGGTCAGAAGAGTTGTTCTTTTTTTTGTACTTCTATATTTGCTTAATTTTAAGGTTGTTTAATCTCCGTTTTTATTTTTGTTACACACCATAAACCTTCGAAACATATTAGCAAAAATAAATGGATTTTAACAAGTATATGATTCCAGACTGGCAATGTAGCACAAATGGCATTTTAGCAACTCTCAAACTGTTTACTGAAGTCATATAACATCAGAGGTGTAGACAGGGGTCATTTTGTAGAAAAAGAGCTGGAGGGACTCATTAGCATAACTCATTAGCATATGCCATGCCCCTTGACATCACCAGAAGTGTGTCATTAGCGTAACTGATTTGCATATGCCACACCCCCTGACATCACCTATCCTGACTGTTTTGGACCCAATCCTGGCCATTCAGGGCCAAAATTGAGCCCAAAATGGCAAAAGGGGGCTGAAAATGGCCAAAAAGGGGCCCAAAATGGTCAGGATTGGGCCGCTGCTGAGTGGGAGAGTGATTCACCGCCCGTCAGAGGGCCTATCTGGGCCATTTCGACCCCAATCCAGGCTGAAACAGGCCCAAAATGGCCGAGAGTCAGGTGGATGGGGCCACCTGACATGTAACCTCTGTGGGGAACTGCCAGAACTGTGTTCCGGCGCATTCCCCCTCGAAATGAGCCCTGGGTATAGATATCCCAGAGTAGTTCTAATAAAATGAAGAACATGCCATCTACACAATTAAATGTTTTTAAAATCTGTAATTGACCATGGGCAGTTTTGTTCTTGAAGTAACATATTTGAAATTATGAAATATTCAGTATCTCACTGTGTTCAGAATTATTTAAAAGGTTTTCTAGGATTAAGAGGATGTTATCTTAAAGACTGGTTTCCTAAGCTTGAGTATAATATTTCTTTCTAAAATATATCAGTAAACTATGCTGAACAATCTGAATTAAGTATATATCATTCAAATGCCAAAAGCATACATTTGTCAGTATAGAATTATGGTTTTGGTGGTGTTTATTACAATCCAAGCTAGGTATTTAAAAGTTTGTGTTCATTTAAACCTCTCACTGAGCATTCTTAGACATATTAAAGACAAGTCACTTCTTAATAAGATTTTTTAGAAATCACAGCATGTGCCTCAAACCCTCACTACACAATAAATGTTACATCAGGGACACAAATATCATTACTCTGAAAAATTACTGACGGCATGATGATTATGGAAATCATCATCGACTGATCATCATTCACAATTTATTTCAAATCAATGTCTACAATCCGTTGCTTAGATGGAAGTGTTTATTGAAATTGCCTCTGGTGTAGTACAGCTCTTCAGAGATAACTTTGTCCTACAAGCAGAGAAGCTTTGTCATGCATCATCTGCTCTTCATGAATGGAACCACACGATGAGTGTATGGCCTCGAGCAATCCAAATTAGTTAGAAGAACACTGGAGTGCCATAGATTCTTAGGTACTGGCAACGTGCTTTAATTCAGAGCAGCATGTCAAACTGTAAAATCTCTCCCTAGACGCACAACAGTCACATGTTTTCTTTCCAGTTGGCAAAGGAATAATCTACATCTCAATCTATAACATTCACCATTTAAAATATATTGCTAATTTAAACATAAATGACATTTCTGTCTCTGTCTTGCCATATAACATTCAGGACAATCCTGAGTAGAGTTACTTCAGCCTAAGCACACTGAAATAAATGGGTTTAGACTGGAGCAATTCTGCTTAGGATTGCCCTGTTAGAAATTTTTCTTAATTATTTTATTTGGGATAAATTTAGGTTAGAAAGTCAAGGCTGTTGAATGCAATTTTAACATCTATTTCATTAGAAACTATGTAAACTAACAGAAAGAAATTAACCCTGTACACATTTTCATCTGTAACCTTTAACATGTACCTTGGAAAACAATTTGTATCGTACTAAAAGATGCAGGGAATCAATAAGTAGCGAATGGATTCTAAATGAATAGCATTACGTTTATTCACATAGGGATCTTCATAGTTCTCTAAATTTAATTCACCTGAGTGGTGTTTAACATAATTCTTATTGTCCATGGAACTATATCATATACATTAGTCATGGAATTGTTTTTCTTCTACAGTAGATTTGCTTATCTTTGAAGAGATTTACTGATATCAATTAATGCCATGTCACCAACAAATAATTGTAGCACTCTTTCTTCAAACTGTTGTAATGTTAATGAACTTTTTAATAATAATGTAGTTGAGGATCTCATCAGATCTCAGAAGCTAAGCAGGGATGCGACTTAGATGAAGGACCTCTGCAGCAGAAGGCAATAGTGAACCACTTCTGCTTCCTACTTACCTTGAAAGCCCCTTGCCCTAAATTGGATGCTAATTAACAGCATGTACATATGTAATGTATTTAGGATCAGTGTGTCCTGCTTGGCAAAGAAGAAGCAATGACCTTTAATGGTGCTGGCCAAGTCCCCTGAATGGGCCTTAATGGCTCTGGTGCCCATTGGGTTTGGAGGAGATGGGCCTCCTGTCTAGCTCAGGGGCAAGAGGCTGATAGATGTCTATATGAAAAGGCACATCATGTGAAATTGAAAAAGGAGAACGAGAGAGAAGGAAATACCCAATCAGGAGCTGAAGCACCTGATCGGTACAAGATCTTTCTCTCTCTCCCTCCCTCTCCCCTCCCCTCTCTCCCTTGCTGATGTGGGGTGTCAGATCTATTGTCTTGTATAGGAGCCTCTGTGTCTCCACCAGTGTATATTCATAAATAAAACATATACTACAAAACCATGTAAAACTCCAACCCAGGTAAA
Source organism: Eublepharis macularius (assembly GCF_028583425.1). NCBI lineage: Eukaryota > Metazoa > Chordata > Lepidosauria > Squamata > Eublepharidae > Eublepharis > Eublepharis macularius. The sequence continues at coordinate 75,188,519 of NC_072799.1, forward strand.
CGTTAGTCCTTGGAAATTCTCACCACATGAAGAACTGAGGTGACCAGGTCTGAACCAGATTTGTACTACTCCAAGTTGTTCAAAAACCGATCTAGAGTATATATTGCCTATTAGTTTATGAAACATTCCTTGTGTACATATTATAAGAAAGTATTAATTTTCTGGTGTCTAGCATAAATATATAGAGCTTGAAACTGAGGTCACCAGCATTCCAAGTAGGAGCAAAAATTCAGGATGTTCCAGTCTAAGCTAAAACCAATCAAGATCTAGCATAATCTGGATGATCACGCATCTCTTTTCATGTATATAAGGGCCAACATTTTACAGCACAACAAACACTGCTAACTTTTTACTCAGATATATTTTTAGTGAAAGAAATTTTCCATAAGGCCTGATTGGTGTAGTGGTTAAGAGTGTGGAACTCTAATCTGGAGAACCGGGTTTAATTCCCCACTCCTCCACTTGAAGCCAGCTGGGTGACCTTGGGTAAGTTGTCTCAGCCCCACCCACCTCACAGGGTGTTTTGTTGTGGGAATAATAGCATACTTTGTAAACCGCTCTGAGTGGGCATTAAGTTGTCCTGAAGGGTGGTATATAAATCAAATGTTGTTATTATTATTATTATTGTTGTAAAAGATAGTCTTTGTTGTCTGTTGTATTCCATAGTCAAAGAACACTGCTTTCTAGCCAATTAGATTAATACTTTGGAGAAATAAATTCCAGTCATTTTAAGCACAGCCACTGAGCAACAAGCATTTCTGAAAATCCCAGCCGTAAGGTATAGAAGAAGCAGTGTATTGGATCCGGATATCCATCAGCAGAAGGTGCTGATGTAAATAAATCTATTATTTGTAGTCTTGCCCCTAGCAGTCCTTTCTTGACCAATTCCCTAAGTTGTCTGACGTCTGCGAACTAAACAGGTGGGTTGAGGAATTGCATGGGGGGATATGTGGACAAAATGAGTCTTACCTACCTCTTCTATCAGTAGAGGGGAACAAAAGAAAGATTCTTGGACCCACCAACCACCGTGCCAACCCAATGTATTTATTTTAGGGGAACTTCCAAACTTTTCACAATGTACACAACTGTGGTCCTAACCAATAGTAACAGGAGCAGTTGCTCCAGGCCCTGCATTTGGGGGGCCCTGAATACCCTCAATCCACTGCCCCAAAGGAGGGGGGAAGAAGAGCAGACTTCTGCTATTGATTGCTTTTGCTCCATCTGTGGCTCATGCAGCTGGCTTCTGATGGCAGCAGCAGCTCCTACCCACCTTGCATGGGGCGAGAACCACCACTTGCTTGGCCCCAGCAAAGGAGCTGGGCAGGGTGGCAGTGTTTCTGAGGCCCCACCCTGAATTTGTTCCCAGGGACTCATAATCACAAACACTGCCCCTGAATATAGAAAATAATCTTATGCCTGTCCATGAAGTAAATGTAACACTGTATACTGCAGAGACTGTCTTCTTGCCTATGTCTTGTGATGTCTAAGACAGGATGAGAAAGTGCTCTCAGCTACATCATAAAGAACATATATAGGTATTCCTGATGGCTGTCAATGATTATGGAATTCTTTCCCCTAGTTACTTACCAGATTATGAGCATATATGGGTGTTGCAGTAGAAAGCGGTTTTTTGGACCAGCTATCAGCAGTGAGAGTTAAGATAGTGAAAAGATAAGGAAGTTGTATGGAATGGCACTTGTGCAAATACTGTGAGCATTTTATCTTGTTAAAAGTTATTTTAATGTCTCTGGTTTCTGATGGTATCACTTACTGAAACTTCAGGACAGAGTTATGATTAATCCAAACAAACAAATGGTGGAACTATTTATAAGCAGACTATCATATTCTAAAGAATGTAAGACGGGGAAGTGTTCTACACCATTTAGAAATTCCAGGACACTTTTATTGCTGGATTTTTTGGCCAACTAGAATATATGAAAAACTGAAACCTTGTAAAAATAGAAAATGGTTGGTTTGTTCAAAGAAACACACACAGAGACCAAATGATTTTTGGTCCTAGTTGCCTCATACGGTTCCCAGTTCCAATGATGTAGTCACCTACCCACCATAACTGGCGGAATTCCTTTTTACGTGTAATTCTTAAAGGCACAGCAGCTGTGTCAAAGTTTAGACCCGAAAGCCGCTGCAGAGGCTTTGCTTAGATCCAGCCTGTAGTGGCAGCAGTTCTGGAGGCTACACTAAGTTGTATCTTTGTGCCACTGCTGTGTGACTGGGAGCAACTGGAACTCCCACCCTCTCCACACTATGCTGACCAAGCCAGTGCAGTTGCTTGGGTAAACAACTGGGTCAAAGTACTTGTCAAGAAGATGAGAGGAAGGGACATGGATTGGAAGGGGAAAGAGGCAACAAGTAAGTCATGGGCAAAGGAAGACTTATTTACCCCATCCACGCTTTCCTTTGCTTCTGAGATCTCTGGCCCTTAACTTCCTTGCATCCCAGAACTCATAGCAGCCTTTCCCCTGCCCTGTGTAGGTTTTAAAGCAAGTCATTCTGGCAACTTGATCTTGCCTCATGGAAACAAGACTGCAAACTGCTGCTTGAACATTTCTTTCTTTCTTTTTTGTAACATGTTTTATTGGTTTTTCCGTAAAAGTAGAAATAAGAGAAGGGAGAATTAAGAAGGAGAAATAGAAAAGAAGAGAAGGGGGAAAAAGTCATTTAGGCTGCTTACATCAACATTTTAGTTATCTATACATCATATTTTTCTACCAAGTGTTCAACTGTGTTTACTGGTAACAAATTATGATAGTGCCTTTATATATTTGCTACATGTTAGTCTTTATATTTAATTTTAATCCAGTTGTAGAAGGGGGTCCATGGAACAAAAAAGTCTTCTTCCATTTGTCCTTTCATTAATGAAGTTAATTTATCCATTTCTGCGTTTTCCATTATCTTCGTTATTAAATCCTCTTGCAGGGATATTGTTGGGCGTTTCCAGTAAGATGCTAATAAAATTCTCGCCGCTGTGCTACATGTACCACATGTACTATAAAGTATTTCTGTTCTTGGCTCAGTGCACCTGGCATACAATTTAACAAAATTAACTCTGGTTTAAAAGGAATTGAAACTTGTAAGATAGTTTGTAAAAATGTATGCACCATTGTCCAAAATCTATGCACCTCTTTACAGGTCCACCACATATGGTAAAATGTCCCTGTATGCTTCCCACATTTCCAGCACTTATTTGACATGTTTTTATACATTTTGGCAAGCCCGTCCAGTGTTAAATACCATCTATAAAACATCTTATATAAGTTATCTTTAAATGCAGCAGATTTAGTTATTTTAACATTCACTTTCCATATCTTATTCCATTGTACTGGATCAATAGCATAGCCTAAGTTCTGTGGCCAAAGAGTCTTACATCTTTCCACCTCCTCATTCGTTCTCCTTTGCATCAAAAATAAGTATATTTTCTTAATCAGTTTTTCATCAGAACATGCTTGAACATTTCAAGTTCCTTCATACCTCAGCATAGCCAGTATCAGAGGTTTTACCACAGCATAATATGGGTCATTTATAGGGCAATCTTAAGCAGAATTGTATCCATCTAAGGCCATTGATTTTATGCCTTGTCTTTCAGATAGTTTGCATCCGTAAAAATAACAACCAGAAATTCATTGTCATTGGTAGGTGAACAGGCTATTTCAGATATTCACATTATCAGTGATCCAAAACAATTTTTGTGTCAGAGTTCTGTTCCAGATGTTCAATGTATGTATACTTTACATATTGACAGGAGAGTGTGCCTTGAATCTACCATGGATGTCTATGTGAACATCTATTTATTTATTTTATTTTATTTATTTATTTCAAATTTCTATTCCGCCCTCCCCGTGAGCGGGCTCAGGGCAGATAACAACATGTTAAAATACAATAAAAATTCATCTACATTAAAACATTAAAACAACAGTGTATTAATACACATTTAAAACAGGATGGTGGACAGCCTTCACAGGGAGGGTTGAGATTTTATACACCCCTTTTTTCAGGCCAGCGGAGGCCCAGCCTCAGCCATATGCCTGGCAGAACAACTCTGTCTTCCAGGCCCGGTGAAAGGATAGTAGGTCCTGCTGGGCCCTGATTTCAGCAGACAGAGCATTCCACCAGGTGGGAGCCAGGACCGAAAAGGCCCTGGCTCTAGTCGAAGCTTCTACACATCTACTGCAAGTTATACATTGCTACACATGTGTGCAAGTAGGTTTTGTATAAGAGACCAGTTCAGAACTGTACACTATTCCAATTGCCTGCACAAAGTCTATGCTGAAGATACTCAAGTTTTGTCCAAGTATTAAGGGAAGGGCAAGCTAGTGGGATACTGGTGCTGCCAGCTGAGTGTATTATAGAACTCTTTACAAAGGTACTAGAGATCTGAAAGATAAATTCATTCAATTAACTATTGTGAATAATTCCTTCCACCTCTTTCAATAAATTCAGCTTCACTAAAACTGAATTTCAGCCTTGGACAACATTGCAGTTCAATATATGTGGGATGCCGCCTCAGGGGCCACAATGGGAAGGGGGAAATTAGTGAAAATTAGTAACCCTTTCTTGCATATGCAGAAGTGCAATTCTGATTAGGAGTGTGCATAAGGAAAAAAAATTGGTAAATTTGGTTTGGTAATACAAGAGAAAAAAATTCAGTATTCTCTGAATACTAAATTGCAGGGGGAAACAGATACCTCCTTCTGCAGTGCCTCTGCCACTGGCTGAGAATCTGGGTCAGATTCTCTGGCTGCCTCTTCCTCAGAAGAGTTCTCTGCATCTCTTTGCTCTGCTGGCCTGACCCAGCCCCAATTACCGAGGTTTATAGAATTAACCCAAATTAATTAAGTAAATGTAAATTCAGGAATACGGAATCTGATTCGGTATTCCCTTTTGAGTTCGGTAATACTGAATTAGGTAAAAGTCGGTATTTTCAAAGGAATACTGAATCTGAATTGCGCATCCCTAATTCTGATCCTGCAATGCAGCCCATAACTATAATTGCTCTTTTCTTTCAAGTAATTATGGTGTTGTCTAGTGAACTGTTCCATATGCTTTCACTTACTAGGCATGCCATTTGTCATACCAGTCTACAAATACAGAGAGGTAAACAAATGACGCTAAATAATATTTTTTAAAGTATTGAATATGCAGTCAGCTAGAGATATGCACTACATTGGTTTGACATAGTTTTAATCTCTGCATCGAGGAACTTGCTCAGAAAAAATGATAACTGTGATTTTATTCATGCATTTTAATGAAAGAATTTTACACTAAGCTTTGGATGTAGAGATGATGTGTATTTTGAATAACTGAAGCAGGATACAGACAAGAACAATGAGCATGTTGGGAATGTTATGCTTAATATTTATTTATTCTTCTACTGTTTATATAGTCCACCTTTCTCGCTGACACTCTAAGCAGTTTATGCGCTGCATTTTATCAGCTCTATTTCTAGTAATTTTTGAGACATACCTACAAGTGGTGCTGCTATCTGAAACTGATGTAGATATACCAGAACATCCATTGGTATATAACTTTTGGCATTAAGATATAGGTGTAACCAGAAATAATAATGAAATGAGTTTTCTTTATATCAGGGCTTTTTGGGGGGGGGGGAAGAGGTGGTGAAACTCAGTGGGTTGCCCTCGGAGAAAATGGTCACATGGCTGGTGGCCCCGCCCCCTGATCTCCAGACAGAGGGGAGTGTAGATTGCCCTCCATGCCGCTCGGCGGCATGGAGGGCAATCTAAACTCCTCTCTGTCTAGGAAATCAGGGGGCGGGGCCACCAGCCATGTGACCATTTTCAAGAGGTTCCGGAACTCCGTTCCCCCACGTTCCTGCTGAAAAAAAGCCTTGCTTTATATACATTTTCAGACGATGTGGCATAATGGCTAGGGTGTTGATAATTAACTGATGATGAGAGTGATGGAATTTTGGAAGGCACGGATTCAAATCCCTACTGAGCTCTGAAGTCATTGGGCCAGTCACTGACTTGTGCCAGGCACCAGCTCTCAGCCTAAGCTTAACTACTGTGAGTTTAAAAAATGGAGCTGGTTAGGAAAGAACCCTTTGCATGTAGTCTTAAGCTCCGTGGAAAAAGGACAGGATAAAAATGTGATTAATAGATTATGGCCACAACCCATTAAAGTTAGTTGCATTTAAGCCCCTTGGAAAGCAGAGGGAAAGTGCATACTTAAACAGATAAGTCCCATTGATTTCAGCTCCTCATTACGTGTACTGCTGTGCTAAATATCCTTGACCTATGTAGACTCTGTGGGTTGCATCTTTTGCATACAGTAGTTGTTCTAACACTCTTTCCAGTCTGCCATAAACCTAAACCTTCAAATGATTTGCATCTTTGACTTCTATACAGGGTAGATAGTGGGTAGATCTTTGGAATATTTTGTTTTCTTGGTGTTTGAAAGCTGGCACTTAAATATCTCCATAGGCACAAGGTGCCCATATAAGAAATATATCATATCAGTTTTATGCATATGATAAATTGAACATTACTTGTTGCCAGCAAGGAGCGTCTGACTTACTAATCCAGAAGAGAATGCAGAAGCACAGATCATGAAGTATGTAGCATATAACAGACAATAGGTACCAACCAGCAACTATATTACAAGAAATCAGAGGCAGAAATGCATCATCTAGGATGCAAGTTATTGGAATATGATAACTGCCTGCAAGTTATTAGAATATGACAGCTCTACTTGGGAATGGTTCTTCCTTTTTAATTCTCTGTATGGTATTGACTACTATATAAGGACAATTTCAAAAATGCTTTTACTTACTAAATAAAGAACATATATTTCAAAGTGTAAAGTGTTTTAATTATGATGAATTTGCTTATGTTGTCAGTGGATGTTGACTTGTCAGATAGGGTCAGTAATTTCTTCTTCTTCTTTTTGGACTCTTCTTATATGGATGGAAATTGCATAATCTTTCAAGTTTAGCAACTGGTTCAAAACCAGTGTGATTAGGGTTTTTGAGAGGCCTCTTGCCATTTTCTAATTCATCATAGAAATTAACATCTGGTTACTATCCTTGTGACTTTGATTATCCTGTAGATTCCACTGGTGTTTTTAATCCAAGTGATCATGGAAAGCAGGGACTATTTCAAAAGACATACAACTATTCGAATTTCAGCCAAATCCTGTTAATAGCTGGTTTATTAAAAATGTGATGTCTCCTGAAACTGTATGTCATTTTTATGTACTTGTTTCATCTCCATAACTCTCATAAAGGTATATTGTTTCTGACACCCAGAGAACACCCTCACATAATTCAGCATCCATTTTGAGAGTCAAAAGAGACTCTCTAAGGCATTTCTAAGATGGTGAATAGGTCAACCAACCAAGTATAAAAATTTCTTCAAGATCTGTAGCTCAAGTGAGTCCCAGAGTATGCTTGGGGAACTACTCAAAAAACTTACCCCTTGGTTGTGAACTAGAAAGTCCTTCAGGAAGAATACTTTGGCATGGATCCTTGCTCCCCAGTACCTCGATGAATGTTTTCCTCTATCTCATATGGTTCACAAGCATGACAAGGCTAATATTGCATGCACTGTATTGTACAGGTCAGAGTTTCTAAACCTGGAGATTGAATCATTTATTGAGTTATTTTATTCAGAGTATCCTGTAGGTCACTGTCTATTGGACTGTGCCTTGGGCAGGCATAAGGAACATTAAGCCTCCATGGAAGATTTTTCTAGTTCAAAGATACTTTCTGAACTTCTGAGACATCTGAGAATAGGCCATCCCCTCACTGTTGGCAGAACTGCAGTAAAATTACAGTATGTTTATGAAATAAACTACTGATTGCCAGGCCCAAGTAATGGAGTAAGGAAACAGGACATCAGTTTGCCAGGGAATCACAGTCACACAGTCACACAGGGAACAATAGCAGTTTTGTGCTATGGATTTAATGGACTTGAGCATGGATTTAATGGACCTGAGTATCATTGGGCTGCATGAGCAAACATAGTTATTCTAGGGATACAAGGAATATAATTAATCAAAACATATTGGCCGTTTCCACACTACTCACCTTCATCCGGAACGCTGCGGAACATCGCAAAAAAAATGCAGAAGATAGCATCTTCTCGCACGAGTTTTGCGCCACAAAACTCACGCGAGAAGACGCTATCTTCCATGAGTAGTGTAGAAATGGCCATGAAACACACCCTGTTCACTAACCTTAGAAGGATAATTTTGTTTTGTTCGGCATATCCCCTGGGGTTGCCAACTCATCTCTAAACAGCTGAGAAAATGGCTGATTTAGAAGTGGACTCTATGGTATTATACCCTGCAAAAGTCCCTTCCCTCCCCAAAGCTCCACCTCCAAATCTACAGGCATTTCCCAAGCTGGAATTGGCAACTCTAACTCTAGTAAATTCTTATTGTTCCTCTTCCATGGTTGTGTGTGTCTGTGTGTGTATGTTTATACGTCTATATTTCACAGTGGTTAAGTAGTTCAGCTGCGAATCAGCACTCTACTGGTTCGAATTTCACTCCTGCCATGAGCTAAGTAGGTAGCCGTGGGTAAGCCACTCCTCTCAGCCCCACTCCCCTGCTGTACTGTGGGGATAATAATAACACTAACTTGTTCACCACTCTGGGTGAGGCACTAATATGTCTAGAAGAGCGGTATATAAGTGCAGTTATTTTATATATGTTTTAAATGTTACTTTAATATTTTAAATGTTTTAATATCTGACTACCTCAGGGACCCAATTTGGATGTTAAGGTAGCATATAAATATTTTAAATAAATAACTGATCTCTATGAAATTATCTCCCAGGTGACACTGAAACTGAATATGTCATATTCAAACACTATTTTTTCTGGCAGCATGATGTCTGCAGATGTATTCCGCTTTGGGGTTTCTATTCACCTCCACTGCCTTTAAGTTTCCATTTCCCCAGGAGGATGAGGGGCAGAGGAAAGGCAGCAAGGGAACAGGGTGACTTGGCAGATATGTGCCTAACAGGCACGCTATCCATCCAGAACACTTAGCCCATTTCATGCTACATTCTTGATTGGCATTTCCATGCTCAAGGGTTTCCGTAATCACATTGCTGGTTCATTGGCTCATGGAATGCTCTTATTCTATGGCTCATGGAATGCTCTTATTCTATGGCTCATGGAATGCTCTTATTCTGTGCTGAGACTAATAGAAATCTCATCTGAATACAATAATAAGCCCAGCCACGTGACATAATGATATTTTAAGATTCCATACATTTTTACCAACTATACCAGCTAAATCCAAAGTAAGTAAGTTTCTGAAGATGTTCCAAGTTACTTCCACTTTAATTTAGTGACAGCTTCTCCTTATGGAGCAAAACAGATCAGTTAGAAAGCCTCTTGGGTTACTTTAAGTTAAAGGAGTTACTTCTACACTTTTAGTGTTCATTCCACATGTAACTTGGCCAAGAAAAAGGAAAATATAACACAGTTTGAAGAGTGAAAATGTATGGATTTTAATTTATTTGATTTATCTTTTTATGGTTTCAAAGTTGGTGAATTAAGTTAATTACCGAAATCTAAGACAGTCTGATCTCATGCACGTTTTCTCAGAAGTTAGTTCCACGGAGCTTAGTGAGACTTATCCCCAGAGAAGTGAGTATAGAATTGGAGCCTTACTTGTAAGTAAGCCCCATTTAATTCAGCGGGACTTCTGAGTGAACATGCTTACTATATCAGACTCCACAACTGCAAAGCACAATTATTTGAAAGTACATACAACTGAATAAAGTTTGGAGTAAATTTGTACTGGGTCTGGCTGCACATTCTGTAATAATCTACTCACTATGCTTTGGTTCACACAAAGAAGAGTGTATATGTGTGCATGTGTGTGCATGCACGTGCGCATACACATGTGTGTGTACATGTCTGTGCAGCTCCTTTCTCACTGAGACTCAAGGCGGATTAAACAGAATGACCAGATGGTGTCATTTCAGTCCACAGTGTCATTCTTCATGTTCCTTGACATGCTGCTTTCAAATACATGGCTTTTATGACATTGTGACTCTTGTAAAGGGTGAACATGGCATGTATTAAACTGTAGCTGAAATGTTTCTATGCTGGGTACTGCTAGGGCTGCCAGCCTCCAGGTGGTGGCTGGAGATCTCCTGGAATTACAACTGATCTCCAGGTGACAGAGATCAATTCCCCTGGAGAAATTGGCTGCTTTGGAGGGTGAACTCTATAGTATTATACCCCAATGAAGCCACTCCCCTCCCCAAACCCCACCTCTTTCTAGGCTCCATTCCCCCAGATCTCCAGGAATTTCCCAACCCAGACCTGGTAACCCTAGGTACTGTCTCCCTTGTTACCTGAATTGGTCTCCTTGCTAGTAAATAGAATTTGTGGGGGAATTAGCAAGCAAGGAAGACAGCTATGCAAGAGGCCGGTAACCACAGGGATCTGATCACTAATAATTTATGGAGTCCTTTCCCAAGGATATACACACACGAAGCCTGTGTTCTTAATAAAAGGGTAATTTTATTCAAGGGGCAAATACATACACACACAAACAAACACACAAGAGGTCTAAGAAAAGCAGTGGTGAAGGTGGAATAGATTTGAGGGATGCAAGGTGATAATTACCTATCCAAAGAGCAGGGGGTCCGTGGAGGGAGAGCTTCAAATGCCAGCATTCTTGGCCAAGGGAGCAAAAGGCTTAGGGAAGCGACCCTAAGAGAGCAGCCTGGAAGTGTGCACAGTTTGAATGAGACAAGGGGCCTACCTTTATATGTAAAACGTGCCCTGCAGTGGGAGAACCCACCTAGCCATTAGAACAAAGACTTGAAAGATCAGTTCCTGGGATTGACAAAAGGTTTGATTACCTTTTTTGGTAGCTACGGGGCGTGTGAAAATAAATGCCAAATTTGTTCTAGCGCTGCACAAAGGGATAGTTTTTTAATGACGTCCACCAGAGCTATGTTGATGAATTTAGTTAGGGGAATGTACCTTCCCAGGAACACTGTAAATACTTATGAATGTCATTTGATTAGCTCCTCAATCAAGGACAGGAGATCTCATCATGGAACGAAGAAAAGGAATGTGTTAAGTGGGGATGATTCTGCAAGACCTTTGTTGCGCTGGATTCCTTAGGGGCTGGGGAGACTGCAAATCTAATCACCACGAATCTCTCTGCATTCCTGTGCGGCATTCCATTCATGCATGGATCTCCCAGGTGGGACTCAGCAACTATTAGCTAGGGGCCCTCTAGTTTACAATACAAGCTGCCATTTTAAATCCAGAGGCCTGGTGATTTTTAATAACACAAGCAGCCATGTTAAAATGGCTATTAAAGATGGTGGAGGCCAGGCCGACTGCTTACACCCTCACCTTGCACAGAGGATAGGGCTGGCTTAGCCCAGGAAGGAAGAGAGAGACCATCAGCCCATTGGGAGGCATCTTGCTGCTCTTAATGGCCAGTCTGTCCTTGCCTGTGAGATAAACTATGTTGAGAAAATGGGCCAAGGTCCTCCTGAGAGTTTCCTCAACAGAAAGGGGAATCAAGGTCCTAGTCTGGAATTCTAACCAGTACACCACACTGGCTTTCATGGGGTGGTTGCTGTTGAATAGTAGTGAACAGCCAGGCGTGGATGAGATACAAGTTGGATGGTAACAAGTGACCAGGTGGTTGCTACTGGGCCTTGCCCAAATGAGTCCTCCCTCAAAGGCCAAAACAGCTCTAGAAAAGGCCCTGCTGTCTTCCGCTCCCTTTCCTGCCGGAAACTAGGCCTGGAATGTTGCAGAACTGTTGTGGTTGCCAAGCAACAGAGAAAAATGAGGTTTAAATGAGGTAAATAAATCCATTTCTAAAAGCTACACGTTTATCATTTGGGGGTTTTTTTAATTGCCAATGTATTTTTTTCCTGCAAACCTGGGGCATTCTTCAGGTTTACAAAATGGTCTGTATCCCTGGTTCATGATTACAAGTCTGGATTTAAATATCCTCAGATTTATCCAGGTTATGAAAGAGATATATTGATTTTATGCCATTTCAGGAAAACTGAATTCTTGTCTGACCATTTATGAAAAGTATGAGCAATGTTGAAATCACACAAGCATTTTGCTGTCATATTGCAGAAAACCTAGCAGTGCTGTATTTTAAAAAATAAATTACATACTATTCCCAACATGTTTAAATTAATTGTGGCCTTGAGTCTAGATACATGTCCTTGAAAGGAAATCCCATTGGTTTTCCTGCATCAGACATCAAGGTAAGTATGCATAAGATAGGCAGTGTTTTAAAAAACAACAGATTTATTTCTGTTCAGGGGAACTTCAGGGGAAGGCCTCAGCCTCCCCTGCTGTTGACCCTCCATAGCAACAGGTTGGCCACTGTGTGAGCCAGGATGCTGGACCAGATGGACCACTGGTCTGATCCAGCAGGGATCTTCTTATGTTCTTATTTCCAAATAAATAAATAATTTGTTTCAATGGGACTGAACAAAATCCAAGAACTTTGATTTATTTTGGTAGCAAATTAGGCTTCATTTTCTTTTGTACGCAACTGTCTGTTATAGAGATGAAAGTGAAACGAGCTAGCTGCTCTGCCAATGCATCTCGAGACAGCTTTGGCTAGTTATTCATGTGCCGCTTTCAAAAATCACAACTGGACCAAGTGCTTTTGTCTAATAAAAATCCATAATTCAATTGTTAGACCCCCCCCCCCCATTTTAGTTCAGTTGGTGTTTGTGATTGTTTTTTGGCATCGTTTCATGCCATAATTTACTCTGGCCAATTTTTCTTGCCTTCTTTCTCTCCTCCTGATTAAGTTTCCCACAAGATAAAACCATTTAAAAGTTGCCATCTTGGAATGGATAAAATAAACTCAGTTCAATAGCATACATTTTACCAGACTGTAACAAATTACTTTATATTTTGATAATGGGAAACAGATACTTCCATGGAAAATGTTATGAAGAAAAGGTGATAATACAAAACTTAGGCCATCATTTAAGTGGACATTGAGATTATGTGATTTACAGCATCGAATTGTCTTATTTTATCATGTCAGAGTAGACAGTATGGCTGATTATCGGGCTTACTGAAATAAAGTTCCTGATTTGTTAATTATACTTTTTCATGTTTGAAAATTCTATATACTTCTAACAAAGTAAAATGACTTTTACAAAGGAACAAAGCTCACTAACTTTTATCAAATAACTTACCTAAACGCAGCTTACTTGAAAGTTTACTTACTACCTGATTTACAGTATAATCCTAAACAAACATACACCCTTCTAAGACCATTGAATCATAAGTGGATCCATAGGTTTGCCTGAGAGCGGGACCACAAGTGACGCCTGACACAGGTTGGACACTAGTCAGCTTCCCTCAAGTTTTGATGGGAAATGTAGGCGTCCTGGTCTTGCAGCTTGACTCTCTGACTGCTGTCCAATGGACTTTTCAACTGTCACTTGTCCAACATTCCGCCAAGCTGCCTACATTTCCCATCAAAACTTGAGGGAAGCTGGCAAGTGTCCAACCTGTGTCAGGCGTCACTTGTGGCCCCGTTCTCAGAGAATGACTGGCCCAAAGTCACCCATTGAGGTTCATACTGGGATTTGAATCTCCCAACTCTAAACAATGCATCATCGAGTTCTTTCATAGGCTGCACGCATATAAAGGGGCAACAGAAGGGGAGGGAACCTTCTTTTTAAAAGAGCCATCCATCTTCATGAAAAAGAAGACAGAATCTTTTAAAAATAACCTAAATGGTCCTTCTAATCACATCAGTTGCCCCCGATATTTAGGCCTGAGTCATGCAGTGAACCGAGCCTATATTAATCATAAAAAACCTTAACACTGTGGGATGGGACTGCTATTGTGTTCTCAGTGATTTAGAAGTACCATATGGAATATCTTAGAGTTTTGTACAGCATGATGTTTAACTTTTAAACAACTATTTCATCTTTCATTCAGATCTATTACTTCTAGAACTTACTCATCGCTGTATGACATTGTTTTGCGTTTGTGGAAGAGTCACAAAAATGAAATGTTTAAAACTACAGTCAGTTTTTGAGCTCTACTGATTAGTAGCACATCTATAGAACTGAAAATAAGCAAACTGAAATTTTGCAGACAATTAAAGATGTGCATTTTGATGGGAAAAGTGATCTAGTTATTCTCTTTGTAATCTCTACTTTTTACTCATCTGTATTTCTTCTATCTTTTATCTAAAAAGACAGTCAGGTATCTTTAAAGAAACAGAGATACCAGTTAAAGAAAAACAGTAGTAATTGAATTTTAATAAAACAGAATTGATTGATACAGATGAATAAGTGAAAATCTTATAAATTAGCAAATATTTAAATACGATAATAATCAATGCTGCCTATGAAGTACATGATATTCCCAGCCTGACTCTGTTGTGTAAATTAGACATGCAAACACAAAGTATCACCAGGGGCAGCTAAGCCTCCGCTAACTCTAAACCCAGCATAACGATTTAGCAGTTACTGATACTATTTGGTTGTCTAAAGCAGTCAAATAATTCCCAAACAGGAGATACAAACTGATAACATACCATTCAATTGGTCAGCTCATAGGCACCTTTCATCCTGAGGCAGAAAATGTAGTTAACATTGCTCTCTAAGCAAATAGTTAAAGCTTTGTTTGCTTGCTTAATTTCAAATTGAAACACTATAGAAAGCAGGGCTCATTTTGAAGGGGAATGCACAGGAACGCAGTTCTGGCAGTTCCCCAAAGAGGTCACATGTCAGGTGCCCCCCCACCTGACTCTCGGCCATTTTGGGCCCATTTCGGCCTGGATTGGGGCCGAAATGACCTGGATCGGGCCTCTGACGGGTGGTGGATCACTCTCCCGCTCATCAGCAGCCCGATCCTGACCATTTTGGGCCCCTTTTCAGCCATTTTAAGCCCCTTTTTGCCATTTTGGGCCCAATTTCGGCCCTGAATGGCCAGGATTGGGTCCAAAACAGCCAGGATAGGTGATGTCAGGGGAGTGTGGAATATGCAAATCAGTTATACTAATGACACACTTCCAGTTATGGCAAGAGGCATGGCATATGCTAATAAGTTATGCTAATGAGTTCCTCCAGCTCCTTTTCTACGAAATGACCCCTGATAGAAAGTAATCAAAATAAGGTTTGGCAGCTTAAGAACATCTTGTAGAAAAATAGCCACATTACAAGAAGCTTTTGTAAAAATATTATTCAAGAAGCTATGCCAATGTCATTCTCTTCACAGAGAGGAGAGGGACTTAGTACTGTTATTAATTTTTGTATGCATCAGACCAACGGTCCATCCAAGTTTGGGGATTAGGCTTGGCAAGGTTAGCCACTATTCTAATCAGACTTGGTTGTATAATACTTTCAGCCCAGTTTTAGACAATTATTTTAGAATAACTGGTGAAAGGAGCAGATTTATTCATGCATTCCAATGGCATTTAAAGATACTCCTTGATTTTTCCTTTCACATTATTTATATACAGTAATGAAAGAATTTGTATTTTCATCCTTTCCCAGTGACCAAAGAAAAGAGGTCTTTTCAAGAAAAGAAAAGACAGGTTAAGGAATCTTCATTTTTAAAAGTAGCATCAGACATAAAAACACAAAAACAAAAGGTGAGGAAGCCAGAATCGAAGCAGTGACCTTGTCCTTAGGAGAGGGTAATGAGCTGGCTGAGTCTTAATAAAATGAAGCTGAATGCAGACAAAATGGAGGCGCTGTTGGTAGGATTTTCTTGAACCTAATTGGGTGTTTGTTGCCTGTAGAAGATAGGGTAGCACTCCCTCTGAAGGAAGGGATCCATAGTTTAGGACTACTGCTAGAAGTAGCTTTTTGGTAGATGTGCAGGTATCAGCCACGATGCAGAATGTCTTTTGCAAGCTTTGGTTGGCAATCTATTTGTACTCCTTCCAGGAAAGAAATCCAGCCCCAGTTATCTAAGCCCTTGTCACTTCAAATTTAGATTACTGTAACGGTATGTTTTGAAGCCACAGAAGCTTCACCTGGTCTAAAATGCTTCAGTTAGTGTTGACAGGTACAGCGCTAAGGACCCATGTCACATCTATCCTAAAAGATCTTCAATGGCTTCCTGTTTGTTTCAGTGCCAGGGTATCCATCTGCTCATAGAGAGTCCTGCCTGCACTTTAAGCTTTTCATCAGACTTCTCGCTTCTGGTATTCCTGCCTGCTGAATGGAAGCAGGTAGTTATTAGGGGTGTGCAGAATGAAACAAGCCATAAATATGCACAGAAATCACCATTTCTTTTCATTAAAACATTTTCTGGAATGGTGGACCAAATCTGGGTAACCGAGTTATAATGATTCCCTCCCGCCCCCAAGTTTGTGTTTTTTGTTTTGGTTCTTATCATGCAACAGCAGCAGGCAAGCAGGCACCGGGCCAGCAGCATTTTGTTTTCCTTTTCAATCGGATCCCAAGGGGAGAAGTCCTTACATTATATTATACCAACTAATTAACTCCATTGGCCAGAAGGGGGAATGTGCCCAATGCAGATGAGTGCATCTTTTTTTCCTGGAGCTATCTTTTTTTCAGTCAATGGCATTATCTTCCTGCCAGTAGGGTCCTCCCAAGGGGAGAAGCTCCAACCCCTCCCTGCCTATTGGCTTTGGAAATGTTAAATTAACTCTGCTGGGGGATGTGCATCTTGTGGGGAGAAGGGTGCTACCTGGGCAATGTCATTGTCTCCCTGCCAATCAGGTCCTGCAAGCTCCTCCAGGAAGAAGTGTCTTGCAGTAGCTCCAACCTTGGATACTTGGTCAGCCCCTGCTGCTCCTCCAGACACAGCCACCTCCATCCACTCTTCTCTCCAGTCAGCCAGGTTTTTCCTTCCCTAGGCAAGCAGCCCAAGCCTGGCTTGGCAAGATGCACACAGTTGTCATTGTGCAGATGTGTGTGCAGGACACAATGGTTATAATTAACTGGCATGTTTGTTACTTAGAAAAAGAAAAAAGTGCACAAAAAGCAGAATTTTCTTAATGTTGTGCTGTGCTGGTTGGAGTGCTCTTCTGCTTGGGTCCCACCCTGCCTCACTATTATTTTCTTGCAATAGTGTATACCCCCCAACAGTCATCCTTTTTGAGGTCCCTTGTTATGCGTGTATGTGTAGGGTACTTGAAGGAAAGCTCAGTGGATCGATGGTTTAGAGGGAGGGGAAATAATGGTCAGTGTTGTTTTCGGTCAAGTCAAAAACAGCTGTCCAAGAGCTTCATTTCCCCAACCCTCCTTGAAAAATGTGTGCATGTGCAGCCAACACATGCCTTGAAGCCTTCCCCAGTGTTCTTTGGGGTCTGAAAACACTGGACCCTATTGCTATGTGTACACAAAATCAGTAGATTGATGGTTTAGAGCATCACTCTGTGTTCATGTGTTCTGTGACATTTTGATGCTGTTAACTGCAAAAACAGCTACCCCAAAGAGCCTCAAAGGCATCATTGCAAAGAATGGGGTCCAAAACTCATGATAATGAAAAAAATGGATTTGAGCCAAATCAGCAATGCCCCCCACACTTCCATCCCCCCCAAAACAGTAAACAGCTAATTCAAAACCCCTGGTTACAAGACTGAAACAAAAATTTTCTCAGTGCACACTGCTGGTAGTTCTACAAAAAAAGGGCCCTTCTCATTGCTCAGTCGTAGAGAGGTTTGCATGGTACAATCTTTACTATCATTCCAGTGGCAAGTAGTTTTAGGTAAATGGGTTTTTCCCCCATATTGGGTTCAGTTGGAAAGGGCTGATGTTTATTGCTGCTATGATAACATTTTGCTAGAAGAATGTGCTTTTGTTGTGTTTTATTGAGAAATCTTAAACAAGATTACTCAGAAGTATATCCAATTAATTCACTTGTGCTTACTTTCAGGAAAGTGTTCTTAGGATTGCAGCCTTAAAGTACTTCTGCAGTTTTTATTGAATTTTATAGAGGGGGGGGGGGTTGCTGTGCTTTATTACTGTAGTTGCTGTCTTAATATATCATAACATTGATGCTACTGTTACTTTCATTTCTATTTATTATTATAGGAAGTATTTAAAATATAAATTTATTATGTTTTTGTTATTGTTGATATTTGTTAGTTGTTGTAGCAAAGTAGCTGTGCTGAGAAAGCATGGAATCATGTGTGGTGAAACACTCTCAATGCAGTATTTTGCAATAGATAACCTTACTTTTATTGAAGCTGATTCACATTCACTTATATTCTTGTAGTAGCAGAAACCTAATCTAAAGACTATTCCCTATTACAAGAGGACAGCTAAACCAGTTACACATGAGTGAGCCTGCTTGCGAGGAGAGCAGAATTTAAATTGAATAAAATAAATAAGTATGGATGTGCTTCATGGCATGCTTGCACAAGAGAGCTCTGTAGAAATCATCTTGCTTCTTGCAAGACCAGTAGGAGAGAAACAACAAAGGACACAGAAAGAGGAGCAGCCCATAGAAGCTTCCAGATCAGACAAAGAGAAGTGATACAAAGTCTACTTCTAATGTAAAGGGAGAAATAGCACAGCAATGTGTCCAAGCATGCTGAGTTGCTTCTATTCCAACATATATTCCATTGTGTTTTATTACTGTTAGCTGCCTTGAACATTTATTGAAAAGGCAAGGTGAAAATCTTTTATATAAATAATAGTTAAATAGCAGCAGCTACTGCGAGATTTATTTGAAATGTGCTGGAGGAGAGTTTTGCAGATACCATGGAAGGCCAGAAAGACAAATAAGTGGGTATTAGATCAAATCAAACCTGAATTCTCCCTAGAAGCTAAAATGATAAAACAGGCTATCATATTTTGGTCACATTATGAGAAGACAAGATTCCCTGGAAAAGTCAATAATGCTAGGAAAACTGGAAGGCAATAGGAAAAGAGGAAGTCCTGAAATGGATGGATGGACTCAATAAAAGAAGCCACATCCTCCAGTTTGCAGGATCTGAGTAAGTCTGTTAATGGTAGGACATTTTGGAGGTCTTTCATTTATAGGGTCGCCATAGGTTGGAGGCGACTTGACAGCACATAACACACAAACACTGTGAGAAAGCATTTGACAACTATTTTAACAGAGTTAAAAGCATTTGACAACTATTGTGACAGAGTTTAGCCTTTCTGAAATTCATTTCTGATTTTTAAATAATTTAACTTACTTTTTGCTAACAATTTTATAGCAGTAAAATTGTTTGACAATAGCCTGTTACTAGACCAAAAAAGAAGCTGTTCAACTTCCAGTAATTATTTTTTAATTTGCATTAAATTTTGTGTGATTTCCAAATGATAAGCAAAATCAAAGTGTTACGTAAGAAAAAAAGATGAGTCACAATTCATTGACTGTTTTTACACATCGTGAATTGGTGTTAGTTTGTCATGACATTTAGAAAAAGAGCCTGCCATCCAATACAGAAGGCCAGACTTCACGAATTGTTCTGGATAGAGGAATAAATTAGATTAATAACCATAAATTGGCACTGTTGGCAGTGCATTAACTCATTCTGCTTCAGGTCCTATTTTGATTTCTTGTGTTCTGCTTAGGAATAGGTCTGTCAGAGAAACGAATGTCTGTAACCAAAGGGGATTAGCACAGATGCTTTTCTTTGCTTCGAGCCAGAACTAACGGGCAGCCTACAAGCAACTGAAAGAAGCCCTAATGTCAGTAACAGAAAGACTGCTAGAGGAGCAAACAGCCAGGAGGAACAGGTTGCTGTTCGTGAGCTGGGAAGAAGGTGTCAGAATAGATATACCAGCAGTAGAAGTGAAAAACAATACTTGAAAGTCCATAAAAACGTAAAGGTGTGTGGAGACAGAAATAATATAGAGAGGCAGAGTTCTTCCTGTTCTCTGTAAAACAGTGAAGTTGAATTTTGCTGGATAGAGGAAATCTTTGACTAGAATAGGAAGCCAATGATGGACTATCTCAAGCTGTGGTCAGCCTCTATTCCATATCAAGATATCTTAAACCCCGGATAGTGTAAATATTATGACTATCTAAATATTTTTCTATTTTTTTACTGGGGAGAGGGCTGAGAAAATTCAGCCTATTTGTAGCATCTGTAAATTGCACAACAGAGAGTGATTCCGCACACGTTGGATAATGCACTTCCAATACTCTTCATAGATCATTTGGAATGGATTTTGTTGTGTGCAGAACAAAAAAATCCACCTCAAACGATTGATAAAGTGCATTGAAAGTGCATTATCCAACGTGTGCGGAATCAGCAGAATCAGCATTTTGCTGCAACAAGAGGATGGTCAGTTATTCAAAGGTTAATCAAAATATATGTTTCATCTTCAGTTGGGCATTTGCATCAATGTAGTCATGTTGTAATTGGCTGCTACTAGTACTAACTTGTGTGATTCACCAAGGCTAAATTGGGCAAGCCTTGACCTGGAGAGTCCAGGCAAACCTGATTTCATCATATCTAAGAAGCTAAGCAGGGTTGGCCTTGGTCAGTAATTGGACAGGAGACTTCCAAGTAATACCATGGTCACTATGAAGAGGCAGGCAATGACAAATCCCCTCTGTTAGTTTCTTGCCTTAAAAAACCCAGCAGAGGTCCCTGTAAGTCAGGGGCTGGACTAGATGACCCTGGAGGTCTCTATTGTTCTATGATTCTATGATAGCCCTCAGACAGAAGCCAGGATCACAAGTTACACTGAATGTACATAAATGCACTTGATTTTTTTTTGTTATATATGCATGGAGTAGTTCAACACCTGTACAGCGGAACATTGTTTCTACAATTCTATGCAGAGTTACTCCAGTCTAAGCCCTCTGCAGAGGATAGCAGTGTGTGTGACTTAAATGCCACATTTATCCAGGTACTGGTACCCAGTTTCATTTGTAAAGTGAATGCACGGTGGCTCTTTCTCACAAACACATGTGCACATGTCCGTGCAGGAGGTACATGCATTCACCATAGCATGTAAATAGGAATAGAAGCAACGGCTTCACTTTCACGCACTAAAAACATACTTACACAGACCCAAACTACGTGAGAGGTTAATGAAGGAGCAGTATGTCTCTATGGAAAAAAGAACTGATGATTCAGGATTTGAGAGCTCTTAAATGTGTAGCGCTAAGCCACAATATCCCTTCCTCATCCCTCCCTCCATCCCTCCCAGCCTCAGTGCGAGGGAAAGACATCCACATATAAAGAAACAGAGGAGTTAGCCGTGTTAGTCTGTAGTAGCAAAATAGTAAAGAGTCCAGTAGCACCTTTAAGACTAACCAACTTTATTGTAGCATAAGCTTTCGAGAATCACAGTTCTGCATCTGATGAAAGCTTATGCCACGGTAAAGTTGGTTAGTCTTAAAGGTGTTACTGGATTCTTTTCTATCATATAAAGAAAGTAGAGCTCTGTAAGCAAAACCAGAACAAGTGGGTTAGGTGAGCTAAACCTAGCCCCGTCCAACATTTACTCCATTATTTGCTGAGGGGCAAACAATTCTTTTGGAGTTGTAGACAATAAGCGCACAAGTGTAAAAGGAAAGCAGATTTATTAAATCCCTCTGGATATTTACAGGAAAGAAATGAATAAGTGCGAAGCAGATAACAGATACAGGACAGAGAATGCTTATATCCCTGTACTGCTGTTGGGAACTCCTGGAGATGAAAACAGGCTCTGGTTGGTTGCATGGCGCTGCCTGCAGTTAAGCTGGAGATGACGTTCAGCAGGGGAGGGCTTTTCTAAGACATACATAGATTTGTAAATTACATAGCTACACCTGTGCATGTACTTACCCCTAAATTGTCCTTGCACATGAGTGATGTATTCAAGGCCCACTGATAAGTAGACATGGGCACAAACCAAAAAAATTTAATGACTCTGCGGTTCGTGGTTTGGTGCCGATGACGATCCCGAGGTCGTGAACCGCAACGAACATTTTCCGTTGCCAAACCGGTTTGCAGTTCGTGGGGCGCGGAACGGCCCCTGTGGCACTTAAAGAGCCCATATTCCCAGGGAGTGTTTTGCAGGTTCTCCTACAGCCATCACCCAAGTTTGGACAAGATTGCAAAAGGGATCTTAGAGTTATACCCTCTCCAATCCAAGGCCCCCAGGAAACTCCCACAAAAATCCAAGCTCAGTTATACTCTCAGTCTCTCTCCCCAAAGGCTAGCAAGTGGCAAGCAAGAGCTCTGTCCCACTCCACTGCTCGATGAAAGTGAAACCCAGCCTGGGAGCCCACGGCTATTTATAAGCACAGGTCCCATTGAGCAATGCAGGAGGTCTGTGTTTGGCCATCAGAGCTGCCTATCAGGGTTTGCAGGGATGAGATTGGCATGCCCATGGCTACAGAACACCCCCTTCCCCCTCCCTCCCAACTTGTAACCGCTTTGCAGCTCCATGGTTGGAAGGAAGACCTGCTGATCAAGGTAAGCTGGGCTTCCATTCGGGTTTCCAGGGCGACAGAAGAAGCGCAGACAGAGTTCAGGCATTCCCCCGGCTCCACTGCCAGAGGAATTGATTGCTGGCGCCTGACTGTCTGGCTTCCCGAACCACGGCCAAACGCACTGAACCAGGCCTCTTCTGAACGCTGGTTCGTTGGCCGAGGACAATCATGAACTGCCAGATCGCGATCGTGCGATCGCCAATTTCGTGGATTTTTGAAGTTCGTAATGCGGTTCGTTTCCATCTCTACTGATAAGCAACACATGAGCAAACAACCTATATCAAGGGTGTTAGTATTCTCCCTAGAAACTCCTATACCAGGCACATAGTTTAAACCATCCCACTCCCAAGTATAACAAGACATCGTGATTAGATAAATGGACATTAAGGTAAAAAAATTCAGACTTCTGATGTTTGTACTGCCAGAACAGAAAAGAATGTTCAGGTCTGGTCTGCACAGTGATCTGGGCACAAGATGGAGGCACTGTGGCACACCATGCTAACTCCTCAAGTTAACAATGGCCTTCTGCGTATGCCACTACACTCCAGTGCTTGAACATTACAGTGCACTTTCTTTTTACAGCCAGGGAAGTCAGTCTGCTGAAAGATAGATTACAGCAAGATAAAGGAGAATGTGGCACGAGGGTATTGTTTCTACTTGCTGTGTGCCTCACTTTGGTAAACAAACAAAACAGACAGGCACACATAAACTTTTGTAGGCTCCCAGGAAAGGAGGTGAAATTTCAGTCGTATACCAATTGTGCACCTGCCTGTTTCCTGCTCTGCAAGTTTAAATTTCTATGGAATAGGGACTCTTTCTCCTATCTGCAGGAAATCTGGGAGAAAAACTTCTTTCAGAAAGAAATTCAACCCCAGAGAATTTCACTCCAACTTGGTAGGGGAGGGTGAGTTAAACCTGGAATCTATTTCCTATTAAAGCCAATGGAAATTACTATTGGATTGATTCCTAATATAATTAGATTTATTTCAAGTGTTAAGGATTCTGAACAACGTATTACCTCAAAAATTTGACCTTTTTAGTTTTCTCCTAATCTAGTGATCCTTTAAGAACTAGCTTGCTAAAGTAGACTGCTTAGTATTGCTCCCAAAATCTTCCTACGATGGAGGAAGTTTTCTTCATTAATGATGAAAGTCTTTCTTTATTGGAGGGAAACTTGGTAAAAGGAAGGCATAGGATCCAAATCACTGGATTTGAGTGGTTTTAGGGAGCAAACTTGTTCATAATTTGGCAAATTTCCTTCTCTTGGTGAACACCAAACTGTGATTCTTGCTTATCTCCATAGAACGATCCTCATTAATTACATATGACAGTCCCTTGCATGCTGTGTCCATCCTTACGGTATTTTCAGTCTTCCAGAAGAGTGTTTGAAAATAATGATATCTATAATGCCTTGCAGCAAGACTCAGGAGACAGCTTCAATGGTAATCCACCCATTTTTTGAAAGTTAGCAAGAAATCATCTTCCTTCCCTTCTGCATTCTCCTGCAGTAATTATCCCCATGGCTTACAGACAGCCTTTTAGTATTTTAGTTTCCTAAGGCTATGCATATTATACCAGCTTTTCCATCTTGGATAGAATCATTGAGACTCTCTGGGCAGACTGATGTCTAATGGATCCACTCAGAAGTTGAGATTCATCCCTTGAGATTGTAGTTTGTCCAGTTATGAATCCAGAATGGCATAGTTAGTGCATCTAAATTCTAACTTTTCCTGTATAGGTACAATGTTTACTAAGACCAATGCTAGAACTTGACGTGTCAATTAAGAACCAAGATCACACCACATCCTCTTCCTTTTCTATTGGATTTCACTGAGTCTCACTGAGATGTCCAATCCTCAAGAAATGGAAATTGGGGGGTTTCAGTTATTCATACATTCTGTTGGTAAATTTATTTTGCCCCCCCCCCCGCCAGTCGGAATGAAGAGACAGACACAAGGCTGGGGTATAAATTTGGGGCATTTATTGACCAACGTTAAACTTAATAACGGCAAGGGTATAACTAGCAGTACAGGTCAAGACAAGGGGTCAATTGGACCAACTCCTCGACCTGCTTGGGCGAGCACCCCCTGCCCCAGGTGCAAGCCATCCATGTGAATGGCTGTAACCCAGCTGGCCAGGCAAATGGTTCCCCCCTTAAAGCTCCATACACCCCAGCCGTGAAGCCCGAGGGAAGGAATTGTACAGGGGGTCCCACAGGCAGTCTGCCCTCTCAGCTGGCAGCCGTACAGCCCACCAGCCAATCCCTGACAGACCCCTATTCCCCACCAATGGGGAGGTGCCACTGGGTGCTCACCGGCCCAAGTTTTGCGCGATTTTGCGTGGCTGATAAGACGTGTGGATGGCCTATGGCAAAAAATGAGATTTAGATGGGAACTTCTTTATAACTTCATTTTGCCCATTATGCTACACAATCACTTAGATCAAAGAAGAGGATGGGTATGTAAACTCCCAGCTTTAAAAATTTATTTCTGTGTTCCTGAACCATTCAAGTTCTCAATAACTCTTTTACTTTTTGCTCATAGTTCTTTCTGGACTAATCTTGGCTGATTCAAACATTATTGTCTATTGCCACTCTGCTTGGCTAAAAGTAGTGAATTCCATTGGTACAAAGCACATCCCACTGAAGCAAGATGTTCTCCATGTATTACTTATACATGCCAACAGGGCCATATTATTCATAAGGCTGACTAGGCCGAAGCCTAGGGGCCCTGCAGGGACGAGCGGCCCATCAGGTTTTTTGCCTGAGGCGAACCCCACATAAATTACAATTAATTGATTATCTTATATAACCTCTTATTCTCCTATATAACTTATTATAATTATATAAGATAATTAACTGCTTCCTTATTGAAGTGAAACAAATGGTCTCTTATATCAAAACAATTATTAATAAATTATATAGTTTTAATAAATAATAACATTTTATTCACTTAAAAATATTACAGTATTGAACAATTATACCTCCAAAATGTGCTTTCCTGAAGAGTTCTACTTGTGCAATAAAAATATTTTTTAAAAACATGAATAAAATTCCTCAGGAGAACCTCGAAATGGATATAGGGCTATAATAACATAATAACAACATTTGATTTATATACCACCCTTCAGGACAACTTAATGCCCACTCAGAGTGGTTTACAAAGTATGTTATTATTATCCCCACAGCAAAACACCCTGTGAGGTGGGTGGGACTGAGAGAGCTCCAGAGAGCTGTGACTAGCCCAGGGTCACCCAGCTGGCTTCAAGTGGAGGAGTGAGGAATCAAACCCAGTTCTCCAGATTAGAGTCCCACACTCTTAACCACTACACCAAACTGACTCAGTACTGTACTGTGTACAGTACGATGTACTGTGGTCTAGTACCTACCCTACCAGGGTCAGGCTGTCAGCTGTAGTGGGATGAAAGATTGAAGTACCTGAAAGCCTAGTGGCCTAGCCATGAGTTAATATGGCCCTGCATGCCAATTAAAAAAAATTTAAAAAATATTTTACAAAAAAATAGATGAATACTTTGCATTAACAAGGATGTAGATCTGAGCAGAAGGTGGAATACAACCATTTATCTTCCTTGCAAAAGCTTCTGGAAATGTTTGAAGTGTATTGACTCCACAAAAGAGTCTAACATTTCAAAATTGCTCATACCGGGGATTAATCCAATTGCTTCAGAGTCCCCTTCACATTTTAATGGCTATTTCGTTTGGAGACTCATGAGAACGATGTATATGTTAAGTGGCCACAAATACAGCCCTCATCTGGGACAGCACCTGTAGGATGACTGGCCTTC
Organism: Eublepharis macularius; assembly: GCF_028583425.1. Lineage (NCBI taxonomy): Eukaryota > Metazoa > Chordata > Lepidosauria > Squamata > Eublepharidae > Eublepharis > Eublepharis macularius. The sequence continues at coordinate 75,214,718 of NC_072799.1, forward strand.
TATTGTGTTCAAGCCATTAACTAATATCACAATCTGACAAACCTGTTAACTTCAGAATTAACCCATCAAATAATTTTTATTATGACCTTACTTGTATTCTTAAAAGATGATCACCGATAAAACTGTTTTGAATTTCAGTTCTGCCTGGAGTGGGAATATCACTTGCTTCTCCAATGTGTGTGTGTGTGTGAAAGGCTGGACCAAATTTGTGAGATTCTTTCCATTGAATAAGGACTCTCTGCAGAGATCCCCCTTTGCGCATTTTAGAAGGAGGAAATCATGCTCCAAGTTGTCCACATGTTGTTTGGCATATGAATTAACTCTTAATTCATGTTAAAATGTGACCTATACTCAATAAAGCCAAATTAAGGTGATACAATGGAGTATTACTGCACAAACAATTGTTAAATTATGAGACCATGATTGTGAACAATAATGATAATACACTTTTTTATTAAAAAGAACACAAATTGTCACTTAAAAATCAAGGAATGAAACTGACGAGTCCTAGACATAATTACCCAGAATCTCTTGATCCCCACCACTACCACCTGGACACAATATGGGGTCCAGTTTAAGCCTACAATTCAGTGCCATAAGTTTGCAGATCTGGATTGGGAAATTCCAGATTTAGGGGTAGAGTCTGGGAAAAGCCTGGTTTGGGGGAAGAGAGAGATCTCATCAGGGCATAATGGCTCATAGACCACTCTCCAAAGCAGGAACAGGAACCAGTGCCGTTAAGCCATATTGAACAAATGTTCAATGGATCTGATGTTGCTCCTTATAGAAACATCAAAAACTGAGGTACAGAATGTGGATAAGGCTATTGATAAGTTAGAGACCAAACTTAGAGAAAAATTCTCTCAAGATGTATTTAAAACCAAAATGGAGGATTTGGAAAAATAACTGAAGGAATTTGAATTAAAGATGAAGGAAGTAAAATTAAAGAAACAGGGACAGTAATGACTATGTGAATGGTACGCTCTCCAAAGCAGCTCTTTACAGGAGTACTGAACTCCATCATCTGGAAATCAGGTTATGTCCAGGAGATCTCCAGATACCATTTGGATGTTGACAACCCTACATTTCAAGGACCTTCCCATTGTTAGAGTATATTTGGGTATATTTCCAAATCCACCATAGATATGAAATAGGATGCAGTTTAAAATGAGAAATATATGTTTTCATATGCTCAGTCCCTTAATTTTCATCAAGAAAGGGTCCCCGGCATTTTAAAATATTTCTCTTCACTTGCAGAATTGTACATTTAAAATATTAAGCAGTATAGTTGTGGGGGGGGGAATCAAGAAACAATTTATGCTGAAGTACTGTAATTTAGATTTGCTTTCAGTCTTTAAAAATTAAAGGCAGACCATTTTTGCAACTTACTCTAACTCTTTAGCGATGTCACTGGCTCCTGGATATATCAAAAGGATGGCATCACTTGATGTGTTGGTACAGCTCGGAGTCCTAGTATGACATGCACTGAGGATTTGATAGCCAGCAATCTACCGTACCAATGAAACAATATGAGTAAAACACTGGAGAATTTGGTGGAGTAGGCTTTTTGCTGTTGAGAAATTTAAGATCTGTTGTTTGAATTTCCATCTACCTTTTTTAATGTAAATACTCCATTGTACAGCGCAAGCTGCAGCAGGAGTCCCCTGCAGCCTTTCCCTCCCACAGATATTGCTTTAGGCTTGCATTGGCAACTAGATCTGAAAGTGCTGTGGTTTCTCAGTGGAAAGAAAAGATGAAACCACGGCTTTTAATCATAAAACATATGTCAACAATATGGGGAAATTTACTAATAACCCAAGGTGCCCGTCTGATTTTTATTTTGTTCTGTCCTGTGTTTTCATATCTAATGCTTTTTGCTTACACCAAATAAAACAGCAGATTGATATATTGTATTAGGAGATCATATACCATATCCATGTTTATGTATGAAATCTGCTTAAGAGGTAAAAGTCTCACAAGTCTCGCTTTAATATTTATATTTAAACTACAGCAAAGCCTCTAAACCGTAAAGTAAAAAAAAAATCCAAATGCAGATCCTAAAAACAAAAATCTATTGTTATAAAATCTACATTATCGCTTCTGTTTTTTATTAACTGTATTTTTATTACAAGATCTTACTCTCCTCATAAACCCTGTGTCACTCAGACAGAGGTTGCCATTTTTCATTTCATCTAAAAATTTTATTGGATTCAGTTTTTATTCTCTTCAGTTTTTGCTTTGTTTTTAGTATTATGTTTGACATTCCTCTTGGGAGCTGACTTATGCTGGATGTCCTTTCCTATGATGGAAAGAATGTTCCCCTGAGCAAGCGTGAATGAAATCTGGTAACTGGAAATGTATAGAAGTAGTATCCAAAAAGTACTTTGGCTAGTCAGCAGCAGCACACTTCAAATGCTATGCTGTTCATTCTCCAATAGACTGCTGCAATAAACCTGCTTTTGAGGCAGCATCTATTTAGCATGTAGTCGTTCTCTTTCCACACTGCTTTTCAAGACACTTTGTTTTGCAGTTGCATGTAAAGTGACATATTCCTGTGTTAAAGGTATACAGCCAGAGCCTGTTTAGAAACTGCAGCATGGTTAAGTTATTCAAACACTCTCTTTGGGACAACTGGAACAAAATTAGAATCCCAATGCAAGAATACTGCAGAGCGTTCATAAGAAGACCCATTATAGGAACAGCTTCTAATAATTACTAGGTAAAATTTAAAACCATATGTGGCACCTTCCACTGTTAGTAATCTTGCTGAAAATTTAAATGTGCTGAAAAGTCACTTGTTACTAGTAAAAGCACTTGGAGTTTAAATGTTTAGACAAGATTGGATTAGGCTTGATTAGACCACAGGCCAAGGGACTTAGTTGGTTTCCAAAATTTCTTCTCGATATTGCTTGCTATTCCAGTTTTAGTATATGTGCTGCCGAAGCATATACTAAAATCTGCCGAAGCACATATGCTAAAATGTGCACATATACTAAAAGTTTAGAACATACTCTGTTCTAAACTTTGGAAATGGAGAAACGGCTTGGAAAGTTGACCTGATGGCTGTCCTACAGACAATAGCCAATACTCTCCTTGAGTTTCTGGATGTTGCAAGCTATGAAAATAACAAGGAAATGGCTGGAATATAAGTGACAAGAGAGTCATGAGAACTCTGACCAAAAACAGTATAGAAGCCATTTAAAAGCTGTTGCAGGCCCAGCACGGATGGGTGGGGAGGGGTGCTGCACACAGGGACAAAATGCACAGCAGAGCATTTAGCTGGAGTTAAAGGAAGCCACAACTTCATTGGTTTACAGCTTGTGGAGCATTGGCAACACATAGGGGTCCGATCCACGCATCAGCTGACCTGCCTGCCAGCCGATGACCTACCACAAAGATCTCAGGTAGCAAGACTAGGAAAAAGTCTTCTGTTTGAATCCTTGGAGAGCTTTTGTCCCTTGGAGGAAACAGAGCCAAGCTACAAGTGACGGCTGACACAGGTTGGACACTTGTCAGCTTCCCTCAAGTTTTGATGGGAAATGTAGGCATCCTGGTCTTGCAGCTGTAATGGAGAACCAAGCTGTAAAACCAGGATGCCTACATTTCCCATCAAAACTTGAGGGAAGCTGACAAGTGTCCAACCTGTGTCATTCATCACTTGTAGCTTGGCTCTAAGCTGTGCAAACTGTAAGAACATAAGACCCTGCTGGATCAGACCAGTGTCTATCTGATGCAGCATCCTATTTCATGGAGTGGCCAACCAGTTGTTCCTCAGGACCAACATGCAGGAAATAGAAACAAAACCTTCCTCTAATATTGCCTCCTAGCACAGTTGTCCAGAGGTTTACTGCCTCTGAATGTGGAGGTTCTGTTTAGTCACCTTGGCTATTAGCATATGTTCTTATGTTCTGATAGAGTTGTCCTCCTCTCTCAGGAAGCAGCTAAATCAGTATAAGTCATCTCTATGGTCTGTAGCATCTTTACCCAGCTTCACTTATTGTGCCAGACTTAACCTTGAAAAATAAAATTTGTCCATGGTTATCCATGCTCTGATCACATTTAGGATAGAGTACTGTAATGTACTTTACACAGGGCAGCCTTTGAAGAAGGTTCGGCAATTTCAAAACTCACACCAAGACTACTGAATTATATAGCATAGAAGAATCACATTATGGTAGTCCTGAAGGAATTTTACTAGTGGCTCAATTTAAAGTTCTAGGTTTGTCTTTATTAAAGCTCTTAATGGCATAGGACTAGGGTTGCCAGCTGCACGTTGGGGAATTCCTGGAGATTGGGGTGGGGGAAAGAACAGGGTTTGGGGAGGAGAAGGGTTAACGGGGTATAATGTGGTACAGCCCACCCTCCAAAGTAGCCATTTTCTCCAGGGGAACTGATCTCTGTGGCCTGGAGATCATTAGTTATTTCAGGAGCTCTTCACTTGTGGGCTGGCAACCCTACATAGAACGGAGTTATCTAATGAATCATCAACTTGTGTTTTCACTTTCTGACCAGTTAAGATTGAAATAGGAAACCCTGCTACTCGTACTTCCACTGGGGGAAGGTAAAGGATTGGTGACAACAGGAGACAGAACTTTTTCTTTCACCTGTGAAATTTAGTCTAGGCAGTGCTCATAAGATGGCAGACACCATAATAGTGCCAGTATTATGGGGAAAACACTACAAGGATTTGTATAGAAATATGCCATGGAATTATCATCAGACAGTAGATCTTAGTACCCTTCCAAAATGGCAGCCAGTGAATCCCACAGAAGTGAAGCATCTTATCGAATTTTTAAAGCTTGGTAAAGCACCTGGCATTGATTTGATCTCCCCTGAGCTAATAAAACAAAATATTGACTGGTGGGTTCCTTTTTTGATGGAACTATTCTCAATAATAGACAATACTGGAAGAATCCCAAGGGATTGGGGGGCTGCCGTCATCATTCCTATTCATAAAAAGGGCAGTAAAGATGACCCCCCCCCCAATTACAGACCTATTAGCCTTTTAAGCTCTATAAGTAAGTTATATGCAAAACATCTCCAACGGAAACTTAGGGACTGGATTGAGGAAGGGGGCTGCCTAGCTGATGAACAAGCTGGGTTTAGAGAGGGGCACTCGACACTAAATCAATGTGTGATCTTAGACCACCTGATCACAAAATACTCCTCCAATTCAACAGTGTCATTATATGCAGCTTTCACCGACTTAAAATCAGCGTTTGACTCAATTTCTAGAACCATTCTGTGGGAAAAATTAGAATCTACATCAATAGATAGACGCTTATTATTTCTGATTCGGGCCCTACCCGAAAATAATACTATACGAGTTCAATACAGTCCCCAAGGCCACCTGTCAGATTCAATAGAAGTAGGGCAGGGAGTCAGACAGGGATGTATACTGGCCCCCCTTCTGTTCAATTTATATATTAATGATGTGGTATCCTATTTAAACAACCCAGACTTCCATCTCCCGAAAGTTGGGAACAGGCATATTCCTATGCCTCTGTATGCTGATGACGCAGTCATACTCTCCAGGACTCCTATAGGTCTGAGGAGAGCTTTGTGTTCACTTATGCAGTGTTGCCGGGATAACACTCTAGAGCTCAATTATGCTAAAACAAAGATAATGGTCTTTGCCCAGAGACCCAGAACTTATTTATGGAACCTGAACTCAGTCCGCATAGAGCAAGTACAATGCTTTAAGTATTTGGGTGTGGTCTTCCAGGCAACTAGGTCGAGCAATGCGCATATTGCCCATGTTGCCTTGAGTGCTCAAAAGTCTGCTGGAGTGATTCAAAAAGAATTTTGGACCAAGGGAGGTAGATGCCTGACAGCTGCGCTTAGGTTATTCTCTGCAAAATCATTAGCTTAATTAACGTATGGAGCTTTGCTTAGTATTAAATGCAACTGTACCCCGATGGAAATAATACAGTCAAAATTTCTGAGAGGTATTTTTCAGGTCCCCCCTTGTACTACAAATGCTGCAATCCGACTGGACGCAGGCCTGATAACAGTAGAGGCCAGATTATGAATTGCAGCAATTCTTCATTGGGTAAAGCTAACTTCTTTCCCTAAAGGACTTGTAGTCTAGCATTTTGTCTTTTGATTTTTAGTGCCAGGAAAAAAACACGGTTGTTAACAAGGTATATTTTTGGAAAAATCTGGACTGCCCTCACAGTGACTAGTTATTGTGACTTTTAAAAATAATTGGCAACATTTAATTGTATTTTTGTGCTTCTGTGTTTAAGTTTTTACAAAATTTATCTTTGCTGTTGTTTTATTGATTTTGTTGTTTTATTGATTTTATTGATCTGCCTTTTAGTTATTTATTGATGGTTGTGTATCATGAAGAGGAGGCCATACAGAAAGTACATAACCAAAAGATAATTCTGTTGTAACTACAAAGGAACATGAAAAAGAAATCTTGACGTGAACGAACTGCTAGCAAGAGTTAAACTGACGTGCCAAGTGAAACAGTATGGCAAAAGTAGAGGCCCCCAGTTCTAATCTCTTGATGTTTTTTTATTGTTGTAACCTGCTTTGGGCACATTAGGGGGAAAGTGGTCAAGAAACAAACAAATTATAAATAAATAGGGCTGTCAGGTTCCCTTACCCTCCTGGTGAGAGGGGGGAATGCAGCACTCACCTTTTGGGGGAGCAAATCAGCCTGATGCACCATACAAGGAGCATGCTCTGGAGGCCTGCCATCTTCCTCTCCCTACCACCACCAGCCAGTTGAGTGGTAGAGGGGGCAGAGGGGGCAAACAGGGGATCCTCCGCCCCCTCCAGAGGAACAGCAACCCTATAAATAAACAGTACTGAGCTAGGTAAAATAATGATCAGACCTGTTTTATATGGCAGCTTATGTTTGGAAACTGGGCTTTAAACTGAACACATAACAGTATCTCTGCCTCTGCAATGGCGTAGAACCTTGCCTGCTTGAAAAAGGAGTCATGACACTCAGGGCCAAACTACAAGTGACGAATGACACAGGTTGGACACTTGTCAGCTTCCCTCAAGTTTTGATGGGAAATGTAGGCAGCTTGGCAGAAAGTTGGACAAGTGACAGTTGAAAAGTCCATTGGACAGCAGTCGGAGAGCCAAGCTGCAAGACCAGGATGCCTACATTTCCCATCAAAACTTGAGGGAAGCTGACAAGTGTCCAACCTGTGTCATTCATCACTTGTAGCTTGGCCCTCAGTTCTTTCTTTCACATTTCAGTGCAATCTTAAACAGGGTTAATCCAGTCTAAATCCATTGATGTTAATGGACTTGAGTAACTTTGTTTAGGATTGCACTATGCATTGGTTACATATAATTGGACTAGCAGTAATTTCCCTTTAGCAGCACACACACAGTCTCCAGTCCACATTAAGTTTTCTCACAAGCAGCACATGTCATTTTCTTCTTTGCTCTTTTATTCATGAAGCATGTTCCCTGAACCGCTTATGGAATAATTTTGACCTAAAAGCTTCTCTTCAAGGCTTTCTTTTCCAGATCTTATGAAAAGATGGTGAAAACTTTTCTTCTTAGACTTACATTCATAGACCAACAATAAGCTAAGTTTGTGACTTTTCCTTAGTGGGTATTAGGATTTAGAATGCTGATGTTGTTTTATGTACTTCCGTTGGTTGCTGTTTTATGGGTTTTGTGTTTTATTTTTGTATTAGACTTCTGAATTATAAAAAGCAAGGTAGAAATAAACAAGATAAATAACACATCATATCAGTTCAAACAATGCTGAGCAGTGGAGTCTGCTCATTTTACTGCCACAAGCTTTCAACTTGTAATAATACTGGCCAAGTCATTTTAAAGTCTCGCTAAGCTTATTCCTGACTTCTTTCTATGCTTATTTATGACTCCTCTCTATTGATTATTAAATATCTTTTTTACAAGTTCTGTATTTTCCTCCCCATTGTTTTCCTGCTTTTGATATTCACTTACAAGCATTAACATAAATCTAACTGGAATAGCGAATCAGTCTTAAAGCAGTTGACTATCCTTCAGCATTAAGCCAACCACAGACTGGCCTGGGTTGCATTTAAAAAGATGTTTTGTACTCTAATACCGAGATGCAAAGCACAGCCACAAAGCATTAGACATCAAGGGTGTGTGCCTGTCTAATTCATGGTGTTTCTTTTTAAAAAATATTTACAAGCATATTTGCAAAAGGACTGGGTCATTGCTTGTGCATAAGTTGAAAAGAAAGAGGGCCCCTGCTTGATATTTTGAAGGGAAAGTTATAAAAGCCTATTCTTTTTGAAACTTAGAATATGCTGAACTGTAAAAAGCTACATAGTATTTTAGGAAACGTGGATGCTTTGGGATATATAATTTCATATGTTTGTATCCATTTTGAAGAGTTAACAGGAGTCTATTTTTTTCTAATTTTTCCATGTCTTTATGTTGCAATATGATAAATTAGCAAAGTTATGTTCAAGTTATTTTAATGATGATGATGATGATAACATGTGTTGCAATATGATAAATTAGTTATATTTAAGTTATTTTAATAATAACAACAACAGCAATAAAAATTACTGTGTTTATATACTGTTCTTCTAAACAGAATAGTGCCCCACTCAGAGCGATGAACAAAGTCAATGTTATTATTATCCCCACAATACAGCTGGGGTTGAAAGACTGGATTATTCAAGGCCACATACTGAGCTCATGGCAGTAGTGAGATTTGAACCAGCAGAGAGCTCATTTGCAGCCCAACCACTTAATCATTATACTGCAGCAGCTCTGTTAACAGCCTGGTTCCCAGAAGATAGGGAGAAATCAACCAGGGTATCTTTAGATTTGAACTTAAATGCATAATTCTGGGAGTGAAAATCTTTGGAAAAGAGCTCCTCTCCCAGCTTGCCCTGGCCCTACCTCCCAAAAGTTGGGGGACAGGAAGAGGAAATCTACCTGGCCCTGATCCATCCTTCCAAACAGGGGAGGGAGGGAAGAAGCATCAGCCTTGCTAACCAATTGGCCAAGCACTGCTTTTCTTGCCTTGCATGGGGCTCAGGTGGGCCAGGTGTCACTTCTTGCATCTCAAGTGGGGAGGGTGCCACTTCTCTGTTTTCACTCATGGTTTGGACAGGCTGGGTGCTGCCTCAACTCACCTGGCCTCATTCTGCACAGGCTGAGCTGGGCAGTGCCTCCTTCTCTTCACACGGGGCTTGTGGGCAAGGTGCCACCTCCCCCACGTTGCCTTATGTGGTGCTCAGGCAGACAAAGTGTCACCTCCCTTGCCTCACCTCAGGCAGGCTGGACACCACTTCCCCCACCTTACACAGGACTCTGGCAGACTGGGCTCGGCCTTTCTGTCACAAGGGGGAGACCACCGACCCCACCAGGAGGCATCCTGCTGCTCTTAATGGCCAATCCGTGCCTGCCTGTGAGGTAAATTAGACTGACAAAATGTAACTGACCCAAGGTCACCCAGTCAGTTTCCAGGGCAGAATGAGGATTTAAGGTCCTTGTTTGAGACTTTAACCACTGCACCACACTGGCTTTCATGAGGTGGCTGCTGTTGAACAGCAGCAAGCAGCGAGGGTTAGATGAGTCATGAATGTCATATGGTATCAAGTTGCCTGATGGTTGCTGCCAGGCCTGACCCTGATGAGTCTTCACTTAGAGACCAAAACAGTCCTGGAAAGCACCCTGCCCCCACCCCACCTTTTACTGGAATGCTTGCAAAACTGTGTTGGATCCCATTTTCGTGGCGCGATAACATCAGAAATCGTTGCATGAAGATGCCTTCATTATGTAATGTTAGGATGTGTGGAAATGACGATAGAGTCATTCATACCTTTCCACACAGCTTGCCTGGCCTAGAACAATCACTCTCAGATACACACAGACTGCCCCAGGCGCACACACAGTTTGCTTGACTTAGAATGAAATCATAAGCACTCAGCTTGCCGAATTTAGCCAGAATCTTTTCTCTAAGAAACACACAGACTCTCTCAGGAACATACAGTTTCATTGAACTTTGAAGAATAAATACTTTCTCTCAGAAACACACAGACAGTTGCCTTACTTAAATAGAATTACCTCTCTCTATGATATACAAAGGGAGACTGATTGAACCAGAATAAAAACCTTTTCAGGCTTCCACACACGTAACCTGCTTTGCCCAGAATGAACACTTTCTCTCAGTAGAGACTAAAAAACTGCAGTTCATTCTGCCCCTTAAGGTACAGCCACCGTCCATTCAAAGCAGACTCCATTCATCCATCCAGACCCCTTCCTTCTTTCCTCAGAGGCCTAACAGCAAACAGCTTTAAAAACTCCACATTGGCAAGCAGAAATAAAATACTAGATTATATGCAAAACATTACAACAGTGTTGTTCATATTCATCATTATGTAATAGAGATAACCCTAAAGATTAATAAAAGTATAGTCAATTCTATCTCAGTGTTTTATAATAATAATAACATTCGATTTATATGCCACCCTTCAGGTCAACTTAATGCCCACTCAGAGCGGTTTACAAAGTGTGTTATTATTCTCCCCAGGACAATCACCTTGTGAAGTGGGTGGGGCTGAGAGAGCTCCTGAGAGCTGTGAATGACCCAAGAGCACCTAGCCAGCTCCAAGCAGAGGAGTGGGGAATCAAATCTGGCTCTCCGGATTAGAGCTCTGCTGCTCTTAATCACTACATCAAACTGGCTCACTAGTGGTTAGAATGTTAAACTGGAATAAGAGAGTAAGACCGAAACCTCTGCTTAGCAATGAAACTGTTGGGATTTTTGCAAGTGCCCTACATTCAGTCATGAAAGAGTTAAATTGTTATTCTCTTTCTTTAGTCAGATAGCTAGTTAGGCCTCGAATAAAAGTTCCCACCACAGAAAGGGGAGTCTTTAGTCTAAATGAAATAATCTAGGATTGTCTATTGGATGAGCCAGTTTATTGGGGGTCAATTAACTAGCAACATATACTAAGGTTTTATTGCTCTTTGTTCAGTTTCTTTGATCAGTCTCAGTCTTGAAGTTTCTATCTCTAAGCTCCTTGTCTAGGCATCCAGATGTAGTTCATTAGATATCTTTATTCTTACCAAATGTACACTTTTTCCCTGTTATGTAGTAAAAGTATTTTTCTAGAGCTAAAACCACAGAAGCCTGTCTACTTATTTCCAATGCGCTAATATCAAACTCTGCAAATGTATCTCTTTTTAATTCTCACCACCAACAGAAACTCACCAGAGGAGAGGATCCACTTACTCTCTGGGCATGACCCAACTCACAGGATTTTAATGAGGATAAAATGGAGAGGAAAACCATGTATGCTGCTCTGAACTCCTTGAAGGAAGCGTCAATAAAAATATAACAATCTCTAATTGTCAGTAAAAAAAAAAATGCATTGGCTAATAGGGGAATAGGAGTAAGTTCTTCCTTTTTACCCTTCCCCCACAATATCCCAGCAAGTTTGAAGCCATTCATGGAAGTACCAGCTCTTGCCTCCTGTAGATACTCATAGTGGCATACAATAGAACACCATAAAAATCACTGAAATATTTAAAAGTCTAAATGCTAAATATAATGTATACACTTATAAAGCCAACGTAACCAAAGTAATATATTGTTTCCATCCTGGTATAACAATTGCCACGAACATCCTTTTCCTCTGATAGGACCACAATTCATAGTTTTGGTGCCTCATTCAAGGAGGCTCAGTAAGATTAAAATATCATCAGATTCTATATTTAAATATACAGACTAGAAATATGACTGGGAAGTCCTGCTATGGAAAAGATTAAATATTTACAATAGTGCCGCTAAAATCAAGCTGGCAGTGAGCTGAGAAAGCAGGTTTTATATTATTCTGATTGGTTTAGCTACCTTATGATTCTAGCAGAAATCCAACCTATTTTCCAGCAGGGGCCTAGCTCTGAACCAGAACTAATTGTTCATTTTAATTATGTCCCTTTCATCTTGACTTTTCTCCCTCTGCAGTTTGCTCTCCCAGTCTCCTACTCCCTTACTTAACTTTTCATAGCAAGATCAGTGTCTTCATGTCCAGAATTATTTCTCGTACAGATCTCCAGAGTGTTGCAAAATACTGGTGTAAATTCTTGAGTTCTTCCTCAGTTCTCTTAATAAGGAAGATAGATCCATTTTGCTTCTTCTCCTATTACTGGTGAGGCAATCTTAGAATCAGATACAAATGCTCCAAATCAGTAAAATGCTGTTGATCAAATAATACCATGAAGTTGTTGTTGTTATTTACATGTCTCTACTGAAGCAAGAGAGGACAATATAGTCCATTGAAAGCTGTTTCCAAACTCATTGTATAAGATTCTTTCTTAGCTTCATTTATAGTCCACCTAACTCAGTGGGATTCAAGGCAGATTACAAATATGATCAGAACTGTTCATTCAGTCAGCAAGTGAATGACAAAGTCTGATATAAACATTTGAATATAGCATCCAATATTCCTGGTAAAATAGAACAATGCAGTAGGGTTTGTGAATTACAGGTATGAAAAAGACTCTTCAGTTAACCCATGTTATTTGTGTTTTTGTTTTCAGCAAGGTTGACATGAGTTCAGAATTTAAAACTTTATTACATTGCAAGAATTACCCTGTATGTTTAACAACTCATCCTCTGATAAAACATACACATATTGCATTTGGGTTATATTTCTACCCCTACCCAAATCCCAGTTATTTGAAACAACAACCTTTGAACCTATAAAATTAGAAAACTAACAAACTTTCATGAATTTAAAAGAAACCTATTAAATACCTTAAATTAATAATTTCTAACTCTTTTTTTACTGTGGTACATTTTTCTACATATCTCTTTGAGGAAAAGAGGGGTCATCAGGAAGAGTGATCATGTTAAAGATTTTCATGGACTAGTGCTTTAGGGGGGGAAACTCGTGTTAAAAGCTACCCCAATAGGAAAAGGCATATTTTTATGTGGTTGTTTTCTTCTCCACGTGCTTTTTTGTCTATGGAAAATAAACTGTAAGTAGAAAGTGGTGTACGTTTAGGACAAGGCTCTGTCAATTTCACCTCTCTACATGAGAGTAGTTTAAAAAGACAGAGCCGGCGGAGATCACTTCTCAGAGGGTTTGTTACTTTCATCTTCACGTCCCCAAAGGCTCTGTCAATTTCACCTCTCCTTCGGGAGTTGCTTCCTGGGTAACATTGTGTCTCCCTACACTTGAACATCCCCATATAAGTGGTCTTGTGTAGAGAGACTCAGTCTTCTGTGTTCTACATTGTGCATAGTGTTGACTTATGAAAAGAAGTCTGAGTGAGGTGATAATCAAACAGAGAAGATGGGAGTATTTTTTTGCAGTGGGGAGGATTTTTTAAAAATTAAACATCCTCCACTAACTGGGATGAATTGAGAAAACTTTATTAAGGAAACATTGCTTATAATGACCATGGTAAATGGGATAAGTGGTTATCATTTTTTCCCCCTGCTTGCAGTTCCCAGAGAGACTGCCTTGGACATCTGCAATGATGTCTCCCTGGCACAAAGTAGCTCATCAAAGAACAGCAACTGATAAATCACCCCTTTTCCTTGCAGAGTAGTATGTTGCAGGAAGATTCCCACTGATGCCATTAACAAAACCTTTGTTAGTTGTACACAGACGGCACAGGCTTTCGAACATCCTACTGTTCCCCATCTCAGCTAAGATTATTCATCTGAGTATCTTCCCATACGGCTAGTATTTTTTTCCCTCTCCAAACTGTACCTTCTGCAAATAATTAGTTAAATAATCAGATACAATCAGTTTCATTGCAATTAAAAATCGCCTAAATGAAAGTGTACATATTAGTCCCACAGCCAATCAAGACTAATATTTTTAAAAAAATTCCTTCCTCGTCTGGTAAAGAGATCCAGGCAGAGTCAGACCATTTTTTTCTCCTTATACTGAAGTTTAAAGGGTTGTTCAAATAAAACTTACCAGAAATCCATTTTAAAAAGGGTTTTCTCAGTAGCTGAGAATTACTTTTCCATTCTGCTTGATGAATAGCTCTGTCTAATTAAAACACTTTTAAACCGTTACCATTGCAAAAACAGGATTTAGTAAAAGGCACCTTTCTATCTCAGTGTATATGTCTAGGAAAAATACAAAGCATTGTGTTCAGTGGAAGCGTTCTGGTATGATTAGTGAAGAAATAGAAAAAAACACTTTAAGTATTACACCTGCTATACAAGTGGTTAAAAAGTTGCTATATGGTGTATGTACTGAAAATTGGTACATTTGCTTTAACATATTGAAAGTCTGTATGATCAATGCCTGGATTTCAACCTGTTTTGAGAACACCTGCATATTACAGTAATAACCTTCCACATAGATGAGCCACACTTCTTAAAATCAAAAGAAAATGAAAAGTGAATCTTATCCATTCCAGCTGTGGAAAGGAGACACAATTTTTAAAAATTAAAAGAGTTCCCTTTCAAGGCTACAGGCTCCTGCCTGGGTAGCAGACTCCCTACAACGATGTTCTCATTTAAAGGTCTGACAGGACTGACTTCACCTGGAAAGTTATCCATTATTGGTTGACGGTAGATAAACCCATCAAAAGATGTTACAAATCAGTAAGAATTTATTTGAAAACTGACATTATCCTATTCCTGTCAGAGAATGGGAGCAAAATGGCCAGGAGTTTATTAGATTTACAAAGAGAAGAACTGTTTGAAAGTAGATATTTTTAAGGTCAGCATCTTTAATCCAGAACTGCTGCTGCAGATTTGATGTTTCATAAACGGAGTTGTTATCAGAATTAGTTTAGCCAATTCATTTTTTCCCTCTCACATGCAGTGATATTAAACAGAGGAACAGGAATAAGAAGATCTCTTGCATTCATTCGTACTCCTTTCTTATTATTAGATATCACTATCAACATCAACAGAGTGGATAAAATCCTGAAAGCCAAAAAACCCACCTGAATGTATACCCTGTTTGAGAAACACACTCTAGTGTACCAATGTCACTGCACAATAGGCATGGTAGTATATTTGGCCATTCAGAACCTCTGTGCACTGCTAGTGTAAGTAAACGGCCCTGGCCTCCACCATGTTTAATAGCTGTTTGATAGCTGCCTGTGATATAAAAATCACAGGGCCCCTGGATTAATGCAGCCTGATCTGCAAGAGGAGAATTCCAGCTTGCTGGGCAGAGAGCATTGCTGAGAGATTAAGGCATGAATAGGGCATTCATGAAAATGCCAAGGACTAGAGGTGATTTATTTTACTGCCTCCCAGCTGCAGGCGTGAACTGTGATAAGAAAGGGTCTTGCTGAGTCACCGCACTTAACACATTCCTATGCCCTCCTTCTGTGATTAAATTCCCACCCTATGATCGAGGAGCAATCAATCAGCACTGAAAAGTTTATAATTTGTCTCTGGGAACATGCATTTTCATACCTAAATTCATCAACCCAGCTCCGGGGAGATTCATTAGCAAACTGTCCCTTTGTGAGGCAGCAGGAGAGACTTTGCATTTCTTTTTACAGACCCAGGCAGCACCATTCAAAGAGTAATCAAACCTTTGTTATTTCCCAGAGATGGCCTTCACAGTCTTTGTCTCATTGACTGAAGGGAGCTCCCTGGCCTCAGGACATGTTTTGCTCTATAAAATTCCTGGCTTTGCCTCATTCAAATGGTACGTGCTTACCCAAGTGTAGTGCCCTCAAGTCTCTCTCTCTCTCTCTAAGCCCTCCTCCCTGGCCAAAGACACAGGACTTTGAAGCTCTCTTCCTCCATGGACTGCTCTACTCTACACCCTGCTTCATGGATAGGCAATATACCCCAAATCCCTCACTCCATCCCAACCTCTAACTAATTTCCTAGGACTCGGTGTTTGTGTGTACCAAACCATTTTTATTTGCCTCTTGTGTGTGTTGGTTTTTCCTTTTAAAATAAAAATACTCCTTTATTTAATCACCAAGTTTCATCTGCTGCCTTGGGGAGGGGACCCTGTAAAAATTGGTGGAGTATCCCATTGTCACCCCTCTCGCATAGCCTTACTTCTTGCTGCTAATTCCCCCTACTCGCAAGGAGACCAATTCTGGTAACACTAGTATAGAAAATTATCCCTCCATACTGAGTTCTCTTACTCACAGCCCCTGATAGCCTGCTGATAGCCTTTGGAGCCTGCAGAACGAAGATGAAGTTAATTTTGCCACTGCCTGGATTTCAACCTGTTTTGGTAACACCTGCATGTTATAATAAACACATTCTATGAGGCACAAACTTGCACCTGTGGTCCATTTACCTTCTACCCCAGGGCTAATCAGACCTTGCAGCAAGGCTTTGAACGCATGGACCTCATATTCAGCAGTGAACAGATGAAGAAAAGAGAGAAGAATCCTTTAAATAAAAATACTTTTTATTTATTTACTCTCAATATTTATACCCCGCCTTTCTGCCCTCATCAGGATCACAGAGGCAGCTAATATTAAAAGCTTAAAAGAAACACAACTTAAAAACCATTTAAAACAAACAAAAAGACGATTCGTTTTCGTTTTCGCAGCCATGTCGGACGCTCCTCTCGGCAGGTCCGAGAGGAAGCGGCCGAGCCACCTGGCCGGGCGGCTGATCTGCAAAGGTTAGCCCCCAGACTCTCAGGCAGGGAGTCTGAGTCCGGGACGCGGCGGGAAGAGCCCTCTGACAGATCGAGGCAGGGGGTAAATCGCCCGTTTGTCCCTATGGAGGCCGGCAGACGAGCGCGGCACCTAGTGTGCTGCCGGGCTATGGAAAACGGCAAGGAGCAGGATTAGGCGAAAGCCTGCAAGTAAGCGAATCCCTTCTGTTACTACAAGCGCATGAGAGGAGTGGTGGGGTCTGAAGGTTAGAAGACTCGGATTTTTCCCCCCTCATAGAGTCTCGGAAGATTGGCGGTTTCCCCCCCCCCTAAAATGGCAGCGAAAAAGCAGAGTCCTTCTCTTGGCAAGTCAGTTACGGCGGCCTTGCAGAGGGGCGAGACGCTTGAGGAACTGGTTAAAAGAGCGGTTATGGAAGACATAAAACCCTTTGTTGACAAGCTGAATGAAACAGATCAAAGGGTGGGCTTAATTGAAAGCGAGGTGAAAGCCATTAAAGAAGCAGCGGGGGGGCAGAGAAGTCTGCCCGGGAAAGTGCGTCACTTACGAGAGCAGCGAACAGGGAATTAAAGTTGGTGGAAAATCAGCTGATCGGATTGCAAGTGGAGCGAACACAAACCATTTTGCATCTCCAGAATGTTAAAGAGGAGGAAAAAGAGGATTTATGGGATCTCGCCTCGGAACTTTTAGCGACACCCGCGAGGGCAACTAAAGAAGAAGTGAAAAGCGCCATTTTGGGAGTCCGTCGGGCATCTTCAAAATATGCAATGAAGCGGCAGCTGCCTCGCGAGATTGTTATCGAGTTTTCATCTAGGAGGGTCCGGGACAGTATCCTATATAATTCATACAATGCGGAATTGGACTTTCTGGGAAATAAAGTCAAGATATTGAAGGACGTTCCATTTTTAGTGCGGAAGAAAAGATTTAAGTACAAGATGTTGGCAGCTCTTTTGAGGGAACGGGATATAAAGTACAAATGGCTACTCCCGGAAGGAATCGGGTTTAGTTATAAAGATAAAGCTTACAAGATTAATTCGGAAGATCAGCTAAAGGATTTTGTGGATAAAAATTCAGAATTTGGACCAGACACCAAGCAAAGAGAAGAGGATTCGAAGCCTGAAGGGAGGGGGGAGGCAATGAGCGCTCCGGCGGTAGCTGCGCAGAGGGAATTGCGCCCGAGGCACAGGGGAGGGAAAAAGTTAATTTGAACTGTAATTTGTAATTTGTATGATCAACCACTCCGTCACTATTTTATTAAGCTATTTTTTACTATGGCAGTATGAAGGGAAAGCATTGAAATGTAGTGTTTAGTGTTTGTAGGTCACCTTCCCCTTTTCTCCACCCCTCCTTCCCTTTCTCTTTTTTCTCCCTTCTTTTCCATCCCTTGTGCTATTGTAGTCTTTTGTAGTTACTGTCTTGTAGGTTATGTATGTATGTAGTAGTTTTGTATGTTAGATATTGAAAAATAAAAAATATTATAAAAAAATAAAACAAACAAAAAGACATCATCAAAGCAATTAAAAACAAAAAAAACAATTAAAATATAGGGCAGGAAGGAGGCATCTCTGAGGGAATGCCAGGTGAAACAAGCATGTCTTTACTTTGCTGGCAGAAGATGGCAACAAAAGGAGGCTGGTGAGTATCTCCAGGGAGAGAGTTCCAGAGCTTTGGTGCCACAGCTGAGATGGCCCCTACCTGTGTGGCCAATTGCCCAATGAAGGTGCAGGCACCCAAAACAGGATCTTAGAATATGATCATAGTGGTTGGGCATTCATAAAGGTGCAGGCAGCCCTTCAGGTAATGAGGTATGCTGGTCCCAAGCCTTATACAGCTTTAAAGGTCAACACCGGCACCTTTAATTGTACCTAGAAACACAGCCAGACATAAAATAAAGTTTTATTGAAATGACTTATTCATCCTAGGCTAACCTCACTACATGATTGGCCAGGCTGCTCAAACAGTAGAGCTCCATTGATGATGGATGGTAGAACACTATCCTGGCCAGTCTTTGGCCCCCTGCTTTCTAGGCCTGATGATAACATGGTATCATCGGCGATCTGCAGATGGTATAATCTGCCTTCTCTTAGCCTCTTTTGCCTTTCCTTTCAGTCTCCAAAATGTGGTTGTGGCAAGTTCAAGCCCTGTACCAAATATCCCTGTTGACATCTTTATTGCCTTTTGCCAGGCTCCTCTCTGATGTTCTAAGACCAGAGCGTTTCGTCCTTGACCTTCAGAATTCTCTATTTCTAAACATGGCTTAGGAAATTATCAATGCTAAAGTTGCTGAATATACAGATTATTTCAGGAACAGTTGCAGTTTACAAGTCAGCTGCTTTTTTAATCCCGTAGAATTAGAAGCAGACATATAAGCATTTAATGAAGCATATTAGCAATCAGAGTTGGACTTCCAATCTATATTCTGTATCTTCTATCTACATAGAACATAACTTCCAGTTTGGTGTAGAGGTTAAGAGCGCAGGACTCTAATCTGGAGAGCTGGGTTTGATTCCCCACTCCTCCACTTGAAGCCAACTGGGTGACCTTGGGCTAGTCACGGCTCTCTGGAGCTCTCTCAGCCCCACCCACCTCACAGGGTGGCTGTTGTGGGGATAATAATGACATACATTGAAAACCACTCTGAGTGGTCATTAAGTTGTCCTGAAGGGCAGTATATAAATTGAATGTTGTTGTTGTTGTTGTTATTCCCTTCTGGAGCTCTATAGGCTAGGGAACCTGCAGCAGCAACTATCCCAACTGCTACTCCTTCCACTTACCTGTTATGGGAGCCACCAGGCAAATGGAAAAATCACAACCAGGGAGAATCTCCTTCCTTCCACTGTGATACTTCCACAGGCCATTGTGAGCTTGCATGTATTATTTATGTCCTAATCAGTGTCCAGCATTCATACTCAGTTTTATGCTCAGATCTTGTGAAAACAGAGAGAGAGAAAAGAGAGGCCACCAGTTAGGAGACATGGGAAGAAATGTAACAAAAGCACATTGCTACCTAGTCGGAAGTAAGAGGCAGGCACAGGCTTGGGTACTAAGGGCCACTTTATGAAGCAACAACATGAACAGTTAACATGGCAAGGTGAGGCTGACTAGAGGTACAGGTCAAGCCACCAGTTGCCTTGGGGCCTCCTTCTTGAACCTGTCTGGGTGAGACCCACTGTCCCAGGCACGAGTCATCCTTGAGACATGGCTAGGTCCTGGTCGACCAGGCAACAAGTGGAGTGCGCTCTAAAGTGCTAAGCACCACTCCCTTTTTAGCTCTTATGCCTGGGAAGGAGAGGCTGTCCCTTCTCCTTCCCGGGCAGCAAACTACAGCACCCGGCCATAATGGCCATTGGCCAAGGCTGGGGATTGCCACATTGTTTCCCACCAACCCTGTGACCAAGCTTTATGAAGGGAGAAAGCAGAAAGGATGGTCTAGTTCCACCATCCCAGGAGATGCGTTTGTAGAGGAAGACAGAGGGCATCCTTCCCTCTCCCTTACTCAGCAACTTGGTTAGTTAATCACCAGCAATGAAACCCAGAAACTGATTTTTGAAAGAGAGTAAAGGATCTAAAGTATTGTAGGCAGAGGGAAGGAAGGAAGCAATGATTCCTCACCACCAGTACTGAGTCCCTTTGCCAGGGGCAAAATAAACTGCAAAGGGGAAAGTTGGGGTATGGGGTGTTGAGTGCAGAAAGTTAGAACGGTAGGAGGGTACTACTACAGAACATTTAGCATGGCCACAGGTATGTTCAAAAATTATTTTGGACAAAAATCCACTTTTGCCTCTCCATCACCTCCCCAAAAAGAGGAAAAAATGTAACTACAATGCCTTTTGCAAACAGAGCATGTACTTAGGGAGAGGGGATGGGAAGATGGGACTAGCTCTGAGCCTGCTGGGATTTAAGCCTCTTTCCTCTTCTTCAGAGAAACTAGGAGGGGATTTCATTCCTATAAATGCAAATTAGCTAGGAAGGTATTTGAAAAATCATGTAAACGAATGGTACCAAACCTTTTTAAATATCTGTAATAAAATTAGAAATCTCCATCATACATTTCCCCCTAAACAGTCAAAAAATATTTTCCCCTAAATAGTCAAAAAATATTTTCCCTGTTCTTACCACGCAGACTCTGAACAGTCCATAAGACTTTGGGAGTGAACATACACACGTGTTAACTGCTAGCTAAACATGGTAACAAATCTATCCTTATGTTTCTTCAAAGCCATTATAAAAAATGAGGCCGCTTGAATGTCGAATTCAAATAACATATTCAAGAGTTCTGTCATTATATATATATCATAATTTTATACCACTTACTGAAATGGAAAATACTGACACATGCCCTTTCTGCTTTTACCTCTGTTTCGTGGGAATGGGTGATAAATATTACTTTTGCTTTAACTGTAATTTAAAGAGATTGCTCTATTTGGGGATCAGGACAATCTGTGGTCAGTCTTGAAAAGCTTCCAAAAATGATTCAACACAAAATTCAAAACATCAAGAGAAACAAACTACTATATAATGGAAATTATTCAATATTATAGTAACTGATTTGTTTTTCTTTTGACATGCATCTAAAATAAGGAACATGGCAAGCAGGATGTAATGTTTGTTCTGTTGTGGGTTCCTGTGTACCAAATTCAAGAACATCAGGTGAATATTTTGAACCTTTGTAAAGCCAAAATACAGGCATACAGCTTGAGGCTTATCATGCAAAACTGCCTCATCTATAAAAATTATCAAGATGCAACAGCATAGGAAAAAGAACTCGTTTGCCTGGTAATAGATGCAACCTCACCCATCCACTCACTTGAAAACTGTAGTGATTGCTCAAGAAGCAGCCAACATGGGGACACTAACCGTGCAATCCTAAGCAGAGTTACTCCAGTCTAAGCTAATTGATTTCAATGGACTTAGACTGGAGTAGTTCTGCTTAGGATTGCACTGTAAGAGTTCCACAATCTATTTGGCTATTGCTCAGATCTTCGGAGATACTTTTGTTCTTTGAATCCTGTCTTTTCATCTTGACCCTGAGTACATTAGGATGTTTCTGTTCGTTTTAGATCCCTGCCTTACAGCCTTGACTGTCTCAGGCATATCTGTCTGTTTACATAACAGCTAGGATCTTATTGCCGCTGTAGAGTGAATGAAGGAAATGGGAAACTGAAAATTATTGCTCTGATTCAAATAATTTACCAGTTCTTCTGTGTTGTTGTTGTTTTTCATCCTTGGTGTCCCTTTGTATAGAATCTTGCTTTTCAGATCATGTTTCTCCTTAGTGTACTTTAGACAGAAAGGAGATTTTCTTTCCCACATTTATCTACTCAATAGATGACGACATTCTGTATTTCCAGAAATAAAGGAGAGGGAAGATAATATATAGCTAAAGAATTAGTAGGTAGGTAAGGTTTATTGCATTAGGCCAAAGGCTGTTACAAACAATAAAACAGTAATAAAGAATTAATAGTTCTGCATGAGCGTACATGTGTGTAAACTGGTGTATGCTCATTAAGCAAAATACAATATAAAGAATGGTTAGGAAATTAAATTTCAGTATCTAAAGTCTGTGGTCCTGAAATTAAAGTCACATTCGTCTAACAAAATACATTTCCAGTGACATCCTAAGCAGTCTACTCCAGTAGAGTAACTCTGCTTAGGATTTCACCGTAAATTGGTTTCTGACTGTTGTTATACATTTGATGGTTATAAAATCATTATTTATTATTTTCCAAAAAACTATTTTAATGTAAGAACATTTCCCAAAGCACCCTGCAGGAAAGAAATTACATTACATGTTTTCCTTGTTTGTCAAAGTTCCGAAAAGAATGAATGTGGAGAAGTAACAGGTCTATTTTTTTAAAACTCCAGCCTTGTACATTTTGTCTGCTTATGTGAAACTGTTAAAATGTGTTACGGTGCAATCTTAAACCCATTGACTCGAAGAGGTTTCAAAGAGTTTTAACTTTGTTTAGTACTTCACTGTGAGATACAGAAAGTTTGCATGTTCTTGCACTACCATCAGAATGCTATAATACAGTCCAGTGAGTTCTGATATTGGTGGGTGAAGAAATGTATATTACAGGGACCAATGGAAGGAATAGTGCCATCCACCTCTGTGATCTGTGAATGCAGACACATGGCGTTACTTGCCAGTCATAGGGGGTCATAGAGCATTCCTAAGAACACTCTTTTGGTAGTAACGTAAGCCCACTGAATCAAATAGGGCTTTTTTCTGAGTAGACCTGCTTAGAATTGCTCCCATGGGCAGTAGAAAAGAGTAAGAGTCCAGTAGCACCTATAAGACTAACAAAATTTGTGGTAGGGTTATGAGCTTTCGTGAGTCACAGCTCGCTTCTTCAATTTCCACTGCTACAGACAGACTAACGTGGCTACCCATCTTGATCTGTCCCATAGGCAGGTTTCACTAGTCATCACCACATTTATTTTGTCAATAAATAAAATAAGCCTTGTGTCCAAGTGCAGCATTTGTACTTTCTCCAAAAGATGTTAATAGCAATGGGGGGGTGGAAATCTGTATTGCTCAAGCCTTTGTTCTGTTTCTTAGCATAATGGAATGTTGGGGGAGTATAATAGAATGGTTTCTGATAGACTGATTCTATACTCCATTCTTATGTTCTAGTTGTAGATTTATCTCTTGGCACTTGTACGTGGAAAGAGATTCTTCTGCTACTATCCCAGCTCACACTCAAACACTTTCCAGCCTGAATCCTCCTGGGGTCAAATGTAGCAGAACTATCAAATAGGTGGAACCAGTTTCCTAGAGAAGCTTTCTAGGATGACAGGTTCTGCAGTGCAGTGTCCATAGAATCAGGAAAACTCTGCAATGTAAGTGGTCATTGCTTTTGTTTCTTCAGATCATGCACAATCGTTCCATCCCTTTCTTACACAATGATCTGCAGAGTGTTGGATAAAATAGCCGATCAGCAGCAATATATTACATTAACATTGTATTATATTAACAGGACTTATATTAACAGGATTTAGAGGTTTCTATGAGATCTCTATATATTTATGTAGAAATCATACTACTTTTCTAGAATTTTAATGTCCTTTTCTATAATTAACTATCTAAAGACCGTGATGCATGTACACTCTCACTGTGATAAAAGGATGATGCATGCTACACACAAATATTGTGCATAACACAGATTGCAAATTAAATAATTTAATCTTTAAATTTCAGATGGGGTAATAGTTTCTTTGGCAAAGACAGCAGTTTTCTGATGAATGTTTTTAATTTTAAGAGATGTCTAATACACAGAATAATAAAACTGACAGTTTTGGTTATTCAGAATTAAAGATGCTAGCCTCAATACACATGAGGCTTTTAAAGAGGATATCCAGGTTTATGTTTACAGGGTAGAAGCCCACTAATTAACCCAAGTTCAACTTTCTCCTTGTTTTACAGTGATTCCTTATTCCCAAACTCAATAATTCCACTGCATTTGTGGCTAACGTTGGCATATCTAGTGCTATATCCTAGTTAATGTAATATTTACAGGAGATTCTCATACATTTAGAACATAGGAAATAAACATCTAAAACTATGTGGTTAAGTGTTCTGCTTGCTACACTAAGAAATGAAATTTGCAATGTGTCCATGCAAACATCTGCATTGAGGAATCTGAAATGTTTGTTTTCTGCCCTTCTTCTGTATTATTTAATACAGAACCAATATTACTTTTCCCACTATGTATTTAACCTAATATTGCAGCATTGTTATGTTTGTACACTTTACAGTAAGAAACACAGAGGCTTGGAATTCATATGCAAAGCACTTCTATACATATATTGGGAGTGGCCAGATTTTATATACCTCATGTCTCTTGTGCTACTGCTCCAGAGGGACCCCTTGTGGTAATAGGCTTTGGGGTACATCTGGGAATTAGGGTTATCAACAGGCCTGGATAAAAATGTCTTGTCCCTTTGATACAGGCTTTAATGGCATATTATTTACCAGCTAATGGCACTTACTTCCATACCAAAAAGCTTCCATTGCGCATTTCCACACTAGGCCTCTATCAAAGGGACAGGGCATTTTCATGACCACAATAGAAAGTATCATCCAAAGTGGGAAACTAAAAAGCTCATGGACACAGAGAATACTGTAATAGGTGTTTGGGGTTCCTGGCTACATCCGTGTTGGATTCTTATATCTGGTTTCTGCTCCATTTCACATCTCTTGTTCACCTTCCCTTTATGACAAGATAACTGCTAGACAGATTTTCCTTTCAAGTTACACTGCTGAACTGAACTAGCCGGAGATCCTTGAGTAGGAAGATCTTTGCTTGGTGAAGTGAAGCAGTGTTTTGCCCTTCAGTCACAAGGGCACTATCAGTCACACTGTCTTCGTGGCTGTCTTCCCTGGGTGGCTCCTTCAGATCATAAAAGACTCGTCAGGACAGCTACCCTAAAACTATTTTACTTAAGTTTACAAAACTCACTTTTGAAGTACTTTTATATCCTCTCAACAGAGTCTAACAGACAGTGCCAGGAAACAATAGCCAGTGTCAGTAAATGTATTAACAGGGAGGCTGACAACTCTGATCTCCATACAGACGGAAACACAAATAAATGCCCACTGTGGTTTTTCTATTTCCACCACTGACTTTTTGTCATTATAACAGAGCATTCTTCTTGTGACATTTGCCATGTTATATGGGGGTGGGATATACCTGTCGACTGAAATAATGGCAATTGACGACTGAATTGCATACTCAAACATGCACACGTTTGTTTTGTATTTAAAAACAAAATATTTAGGTCCACTTTATCTGTCTTTAGGCATGAAAAACAATTCTACAGATTTTTAGTGCAGACCTGTTAAAGGAATAATATCAATATTTGTTCAGATCACAGAGCTATGAATGCTACGGTACCTCCCCTCATATGACCAGCTCTAAAAGCAGCGTTAAACCATTGGCATGCTTCTCTGCTAGTCATCTGAGCCTCCTTACACATCAGCTGGCCCTCCAGCTATCCTTCCTGATCATTTTCTACTTCTCTGCTGTCTGTCTGATTGTCTACTTTTCTTGTATCATCATTCTTTGTAGGCTGTGGACTTCTTTAGACTCCTTGTTTCTGTGAGTTTCATGCTTTCCTTCTGCACCATAGATTTCAGACACTCTCTTCCACTGCAAAAGTCTCGCTCTTGCCAAAGACCTGGGACACTACACCCAACAATTCTTTGTGCAGAAACCCAGCAGAGCAGTAATAACAGATAGCCTTCCTAGCCCCTCTTTTTTTTTTTATTTTGTCAACAAGGAAGTCTCTCTCTGCTGGGGAGATTAGCTTTGATTTTGTAGCATTTCCAAAAACAGGATCAATCTAAAAATGGGGATTGGATGGAAGTAAGTTTGAAGCAAGAAGGATTCGTTAGCATTAAGATTAATGCTATTCGTTTGTGGTTTAATCCCCCCAAAATATTTCAGCTGCACTTTGAGGTCCATATAGGGAAACTTGTAACCTTTCCCAAGACTTTAGAAGCAAAGTATATCGTGCATATAATCTCTGACTCGTGTTTCAAACCACTGTGATTCATATTCTTCTAATTTAGTTTTTATGGCTGTTCTTAAAATTTTCTTGTTTACTGTGTTTTAATTACCTGTTACTTTTATAGTACACTCTTACGCATATTCTATGCCCTCCTATTTTTTATGATGCCGTGTTCTCTATCCTGTGAAAATAATGGAAAACCCCTGTTACATCCTGCACAGCTGGCAATTTTGCATGGCATTTAAAATTTTCACTAAAGAATGAAAGTAATGAATATGAAGTGTTTCTTTGTAAAGAAGATAACACAGCCAATTTAAACACAAGCTAACAAACATAGCTGTGCTATACATTATTGTGGGTGCAGCGCGTCTGTTGTCATTCGTAACTGCTTAATTAAGGGACATTATTGGTATACCTGTAATGGCTTTAATTTATCATGCAGTTATACTTTACAAGTAATATGTTACTCCTGGTTTGCAGTTTCACTGTTACTTCACACAATATTATTTGTATTACTAGATTGCTAATGTCCCTTCACTTGCCATTCTTTAAAACAGAAGGAATTAGAAATTAACAACACTGCATTCTTTCAGATACCAAGTATTTACCTGTTAAAGTGGCTGCTAATTTATGTCCCCTTATACTAGAAATTTTCAGAATATTAACAGCTAGCTTTGCACAATTAGATGGGTTCAGGAAGAACTTTTATGAAGATTCATTTCTAATATTGGCTCAGTAGTAGGATATGGCTCAGCTGTGTATGAAGAAGGCTCCAGATTCAATCCCTGGGAGCTCCAGTTAATAAAAATAAATAATAATAACATTTGATTTAGATATTGTCCTTCAGGACAACTTAATGCCACACTCAGAGCAGTTTACAAAGTGTGTTATTGTTATGGGTGGGGCTGAGAGAGCTCTGACTGGCCCAAAGTCACCCAGCTGGCTTCAAGGGGAGGAGTGGGGAATCAAACCCGGCTCTCCAGATTAGAGTCCTGCTGCTTTTAACCACTACACGAAACTGCTTCTTAACTGCCTCTCTTAACCACTACACCAAAACATGGGGTAGCAGGAGATGTGAAAGATCTCTGCTTGAGTCCCTGGAGAGAGCTGCTGATGGTCAACAGAGATATTACTGACCTTTATAGTCCAATGCTCTGACTCAGTATAAGGGTATGATTACGCAAGTTAGGTTGGGGGGGGGAAGCGTTTAATGTGTGACTGGCATTCACTTTCAAAATAGTGGTGGGGGGGGAGAAATGGGCTCCCAGGCACGCGCGCAAATGTAGAAGCAGCTTTGTGATTCCCTCTCTTCCACCCAGCGCCCTTTTGAAGGCAGAAAAGGGCTGGAACTGGCAGTACGATGAACAGCCTCCCCCCCCCAACCCTGCCCCACCGTTTCTTGCCTGCAAAAATACACTGGGTGGAAAAGAGGGAATCATGCCCAGGCAGGAGTCTATTTCCCCACACTGACAATGAGACTCTTTACACACGCACCAAACTTGACCTTGATTGTGAAATCCCAACTCAACTTGTGTTTAATGTGTGACCTGAAGCTTACTTTTAAAATAAAGATGGGCACAAATCGGCTGCAGTGCATATGTGGAGGCAGGAGGAACATCCTCATTCCCTCCTTTGCACCCGGTGCATTAATTAGCAGAGAAGGGCCATGGAATGAGGGCTATTTGTATTACAACAGGATCTATACATCTGCCCAGAATCTGCCTCTATCGTCTAATCATGCATGGGCAGGCGCATGGAACTGGATGTAACACAAATAGCCTTGCCCCACCCCCATGGTCCTTCTCTGCTAGTTAGAGCATGTGCGGATACGAAGAAGGGAATGAAGACATTCCTCTGCCTCCATGTGCACATAGAATCTGAACATTCCACACACACCCCTCACAATGGTTTCAAGGTAAGCTTGAGGTCACACTTTAAAAATAAATGGAAGTGGGTTTCCCCCAATCAAACTCAAGTTTGGCACACTTATAATGAGTCCCTGTTATGAAGGTGTGTGCCATTCATATGTCAAACATATTTAACCTAACCAGGGCTTTTTTTCTGGGAAAAGAGGTGGTGGAACTCAGTGGGTTGCCCTCGGAGAAAATGGTCACATGGCTGGTGGCCCCGCCCCCTGATCTCCAGACAGAGGGGAGTTTAGATTGCCCTCTGCTCCGCCGTGGCGCAGAGGGCAATCTAAAATCCCCTCTGTCTGGAGATCAGGGGGCGGGGCCACCAGCCATGTGACCATTTTCAAGACGTTCCGGAACTCTGTTCCACTGCGTTCCAGCTGAAAAAAAGCCCTGAACCTAACTCATGTTTAGCATCTTGTATAATCAGGCCCTAAGGCAGCTTTATGTATTCAAGATACAAACATAAATTAAAATCGATTTAAATTTGATTTAGGAATGCTAGCCAATGGGGAAATTTCACATTCAGTAGCACTACCTGCCAAGCTTCAAGACTTATTACTATGTCATCGATAGTACCATAATGGTAAGGTTGCCAGTCTCTGAGTGGCAGAATTACAACACATCTGCCAACAACTGAGATCAGTTGCCCTGGAGGAAATGGCTGCTTTGGAGAGTGAACTGTATGGCATTATGCCCAGCTGACATCCTTCCCCTCCCAACCCTGCTTTCCCCAAGTTCCACCCCCAAATCTCCAGGAATTTTCCAACCTGGAGCCCGACATCAGCATTGTCATTGGTATTAATGGTGTTAAATGAAAAACAATACTTCTGGTATTTTTCTTAGAAGAAGTCGTGAATAGAAGCCTAAATGTCTGGGTATCAATGTATGTATTTTATCACAAGAAGTAGTGACTCGGGCTGTGCTCTAATTCAGCCCATTTCTTTTGTAAGAGAAGCAGCAGTCTGTTTTACATCAGTTATCCATTCCCTGAATAGGGTGCTGGTTTTTACATGTGTATAGTCTACTGTCTCAAGAACAAGAAAAGGATTGTTTGCAAGTAAGGATCTCACTAAGGTGCATACTGACCAGAACCCATTTGATCTTTTTAGAACAAATGCAGTGCTTCACTTAGCATGCTACAGCCCAGTCTTGTAAGTGCCTGCTAGATCAAATAAAGTTCTTCTGCATTCAAAAGAGAGCCAAATCGGATTGGGTTGGGTTCTGAATAGACATGGGCACGAATCGCATTACGAAAGCAAAAAACCCATGAACCGCCTGATCGTCTGTTCACGATCCGGCGGTTCGTGAGGGTCCATGGCCAACGAACCAGCATTCGTTGGAAGCCCAGTTCATTGCGTTCACCCGTGGTTCGTGAAGCCAGACAGTCAGACACCATCAATCAATTCCCTTGGAAACAGAGCTGGGGGAATGCCTGAACTCTGTCTGCACTCCTTCTGTCGCCCTGGAAACCCGAATCGAAGCCCAGCTTACCTTGATCGGCAGGTCTTCCTTCCAACCATGGAGCTGCAAATTGGTTACATGGGAGAAGACACCCAGGAGGAGGGAGGGGGAAGGGTGTGTTCTGTAGCCATGGGCACTCCAATCTCATCCCTGCAAACCCTGATAGGCAGTTCTGATGGCCAACCACAGCCTTCCTGCGTTGCTCTATGGGACCTCAGCTTATAAAAAGCACTGGTCAGTGAGCAGTGGAGTGTGACAGAGCTGTTGCTTGCTACTTGCTAGCCTTTGGGGAGAAAGACAGAGTATAACTGAGCTGGGATTTTGGGGATAGAGATCTATCTCCTCTGGTTCCAGGGCTGCTCTCTGGCTCTGGGGCCAAGCTCAGTGGGCACCTCGGCTGAGGGCTGACACACTATTATTATTGCCTGATCTGGTCAGGTCTGTGGGAGTGGTGGGCTAGGGCTCTAGTCCCTCCCTCCCTCTGGTTCCAGGGATGCTGCCAGGCCCTGTTGCCATGCTCAGTGGGCACCTTGGCTGGGGGCTCACACACTAATATTATTGCCTGATCTGGTCAGGTCTGTGGGAGTGGTGAGCAAGGTTTCTTGACCAAACTTGGGTGCTGGCTGGAGGAGAGCCTGCTAAACACTCCCTGTGAATATGGGCTCTCTAGGTGCAACGGGGGCCGTTCTGACGCCTACGAACCACGAACCGGTTTGGTAACAGGAAATGTTAATTATGGTTCATTTGTTTGGGTTTGGCGGCGGCAGGTTTTTTTGGTTCGTGCCCATGTCTAGTTCTGAACAGCAGCAGCTCCTGCTTCTTTCAGTATTTTGAGCTCCAGTTTGGAGGAAAGAAAAGCAGGCTAAAAACAGATAATTTGGAGTGCGTAAGATAGTAATTCAGTCCTCAAAACCTGCCCGGCTATTCAGAATGATAGCACTAAGTTGGGAGGAGATGAAAGAAACATAGAACATGGTTAAGTACAGTCTGCATCACTGTTCCTGGAATACAACCTTTTTTTAAAAAGGTGGTGGTAACAACAACAACAACAACAAACATTCCATTTATATACCGCCCTTCAGGATGACTTAACACCTACTCAGAGCCATTTACAAAGTATGTTATTATTATCCCCATAACAATAATCACCCTGTGAGGTGGGTGGGGCTGAGAGAGCTCCTAGAAGCTGTGACTGACTGAAGGTCACCCAGCTGGCTTCAAGTGGAGGAGTGGGGAATCAAACCCAGTTCTCCAGGTTAGAGTCCCACAGTCTTAACCACTACACCAAACTGTCTCTGGTGTCTAGAAAATGGCCTGAAGACACATGATGTAGCAAATAGATACTAAGCAGGTTTGAGTTTTGTTTTGCTGTTAGAAAGGCAGGCTAAAAACATTTTTTTTAATTGCTCTTTAGAGTCTAGATCAGAGACCACTGAAGAACCATATGTAAAATGAGCTTCTTGGGAAAATGGGCTAAGGAATGCTATTGGGTTTTTTATGTCTTTCTTAACACAGTCCACAGTGGAATGTTACACAACTATTGGTCAGAATCCAATTGTATATGCAGGGTTGCACACCTGGTATCCTCTTCAAAAAGCTATAATTGAACCTGTTTGGCTGAAAGAAGAGAGAAAAGAGCTAAACCAACCACCCACCCACCCCCAATTGGTAGATTCAATTACTACTTAGTGAAAAAGACAAGCAGTCATGCCAAATTGCTTGTGTATGTGGTAATTTATCCTGTTAATGGTACCTATGTGGAAACTACTGTTACTGTATCATCCCTAGCTGGATTGGGACAATTGTGATTTCGGCATTCTTCCAGCATTAAAAACTGGAATCTCATGAGTATATTATGTGATACTAGTTACTTAATCTAATTTTGAGACTGTTGTGAAATGGTTGGTTTTCTTTGAAGTGGTTAATGCATTGGGATGGATCCAACCAGCTTTTCCGCTAGTGAAAGAGGGAGGAAGGGTTTCCCTTTGACCACTCAAAAGACTGTGGGACTTGTGTAGACAAAAGTCATGTGAGACAGGGACTGTAATAATAAGGGGAACTGGGTGTGATTGAGTGAAAAGGCTGTCTGGGTCCAACATATTAAACACACTTCGAAATTCACCCAGAATGTATAGTGCTAACTCGAAGGGAGATCTTTAAGCATACATCCACACATATGAATATGAGATAATTCTAACTACAAATGATATAATATGCTTTTTTAAAAGTACAAAATGCTTAATATAATACTTTCAGTTTCTTTGACTGCTAGACATTATCCCTGTGGGTTTTTTTAAAAAAAATGTAATACAGAGAAAGCTTTAAATATTAAATTCACATTTTAATATTCAACAAGCAATGCATTGTATTATTATATATGTAGCATTGTGTATTGTGTTTCTAGGCAATGCTTTAATACCATGTGGTTAGGACAGGCTAGAAGTCTATAGTAATTTCCCTTCCAGATTTAGCCTGCCATATGTCAGCCATTACGGCTGAGCTTTTAGCTTGTCTCAATTATTACTGAGAATTAACATTGTGAAAGTTGCTATTTTATAAACTGTTTCATGAAGCGCTCTTTTCTTTTTGTTAATATAGCTTAAATGTCCAATTTTGTTTTATTTTGTAAAGATTATTTTGAGAGCTCTAAAAATTAGAAAAGTGAGTTTAATTGGCTTCTAAATGACAAAAAAAATCCCTCAGCCTCAAACATGACTGAAGCTTAGGATTCTATCCGGTTTTCTTTCTCAATATGAACTAAGATTGCATTGTACAGTACATAAGTGATTTTCCAAGGCTTTTAAAAAGGAAGCATGTATTAATATTTTAAACTGAAGTAATTGCTTCTTGCTTAGCAATGGTTTTCATTTATGAGTGTTTATCTGAGGCAAATGGAAAGTATGGTTAATCTAAGTTAAAAATGGGTTCTTTAAATAGCTCTAATTACATTCTCTTTATATTTGTACATTTTAGACACTTAAGATTTAATCGGTAGCAGTTCTAACAAACCCTAATGTTTATTAGCTGGTTTTAAATTATTGTTATAGATGGCAGTTGAAAGAGAAAATAAATTATGATTTGGCTACTATTATACTCAGTAAATAAAAGAGGGTCCAACATTGAAAAAGAAATTATACATCTCCTCCATTTTTCCAATTAAAAAGACAAAGAGACTCAAAACCATCTTAAAAGAAGAAAATTATTTTCATGTCTTTCTTATATTGTATTCAAATGCTCATGCACTCGTTTTTTATTAAAGTGAGGTTCATGGCTTTAAATCATGGGCCAGTTTGCCTCAGCCCACATGAAATCAAATGTGACATGAGACCTTATTGGTGGGGCTATTAGGCTCATCTCATCAAGGTGGGGTGGCAAGAAATTTTGCCTGCTGCACCCTTCCTCCAGCAGGCATTCGCTGCAGCTATCATCCCACACTTTCTCCCAATGGGCATCAAAGAAATAGCTGATCATCTATTGGAGCTGAGCAGGAATTTGGGGGGAGGGTTTCACCTGATTGGCTAAAGTTAAAACTTTTTTTCACCTGCTCCATGATGTCTTTGAAGATAGGAATTAATCAAATGGGCCTGGTTTAAAACATTGGTTAGGCCATGACTAGTTTGGCGGGAATTGGGTGGGTTGCTCAGGCTGGGCAGGGTTAGTCAGCCGACACCTTGAGACATCACAGAGATAGGGGGGCTGGGGGGCTCTGTGAAGGAGTACCTTTGGTGCTGAGTGACATGTCTCGAACCCTGTGGCCCGTCAGGGGAGGCGAATGAAACTGGGCACCTCGCAGCACGGGAAGGCCAAACAGGATAGGATAAACAAGGCGGAACCGCCAGCTGGGGTGGACTGGCCAGTGCAGCTTGCCCTCAAACAGTCAGCTCATCAGTGTTGACAGAGATCAGCCATTTAATGTTTAAATAAAGAAACAAAATAGTTGACCTCATGTAATTGTGTCTGGGTAATTATTTGTCTCGTGTCATATTTGAGGGAGCTGGGGCAAAGGACCATGTTTTGAAAGTTGGCTTTAATGTAGGGAGAAAGATTCAGATGTGGTAGAAACAATAGCCAGGAACAAAACATTTCTAGACTTGTACAAATATTTAATTAATATGAAGGGACTGTGACAATTGTATTAGAGGAAGGGTGAAGTTGGAAGTAACAAAGTTCATACACCTCATAATATTTTACTCATCTGCTTTTCAAAGCCCACTCATACAACATTCATTCCATATGGACAGAAGAAAATATGCAGAAGACTTTTATTCTACACTGCATGGAAACTTTAGGTAGAAAGGTTATTACTAATTTTCCCTCAAGCATCTTTCTAATTATTATCTCAAGCCTGCATAAATAAGGGCTAAATTAGAGGATACTGTTTCTGTGAGTTCACCGTGGGATGGGATGGGATTTTAGATCCTTTTAGAGGACTGCAGCATGGGAAATGGGGACTCGTGTCTCCCACCCTCACTTCATTTTGAAGATCTGCCTGTGTAAGCTCTTTTTTATGGGTTCCACGGAGCTAATTTAGGAAGCAAACTTTCAACAAATATAAGTTAAGAAAATTTCTTTACATCAAACCTTTCAACAATTAGAACAATACAACTATTTTTTCCCTAACAAAACTCATAGGTGCAACAAAAAGAAAGAAAGAAACTTGCCACCAACAATGTCTTTTAAGTTCAATCAAGTAACTGGTTGTCTTTGAAACCACTCGAGGTGAGCAAGTACAACTTTTTGGATCCCACCAAGCATTAAAGTCCTTTGACATAATCCTCCCGATTATGAAGCAACCGGAACCTAGGCTTTGGTCTTCTTCTTGGGAATGACTGCCCTTATTCAAGGTGACTAGAGCATATTAATTGTTATGAAGAAGCAACCAGCTTCTTTCTCAGCTCCTGGCTCTAGTAACTGACTTTACCCTACTTGGTTAAACCAATTAGCTCACCTGCCCATTTCCGTTCTTAAAAACTGGGTAGGAGGAGACAGGAGCCTCTTATCCCCCACCACGCCATGGCCCCCAGCATGACTGCCCCCCTTCAGCATTCTTAAAAGTAAAAAATATAGGATCATAATGGTGCCTTGTCCCATTGGCAGACTTGGTGATGCCTCAGGGTCCCAGACTGGCAACCATGTATAATGCTACAGGAACTAAATGGAAATAAACCAATTTATATTTAATGCAGGTTTCCTCTGAGCACCTCGGAAAGTTTCACTTCCTGTTCATAATTTTCAAGTGCTGTGTTGTCATTCTGCTAGCAGTGTTTCTTTTCTTGTGAAAATGCTCGTTATTTCAGTGGAATCTAGAGGAACCCTGTATTCTGCTGTGAAGGGGCGAGTCTGTTTACAACGTTGCCAATACCTTACCGGCATATTGTTATACTAGTGAAAACCTCGGCCTTATTCCAAGCCCAGCACTGAAAAGCCCTTTGGACTTTTGCAGTTCTGGAAAGAGAGATGGACCATTTTAGTGCCTGAAGCAGAAAATCCAAATGTTGCCTCTCATAGTGGAAAAATGTGATAATAAAGTAAATAATTGAAAATTCCCTACCTTTTTAATGGTAGTCAAAAGGTGCCCCTCAAGCAGGCTGCCTCATCCCACCTAATGGCAGGGTTAGGAAGGGACCTGCCTCTGCTGCTGGGTGATTCTGAAGAGAAGGTTTGAAGGACTGCCCAGGCATGTTTAGGGTGAACTTTTACACCTGGTGAAACTTAATTTCTAGTCCAGCAGCTTAGATATTTGAACTTTTACAGCAGGCTATACATTAAGTAATACTGAATATTCACAGCCATGTGTTTCTTTTCGGGGTGGCGTGACCCATTGTGCTTTGGTTTCATTGGCACTGGGCTCTGGCTGCTAAGCAATTCTGTGGGCCAAAGTATTTTTGCTAAGATTGACTACTAGTCCTAGAACTTTTTTGTACTTGTTAAGCTAAGTGATACTCAAAAGGAACGAGTGCCCATTGAAATGTATAGTCATACTAGAATATGATATCTTTATGTATTTCAATTTTGGATTGTAATTTCAAAGAACCCTTTGAGTCCTCTCATGTAGGAAAAAAGTGACATATAAAATGTTTAAATAAATAAATTCTGTTATAATATGGTAAATTTAAACAGGATGCATAAAAGAACTGGATTTTTGAGCCTAAAGCATGTAGAGCTTTTCTGCATCAGATTTCAGGGTTTTGCTCCAGCTTGGCTTCTTAGTTGCCTCAGTTTTTTCCCCTGAAAAGAACTTTCTTTGAAATGCCTGATCATTATAGTTCATTGCTGTTCTGATTCGAATCTACATTTGGTACTGCTTATACATATGTAATGGCTTTTCCTTTTGTTATATTAAGCTGAGTTATCTGAAACATTTTAACAAAACATAGTTGTGAATTAACTGCAATTGTTATTAAAACTAACTCAATTAAGAATATGACTGCTCTATCTGCTTCAGTATATGCTGTTTTTATTATCCAGTTTGGAGATGTATCCAAATCCTTATGAAGCTCTTCGGATTACATATCTGAAATGTACCATCTCAAACCCATTTCACTTGCATGTTGTTCAGTAGAATAGGTAAAATAAGACTTATTTGGTTCACTTTCTTTTCAGTGAATTTGTGAAATTGGAGGGGGGGGGTTACTTAATAAAAATACTGATTCATTCAAAGAAAAAATGCAGAGAACCTACAGAGCAATCCTAATTTACTCCAATCTAAACCCATTGAGATCAATGGTCTTAGACCAGAGTAACTCTGTTTAGGATTGCACTAATAATTGCTTTCTTTGCCATTCTACCAAAAAGTCAAGTAAAAATTATTTCAACACAGTCATATTCACTGTTATAGTTTAGTAGAATAAATGGAGATTTGCCACATATTATCTACAGTGGTATCCCATGTAAGACAAACAGAACATTGTCCAGCTCTTCTCTACTTCTGCTAGATCCATTACTAGAAGCCTGATCTGCATAAGCTGCTTTGGCAGCTCTTAGCGTGGTTAAGTAAGGCCTTGATATTGTTCTACTTTCTCCTTGCCTTAAAGAGGGTCTTTATGATGTACTCTTTTATTTATTTATTAACTCTTTTATTTATTTATTTTATTGATTGATTGCTAGGGTCTGGCTTTGAAAGACCACAGTCAGTATCAGAAGTAGAGATGGGCATGAACCGAAATACGAACCAAAATTAAGCACGAACCAGGACGGTTGTGGTTCATGAACCGCGGTTCATCAGCTCCCATTTCTGATTAACTGCCACGAACTTTAGGCTGGTTCGTTTGGTTCATTTTTTGGTTCGTGACTGCAGACAGCCTGGTGCCAATCAATCAGTTTCCTAGGCAACAGGGGATGGACTTCCTGCAGATCTTCTGCTGACCCGGAAGTGACGTTCTGCTGGCCTGGAAGTGAGGGTTTTCTGACCCAGATGTGACGTTTTCACGAACCAAATGAATCAGTTTGCAAACCAAGGGCAGATTTGTGAAAGTTTATGGTTCATGAAATTTGACGAACCATGAACCGCATGGTTCAGGTTTTTTCCAGTTTGTGCCCATCTCTAATCAGAAGCCAAAGTAAAATATTCAGGATTTTTGATGAATCTCCATCCCACATAACAAAGGGCTTTAGGTACACCTAAAGCAAAGTTTTGGATCATGGATAAAATATCTGTGCAGAAATTATTGTGGTTGCTGTTATCGTTATCATTATTGTTATTAATAGTCTACCTTTATCACTAAGATCCAAGGTGGATTACATAGAAATATTACAGTAACTTATAAAGTGGTTCATACAGTTAACTCTACATGTCCAAATTAAATTGCCACCCAAAACCTGAGCTACAAATTATGTTGTTGTGGTTGTAATTGCAACTCTATAATTACATTGGCTAGGATTTTTAAAAGAACCTCTTGCCACAGGTACTTCCCTGTTTACAGGTGGGGGGGACCTGTAAGTGGTAAGTAGCTGTACCTTGGAGAAATTGTACCATTATGTAGGTGACTATGTTCTAACAGGATAGATTTTTAAAAATTATTTTTCCATTTTTATGCCACTTTTCTCCCTAGAGGGACCCAAATCGGTTTATGGGGAAAGTTCCAAATTACAAAACACAATAAAAAGACCTGACTTGCTCTGGGTCTGGTAAGTTGATTTTCACAGGTCCCAAGCTGTGAGCCAAACGCTCATGCCACTGGCCTCAACCAAGTTAAATACCTGTAGAAAGAAAAGGATAAGAACTCAGCATAGATGGATTTCACCTGCTGCTAATGTAATGCAACAAGTCAACAAATATCTTCCTCTGCCAGTCACTTGCCTGTGAAAATTTTTATCTGAGGATTTTTCCTCTAGATGAATGACAAAGGGTTCAAAATAACAGTCTTAAAGACTAACCTTTCATGTCAGCCCACTTAATCAGATGTACAGGTGTGTTCATTTAGCAGAAAGATATATACCCAAAAAACAGGGTAGGAGGGGGATGACTACAAAAAGGACAGGTGGCTCAGTTTCCCAGTATTCCAGTATAAAATATTAACATAACTTTTTAGAAGACAGATAAAAACAAAATCTCTAAAAGGGTAAACAGTTTGTTCACAGGGGATCTGGACCACTCCCAACCTGCTATTAAACTAACAAAGTAGGATAAATCTGAAATGTGTACATAAAACTTTAATGAGGAACAACTGTTTTTTGTACCAAGTTAGCCACCCCAAGTTTCTACTGAATCCAAGTCTGATAGTTAGGGCTGCTAGGCAACAAGCATGAAGGCAGAGAGGCAGCAGGAGAAAATAAATAAAAATAAGGCTCTGCTCTAGTCACTAGCACTTGAGGAACAACCCAGAAGTGACAACAGGTAGATCTAGGAATTGCAGAATTCGATGGTAAAATTCTATGGGAAACTCTGGTAGAACTCGGAGCAGCAGCCGGCAACCGAGAATATTACCTGGAGATTGCCTGCCATAAGCAGACAAATTGTATATGAATTTGTACTGCTTTTGAAACTTTTCTGCTGAATTACCAAGTCTATTCTTAAATGTAGAGGGGTGTTGAAAAGATCCTTCACTGGTTTCTACCCCATTTTTAATGTCTGGTTTGTATCCATTTATTCCCTTACATAAAGATTATCTAATCTGGACAATGTAAATGACAGAAGGGCACTGCTGGCACATGATAGCAGATATCACATTAGAGGATGTGCAAGTAATGAGCCCAGATGGTATTTACAAGGTCGCTGGGTCCTGTGATAATGTCATTTGAATGAATACAGGGACAGAACTGCAGGATTGCCAAGTCTCCCCACCTTGAAACTGGGGGCATGGGGGGGCCTTGCAAGAGATAGAATCACTTCTCTTCTTTCACACATATGCTCCATGCACTCTCAATAATGTCACTTCCAGTTTAAAATGGAAGAGATGAAGTCTCTATTGAGCTGATTCTTTAGGAATCAGCCCAAAACATCGCGGTTTTGTTACGTTTGGGGATAGTTACTAACAGGATTTTTTTCTGGGAAAAGAGGTGGTGGAACTCAGTGGGTTGCCCTCAGAGAAAATGGTCACATGGCTGGTGGCCCCGCCCCCTGATCTCCAGACAGAGGGGAGTTTAGATCACCCTCCACACCACATGGTGCGGAGGGCAATCTAAACTCCCCTCTGTCTGGAGATCAGGGGGCAGGGCCACCAGCCATGTGACCATTTTCAAGAGGTTCAGGAACTCTGTTCCACCACAGTCCAGCTGAAAAAAAGCCCTGGTTACTAAAACATTGACTGTGCTGAGACCCTATCATGACTGGTTTAAACAGGAAGTGATGTCATTGGGAGTCTGTGAAGCTCACACATGCCATTTTGCCTCATGCTCCTGCCAGCCTCCCCACTTCTCCCCCCCCCATCAGTCTGGTAAGTGGTGGTGGCTGGTATCAGCTAGGGATGAAGAATCCCCTACCCCCAGTGGGAGACTGGCATCCCTACAGAGTTATAATTTTGATTGTTGTAGAGGCTGGTCCCTTAGTTTGTATTTCCCTTTTGGTGGTTCATTGTAGCAAGGAGTATCCCCCCAATTTTCTAACATAAAATTATATATTTCACTTGGAAATCTGTCAGCAGCTGGTACCACAAGTGATGAAAATGTATTAGAAGGGTGCATGCTTTCTGATGCTCTGAAAACACCAATAACATTTTTAGAGACACTCTAAATTTACTCCCCACATTCCATATACAATGATAATCTAGTACTTTCAAATATACTTTGCGAGCTGGAAACAGAAGACAGTTTCATTCTCCTGTGAAATGTTTTCCTACAGAACAGAGCATTACATTAAGTGTGCTTTGGCCGAAAACTTGTATCTTTGTTTTATCATTCTAAGACTAAACTATACAATTGAAGCTAGTGTTTGCATTTAGACATAGTGTGATACCTTAAATAAATCATTGTGAACCCCCATTGAAGGGCAAATGAAAAATAGTCTCCTCAATTATTTATAATTTAAATGGTAGTTTTCGATGAAGCCATGCTTTCTTCTTTTGTTTACATTACCAAATCCACCTAAATCTTATGTTAACGGAGACATTCCAAAATGTATGCCAAAATGCAGACAGAACCTTACAAGCCTATATGCAGAGATGCTGCTACCTAGAGTTTATTTTGTCTGCTTGCCGTATTGCACTGAACCCTGGACATAAATGAGCGTAATGAGTTTTAAATCCAGTCTCTGTGGACTGTAGCCAACATTACATGCACAAGTTAATGGCCGATTGTTATCTCTGGTCATAGCTAGCTTTCTTTTTGATAACCATCTTAGTGTAAGGATGAGGCCACAAAGAATAAAATTAACTAAGTTTAAATCTCGATATTCAGACAGACTGAATTCATAATATAGTTGCAATGGTCAATTAAAATACTCTAAATTATCTTTCTTGGTCAAGGAAACTGGAAATCTGTCTATATAAAGACACGTGTCCTGACTGACTCATCAATGCCCAGACCAAAACCGTGGACCTAGAAATGTGAAATTTGGGCAGGATGTTCCTTTTGTGGTACAGAGGCTCACAACGAAGAGATTTTAAGAAATTCACCCCCTAAGGGGGTCAAAAGGGGTAAAATGTGTTTTCCCATAAGGATACAGCTTCCTTGTATGTCCTCCCCCCCCAACTGCCACTCTTTCCTGAGGTCATTTGCATATGTGGCCTTGATTGGTCATCTCTCCAACATTCTAAAGAGTATATACTTGCTATTGGGAGTCACTGAATGTGTCCTGGGTAAAAATACACCTTCCAGTCAAGGGTTGCCAATCTCCCTGTGGGGCCTGGCTTTCCTGTGTGGCTGGCAGGCTGATGGGTCAGCTGTGGAACTCTGTGTTCCGAGGTAAAATTCAGGCAAAGGAAACTGCAGACAGTTGAAGAAAGACAGTACAAGACTCCTGAATAGGGATTTTATATAAAAGTCAGTATGGCAGCTGAGTTTTTAAATGTTCATGGGGAGATGGTATACAACCTTTCTAGGGGCCATTTCAATGTGAACCTCTCACATGAACCTGCCAAAGTGTCCACCATACCACCCCTCCCTCAGTCCAACTCCACCTCACACCTCTTGCAGCCATCACCTCTTACTGCTGCCAAGAAGCCTTCTGGCAGACGTCGTGCAAGATACACCAATACTAAAAAGAGTAAGCAACTTAGAAATGTGGCAAGGAAATTTGCATGTCCTGCTCCTGCAGTGCACCAAGCAGCAGTGGCCAAATACCAGCAAGATCACCCCAAGGTGCACAAAGTGGCAGAGTCTTTCTATGAGCAAAACAATCCTGGAAGACAAGTAGAGAGGCACTCACTTCCATGGAAGGTCAAGGCTCACTCAGGCATGGCATATAATCCTTCACTACCTTCCAGCTGCCTCTTAACCTCATCCATGCAGAAATACCCCTGTTCAGTGTCTCAAAACAAAGCAACATGGCCCAAGTGCTGTGAAACTGTAAGCTCATTGTTTGGGATGGGAGCACCATGGCACTTAAGGGGTGTTTTGAGGCACTGAGCATAACCCTCAAAGATGTCAAGGGCAATGAGAGAGTGATGGGGGGAGTCACTGTGCTGCTGGCTGGAGACTTCTGGCAGACTCTGCCAGTAGTCCCAAGGGGAACTCGAACTGATGAGGTTACCATGTGTCGTATCTGTGGCCCCTCATCAGGAAACTCTCACTAAGAAAGAACATGAGGGTCGACTTGAGAGGCAAGATGTCCGCTGGGGAATTCTCTGAACTCCTACTAAAAATAGGGGATGGAGCGTACCCCAGTCCAAAGGAAAAGTGACCATCCCTGCAGGCCTGGGCACAGTAGTGAAGACCCTAGCAGACCTAACAGCCACGATATACCCTGATATCATTACTATCATGGAGAAGTCCATGTACTGGCTGTTCAAGCATGCCATTCTGACCCCCCAAGATCAACAAGGCTGCAATCATTAATGAAAAACAACTTAACTCACTCAAAATGGAGTACAGATCTGTGGATGGATGATGCAGTCCACTATCCTGTGGAGTTCCTCAATATGCTCAACCCTCCTGGCTTCCCAGCCCACAAGCTTCTCCTCAAAGTGGGGGCTCCAGGGATGCTGCTGCAGAACCTCAGCCCACCCAAACTCTGCAGTGGCACCAGACTACGAGTGAAAGCCTCCACAGGAACATCATCATTGTTCACCGGCAGTGCTTGGGGGGGGGGGGGGTCAGTGTTCATACCATGTATACCACTCATACCATCAAAGAACCCCTTCAAATTCAAGAGACTGCAGTTCCCCCTCAAGGTCTGCTTTGCTATGACGATGAACAAGTCCCAGGGGCAGACACTGAAGGTGGCAAGAGTTGACTTGAGGGAGGACTGCTTCTCACATGGGTAGTTCTACGTGGCCTGCTCCAGAGTGAGCTCACCCAGCAGCCTGGTGATCCTAGGAGCTGAGGGGAAAACCACCAATGAGGTCTACAAAGATGTCCCTCAGTAGAAAAAAAAAGGTTGTACATATTTTTCACTTTATTTATTGCACTACAATCTTTACCTTTTAAAATCTCTTTAATAAATGTTACATTCTGAAATTCACTTCATCAGTTTTCAGCATCAACATAATTAGCTTTATTCAAACACCTTTGTGAAGCTTGGGTACTATGCTATTATACTACAAAACCAACTGAAAAAAAACCCACAAACCAAAAAATGTAACATACTCATAAGTCTGATAACTGGATTTAAATAGTTAAATACCATAGCGAAGCACAGGCATCAAGATAGTAATTCATAATTTTAAGATTTCAGTAGATTGGGAGACTATCAGCATTTATCATTACTATTAAGATCAGAATTTTTCAAAATTGTTGAACCACTCCTATCACTCTTAAGGAGAAAAACACAAATCAAATGAATACATTAGCACTTGTTTATTAAAATCTAATAGTATAAACTTCTCTCTGGGAATCAACTGGATTTAAGTCTGGTAGGATAATGTCATTTTAAAAACATGGGTTTTAATGAAGGAAGACATCTAGTATACTATTGCGCTAGTACTTCCTGTAAAAGATTCTAGCTTGTGTTGTACTGACCTTCTGTATCTTTTTCAGTGCTCCTGGGTGCTGGTAAATATGGGGATGGGATTTGTCAAAAATGGCCAGTATCAGGCAAGGATGCTTACTATCTACTCTTTGTAATATCCTGTGAGTTGATGATACAAGGGCCCCTATCTCCCCCACAGCTCCACTAATACAATGCAATACTAGATGGGTGAGGAACAAACTGCATGCCTTGTGGAGAAGTTACAGGAAAAAGAAATAGTATATTGTATAACAGAGACATAATTGGAAGGAAATGATATGGTGTGTCTGTGCTAACTAATTCCACCTGGCTATGTGGTCCTCCTCCAACCTTGCACTGGTCGCCAGGGTTGCTATTCTCCTCCATGAGTCCTTTAATTTAATAGCTGGTGCAATGTTTTGCATGTCATGTATTTAATATGGATTTTATTTCTGCTTGCAAATGTGGGGTTTTTATAGTGATTACTGTGAGTTTAAATTAGGGTTGCCAGCCTCCAGGTAGTGGCTGGAGATCTCCCGGAATTACAACTGGTCTCTAGGCCACAGAGATCAGTTCACCTGGAGAAAATGGCTACTTTGGGGGCTGGACTCTATGGAATTATGCCACGCCAAGGTCCTTTCCCTCCCCAAACCCCACTTTCTCCAGGTTTCACTCTCAAGATCTCCAGGAATTTCCCAAGTTGGAGCTGGCAACCCTAGTTTAAATGCAGACGTCTGAGGGAAGTAGGAGGGGGCTGGATGAGTGGATGGAGTCTGCTCTGATTGGATGGCAGCTATACTGCAGTTTTAGACAGTGCTGAGGGAAAGGTTTTTAGTCAGCCTTTGTATATCTTAGAGAGAGGTTATTCTGACTAAATCAGGCCTAAGAGCCTAATTCTGTCGAAAGCAAACTGTGTGTACACATTGGTCAGTCTGTACATATCTGAGAGAGAGCATAATCTATCTAGGTCAGGCAAGCCGTGTGGAAAGGCCTGAGGGAATCTGTGTGTGTATTAGATGAAAGTTTATTTTGTTAGTGAAGATCTGTGTGGAAAATTAGTCTGTATGACTAAGTCTGTGAATATACCTTTAAGAAA
This sequence comes from Eublepharis macularius, assembly GCF_028583425.1. NCBI lineage: Eukaryota > Metazoa > Chordata > Lepidosauria > Squamata > Eublepharidae > Eublepharis > Eublepharis macularius. Next base: position 75,258,789 of record NC_072799.1, read on the forward strand.
AGATACCACCAAGCTTAAGAACTATTCTAAAACCAATACACTTATCGAAACTCTGCAAGCATTACACTTGCATTCTTATACAGAAATTCTACTTTTGGTTAAGAAAAAAAATCTCTTCTTTACTTCACAGTTCTTGACTGTTCTTTCATACTACCATCTACAACATGTCTTGCAAAAACCCTTTGAAAGAGTCAGAGTGGCATCAATATAAAGGTCACACCCACAAAAAGGAATTGTGTTCTTGAGGTAGAAGACTGAGTATTAAGTAGTAGATAACATCTGAAGCTGTGTGAATGGAAATAAAAAGGGTGTTGGCTGTAACCAGAACCCTCCTGATGTATAAGTTTAAGGTAACGTAAGGAGAAGCTGAATTGAAGGTCCAAAGGCAAAGGTTTAAAAAGAAACAAACAAGTAAATCATTACAGCTGTCAGTTTAGCGTAGTGGTTAAGAGCAGCAAGACTCTAATCTGGAGAACCAGGTTTGATTCCCCACTCCTCTACCTGAAGCCAGCTGGGTGAGCTTGGATCAGTCACAGCTTCTCGGAGGTCTCTCAGCTCCCCCCCCCCTCACCTCACAGGGTGATTGTCGTGAGGAGAATAATAACACACTTTGTAAACCGCTCTGAGAGTGTATTAAGTTGTCCTGAAGGGTGGTATATAAATCAAATGTTGTCGTTGTTGTTGACAAGTGTATGGTTCTCTCTTGAGAACTAAGAAACTAAGTATTCTGCTTATTTACCAACCACCTAGCAGTAAGCTCTAAGAGGCTTCCCTAGGCCTATATCAAATAGTGCACTGAGCCTTTGAGGGAAAGTCTGCTTTCAGGATGGGAGATCTGACCTGAACCCCACTCCTCCGCTTGAAGCCAGCTGTGCGACCTTGGGTCAGTCACAGCTTCTAGGAGCTCTTTCAGCCCCACCCACCTCACAGGGTGATGGTTGTTGAGGGTATAATAATAGCATAGTTTGTAAACCACTCTGTGGGTGTTAAGTCATCCTGAAGGGCAGTATATAAATTGAATGTTGTTATTATTATTTATTAACCATGGTCTTTGCAGGTTCCCACTTGTTATCTCATAAATGCAAAGGTGAATATGGCCCCAACACTCCACAAAAAGAAGGGACTTATTAAAATGGTTCACCTGCAAAGGCTCAAGGATCTGTCTGGATTCCAAGCATTACCAAGTCCCCTTACCCTCAAAGTGTGTGTGGGGGGGGGGGAGCTGGCATTCACCTTTTTTCTTCTGTTCATGTGCACACTTTTACGTCACTAACAAATGTCATCACGCAGGCCCAGGAGCAAATGCCAAGGCTGATTGGGGTCCCACAAGCCCAAATTGGCCCATGCAAAGCATGGGAGAGTTTCCTATGTGGATCGGTGATGTCACTTCCAGGATTGATGTCATTACACTGCCCCAGGAGTGCGCCTTGGAGGCCTGTTCCCCTGCTTTCCCCTCTGCCAGCCAGATGAGTGCTGACTAGAGGTGGAGGGTGGAAGCGGGGGATTCCCCCCACTACAGGAACAACAACCCTAGTTGAGACTATGGAAGCTTGGAAAGTGAAGCTCCTCAAAGTTATTGGCAAGATCTTGTTGACTTCTGCCACCTCTGGGATGGAAACCAGCCCCATGGTTTACCATGGAGCTAGGTGAACTAGAGAGGGCTGAAAGACATCTAGAAAGATGCTGGTGGAAAACACATGCTGAATCCGACAGAGCATGCTAGTATCCAGAGATCAGCCTGGACTCAGGGCCGTCCCCCTCCCACCAATGCCATCTTCGGGGGACTGGGCCAAGCAGGCATTGCCCCAGCAAGCCCCACTCACCCTGCTTCAACCCAGGGGTGTTGGCAGGAGGCAAGACAAGGCTCCGAAGTGCTGTTTCTAGTAAAGGAGCATGAGTGACCACTGGACAATGCTGTCCAGCTGTGGAAAGAGCTGTGTCAGCCAATGACATCATTGGCCAGAACCCAGACATCCCCAATGAAGCCACGCCCCAGGCAAGGCCCAGCAATGATGTTGACACCTCCAGGGCCTGGCCTAAAGTCAGCAGCAGCACCTGTCCAGGGAGCCTCAATGTGACAGGACAAGGGGACATGACCTGAGGCAGAAGAAGGTACAGGCAGAAATCCAGACAGAACAGAAGTGATGCTGCTTGGGAAGACACTTTTAAGCACATTGTGCTTCCCACTTTCAATAGGGACCTTTGCTGGCTTGGTTATGAGTCCATGGGTTATACTGGACCCAGAGCTACTGCTAGAAAAGCAAGTTTATACCACTGCAAAAAATGCCTTCTACAAACTCAGTCTAGCCTGAAAGATGGCCCCTACCTTGACACAGCCAATCTGGCAACTTAGATACACAGTACAGTAGCATCAAGACTAGACTACTGTAATGCACTCTACATAGGCCTCCCCTCAAAGTCAGCTCAAAGACTCCAGTTGGTGCAGAAAGCTGCAGCTTGATTATTGTCAGGAGTTATGCTGCAGACCATGCATCTTTCTACCATTCTGCTACCCATCAATTACTTGACTCAGTTCAAGGTTTTGGGTATCACTTACAGAGCCCCTCATGGCCTTGGTACCTCCTATATGTAGAACTGCCTGCTTCCCTGTGCTCCATCCTGGCAGTTTCACTCATCTGATTTAGCCTTTCTGCAAATGGTCAAAATTAACAGCTGCCTGTACATGCGCCTTCTCAGTAGTGGCCCCCACCTTATGGAATGGCCTGCCTGAAGAGGTTGGGAAAGTGCCTACTCTACTAGCTTTTCACAAACAGTGCAAACCCAGATTATTCTGGAGGGCTTTCTTTCACAGGTAATAGGGCTGTGCTGTTTGGAGAGCCAGTTTGGTGTAGTGGTTAAGAGTGCGGGGTTCTAATCTGGAGAGCCGGGTTTGATTCCCCTCTCCTCCCCTTGAAGCCAGCTGGGTGGCCTTGGGCTAGTCACAGCTCTCTGGAGCTCTCTCAGCCCCACTCACCTCACAGGGTGTTTTGTTGTGGGGATAATAATGACATACTTTGTAAACCGCTCTGAGTGGGTGTTAAGTCATCCTGAAGGGTGGTATATAAATCAAATGTTTGTTGTTGTTGTTGTTGTTGTTGTTGTTGTTATAATTAAGGAAATAGTTCAAAGAGATCCATTAGTACAGGGATAGGGACTGTAGACTAAACTATTGTGTCGCTGTAAGTATGCTCCTGCTGGATTGTTCCGTGTCATTTAATACGTCATATCAATCCTCTTATGTTTTGTTTCAGCATTTTTTTCAGCTCTGTATTAGATTTCTGCTTATTTTCACATTTCTGCTATCCTTATATACTGCTATTGTATTGTTTATTGAATGTCCCAGACAAGGTTTGTATTGACTTATACAAACCTCGAATCCTTGAGTCTCAGTGAGAAAGGTGTACTGTAAGTAAGTAAGTAAGTAAGTAAAATATAGTATAGGTAGTTTCTTGAAGGGTGCCTTCATTACTTCATCTATTACATGGACTTGCGTCTCTGTCCATCACGATCGTCTCGCCGTCAAAAGAAATAAAGAAGTTGCTTCCTAGGGAAACAGACTCTGTTGAAATCAAGTTCGTTCCATTGTTCTGGACTTATATTGTGCCAATATAGAAGTTGCATTCCTCACTGATAAGGGGCATGGAGTTCAGCGCTGTGGGGGAAATGGAAAATGAAAACCATGCCAGTCCTTATTTCTAAACCTGAACATATTCCTTCCTGAATCTGTTGATAGTTTTTCTCCCATCTTTCCCTATGGATGGATATATAAATAAAGAGTGAGAGAAAGAAGGGAAATTACTGCTCACCAGTGAAATATCTATGTATAACCCTTTGGTTTATAGCCAGCTAGATCAATGATAGATATTTATGAATGATTCCTAATTCTTTGTGCACCTTGAATCGAAATATTGCTCACAATATCGGTAAGGGGTTTTTTTTATGAAAGAGAGTATTATTATTTACACAGTAGTTAAAGTAACTAGTGGATAGCAAGTGATCAAAAATGTAATATTTTTACATTTATGTCTGCTTTACAATTTATATGAACTAGCAAATAGCCTCAGTGATTTTTCGTTGGATTTTTCTTCAGCATATTTTAACTTCCTTTAATGTTATGAATTTTTTTTAAAGATTAGACTGAGAGAGAATCAGTGGCTCAAGGACATCCATAGTTCCACTGCCGACATGGGTCTCACAGATCCTAATCTGGCACTCTAATCAATACACAATGCTGTATGATGTTTTATCTCACTTTGCATCCTGTAGTGCCCTACAAATAACCCAGTAAGTCCAGATTTTGTACTAGTAGGAATGGTGTATGTTGGCCAGATCTATATTCCTAGTTTTGCTCCTGTGCATTATAGATCACATACTTCGAAAAGGACAGTTTGGTCATTGTCCCTGCAATTGATGTTCTATCAGTATGACTACACTTACCCCATCATATAATATCTTTAACAATTAAAGGTAAAGGTAGTCCCCTGTGCAAGCACCGAGTCATTACTGACCCATGGGGGACGTTCCATCACGACGTTTTCTTGGCAGACTTTTTGTTACGGGGTGCTTTGCCATTACCTTCCCCAGTCATCTACACCTTACCCCAGGAAACTGGGTACTCATTTTACCGACCTCGGAAGGATGGAAGGCTGAGTCAACCTTGAGCCAGCTAACAATTAAATGGGCCTTTTCTTGTACTTCTTTACTCTTTCAGTAGTGGATTCCAACTTTTGTGGTGCGTTCAGTCATGCCTAGCCAAATCGGTGTGAATATTTCCATTTGTATAAAAGAGTTGGAGATGTGCCTAAAGGGAGGCGTAGACTTGATGTGGCCAATGGAAGAAAATTTTAGCTGCTTTACCCTACTGAGAAATGGAAGGCTGTGGATTTTAAGTGGCAGAAATTAGTGAAAATGAGTCAAATCAAGTTCAAGGGCAAAATGAGTACATTAATATTTTCAGCCGGCTGTTAGTCATCATTTCCTAAACATTGTCAACAGAGTAGCCACTTACCCCACAATTTGATTTATCTTTGACATCAATTTTAAGAAAGGGAAGGAAATTAAACTGCAATTTGTGCATTTTCTTCTATTTTATTTGTACTCTTCTCATCTATTTAGCATTAGTATTCTGGAGAATGCTATTCTTTGTAAAAATGACACGTATTACAAATTGCTTAAAATGGCACCATCACTTTTGAGCAGACTAAATGCCATTTTAACTAATTTAATGAATCATCTGACAATATAACATTGCACAAAGGGGTTTTAGAAAGATAGAATCAGAAGGCTGAGGAACAAGAAAGGCTGGAAGTGACAGTAAAATAATTCCTCTTGACTGCCCATCATTTCCAGGAGCACACTTTAACTACAACAGTATTGACGTTTGTTGATCTCAATGTACTCCTTTGGAACATTGATTATATTGCAAAAACAATGTAAATTGAGACGCAGGAAAGGCTCTCAGTATCCACTAAGCATAGTTTCCTAGGAAAATAATACTGTCTATGGACAAAGAAAGTTGATTTTTACAGTGCCATCCTAAGCCGAATTATACCATTCTGTCTCTGTTGAAATCAATGGAAGGGTGTAAATCTGCTGTGCTTACTGTTACTAAAAGCAATGGCACTGTTACTGAAGCAATAGCAATGCCTTCCATAGTCTCCGCTATCTTATTTTCTGAAGGTTCAAGCTGCTTCTGCAGGTCCCATTAATTCACATGGGGTTTAAATTGACAACTGTCTTGGTGGATTTTGGCTAGTAGTTTTAAAGGAAGATGCACGTCTACAGTTCACTAATTACCTTCCTGGTAATTACCACTTCACTAATTACTCTCCTGGTAATCTAACTGCAGCTAGTGTTATCCGCATATATCTACATATATACAGAATGAGGCAATACCTGTTTTTATGATTAATTTCTTTTGTTCTCCTAATTCACCCATATAAATTTATACTGATTCTGACAAGCATCCTGGAAACGAATATTCAAACAAAGTTGCTAATTAGCTTCAAGAAACCACCAATTTTGTGATAAGTGTACAGTGCTGGCAATATCTATAGATATACAGATATATATCTCCAATTGTTATAGAATGCATCATTGAGAATATATTTATATCCATCTTCAGTTGAACACAAATAGTACAGAAGCTGTAGTATACTATGTCTTTTTGAATATCCTATATACTGCAGGTCATTTTTACTAATGCAGACAGAATTCAGCTGCAACCAAAATTTTATTTCAGGTTTTACTTTGCTTTCAGCTTTAGCTTTGGTTCTTAAAATGTCCACTGATTTTTTAAAACATTATATCTCTTTGGGGAAATTGAGTTCCTTTTATTTTTGCCATACTGATATCGGAATTCTAGCTCTCCTATTAGAAACACATGATTTTCTAAGCAGAAAAGTTTTAAAATGTGTTATATGAACATCACTGATCTTTATACAGAGAAATTGCTACTTTACATCTGTACATATAAACTGGTTGTGGTAGCCCATGAAATTTGTGGGGGTGGTAGACAGAGGTGAACGGTAAATAGGACCAGATGTCATTTCTCCTCCTGCTCTGCTGTTCTCCACTTTTTCATGCAGTGGAGTGGTATCAAAAGAAGGGAATGATAGTCTACCTTTGTCTCGACCCCTCCCTCTATGGACGGTATTGGAAGACAGAGGAGAGATGAGGGGATTTATTGAGAACCTCTTCCTCTTGTTGGTCCTTGAATGCATGAAGCAGCCATATATTGAGTCAGCACTAGAGATGGGCACGATCTGGGAAAATTATGAACCACGCAGTTCGTGGTTCATCACATTTCATGAACCACGAACCACAAAATTTCACGAACTTGCCCAAGTTCGTGAACCTGTTCTTTCAGTTTGTAAAAACATCATTTCTGGGTCAGCAGAAGGTCTGCAGAGAACCCATTCCCACCCCCCCATTGCTTAGGAAACTGATTGATTGGCGCCAAGCTGTCTGCTGTGATGAACTGAAATATGAACCAAACAAACTGGGCTAAAATTTGTTGCGGTTCATGAGAAATGAGCTCCCACGAACCACCGGTTCGTGAACCACGAATTGACCCAGTTCATGATGAACTTCAGTTCTTATTTCAGTTTGTGCCCGCCTCTAGTCAGCACCTTAGTCAGTCATGTTCAGTATCAGCCTGGCAGCGTAGCCTCTTTGACATAACGTGTTACTGGATCCTCATAACTGAAGATGCCAGAGATTGAACCTGAGACTTTCTGCATACAAATCAGATGCTCTACTACTGAGATAAAGTCCCTTTCTAATCTGCATTGCCTATGCTCAGGCCCTATTTAATTGCTGTCATAGTAAGTTATTGTGTCTGCTGCCTCAATAGAGCAGATGAAAACAAGTTCCCAGTGGGTGCTGCTGGCTCTGCTGGTATAGAATGCTGTGCTCAGGAAATCCATGGAGGCAGTCAGAAACAGGAACTAGCAACTATTGCCAAGCTTCTCAGCAGAAAGAAGAGCTTTCTGTTTGCAAGTCATTATATGATTATACATACATGTATCTCACTGAGAAATGTTTGTGTGCATTCTATGCAATCAAGAGCCAAGCTACAAGTGATGAATTACACTTGCCTGGCAAGTGAACAGACTCATGTATATTCCTCCCTGTTCACTTGCCATTCCCTTGCGCTCCACTTGATCAATGGCAAGTGAACAGGGCAAGTGGCAAGAGAATGGCAAGTGAACAGTGAGGAATACACGTGAGTCTGTTCACTTGCCAGGCAAGTGTAATTCATCACTTGTAGCTTGGCTCCAAGTCACTTCTGACTTATGGAAACCCAATGAATTAACAACCTCCAAAACAGCCTATCAGCCTTGGTCCTGCAAACTGAATCTTGTATTGAGTCAAACTATCTCATGTTGGGTCTTCCTCTTTTCCTACTGCCTTAAACTTTTCCTAGCATTATATTGCATTTTCCAGAGAGTCCTGCCCAAAGAAACACAAGAACACACAGCAAAATATACAAATGTGAAGTAGAGATCAGCACAAAACAGGAAAAAAATGAACCCTGAGTTTTGTGGTTCATTGTGTTCCACAAACCACAAACCATGAACTTTCACAAAATTGTCCTGTTTCACAAAACGATTCATTAGGTTCGTGATTCATCAGATCCTGGGGCCCTACAATAGACCCGTACATACCCAGAGATGCTAAACTCTCAGGGAGACTTCAAAGGCACCCTCACCCAACAACCTTCCTAGCAAGGACAAGAGCAGAAAATAAGAATCTTTTCAGTCTCTTTTGAAGCAGCAGCAAATCCAGCCAAAAGCTCCCAAATCCACTCTGTCTCACTCCAAATCCCAGCAACAGCTCCTCCGCTCCCTCTGTCTACTGGAACTGAAAGCAGGAGGCACAGAGCTGTGCTTTATATAAGAAACGCTCACATAGAGCAGAACAGGAGCTCTCTGGTTGGCAGACATACCTGCCCAACAGGGTTTGGAGGGATGAGATTGGTGTTCCCATGGCTACAGAACACACCCTTCCCCCTCCCTCCCCCTGGGTGTCTTCTCCCATGTAACCAATTTGCAGCTCCATGGTTGGAAGGAAGACCTGCCGATCAAGGTAAGCTGGGCTTCGATTGTTTACAAACAGGTTGCTCACTAGTCTCGGCAAAGAAATTATTTCCATATGAAAAAGGTGTCACATTTGAAGCAACTCTATAGGATTGTGTTAAATACCTTTTTGCATTGGAGTGCCACCTTCTCTCTGTTAAAGTGTACAGATTTAAATGCTAAAGTGCGGGGTACATTCTGTTAACTACAAAACAGGTACCATTGCTTATTTATTTATTTATTATTTACTTCATTTATACCTTGCCTTTCTCCCCAATTAGGAACCAGAGTGGCTTACACCATTCTCCTCTCCTCCATTTTAATTTCACAACAACCCTGTGAGGTAGGTTAGGCTGAGAGCGTGTGTGTCCAAAGCAAACTTGCATGGCAGAATGGGGATATGAGCCTAGGTCTCCCCAATTCTACGCTGACACACTAACCACTGTACCATAGTGGCTCTTCAGTATAATTTCTGTATTTTTTAATCTGTAATTAATTTCACAGCTAAATAATGGAGATAAATATTAATGCCATGCTGTTGAAGAACCAAAGCTGATTGGCCCATAGCTATGAGTCATGGCAAAGAAATAAGCTACAAGTGATGCCAGACGTGTTTTTTGACATGTTCAGGACACAACTTTACCTGAGAACTGTAGTTTTCAAAGTCAGCTTTCAAAGATAGAGTCACACAGGATTTCTGGGGGGAAGAAACTTTAGAATTGTTTCTTGCAATCATCTCGAGAGAGAGAGAGGAATACAGGACCCTGTCCCTAGCATGGGGAGGCAAAGGAGGGGAAGAGCTGGTAATTCATCTCTCCATTGAGACTGTAAGAAAACAATCGCAAAGTTCCTCTCCTCCAGCAATCCCATGAAAACTATCTTTGAAAAGCTCTTCCCTTCCCTTGGTTCCCTACTCTGGGGACATAATGCTGTTTTCAACTACAGTTCCCAGGTAAAATTGCGTCCCTGACACATTAAGAAACACATGTCTGGCATCACTTGTAGTTTAGCTCAAATCGAAAGTCAGTGTCCACACCCAAGGCAATTTTCTGTTCACTGTAGCACATTTCTTTTTGAAAAAATCAAATCAATAAATCCTCTACTTCATTAGAATGAGTTGAATTTAAAGTCTTTAGCACTCAATATTATTTTTGTCTTCCAAAAACGGAAAACGCTACTTGTACTGGAATGTTTTGTGCTCTTCTGCTCACAGCTGTGAGGTGTAGGATACTCCACAGCAGCTGTGTGTGCATTGTTTGCTTGTCTGCGTCTGATGTATCTGTCTAGAACATCTATTTGAGATCCATTCAACTTGAGGAAATTGCTTATTGTGTCTTTCTTGTCACTAATGTGTCTGTAAAGCACAATATCATCGCTTTTCTTTCCACTATGTCTGGCAAAAGTTGGTGCGCTGATGTCTGGTGAAAGCTTGGTGTACTAATGACAAATTCTGAATACAGATGTGTTTGCATCTTATCTACGTGGTATTTGAATGCTGAATACGCTACTGACAATTGTCAACATATGACTGTCAGCTTGAAAACATGAATTAGATACGGGTCAGGAAATAAATATAGATATAGGAAGGAAAATCATGACCAAAAACATTAAAATATTCATGCAAAATCAGACTGCGGCAAGCATTCTTATGTTTGCACATTGTATACACTTAGGGCATGTTTACACAGTCAAGAATTATTTGTGGTATGACATTGATGTGGGATTGATAACCTGAATCCATAATTGTTTACAGGGGTTGGAACTCCAAGGCTTTATAGACACATTTTGTGTTAATATTCACTGATTACTATGTCCTTGTAGCAGAGATTGCAGGCTGCTTCAAAGCAGACTCCAAAAAGCAACAACCACGTAATACCTTTTATTAGAACCACCAACCAAAATAAAACAGTGTGTAGACATCCAACTTCTATAGAACTCTTCATCTGATCATATTTGTTGGGGGGGAGGAGGGAGGAGTTGAAAGTGGGAGGAGTTGCCAGTCCTGATCATATGTACTTTAGTCTCCAACTACTGGTTTTATATTTTCCCGTGAAAGGGCAGCCATTACCCCTGCCTCTTCCTATAGCACCAAACCTGTAAACTAACCAGTTTAATCAAATTTGCATAGTATTCTCTACAGGAAGCAGAGAAAAGGTCTTAAGATCATGGCCTACAGCATCTTTTTTTCATCCTCACCCACCCTCCTTATATTTGGCCAGATGTAGAGTTCTGGAGACCTCACTGTTATTTTGTGTTATTTGGGATGGGTCATAATAAAGGGTATTAATTATTTGTAGTGTCCTCCACTATTCTCTGTATATTTGAGATGATATATTAGGGTTGGGAAATTCCTGGAGATTTGGGGGTAGAGCCTGGGGAGGGCAGGGTTTAGGGAAGGAAGGGACCTCATCTCCAAAGCAGCCATTCACTCCAGAGAAATTGATCTCTGTCATCTGGAGATGAGTTGTATTTCAGGTGGCTCTCCAGTCCCCACCTGAAGTTAGCAACCCCTTTGACGTACTTGTGGAAATTCAGTGAATCCCTTCAGTGTGTGGGAGAGATTTGCCTGTACCCAGCAGAACTTTTTTCTATCATCCAATGGTGTCAAGTTTGCTATTTACAAAGCACATAGTTTAACTTGCCTAGAGACTATTGCAAGTATAGACTTTTCCTGTTCTATTTGAATCATCCTAATTTGGTCTTGCCTGTTTAAAAAGATGGTATTTATGAAAAGGTGCAGTTGCCCTATACCGGCAGGGCACAACTTGGCTTGTGAAAAGCAGCCTGCAAACACTACGTTGTTTACTAGTAAGAAGTATGTGTCACTGGGAGAAAACAAGGTGCCAAGTGGCCTCAGATCTGCATTTATTCAGTCCCCACATTAAAAAAATCAAACCTAGATGGAAAAATAGTCACTGCGAGCCAAGCTACAAGAGATGAATTACACAAGGAGGAGCACTTGAAGGGAGTCACAATGTTAGCCAGGAAGCTGAGTTTTAAAAGAGATTGGAAGGCTTTGTCAATTTCCCCCTCTTCTGAGCCAGGGAGGGTTTGTTAATTTCCTCTTTGCCTCCCAAAGGCTCTGTCAGTTTCACCTCCTCTTCTAAGAGCTTAGCTCTTATTGTAGCTTAGCTCTTATTGTAACTCTGTTTAGGATTGCACTGTATATGTATCTTTTTGAAGAAGGTTATTGCCTGAGAGATCATCCCGTAGCTTCAACTGCACCCACATAACATCATTTTGTTTGACTTTTTTCTTAGGGCATAGCCCAGCAATTTCTACCTATTGATTCTTTTGGATTTTTCTGAAGTATTTTATGCTGAGATGCTATGTCACATGAGGGTATTGGCAACCGTTTCGGAAACCATTTTTTGTTAGCAGAGATTCCAGTGGATAGTAAGCAATTGTATAATTGCTTGGGACATTTCCTGAGAATCCTAAAGTAGACCTTCCTGGCCAGTTCCCCCTCCTATTCAATATCATTAAGATTATCAAGGGAAATACACAGAGAAATAGAGTTCAGAGCATCTGTATACCAATGTCACCATACTGCCTTTACTCCTGTCTCAAACATGTCCTGAGTGCTTACTCAATATCTGATTACAGGGAAGACTGCCATCCTAAGCCAAGTTACACGGCTACCCACCTGAAACAGCATATTGAAATAATTGGCTTACAAAGGTTAATTCTGTTTAAGATGGCACTCTGAATGTATGATACAAACTGGACCCAAATGAAACAGATGCAAGGATCAATAGTAGGCTTAGAATGAATTTAGAACGGGTTGACGTATTGGGGTCTTTTGTTCCAAAATAGAATAAAAGGTTCCTCCAACCCTAATCCAGACTAAAAGATGGTCACATGTTGGAATTACAGTGATTGGGCTTCCATAACAGGCTTACCAGTGAATTAAACATTTCAACACAACCCATTACTGAGAGAACCATCTCCAGTACAGTTGGTAGTAAGTAGACTACTGAAATCCCTGGTCTTCTAACTAGGAAACTGTGCTTGGGTATTTCTAGTTTGAAAATATGCCTGAAAAATACATTTGGGGATCCAGATTGATATCTGATATTCTCAGATATACTGGAATTCCGATACCGATTAGTCCCAGGAATATTCAGGGACATCCGGGAATAACCAAGGGAAGAATTTTAAAGTTTGCAGCAACTTGTTTTTCTTGCTTTTGCAGGTTTCCTGGGTGAAAAAGAAGCAGAGAGGTGACTCGCGTAGCTGGAACGGCATTACACGTTAGGGGAGCTCAGCTTTCTGTCCAATCATAACGATTCTCTCATAGCCCATAGAAAAGCTAGACTCCTGACTATAGCTTTAGGGTGAGAATTTTTGGAGAGGGCGCCTTTGGCTTCTGTGGTCTGTCTGTGCCTTACTTCCGTTGCCTGCTGCAAGTTTGGTTCTGCTGGGATTCTCTGGTTTGGCATTAGTTCTGTTGGGCCTTGTTGGTTCTTTTTGCACTGGGAGACTTTTGAGCCGTTTTCGCACTACTAACCTGCTTCCGTGATGTTGCGAAACATTGCGCAAAAAATGCAGAAGATAGAGTCTTCTCGCAAGAGTTTTGCACGACGTTGTGCAAAACTCTCGCGAGAAGACGCTATCTTCCGTGTTTTTTGCGTGACGTTTCTCAACATCACGGAAACAGGTTAGCAGTGTGAAAATGGTCCAGGTCAGCAGTTGCTCTTGTGTGTTTGGCTACGGCTTTTTTGCCTTGGAGAAAGCATTGGATTTTGTCTCCCCCAGGAAACAATGGAAAGTAGCAGGGGCACCTTGTTCAGAAGGGTCTTTTGTGGACAGGCGGCAGCAGCCTGTCTGCAATGTTGGTGTAGTTTACACAAAAACAGCCACCTCAGCTTCCCCAGAATAATCGGCCCAGATCCAAATACCAAATTGGTATGGGAGGACATGGATAGAGGCAAATAGAGATATTTATTGCCTTCCTGATACCCAAATCTGAAAAATCCCAGTCCCAACTTCTAACTATATAGATAATTCTATAGGGGAAAAAATAAAGGGAACCTTTTTCTGTACATAAACGTATTCCTGTCAAATTATATTCTTGGATACAAACTATTTTTACTGTTTTGACAATATTGTCTTAATAATATTCTTACAATGCCTTTGACTGTTCTGAACTCTATTCAGTGTCAAGTAGGGGGCAAGATTGACAGATTTGTTTTATCCAGTGTTCTACAAATGCACAGTCTGAGGACAGAAATGTATTCTTTTAACTGATTTATTTTTATTTCAGTTATTAGTTAATGTGCCTTTTGCTATATTAGAAAGCGACTTTACAATGTGAACATTAAAAGATTCATAGTGTGAGCGGATAAAGGGTGTAGCATGAATCACCAAGAAAGGAAAAAATTCTCAAGGAGAGTTCTGAAAACTGCTTGATGTTAAGCAGATATATTGTCTTTAAGGTTAAGCCATAGGGAGCTAAAGTTTTAAGTCTATTTCTAGATTTCTTTTTCTTTTATACTGATCATCTGCTCTAGGTATACAGTTTTCTGCTGGCAATTCCTAAGGTCACAAGTGGATAAAATTAAATTTGGTAGGTTAAGGATTTGACATACTCTTTTATCCAGTCTCTTAGTGAGGTAACAGTGAAACTGAAGTCCTAAACATACAGTATATTGTTTATAAGTCTCTGTACATTGATGCTGTCCAGCAGATAAAAATGCAAGCCAATGTTCAGTAGCTGTAGTTTCAAATTCCATACCAGCATAAGGCATGTTTCTATATTCAAATGAAAAAAACAGAAGTCAGGAAATAACCTTAGGACCAACCAAAATATCTCAAAACAGTGTGCAGAGTTTTCAATTCTCCTGACTAATTCAACAGGCTGGATGTTTAAACAGAAAACATAAAGGAGGGTGGAGATATTTTGGTACATGAAGTTAAGGCCCTTTCTCTACATTTTGGGCAAAATTTGTTACAGATTATAGTAGATTAAGTAGTACTAGGGGAAGGTGCAGGGCTTTTTTTCTGGGAAAAGAGGTGGTGGAACTCAGTGGTGGAACTCAAGACCGCACAATGACGTCACTTTGGGACAGCTGGAACAAGGGGGGAGTTTTTTTTAAAGTTTAAGTCGCCCTCGGCAAAAATGGTCACATGGCTGGTGGCCCCGCCCCCTGATCTCCAGACAGAGGGAAGTTTAGATTGCCCTCCGTGCTATAGCATGGAGGGCAATCTAAACTCCCCTCTGTCTGGAGATCAGGGGGCGGGGCTACCGGCCATATGACCATTTTTAAGAGGTGCCGGAACTCCGTTCCACCGCGTTCCTGCTGAAAAAAAGCCCTGGGAAGGTGCATTGTGAGAAGCAAGAAAAAATGGCAAGCTCCATTTGAGATTATAAAAGCCAGTAATCAAATGTGTCAAACATATAAGTGACCACAGGTTGCACACCTTATCCTTTTAAAGCTGTGAAAGAATGGGTGACAGGAGATTTTATTCAGCTTTTAAATGAACTTTTGGATATAAATGTTATGAAAGGCATCATTGTAAGGTTTGCTTTCTGAAGCAGTTTTAATTTTTAGTAATAGGTAGCTGTCTTTGACAACACTTGTTAAACTCTTGTGAAGCAAGATGAAACTAAAGCACAAAAGAAATTCTGTTTTGTTTTAATATTTCTTTAGACTTTGTTGAGCCTGTGAGACAACAAATCAATCAACTTATTTATCTTTTTAAAAAACATTCAATGCAGGTAACTTCAATTAGCAAAGTAATTAGCAAGTTCGTCCCTTATTTTCTCTCATCACTGTTGATAAATTAAATTCTAATAAAGGATCTACAGTGTCAGATCTTTGATCTAAAATGTTTGTTTCAAGTTTTTCTCAGTAAAAACCTCCTTGGAATAGCGCACAACTGGTTCTTACATGGTAGGTTGAGACTCAAAAGTGGATTATGTCGAGCGTTGCAAGGCCTGGAGGGAGCAAGAGAAACAGGGTGAGCTGGGAGAGGGGAGACTTGATGGCAAATTTGGATTTATCTGGCACAATGTGCTAATTTGCTAAATGGCCATATAATACATCCTGTTGTTCAGTAATGCTGCAAATTTAAACATTAAACATGAAAAATGAAAGATAAATAAGCAGGGAACCTGTAATGACTTGTAGATCCAGAGGAGTTAGCTGTGTTAGTCTGTAGTAGCAAAATCAAAAAGAGTCCAGTAGCACCTTTAAGACTAACCAATTTTATCGTAGCATAAGTTTTCGAGAATCAAGTTCTCTTCGTCAGATGCATGATCCAAACTGGTCAAATACAGAAGAGGAGGGTAGAGAGGGGAGAGCAGGGGACATATATCAGAAGGGGACAGCATGCAATTAGCGGGGAGGCAACCAAAACATTCCTTTGCTAGTAAATGTAAACATCTCCTTTTGGTGTGGAGTCAGTTTGCCGTGTTAGTTTGCAGCAGTGAAAGCATCCAATTCCTATGTAGTATAAGCCTTCGATAACCACAGCTCTCCCTGCCAGATGCATCTGACAAAGAGGACTTGTGTGGATTGCTTCATTTTGCTGGGGGGCCCCTCAGGAGGCGGTGGGGTATCCACCTCCTGTGTGACATCATTTTCCAGTGCAATGAAGGCATCGAGGGATGTGCTGAAGTGCTCAATAAAAGCTGGGCTTTTTACTAAGCTGGGCTTCAGTGCAATCTATGGCTCCCCCATCGCACTGGAAAATAAGCACAATGGAGGAGCTGTGGGGCACTCTGAGGCCCAGCTCAGTAAAAATCATCTCCAGACGGGTGGGTTTGACTGAGCTTGGCTTCAGCACGGCCTGCAGCTCCCCCTGTCACTCTGGGAAATAAGAAAGACGGAGGAGCCGCAGGATAGCGTGCCCGCACTACTTCCCCCACGCCTTTCTTCCCCATTAGCCAAATGAGCAAGGCTGGGAGTGTTGGTGGGGGCAAGATGATGGCAAAACTTTCATTTCCCTTTCTATTGCCTTTCCCACACTATTTCCTCTTTCTCTCCTCTTGACAGTCCACATATTCTCCATTTCCCTATATTCTTCTTTCTCTCTCATTCACTAGCCAACCCAGCTTTTATTTATTATTTATTCACTTATACTTCACCTTTCCCACCAACGGAGACGCAAAGCAGCTTACCTCATGCTCATCTCCTCCATTTTATCCTCCCATCATCTCAGTGAGGTCAATTAGGCTGTGTGTGTGTGACTGGCCCGAGGTAACCCAGCAAACTTGTATGGCAGAGTGAGCTTTTGAGCCTGGGTCTCAGAGATCCTAATCTAACGTTAGGGCCTATCCAAGTCATGCAAGTTGTGTGTAGGCTGCTGCTCAGCCCAGGAGATTTCCGAGGCATCATGGCATCCAATAGCTACCTTTGGACTTGGGTGAGAAATGCAAATTACCTGGTAGCAAGTTGCCTGGTGGTTGCTACTGATCCTGGTCCAGAGGGATCCTCCCTCCAGAGCAGGAGGAAGGGGACCAGGAGTCTACTGGGAGACCAAAATTGCCCTATATAGAGACCGCCCCTGCCTTTTGCTGACAGGAGCCAAGGTTCTTGTGGTTGCCTTGCAATCCCACAGTAGCCACTGAGATTAGATTACAGGTTCATTGCGGGGGGTGGGGGGTGACCTTCCAATGTATTTTTTAGATTTCAGATTTTTCTGCAAACCTGGAGCTTTTCTCAGGTTTATAGAAAGATC
Source organism: Eublepharis macularius (assembly GCF_028583425.1). Lineage (NCBI taxonomy): Eukaryota > Metazoa > Chordata > Lepidosauria > Squamata > Eublepharidae > Eublepharis > Eublepharis macularius. Next base: position 75,276,053 of record NC_072799.1, read on the forward strand.
TTCTTTTCTGTTTAGGGCTATAGTCTCTGGATTTGAATATCCACAGATAGGGCCATGTGTTGAGAATAAAATATATTGATGTATTTAGTGTCCAATTTCTGTATTTTATTTTGAGGAGGAGAAAGCAGCATAAACTTGCATTACATGTAGGTTCTAAAATGCGGTCACTTTAGAAGTGGTCCCAAACAGTACAGCAAGCTAGTAGCGGAGATGTCAGTTCAAACTAGTTTGAAAACCATTTGTTTATCAAAACAGCCAATATAATTGCACCTAAGCCAACTTCCACCACCCAACAAACTCTTCATCAGACTTTTATTTTTTGTCATATAGAAGGATAGCCCCAATCAGAATTTATTTCTTGTCCGGTTTATATACACAATCAAAAGAAAAACACATCGACATCTTACTGTACATGAATAAAACTTAACTGAGTGATTTCTACTACATTTAGTGTGGGCAAGATTCCACTTTTACAAGCAAGAGACAAAGGGAGCCTCAAAGTGATTCAGTACCACAGTTCTTAGAAACAGGCTGGTAAAAGTTTTAATAGATAGTCAATTAACTACACAATGGCACTAATCAAACGATAAAGCAACCCTGCAGAGTTAATGTTCATGAGGAAGAAATAACCCACAGATTGAAACAAAAAGGAAAGAAATCCCAACAGCTGCCAAATATGTCTCTTTTCTAAAATCACATGCCACAATATTACTTGATCTGGTTTTGATAATGATTTTTATTCCTAATTTAATGCAGGTAGCTGTAGATGGAGGCAACAGACGTTTGTATTGCCATGTGTGTATATTTTTCATGACTGCCTTAGCTGCCTGTCTGAATGCCCATCCCTGGGTTCTGCTCTCAGTTTCAGTGAGAGGTCTTAAACAAAATAATCTATATTGGTCAATTAAAAGTTGACTAAAAGCTTTTAGTGAATGGACTTTTAAAAAATATTGCTTGTTAACAGGCCGCAACGTCATAATAAGTTCTCTTCTGTTTTGAGCAGCAGCCAGGCAACTTAATTTTCTTAATTGCCTGGGCCTCCAAATCAGAAGAGGCCATTATTGAATTTAGTAACCACAAGGGATGTTACCAATAAATTAATGTGGTGACAAACACAGTATATTATGACTAATATATATATATCGCATAGTACAGCAAGGTATAGGGTTGCCAATCCCCCATTGGGGGTGGGGGATCCCCATTCCCAGCCTCCTCCCCCCTCCACCACTCACCTGGCTGGTAGGGAGAAAAAGCGAGGGAACAGGCCTCCCGGGGAGCATTCTCGGTGTTGCACAACTACGTCACTCCCGGGGTGACATCATCGCACAGGCCCTGGGAGCGCTCCTGTGCTTCGTACCAGGCCAATTGGGGCCCTAAATGGGCTGAACCTTTAAGAATCTTGAATCTTTAAGAATCAGCCCTATTGCAAAGAGTGGGAGTGCTCCCGGGGCCTGCACGATGACATCACTCCCAGAAGTGATGTCATCACGCCAAGGTTCCCTGCCCTCTGCACCGGGAGGGTAAGAGGACCTGGAAACCCTAGCAAGGTATCACAAAACTGGAACAGGGAAACCAGTGCAATAAAAATGCAGTTTACCTATGATATTTGTTGACTGTAGCAAGTACGAGCAGCCAGTAGATGCCACTAATAGAAATGGTCTCAAGTGATAATACTACAGTATTCTTGTCTCCTTAAACAGACATATACATTAGCTCACCATTCTATGAGGTCATGGTGAGTGGCTTGCAAATTATATATTCTGTTTCTTTAGTTCGATTTCTATTCCACTCCTCCCCAAAGGATCCCAACAGGGAACAACAGTTAAAAATAGAATAAACTCAAAATATATAAGCTATCCAAAGCCATGCTTACCTAAGCCTGGTTAATGAAAGCGGGACACAGAGGAAAGTTTTCTGGCTCTTCCAGAGCTTCTGACTTTCACAAAACTTTGTTTGCTGTATGAGCTCGTGTATAAACAGGCAGACGTATAGAATCACATTTATGCTGATGATTTCCCGACCTTTTTCATTCTGCATCTTACCTACAATCTGACTGACATTTTCTGCTAAATGCCATACAACCATTTCACGCTGTGCTTGGTGAAGTCACAAAATTCAGGATAGGCTTGGAAAAGTCACACGCTGAGCCTTACTCATCTCAAAGGATGACTTGATGATAAGCAAGATAAGGATGGTAATGCATTAGAATTAGTAAATAAATATTATATAGAAAAATATGATTAATATATTAATACCATTGCCCCAATATATTGTATCACCATTTTCTAGCATACTTTGTACTCGGATAGTGGCCTTGGGTGTAAATCACATGTTTCTTAGCTTCACTAGTTTGCTTCCTCTAAAATGGATCTTGTAGCTTTTGGCAAGACTCTGTTCTTCACCTTATCTGGCTCTCCAGTAACAGCTTGCTAGAAGTCTGTAGGCACAAGCAACTGTGTTCCCTCGTCCTTTATTCCCAGCATCTTGTAAGCATTATTTCGACTCGGGATGTTCCATATAGTTATCAAGGCTACTAGGAAAGTCCAGCATTGGAGGAGACGATAGGGAAAGTTTTGGATAGATAGATCCAAGAGAAAGTGTGTGTTGGTATGGTGGTGACTAAGAGCCAAACTGCAAGTGATGCCTGACACTAGTTGGGCACTAGTCAGCTTCCCTCAAGTTTTGATGGGAAATGTAGGCATCCTGGTCTTGCAGCTTGGCTCTCCGACTGCTGTCCAATGGACTTTTCAACTGTCACTTGTCCAACATTCCGCCAAGCTGCCTACATTTCCCATCAAAACTTGAGAGAAGCTGACAAGTGTCCAACCTGTGTCATTCATCACTTGTAGTTTGGCCCTGAGACTCATAGCAACCCCAGTTTTGGAATGAACCAGCTGCTCCTGTCTTCTGGGATGGGATTGTCCCGTATTTAATTTGGTTTCTTTAAAAAGTAATTTGCAGTGTATCAGCTATCTTCGGTAGTTTTCTCTTTCTGCTGCTCTGCATCCATTGGGATAAACATCCCTCCATTGCAAAATGCTCTTGGCTCTACTGTCTACTTGAAAAATATTTAGATATACTGTGGAATGGAGTCAGGGTGAATTTCTCCATATAATAAACTTTTCTATAAATCCCAGAGACTCGAGCTATATTTCAGAGCAGTCGAAAATTCAGTGAGGTGTGTTAAGGATGGAGGCAGATCACCCACCAAACTCTACATGTGCTTTGACTTAGAATTTTCAGAGAAAATGTCTGCATGTCTTCCCTAGATTCCATTACATTTTTCTGTGTTTTTATGGTTTAGGGCATTTCCCCTGAGACTATAATGGTTGGGAGGGGGTGTTTTCATGCCAAACTCATACAGACACCCCATTTCACTGTGATCCTTACAAAGCTTCTTGGTGTCACTTTAATCTTTTCCTAGTTTTCAGCTCTGTGCTCTGATCCTCCATCAGCTCCACTGTGCTATTCTCTTTCTGTCGGATCCCCTGTGGACTATTCTGTTTCCAGTTTAACTTCTTCCTCTTTCTCTTCCTTTCACATAAAATATAACTGATCGGCAAGACAAAGATAAACCCATAACGAACCCGAATAAACATATAGGCTGCAATTTTCGCACTGCCATATGTAGGTCACGTTCATCTGTTGGACATCATGTTCACATAATTTTATTAAGACTGCTGTTAGTAGTTATTAGCAGATTTAGAAACATTAGTAAAATGATTACTTATAAAAAGGAGTTTTTTACACGTGCCTGAGTGTTAGAGAACTGGCTTGTCCGTTTTTGTTTTTATTTTTTTGTATTAAGAAGAAAGATCACATTTTTAACATGGTTCTTTTATGTGACACTATGCAATTGATTTCAATACAATTAATGCTTATACACACTAGCCTTTGGAATAAGGTTTTGGGTCTGATATTTATTATGCCCTGCAGAAATCTAAGTCTGGCTAACATTGTTGCTGGCTGGCAAAGTAACTGAGGGAGGCACATTTTATGTAGTCGTTCTATAGCCATAGAGCGTGCTGCCACTATGCACTTTGAAGGCTGAGAAATTTACTGTTTTGTTTATTGAGAGTACACCCATCAAAACTGTTTTGGTAACTGCTTTGAGAAAGGGGCATCCGGAACGGGAACCTCTTGCTGGCGTACCCGTCAGCAGTTACTTTGATTGTATTATAAATCTTGTAATATGGTAGTATTTGTTTGTGCCTATGCAAGTTATGGAAGATATTTGTGATGGATAATATACCTCAGATGTTATGATACTTTACATACACTTTAAATGCTCTGGGTATAATTCGGTGCATGAATCTTATGAATTAAAGTGTATTATTGATACTTTATTGTGTTGCATAGTTAGTCGGGTGCGGTTATAGATATTGTGTTGCTAGCTTACACCGCGCCTCTCTCTTTTGGTTTTTGGCTGCAGAAATCTAAGTCTGGCTAACATTGTTGCTGGCTGGCGAAGTAACTGAGGGAGGCACATTTTATGTAGTCGTTCTATAGCCATCCGTCTATTAATACTTATCTACGTAGGCCAGCTGAAGTCAGCCATAAGACAATCTATTTGGAGCCTGTTGCTTGGAAGTAAAATGCACTCAATAGAAGTGAATAGTAGCAATTTCACTGGCGCAAAACAAGTGAGATGCTGAGTGATCCACGACGGGATCGTCACAGCATCTTATTTATTTATTTAATGTTTGAAGAAAAGAGGACCCAAAGTAGCTTACACGATTCTCTATTTTCTCCTCACAACAGCCCTGTGAGGTAGCTTTGGCGGTGTGTGGCTGATTGGCCCAAAGTCACCCAGAGATCTTCCGTGGCAGACTTGGTTCTCACAGATTCTAGTCCAACTCTCTAGGCTCTATACCGTGCTGGCTCTTGTGTAGTCTTCTAAATTTTAATTAGAGTTGCACAGAACTGCAGTCTGAATCAGGACCAGATGGTGAGGGAAGAAGTATAGCCCTTTAAAGAAAAAAAGAAAAAGTATATACCTGTGCTTTTTTTTTTCTTTAGAGAACAAATAACAGTGTAGGGTCCCTGTTTCAATTAGAGAAACTATTTGGGGGAGGGAAAACTCCTTTCTACCTGCCCTACAGAGTCCCAATCCCATGCTGCTATAATTTGTCTTTTAAAAACAAACAGATCTGTGATTTCTGTCAGGTCTAATGGGAGCCTGGTGGTTCTCTGGGGATGTCATGGGGACTGGAAGTGTAGATGGAGCATATTTCTACTGCCATTCCAATTCCTTCCCCCTTCTTTCCCCCCAAATACAGACAGGAGATCTACATAGAAAAAGAGTGTGGGAAGAGTACCAAGCTATTAAAAGAGCTGTCACTCCCACTGCTGCCCATGTATTAAAATGGTAAACTCCCGGGTAGGGCTGTCTTTGTACAGAAACATTAGAACATTTTACAAGCCAGTGGTTTTGCAAACTGGACTTCAAAACTACTGGCAAGTCATAGGAACATAGATTGTGTTGCTGTTAGAAGTGAGTGTTGAGGACAGTTGGATACAACAATGGACTTATGCATTGTTCAGAGAAAAGGCCACTTCCAGATACGTACATTAACTGGAGTTAAAGGAATCTGTAGGTTGGTCTTTAGGATTAAAGCTTAATTGATTTAAGGGGGCATTTTAACCCATGCTGATGACAACTGTGCTACTATTAGACCCAGACATTCATGTATGAGACCAGGGAGCCCACAAGCCCTCAACCTGAGCACTAACATCTTAACTTTAGTCCATGTTACATCTGCACCAGTCCTAAGAGGTGAGTCCCAACCAAGGAATGCTTTTAATTTTCAAAAGGATGAACCAATTTGGTAATTCATCACTAAAATTGTTAGCAAACAGGCAATATGCAGCTGAGCCTGATAATTTATATGAAATCTTTACATTGCCACTGTTAAAGATTTGGGGAAAGTGATGTGTATGTGTATAATATGTGTAAGCTATAATGTTTGAACGTGAAAAGAAAGTTTGGGAGGAAGTTGTAGGATTCATGCCTTAGGGAAACTGGGCAACTTGTCCCTAAACGCACAGTTAATGCTGTTACAACTAGATCTGAGTGTTTCATATTCATTTTTGGGTGCTTATAATGATTTGTTTTTTGCACACGAGATTTTGAGATATATTTATTCTTAGCAAAACCATTCATTTTCAAGCCCCAAAGGATTAATGGCAATCTTGGCCTAAATGTACAGATGATAAAATGAAATTGTATTTGTTTTCACTTGAATGACTATATCCAAAGAGATTTTTTTTTATCTGAATAATCCATAATAAACTGACTTTGTTCTGGTAACTTAGATCAGCACAACAGTGTTGCAAGTAAGAGGGGTTTTAAAGCAATTTCCTAACAGAATCTAATGCACAAAGTTTTTGGTAAAGCAAGACGGCAAGAATGGTTGCTGAAACTATTCAGGAGATATTGTCAGCAAGTTCAGGGAGTGATTAAATGGATAAAAACAGAAAGACATGTTCAGGAAATATACAAAGAAATAAAAAGGCAAAACTGAGATATACTGCCCCCCCCCGCCCCGCCCCCCCGCACCAATCTAGTTAAACCAAAGTACTTCGGTTTAATTTGCAGCCTCTTGACACCAATGGGATGTTCTCAAGTTTAGGGCATTTACACTTTCCGAACAGATTGCTAAAAGCAGCTTTGGACCTGTCATTCTATTTGTGTGCATTTGCAAAAGTTGTAAATATGGAGCTGAAAGCCAAAGAGTGTCAGTTTTTAAATCAAATGTGCATCAATCCCATTTGGACTTTACATTTTCATTAAGATACAAGGGAGGAAGCAATACTTATACTGTCATGTATGAAACTGCTGTTCAGTTTTAAGATGACTGCTCCTATAAGGAAACATCTCAACAGTCCATCACTGCCCCCAGTGCTTACTGCCAAGGTTGCTGTCTCATAGTGACTCACTGTTTATTTAAGATTTACCCATCTTCCTTCTCGAAAGGAATCAAGGGTGGGTTACAAAAATACATATTAGAATAAGCCAGGTAATAATTACAATCTGCAAATACAGCTATTAAAACTGATAATAATAACATACTTTGGAAACCATTCTGAGTGGGTGTTAAGTTGTCCTGAAGGGCAGTATATAAATCAAATGTTGTTGTTGTTGTTGTTGTTGTTGTTGTTGTTGTTGTTGTTGTTGTTGTTGTTGTTGTTGTTGTTGTTGTTGTTGTTGTTGACAAAGCAGAGATCAATCAACTTACCGCCTCCTATATGCAGCGGCTGCTGGCTAAGTGGAGCAAAGAGGCAATGTACCTCTTGAGTATCAGATGCCTGGAAGAGAAGCTGTTCTGTTTGTAGATATCCTGGAATATTCTTTCCAGTGATTATTGAAATTCTGTTGAACCATATGGCCCCTTTTCATGATCCATCTGGATCCACCTGAACAACTAAGCTCTCTGCAAATTGGCAAAGTAGGTTGCGTAGAACACACAAGCTCCTTAGGCTACGGCTTGTATCCCATGGAGCATGATTTTTTCATACCCTATTCTGTTGCAGCTCAAAATGCCCCCCTCCCAATGCTGCTCCTGGAGGGCAGGTGACCTGCAGGAACTGTGGTTTAGATGGAACAGCTGAGGCTGCAGTAGGAGGGAGAATAAGAAAATCATACTTTGCAGGGGGAAATCTTTCCATTTACAGAAATGCTCTGTGTGTACCCACACTTACATACTTTTATTTTACTTCATTTCTACTCCCCCCTTTCTTCCTAATGGGGACCTAAAGTAGCTTCCATCATTCTTCTCTTTTCCATTTAAAAAGACAGAGCCGAAGGTTCTATCAATTTCACCTCTTTAGATGAGGGTAGTTTAAAAAGACAGAGCCAGCAGAGATCGCTCCTCAGAGGGTAACTTACTTTCATCCTTCCCTCCCCAAAGGGGAGGTGAAAATGACAGAGCCTTCAGGGAGGTGAAGATGAAATTAATAGCAATCTCTGCCAGCTCTGTATTTTAAAACTACCCTCATGTAGAGAGGTGAAATTGACAGAGCTTTTGGCTCTTTTTTAATCTATGCTTCCCAGCTGACATTGCATCTCCCTACACTTGAGCATCCCTGTGTAAGAGATCTCAGACAGCTTTTAGAGATGGAGTGACAGCTGTAAACTCTGGTTTTTCTCTTCAAATCCAGTTCAGAATCTTGTTGTTTTAATGTACATATATGGAATGTTTATGGTAATTGCTCATCATCTTTTGTATTTGTTTTAATATGTATAAGGTGTTTACGCAACAGATTTTTAAATTACAACTGCAATACAGATAGGGTTGCCAACCTCCAGATGCAGCCTGAGATCTCCTGGAATTACAGCTGATCTCCAGACTACAGGGATCAGTTCCCAAAGTTCCCATCAGTTACCAAAGTTCATCATGAACCAGGTCGGTTTGTGGTTTGCAAACTGGCAGTTCATCAGAGCCATTTCTGATGAACTGTGAGCCAAACTACAAGTGATGTCTTACACAGGTTGGACACTAGTCGGCTTCCCTCAAGTTTTGATGGGAAATGTAGGCGCCCTGGTTTTACAGCTTGGCTCTCCATTACAGCTGCAAGACCAGGATGCCTACATTTCCCATCAAAACTTGAGGGAAGCCGACTAGTGTCCAACCTGTGTAAGACGTCACTTTTAGTTTGGCTCTGTGATGAACTTTAGGAGGGGGATCCCCCATCAGCTGAAAAAAGCTGCCATTTGAAAGCAGCAACACTTTTCTTGTGTGAAGCCTCAGTGCAGTTTCAGGCTTTCGTAGCTTTGCAATTCTCATCACACTCTTTTTTTAAACTTTGAGCAGGCATAGTAATGTTGCAATGTTGGAACCCTCCCCCCTCCATTTGCTGCTTGGGCTGTTCCCTGCCCACTGGAGAGGCAATCGGTGGCAGAGTTCTGGGGGGAAACTTGTGCTTTTCATGCTTCTTCCACTTTTATTTTTTTTAAAGCCAAGCCAGGAAAGAGTTAAAATGCTGCTGCTTCATCATCTCCTGGCAGCTTCCCTGCCACTTTGTTTCTAAAGGGCTGTGCAAAACACTTGGGTTTTTTCTCTTTGGTAAAGCCAGAAACATGCCTGAGAGGGAGGAAAAAGCAGCCATTTAACCCTTTCCTGGCTTTTAAAGCCAGGAGGAATGTGCAGTGATGTTAAAGTTACAATGTTACTATGTTACAAAGTTACAACCCAGTCTTGCTTTTGAAAAAAAAAGAGAGTGAGCATACCCAAAGGAGGAAGGGGAAAGCAGCCATTTAACCCTTTCCTGGCTTTTAAAGCTAGCAGGGAATAAGCAGCAACATTAGGAATTGTTCCTGGCTTTGGGAAAAAAAGAGAGTGCTTGCATACCTAGGAGGAAGGAAGCCAACGGAGAAGCAGCCTTATGACCATTACCTCGCTTTAGCTCCCAGGGAAAAGGAGAGCAGCGGGCATTTGAAAGCAGCAACACTTTTCTAGCCACATAAGAAAAATGTTGCTGCTTTCAAATGCCGGCAGCTTTTTTCAGCTGATGGGGGATCCCTCTCCCATCCTCTGAAAAGCAGCCGGCATTTGAAAGTGGGAATCTGGAAGCACACACCTCTATTCGGCAGACCTTCTGCTGCCCCAGAAGTGATGTTTTCATGAACCAAATGAACCAATTCATGAACCAGGGCAAATTCATGGTGGCTTGTGGTTCATGAAATGCCACTAATAACGAACCGCACAGTTCAGCATTTTCCCAGTTCATGCCCATCTCTAGTGGTTTGGTGCAAAATCTCAGTTGACCAATTGGCCAGAGGTAATTGAACATTACTGTAAAAATTGTTAGCTGTAGTTCTGCTTGCATTCTCTTTGATTCTGAGAACAAAATAGTGAAAACTTATTAACACATGTTTTAAAAGGGGGGGGAGTATTTCAGTGTGGTTTATTTCATTATTCATAGAAACTGAAGTGGAATTGGTAACTGATACCTAGCAGCTACATCTTTCTCCCAAAGTTACTGAAAAATATTCTCCATCAATTCAGGATCCATAAAAGTGCATCACCTTAATTATAAAGAGCTTTGGGAGCTGAGAGGGAAAATGTATGTTGTATTTTCCTGCTAATATTTTGATTTTTTTTTTCAAAAACATGATCATTAACATTTGCAGAGCTCTGGCAGTAGACTCAAATTTACAAAAGGCTTGGGAGTTCTTTAGAGCAGATTCCCACCTCATTCAATAATTTATTTCATGCATAGTGTCTTGGCCACTTTAAAGAGTAGCTTTAGAAAAATAACATGAAAACAAATTAGAAGGAAATAATGGATGTATTTTTCCATTAGCGTAACCAGGAAGCTTACTAATTCACAAATATTGAAACTAGCCCTGATTGAGATGAATGAATTTCTCATATTTTAATAATGCAAGTCACGGTAACAGCAGAAACCAAAAGTACCTAGCAGCATTGGAAAAATGATTATGAAAGTGAACACAGAAGAAAATGGCAAGTCTCCAAATATGTTTTACTTTAACTTTTGCTTTTGTTCTCATATGCATTAAGTTTTTTTTTAACATGCTAGGCAAATATGTAACATTTCAAAGCAGGTCTCCAATATTTAAGTCAAGAGCTGAATTTGGCTGTATTTCACTAGTATTCTTTCAAAGAATAACTTACTTGAAAGCCTGTGATTTAGGTCTTCATTTTATCTAGACTGATATTAGTCAAAATGTATACTTCGTTTCATGCAGCGTGCCAGAAGCCAGCAGTATCATAGCTGAAAAGTAAAATCGTTTCTAGAATATAAATTATATTCTAAAACATGTATCTTGCAGAAACACTCATGTTAATCCTTATTATGACAAGGAAAATGAGCATTTATAGAACAAGATGCCTTTGTAACCCAAGCTTTCTAACTAGAAAAATCTGATACTTTAAACATTGTGTAAGTGTTCATATAATTCCAAATTTCTGGTATGAAAGCTTCATTAAAGTATATAAATTAGTACTACTGTCAGAGATGGCATTAAGTATTCAGTAAGAGTAGACTTAATGCAATTAATAGCAATTAAAATTATACTTTTATGATGTCAGCCACTAGCAGTAGAAAGACATAATTGCCTGTAAGGACTTTTGTACCATATTTATCCTCTAAAACTGTCCAATTTATATGAAAAATGCCAAAAACATATCCCATATGGGTGCTATTATCTTCTTGGATTTCAAGAAGTAATCTGTCTTATCCTGCATGTGCACATTAAGCTAATTTGCTTTAATTAGTTTTTTTTTCTCGTTGTGTTAATAGGCATGTTGATGTTAACTTTCTGAGGTACAGTTGTTAAACTTTATTTTAAGGTCAGTATTCAAACCTTCCTTAAAGCCCTGTCGATGGGACTGTTTCATTTGCATACACTTCATTTGGATCACAAACTGGCTGGATAATATTATTACTTTAAAATGACTTAAGAACTTCCTCAGATAAGCTATATGCTTCACTACTGGATTTTGCACTGCCTGCGGGGCGGTAGCGTCTCATGGCTGGTTTGCTCTCTACATTGGTTCAGGCAGAGCTATGGCAGGGGAAAGAATTGTACTGATGTAACAGTTGTGGCTTACGCTGTAGGCTAGGCTAGTATCTCAAGATTCTATTTCCATGTTCAAGAGATTGTGCAAGCATAGCAATCTACCTGCATTTTAGGATCATACTTAAGTATTCTTAAATTCTAATAAAATCAAGTCACAGTGCATTTTCATTATTTTCAAAAACTTTTACAAAGAACTCTAATTACAGCCAAAAAATAATGAGAAAGTCATGATAGAAATTTAGGATGTTAGCAAGAATTTGAATTCCCCCGTGTGTGTGTGAGCATGCACACACACACACACACACACACACACACACACATATGCTGGAGTTAAATGCATTTTACCAGGCTTCACAGGGCTTGTACAATACAAATCCTTTTCACTTTAATTATCTCCTGAAAACATACAAATATTAGCCAGTTTATCTAAATTTCTTTTATTTTTAAAAATGTCCTGATATCGCAGATCTTCGAGAGTCTTTTTCTTACTGCCGTCATTCTTGCTCATGTAGGAACAGGGCCGGTGCCAGGGTTTCTGGCGCCTGAGGCAAGATACCTACTTGCGCCCCCCCCCCCACTAACCAATTATAAAAAACAGAAGAAATGTAGGAAAAATGAAAATTGCAAAACTTAAAACTTTTTACATTTTTAATTTAATTTTTTCTTAATTTAAATTTAAATTTTTAAATAAGTGTGAGAATAAATAACAATAAATCTTTTGTTTTTCTTTCTTAAACAGGAAACAGATAACAAATCACAAATAACTTTGAATAAACCTGTGAACTGTGATGTCAAAATTATGTCTCTTGCATGTTTTCATTTCAGGCACGTCAAAATCTCACTTTGCGTGCCTTTTCTCTTGCAAGGTTTTCACAGGGCATGCAAGGTTCTCTCTTCCTCATTTTATATTTTTATCCTCCCAACAACAACCCTGTGAGGAAGGTGAGGCCAAGTGAGAAAGGTTGAATATGAACTGACAGTAGTCTGTCCAAACTTTGATCTCCTGGACAGTGGCAGGAGTTTGCAGAAGCATAAATGGCACAAGGAACAGAATGGTTTGGCAGAGACAGCACTAATTTATATTCTGCTACTGCCTCCTGGCTGTTGGCAACCAAAGCTTTAGGAAAGTCCAGGTTTTAAAAGGTCTGCCTGTCTCTCCTTTGAGCAAACTGGGGGAGCAGCATCTTGTCACCTACCATGTCTTAAACACCATAAATAAAGAAGGTTGTCCAAACACAACACAGACATGGAAACCCTGTATTAAACATGCACACCCCTTCCAATTGCATGCCTTTTTTTCCTGGCAGGATGAAAATGGGGATGTCAGGAGATTAGGAGGAGGAGGATGTCAGCAACCTGTGTGTGCGTTCTCATAAAACTATTTTTGGAAATTTACTTTGCCTGGATTCTTCTTTTGCTGTGAATCACCAAGAGAGCTTCTATCCAGGTTGACATTAAGGTGTCATTCTAAGGTGAAATTTTGTTTTTTAGCACATTCATCCTTTTGTACAGCAGGAATGCAAGGGAAAATATGAAGGATGGAAATCCCATACACCTTGCATTGTTCCACCTGTACACTGAATGTGAATGGGAGTTTCCAGAAATGCTTTACAAGCTGTTCGTTACATCAGGAGCAGAATCATCCTGCTAATTCAACCCTGGGCTGCAACACAGACAGATAATAAACTTTCCAAATATGCTCACGCTGTGCTGTGCCTGACCCCCTGCCAGGCCCCACAATGCAGGCAGGTCCCGTCTCTTGCAGAAACTGCAGACTTTCCCTGCCCCACCTCTGCCCTTCGTGCTGCTAATCAGCCCAAGAGGCCAGCACGCGCTTCTGCTTGGAGCGGGGGCAGGGCTGCGGCTGCTGCGCCCCAGAGCCTCTGCCCGCCTGCGTGTGCACCAGGACGCTCACAATGAGAGCGGGGTGGGGCGGAGCGGGGCTCCGGTGCGTACACAAACACCACATGGAGAGCCAGGGAGGGGACTGGCTGCCAGCCGGGGAGAACTGAGAGGCACAAGCAAACGGCAAGAAGCGTCGCTGGCTGCTGCTCTGGTGCTGGGTCAGGCTGAGGTGTTGTTGGAGGCGGGGCTGGGGCCAGGCAACGGCGCCTCCTTCGGAAAGAAGCGCTCGCGGCCATCGCCTACCCCGCCTCTATTATAACGCCGGCAGTGTGTAGGAAAGGAGCAGATTAGTGACAGGCCGCTCATTTCCGCAATCCAACGTGCAGCCCCAATAAAACTTAAGCAGCTGTTTCTGCTTCGCTGGGCCAGTTTGAAATTTATTAGGCCACTTTTACAGCAAATATTCGTACTAGTAAGGTCCAATAACTTGCAGATTGACACCAGAAAATAAAAGTGCTGATCCACATCGCTCCCATATTTTCATACTGTTTAGCTGATACAATCAACACAGGAGAAAAGAATAATTTTATTTTTAAAGAAGGAACCGTATTTGTCTCTATCCCAAAATAATACTACTTCTCATTGCTTTCTCTTACAAAACCTTTCATTTCAGGTAAATCATAAATAAAAGAAACATCCAACAGACTTGTCAGGTTCATATATCTTTTAAGTCAAATTTCAAATAATCAGCAAATTTTGATAGTTACTTGTGATATTTACTTGTGTATGGTTGAAAATCAAGGCAGTAAATATCGCTCTTTAGGCATCCAGAAAATCCAGCTAGGGTTATCAGAATTCATATGTGAATGGCAACATTCACCTAAATGTGGGCATATGCGTCACATTTCACAGTATTACACTGGAACAATTAATTTTACCAAAAGATAATTGCCATCTGTCTCCTGCTATCTTAGTAGTAGAATGGAATTATCTCCTGATAGATTCTTGCTTATCTCAAGTGTAGGAGTTCTCAAAATTTATCACAGTGACACTTACAAATCAAGAAGAAAAAGCATCATTGCCTGTCTCTGGAAGAATTCTCATTTAGTAGATACAGTTTTGATCAACTGCTTTCTGATCTGTGTTTACGTAGCAGAAATGCACTTGAGGCCACCTGACATGTGACCTCTTTGAGGAACGGCCAGAACTGCATTCCTGCGCATTCCCCCTCGAAATGAGCCCTGATCCTACTGATATACATGGTTGCCATTTTGCGTGAACAGGGCAACGTGCATATTCCTCATGCAGATACAGTTTTGGTATGTGCAACTAAACCCCCAGATTTTTGAGGGAATATGTCACACATACCAAAAGTGTATGTGCATGCATGGAAAATATGCCCATTGCCCCATTCATGACCACACATATTGGGAGAATTAAGCATAACATGCACTATTGTTTTGCTTAGGTGAAGCACCAAAATCAAACATCTGAAAAGGGCTAAGAAGGGCAATATGCTTGGAATTAGGAGAGGGAAAGATGTTAACAATATATCTTTAAAACTTTGCAAGCTACTTGTAGGACTCATAGTCAAATACTAGTTTGCTTTTAGAGATCAGTGCAATTCCTCTGTGTTTGTGGACATGAAAAAATACTGAACAAGCCCACTTAATTCTCAGAAAATTGTCTTCCTGGAAGCATGCAAAAAGATCAAGATAGGTAGCCATGTTAGTCTATCTGTAGGAGTAGAAAAGAGCAAGAGTCCAGTAGCACCTATAAGACTAAAAATTTTGGTAGGGTATGAGCTTTCATGAGTCACAGCTCAGTTCTTCAGATACCTTCATGCGATGTTACTTAGACTCTCCAACATAGTCATAAATCCCCACGTCATAAAAAGTAACATGTGCTGCTGGTAAACCCTAGGTTTTTAAAATCCTGTCTCAAGATTGGAGCCAAGCTTCTATGCCAAATGAGGTTACCATAATTCCATGTAAGGCTTCCAAAAAGTGAATGAAGAAGCAGCAGTTCGATGTATTGTCGAAGGCTTTCACGGCCGGAGAACGATGGTTGTTGGGGGTTTTCCGGGCTGTATTGCCGTGGTCTTGGCATTGTAGTTCCTGACGTTTCGCCAGCAGCTGTGGCTGGCATCTTCAGAGGTGTAGCACCAAAAGTCTTTTGGTGCTACACCTCTGAAGATGCCAGCCACAGCTGCTGGCGAAACGTCAGGAACTACAATGCCAAGACCACGGCAATACAGCCCGGAAAACCCCCAACAACCAAGCAGCAGTTCCTTCACAAGAAAGAAAAACTTCAATAATGTCCCAAATGTGTGTGTATTTTTCTTTTTTAAAAACCCACTTTCCTGGGAGTAAGCCCCACTGAATAAAATGTGACTTACGCAGACCTTATTAGGACTTCTCCCTTAATGATGATTTTTTTGTTCCTTGGGTCCTGTCGCTACTGTTCCTTCCTCTTCAAGTTTTCTTGGTATATAGTTTGTGCTTTGGCTTGGACCGGGAGTTTTCTGAAATATCTGCCTCAGGTGGAGTTTTTCTTGCCAGCCACGCCTCTGAAATTTCCACACATTTAAAAAAAAATATCTATATTTAAGTTTTATTCTGTGCTGTATTCTGTGCAGTTGCATGTAACCCTTCTTAGAACTATGCTTTGTCATAATAACATTGCTGTATATTGGCTTCTGCCTGGAAAAAAAAGATTATCCTTGTTTTCTGAAGACAACTTACTTTTAAAGAAAGAAAAGTTTGCCTGTCCTCTTAACAGGAAAGGTATCCTGGCAGTGTCTTGTTGCATTATTTATCTCCTTAATTCAATTTTTATTACACCTATGACACTAGCTACCAATGCCCTTCCAGGCCTAATCACAGTTCAATTCCAGCATCTGTGAGAGAAGAATATGGAGCACAAAAATCTGTCTGGCAATGGAGAGCAAGAGATGAGGCTGTTAAACTCAGCTCTATCACAACTATTTATTTATCTGTTCTTGTAATCATGTCCATTACTTGGTTACACTCCCGTATAATACTATAGGCTGTCTTAGATAGTCTTAGATAGTCTTAGATATAATACTATAGGCTGCCTTTAATACCCGTGAAAGGTCTGTATACAACTACATTTTGAAGACAATGAGCAGAACCACAAGTGACAAAAGGCACAGATTGGACACTTGTCTGCTTCCCTCAAGTTTTGATGGGAAATGTAGGCATCCTGGTCTCGCAGCTTGGCTCTCCGACTGCTGTCCAATGGACTTTTCAACTGTCACTTGTCCAACATTCCGCCAAGCTGCCTACATTTCCCATCAAAACTTGAGGGAAGCAGACAAGTGTCCAATCTGTGCCTTTTGTCACTTGTGGTTCTGCTCAATGACATACATTTTCTTAAGAGGATAAGATATTTCTAGTGATCCCACACACACACACTCTTACTGCAGCCCACTGAGCCCCTATCACGGTTCTTTTGGGCAAATCAAACAAGTTTTCAATGTGTCCATGTGGTTTTATCTTTTTCTCCATTGTATTATTTATGAGCATCTTCTGACATACACCCCTGCCACCAAATTTTGTGGTTCCTTGGCAGAATTGTTGGGCTTCTTAGGAAAAATTGAGAGAAGAACATTTAAGTATTCTTTACTAGAGATGGGCACGAACAGCAATACGAACTAAAAAAAGCCACGAACAGCCCAATCAGCTGTTCGCGAACAAGCTGTTCGTGAGGCTCCATTCTAAACGAGCAGGTGGTTGCTGTTCGTCAAGCCAGACAATCTGGCACCTGCAATCAATTCCCTTGGCAACCTTAGGCAGGGACTGCCTGAACTCTGTCTGAACTGAGCCAGTTTGGTGTAGTGGTTAAGAGCGCGGGACTCTAATCTGGAGAGCCGGGTTTGATTCCCCACTCCTCCACTTGAAGCCAGCTGGGTGACCTTGGGCTAGTCACAGTTCTCTACAGCTCTCTCAGCTCCACCCACCTCACAGGGTGTTTGTTGTGAGGATAATAATGGCATACTTTGTAAACCACTCTGAGTGGGCATTAAGTTGTCCTGAAGGGCGGTATATAAATTATTATTATTATTACTCCTGCTGTTGCCCTGGAAACCCCAATCTAAGCCCAATTTAGCTTGATAGGCAGGTCTTCCTTTCAAGTGTGGCGCTCCAAATTTGTTACAAGGAAGCAAAGAGCAGGGGGGAGGGGGGCTCCCAGCTCTGGTTTTGCAGACAGTGAGGGAGAGACAGTTGCTGTTGGCATTTTGAGGGAGAGAGAGGGAGAGTGCATTGGAGTGTGGTGGGATAGGGATCTACCTCTTCAAGTTCCAGGGCTGCTGCCAGGCTCTGGGCCAAGCTATTATTTATTACTGGTACATTTCCTGCTGTCTGCCCAGGTAAGGTTTCTGAGAGTGGTGCGGTAGGGATCTACCCCTTTAGGTTCCAGGGCTACTGCCAGGCTCTGGGGCCAAGCTATTATTTATTATTGGTACATTTCCTGCTGCCTGCTCAGGTAAGGTTTCTGGGAGTGGTGTGGTAAGGATCTTGATGGCTGGAGGAGAGCCTGCTGGCCCCCACGAACAACGAACATGTTTGTGAACAGGTCATGTTCATCAATGTTCGTTGTTCATTGTTCGTGGGTGGCAATGAACAATGAACACCATGTTCAGGGGTTTTTTTGTGTGTTCGTGCCCATGTCTATTCTTAACTATCTAGGTTAGATACACGACAATATACTTCAAGAGGTTTTAAAAATGAAACACCCCCCTACATATAATTATCTAAAATGTACCTAATGCTCCTTTTCCAAAATATTTTAACTTAACCCAGCATTATGTGAATTAAAGGGATATCATATAACAAGAGGGAAACATGCAAGGACTTGCAGAAGGCTAATTTTCCCCTCTATCCCCCTCTTCTCATCTCCACCATTTCCATTCCCCTGGCAGGACCCATATCTTCACAAGTGCTGCTTTTCTAATTGGGGGGGGGGGTGACCTGCCCGGTATTGTTTTTTCTTTAGAATTTAGATTTTTCTTCAAACCTGGGGGCTTTTTCCAGGTTTGTAGAAAGATATATCTTGTCTGTTCATATCTCCAGGCTCTGGGTTTAAGTATCCACAGATGGGTCCATGGTGAAAATTAAATATATTGATGGGGAGCATGAAAATCACAGGGACAGATTGCAGGGAGCCCTTGCCCCCTGAAACATCACTACTGGCAGAAACCACCCACCCACCCAACTCACACAGTTTCTGCATTGAAGCAGCATAAGCAGGTGGGACACTCACGGATGTGGCAAGGTGGCCACTAACCCAGCAATATTGCTTCAGTGGGAGAATTGCAAGGGGGATCAGGGAGCAGGGTCTCTACCCCCCTCACTAGCACTATCGCTGCCAGCAGTGGCTGGGAGCACCCTGCTCACATGATTCCCACTCTGACCCAATGTGGGCAGGTGCCCTAGCATTTTGCCACATCAGCAATTATCTCAGGAGGTCTACCAGCTTCCTTGCTCCAGGTGAGAAGCGCAGGAGGGTGGCTCCCAGCCACCAACAGCAGGCTTGGCACAGCCCCTGAGCTTGCTGCTTGGCCTGCCCAAGCTCAGCTTCTTCTCCTCAGCTGCCATGACAGTGACAAATCGTCATCCCATTGGTGATGGCGATGATGGTAATGGTCACCTGCTGGGCCCCAGCCTCAGTACAGAGATAGATTTTTTTTTCTGCATGCACAGAAAACCCTTTTGGTTGTGTAGGGCTTAACTCCCCTCCAATGTAATTTTCCTAGGTTTTCAGATTTTTCTGCAGGTTTGTAGAAACATCTGTTTTCCCAAGTTTGTGGAAATATCTTTGTAGCCAAGTTGCATGGATCTGCAGATTTAAATATCTGAATGCTGGCCCACTTGGCTATTAGATATATGATAATTTTAGCTTATAATACATAAAGGCACTTTTTAGAAAATGCATGGTTCCGTAATGTAAGAGGAAATTATTTTTGAGCAATTGCTTGATATTGCTTTATTAAACATACACACTAACAGATGAATTAATTTTACACTATGTGCGACACGACGTCCCCCCCATGAGTCAGTAATGACTCAGCGTTTGCACAGGGGACTAACTTTACCTTTATGTAAATAAAACTTTCTAAACTTCATCCGTGTTTTCTCATTTCACCAGAACTAGTTGAATTTTGCATCTGCTAGTTGAGCCTATATTGGGGGGGGGGGGTCTCAGTTTTTTGCCTTCTTTTAAAGAAAATATATGAATGTCTAAAAGAACAACTTTTGCACCAATAAAAACCCACAAATTAGATTTCCTGCGGGGCAAACTTTTTCAAAATAGATACACTTTTTCCATAGAGACCAATCCCACATTTTTGGCCTTGCCTTTGATTGGCTTTTTCCTCCTCACATAATAACATACGGTTCTCTAGGGTAAGAAAAAAAACAGATACTTGCCATTACAGGGATAAAATTCCAGCCAGTAAAAATCAGGTCTTGAAAGCAGAAACATTAGTTGAGTTCAGTGGTAGGGGGGTTTTTTGTCACTGCAATCCACAAGGGGAAGGGAAAAGGCCAATCTGCCTTCTCTAATAGCTGGTGTTGGTTTTGGATGTAATGCGTTGCTCTTTTGATAGCTCTCACATGCATATAACCTGTTATCAGTCTGTTGTAATTATGATGTATCATCTTCATGATTTGCCTCTTTGCAGCCTAATATATTATGATAGCTAAAGTGAGTTGCACTGTTTATAATTGGATGGCTGCTATTGATATGGGTAATGGATCTCTCCTGTGAAATGCAAACAGCAACTAGATGCTCAGCATGGAGGTAAATTAAGTACCTGAGCTACCTGGGAATCAGCAGGTAGGCCTCATGACTTAGTGTGGGTATGTCTTTTTTCTGGTATCTCAGCACATCTCTAATTGCAATTATATTTCATGCCCACCTTGTTGGAGTTCTTAGAGGAGGTTTGGACATACAAATATAAGCAGATACGCATGCAGGGGTTTATTGAAGACAAAGATGTCATTAATGAAACAAACAGTTTTGAGGTGGACACTTGAAATCAAAACTGCCTGGAGGAAAATCTGCTAATTTCTCCACTAAAACAAGATTCAGAGAGGAAAAAAATAACATATACACATAGAGAGCCAGTTTGGTGTAGTGGTTAAGAGCACAGGACTCTAATCTGGAGAGCCGGGTTTGATTCCCCACTCCTCCACTTCAAGCCAGCTGGGTGACCTTGGGCGAGTCACAGTTCTCTGGAGCTCTCTCAGCCCCACCCACCTCACAGGGTGATTGTTGTGGGGTAATAATAATAATAATAACATACTTTGTAAACTGCTCTGAGTGGGCATTAAGTTGTCCTGAAGGGCTGTATATAAATTGAATATTATTATTATTATTATTATTATTATTATTATTATTATTATTATTAATAATAATAATAATAATAATAATAATAATAATAATAATAATAATAATAATAATATTTCTACCACACCACTACAACCTGGGTTGCATTCACACATTGTTGGATATAGCATTATTGTTGTGCTGTAGTAACCACTGGCAGTCAAACCAGTTGCTATAATGCAACAATATTGCAGTATCCAGCAATGTATGAATGCAGCACTGGTTGTAGGAAGTGACCAGACCCACAAAAGCAAGAAGCTGCCAATCAACTGTTGCTGTTAATTTCTTAAACAAAACCTTAGACTATTACTAATAGAGATCCCAGCTTTATTTATTATTCTCTGTGTGAATAATAGTGGGAAAGGAACAAGATGCAGAGCTGGTAAAATATCAATTTTATTTGTTTAAGTTTTAGTCACTTTGGGTTCAAGTTTGACTAGGGCAATTATATTCTGTATTCGTTTGTTGTTCATCATACTTTCCTTTTTCACTCTCATTCTTTCAGCCAGCTCTGAAAAGCCATCTCTTTCTGTGAGAACAGAGAAGTTAAAGTACCTGCCATCTAAAATATTTTTACCCTGTCATTATAACCTTTAATTTACTTTAGCTGAACCAGATGTAGTAACGTGATTTGAATTGAGGGTCTGCAAAATAAAATTCTCCTCATTTTGTACTTAGATTTTACTGAAGAGTTACTCGTGGCAATGGGGGGGGGAATCAACGCTGTGTAATTGGACCTCACTTTTATACTTCTCTCTTCAAAATATGGGAGAAACTATAATTTTCACTAGGAAATCAATAGCACTTCTGTGTTGTAGGTTACCTTAAAGCTGAACTTTCATTTAGAAGTAATCACTCAAAATAACTTGCTGTGATGATAGAGAGATACAGTTAGCTAATTACAATTAAGGTATCTGAACTATGTGTTTGGCAAGACTGGTGGGCTTTCAAAATTTCAATAGGTATTACCCTAAATTACACTGTCATTTAATTTAGCCTAGCGGGGGCGGCAAGGGGTTTAAAAGACTTTCAGGTAGAGATTTTTCAAGCTTGTTTTAGAGGATATTTTGGTTGAATGTAACGTTTAGAATCCTGAATAATTACTTGTGTATGAATAATTATTATTTACACTTGAAAATATGGTTGTTTGTGTCTATGAAAATACATGTTTTAAATCAAGCTTTGAAATAGTATAAGCACGGAGAGGGAAAAACATGTCGTTCTTATTTATAATTGAGGTTAATTCCCTGCAACTTCATTTCATTGAAACTGTAAGATTGCAGCCTGCATTCAACTTGCTCCTTCCTTCATTGCTTATTTATATCGATTCATCCTTGTTGCTTGTTTCAGGCAATTCAAAATACTGATCTTTATAGGAGAATGGGAATGTCTTTAATTAAGAACATAAGAACATAAGCAAAGCCATGTTGGATCAGGCCAGTGGCCCATCCAGTCCAACATTCTGTCACACACAGTGGCTAGAAATCCAGTGCCATCTAAAGGACTGTCAGTGAGGCCAGGACACCAGAAGCCCTCCCACTGCCTTCCTTCCAGCACCAAGACAACAGAGCACCACCTCCCCACAAAGAGAATACCATCTATTCTGTCACTGTTGTTATTGCTTTGTCACAACATTGCTAAAATGGACCGGGGGGGGGGGGATGTAGCCTGAGCTTCTCATAGGAAGAGTGGGGTAAAGATGAATGGATGCATGCACATTTAACTTATACTAGTATGTCTTAGAGTGATCAGATCTTGCATTAAACCTTTTGTTGTTGATAGGTGAACAGCACAGGTACATTCATTTCAAGTCTGTAATATGTATACAGTACACAAACCAACTAAATTGGAGGCCTCTCTTATTTTGAGTTTAATATTTATTATTATTATTATTTATGTCATTTATAGCTCACCGTTCTCACTAAGACCCAAGGCAGATTACAGAGTGTGAGATTCGTACATTCAATATAAAGAAACTTCCATAAACAATGCCATAAGGTAAATAGATACAAGTTCACAAAGGTATAGCAATAGAAGGAATCCAGTACAACACAGTGGTGAAGTCCGTGGTTCCTAACTCATTAGTTAGGAACCATCTAAGACCCCCTCCCTAGAATACAGCCCTCCTATCTGAGTAGAAAGCCTTTTTGAATAATTCGGTTTTGCATCATTTGCAGAAAGCCAGGAGAGTAGGGGTTCTCTTGACCTCCTCAGGCAGACCATTCAACAGGATAGGGGCCACCACAGAGAAAGCCTGTGTATGGGCTGCTGTTGATTTCACCCATGTGCAGGGTGGCACTTGCAGGAGACCCTGTTTGGATGAGCAAAGTGGCTGTGGGGGAGCATATGGAGGGAGGCAGTCTTGTAAGTATGCTGGACCAAGGCTGTGAAGAACTTCGTATGCGATAACCAATACCTTGAAGTGAGCACAGTAACTAATAGGTAGCCAATGGAATCACTGCAGGATGGGAGTGATGCTCCTGCTCCTGCTCGCTCCTGATAACAGTTGATCTGCAGCATTTTGCACCAATTGGAGTCTCCTTGTTAATTTAGATGTGAGACCTATCATCAATGTGATTACACAAATCATTGCCGTTACCTATGTAAATAGACACATTCAATTCAAAATGTATTAGTTTGAAAAGCAATGTAAATTACAACATAAAATGTTTCTAAATACAACATTATTAAATTGTAACAATGCTCAATAATGTTCATATATGTAAGAGTTTTGGTTTCCTTCTTAACACGTAGAATCTACTAGAATGTGTATTCTCACCATTCTGTCGCAACAAATAACAAAGAGCGGAACCACAAGTGACAAAAGGCACAGATTGGACACTTGTCAGCTTCCCTCCAGTTTTGATGGGAAACGTAGGCAGCTTGGCGGGATGTTGGACAAGTGACAGTTGAAAAGTCCATTGGACAGCAGTCAGAGAGCCAAGCTGCAAGAGTAGGATGCCTACATTTCCCATCAAAACTTGAAGGAAGCTGACAAGTGTCCAACCTGTGCCTTTTGTCACTTGTGGTTCCGCTCAAAGATAGTGAAGGAAACCAGTGTAAATTTTTTTAATCTAGGAAGAAACAATGGTGGCAACAGAAAAAAATATTAGAGAAGGGGAGTAAAGAAAAAGCATAACATATTTCAAAGGGATGGGCTCTGTCTTGCATCATAAACATCAAACATATGTGTAGTTTGCCCAAATGCTCCAGTTCCAACTGAGAAGAAAATTGCCCTGATTTCAGTCAAATTTACACAGATTTACAAAAAAAATTAGGCTTGGAATGGTAGTTGTGACAAATTGCATGTTTAAAAAAAACTGGAAGGGCTGTACACACAAAGCTGCAGGACTGTTAAGAGTTAATCCTGCACAGAATCAGAGAGCTTTGAGTGACAGGCTACTCCAAGGTCTCTGACTGAGTAGCAAGAGCTGGAAAGAGGAAGGTCTATTTTTCAGTCCTAGCAGAGAGGAATCGAGTGTGAAGAGTTGAGAGACAAGCGCTAACGGAAAAGAAGTTTTAACACTGGCAGGAGAACTGGGGAAAGGATGTTTGGGAAGTAGATGTACACTTTCAAACAGATCAAAGAAAAGGGGATAGATCTTCTAAGGAGAGGAGATTTTCCCTACCCAGTCAAACGGGGAGGTAGCTCTGGAGAGTGAAGAGATACCTGGTCAGGTGTGGTTGGAAATGCCAGATTCAGTCAAAAACTGAAGGGAAGCACTGGTGTGTGAAAAGAAGGGGATTGGGGTGCTAGAAAGTGGGTACCAGCATTCCTAACTACAAAAGAGAAAGAGAATACTAAAAGAAAGTATACTGGAGTGCTTGGAGAAAAACAACGGAACCAAAGCCTTGAAACATAAGCCTTTAAGTGCTTGTGAAGGGCATAACAATTGAAGCCTGTGCATGTTCTGATTTTTACCTCAGAGGTGTGTGTGTTGTATTTCCTCAGAAATTTTCAAGCTCTGATTTCACCTGACTTTTACCCTCTAAAGTAAGTAAGCTAGTTAGTTATTTTTGGAATTTTAAAAATGCTTCTGATGCCATTTCTGTTGTTTAAGGACAAGGGAACATCATAGCGGTCTTAAGTAAAGTTCTTACCTTGATGTGTTATGAACCTGCCTCAGCCAATCTGGGGAGCCGATTCCTCAGATGATGACCAGGAGGAGCCAGACCCATGCTGAAAAATGACCAGGAGGCTCAGGCAACACCCAACACCACTTGACCCCTTTCAGACCCAGAGCCTCTTTCAAACCCAGAGCCCCTGGATCTTGAGGCCTCCACTGAAGGCTCAGCTCCAGGCAGTGCTGCCAATGTGCCAGAATCCTGGGTAGTCAGTCCCCAGGATTGTAGGACCAAGTCTTGGACTACCAGACCCCCAAAGTTCTCCCTCCACCCAGCAAGAGCAACAGAGACAGCAGGCGCATGAGAAGGCAACACAGTGAGAGAGAAGCACCAGATTTGCATTCCATATTTCAGCTACTGAGCCAGCTCACTGCCTAAGTGCACATAGTACTTTGCAGGATCAGGGCACAACCAAGCCCTGGCCAGATGATAGTCAGGAACAGGTGAGGCCTTTTGTCCTCCAGGATACTTAAGCTGTGGGCTAAACAGAAAGCCAAACTGGTTCAACCAGTTCACAAGTACTAGAGCAGGCTCCGGACTAGAGATGGGCATGAACTGAAATATGAACAAAAGTTGGTCACGAACCTGGCCGATTCGTGGTTCATGAACCAGCGTTTTTTCAGAGCCCATTTCTGACGAACTGGGACAAACTTTAGGCTGGTTCATTTGGTTCATTTTCAGTTCATCACTGCAGACAGCCTGGTGCCAATCAATCAGTTTCCTGGGCAACTGGAGATGAGCTTTCTGCAGTAGAGGTTTGCACCCAGCCGCTTTTCAGCTGATGGGAGGGGGATCCCCCATGAGCTGAAAAAAGCTCCCGCGTTTGAAAGGAGTGACAGTTCTCTTGCGTGCAAGAAAAATGTTGCTGCTTTCAAATGCCGGCTGGAACTTTAAAGTGTTTCGGTATCTGTTCTGCTTCCCATGTTTGCAGAAGTTTGCTTATTCCCTACTGTCTTTAAAAGCCAGGAAAGGGCTAAATGGCTGTTTTTCCTTTTCTCCTTTGGGGTATGCACACACACTCTTTTTTCCCCCAAAGGCAAGTAAGTGTAGCAACGTTGTAACATTGTAGCATTGCAACATTACTGCACTTTCCTCCTAGCTTTAAAAGCCAGGAAAGGATTAAATAGCTGCTCTTCCCTCCCTTCAAGGCATGTTTCAAGCTTTACAAAGAAAAAAATTCGGCGTTTTGCACAGCCCTTTTCCTGGCTTTTAAAACCAGGAGAAAAGTGCATAATGTTACAATTCTGCTACACTTTCTTGCCTTTGGGGGGAAAAAAGAGAGAGTGTGCATATCCCAAAGGAGAAAAGGAAAAACAACCATTTAGCCCTTTCCTGGCTTTTAAAGCCAGCAGGGAATAAGCAAACTTCTGCAAACATGGGAAGCAGAACAGCCTGCAGCGGTTTTCAGCTGATGGGGATTCCCCTCCCATCATCTGAAAAGTGGCTGGCCTTTAAAAGGGGGAAACCCAAGCTCACACCCCTATTCTGCAGACCTTCTGCTGCCCTGGAAGTGATGTTTTCATGAACCCACGAACAAGTTCGGGAACCGGAGCAAGTTCGTGAAAGTTCGTGGCTCATGAAACTGTACAAACCTTGAACCTCTTGGTTCTGTTTTTTTTTTTTCTGGTTTGTGCCCATGTCTACTCCAGACCCAGCTTGATTAATATCTGCAGAGTAAGTCCTGGCTAGTGAGATGACCCACAGATCCAGAGGCAGATGTATTTATTTTTGAAGTTAGTTGTGATATGCTTTACTATGTTTTTTTCTGAAAAGAAATACAATGACATCAAATAGAATTTCTGAGCACAGAATCTTGGACAGATAAATGGTATCAAGACGTGTTATTTTGCCAGGTCTGTAAGACAGAGATGTTCCACCAGGCTTATGGAGATTGAGGCAGGTGAATCATCCAACTGGCTCCTCTCAGTGGGTGGGGGAATATGTATTTATTAAATCTTTGCCACCATGCCCTGCAGATCTTGAGGATGCAATGTAGTGTGCAATGTGGGCTGTCTTAATATGTTTTTATTGCTGTAATTATATGATTGCTACCAGAGTTTTATCTGTTTTATTATATGTATTTATATGTTGTTAATCCACTCTGAGCCTGCTTGCAGGGAGAGCAGACTATAAACCAAACAAAATAAAAATTAAATATAGCAAGCAGAATGTGCAGTATGTTTAAAACAAAGAGTATACTGAGTGAAAAATAAATTCAGAAGGCTCAAGTAAACTAATCAACAACTACAGATTGAGCAGTTGCTGGGATAGCATGTTCTGGGAGAGAAATATGGCAATGTTGCAATGAAAAGGCAAAGACAGGATGTGTGCTGGTTTAAACGTGCATTGAAATGGTATAGGAAAATCTACCTATGTGTAAAATCATCTCTTTTTATTGGCTTGAATAGCAGAATAATTTCCCAGGGAAAAGTGCCTGGAGGACGCCGCAGATTTTGACCTTCCTACATTCTTTCTCCTCCTCTAGTTCCATTCATGTTTACTGTATCCAATCTGGAATAATTCCATTTTTAGACAGAGGCTCACACGAGGTCTCAAAGAGACCTCATGTAACTGTTTAAGAATAATTTGGAACCTGCCACGCCCAAAGCCCAGATACTCTCTTATGAGCTAGAACTTACAGATTTATAAGACTAATGTAATTCACATTGCTTAGCCACCGTTTTGTACTTTTTTACTTCAGTCCTATTGGACCTAGAGCAAGGGTATTGAACTTTATTGTGCTGGCTAGACCTGACATAAATGTAACTTGATTGGGCCATTATCAAACTTTTTAAAGTACTAATTTTAGTAATAGCATTTAGTATCAATATAGGTATCAACAACTACATCTTTCCCATTCTGGATAGATCTCCCAAATACTGTTTTAGGCTCTTGGTCCACCTACTTACTTGAGTTAAGTAAGCAAGACCATTTTTTCCTGAGAGTTTGAGAATGACAGTGATTTCTCTTTCCTCCAGCTACCAAAAGATAAGACATTCCCCATCCCAGATTCCCTTTCCTACAGCAGCACCGAAACTTTCCAAGCCTCCACAATGCTGCACCCAAATATGCCTTCTCACACTGAGGGCCAAGCTACAAGTGACGAATGACACTTGAACAGCAAGTGGATTGAGTGGAGGGCAAGTGAACAAGAGGAAATACACTTGCTGTTCAAGTGTCATTCGTCACTTGTAGCTTGGCCCTGAGTTACCACAACAACTATCCCTCGTGCACTGGAAATGAAAGGTGGGGAAGACCTTTTTCCAGACTTCTAGATCTCTGCAGCACTCCAGCCACGCAAGTACCCTTGACGTGACAGTAGCAAGGTAGTCCTTGAGAGTCCAGAATAAAAGCAAACTGCAGTGAATAGCTTATCAGCAGTGGGAGAAATATTTTTTATATATTTATTAGCACTAAATTCCAACCTAAGCAATGAAGACAAATAGCATCACGGTAACTG
Source organism: Eublepharis macularius (assembly GCF_028583425.1). Taxonomy (NCBI): domain Eukaryota; kingdom Metazoa; phylum Chordata; class Lepidosauria; order Squamata; family Eublepharidae; genus Eublepharis; species Eublepharis macularius. The sequence goes on from NC_072799.1 coordinate 75,304,441, forward strand.
CAATTTACCATAGACGTTTGCCAGCTAGAAGGAACAACACTGGGCAAGGCATTTTCTAGGTGCTTCCTACACATAAAAATTAAGCACAAAGCAAACACATAATGTAACATTTCCTTTTGATACAGTTAGCTTTGAGGTGTGTGTGTGTGTCTGTGTCTGTATGTATCCAGATAATTTTATTCGCGGGATGTGTTGTACCCCAGCACATGTACATTGTTCTATTATTTTGCCTTTATTGAGCCATCTTTCTGCAATTTCTAAATGGAATGCATTTAGAGAAAAGAAGTTTGTCTGTAATGTTCTGTTGCCTTCCACCAGCCTTGTTTTCAAGGGCCTGAGGGGAGATATGTAATAATCATATTGACAGCCTGTGAGGAGATCAGGCAAGCCGGGGGGGGAATGACCAAAACCTAGTCAATTTAAAAAAAAAAAAGACTAACTAGAGATAAAAAAGGGACAGTATGAGAGAACTACCAGAGCTATGTACTCATTTATGACTAACACCAGAGGGAAGGCAACAACCCTGTATTGGCATGCCTTCACCCTTTATCAATATAATCTTTTAATCAGTTCCATTTTACTATATGTATGGGGAGAATACGCTTCACACAATCACCTTTTTGTCTGACAGGGCCAATTCACATATCTTCAGCCTCAGCCCCAAGGTTCTTGTTCACATCTGCTGGAGCTGAAAATATGTGTATTGCCCCTTTAAGATAAAATGTCAATTACACGTATTGGAAGAATCATGTGTAACATTTTCTCCCAATGTATATGGTAAAATGTAAAAACTGAAAGGGGCTCATGCCATTGTGGTTCCAAACTCGATTGCACCTGTTTTCATATGTCTTGAAAATATGAGTCCACTATTGGGAGAAAGGCAGGGTAGAGGAGGCATTTTCAATAAATAATATGTCCCAGAATGGATTTTAACTGAATCCCAATTTTCCCCAATAGGCTCCTGGTTTTAATTTCTAAAAGTAAAAATGAGTTCACCGAAATCGTTCCACAGCAAAAAGATTCTTCACTGCCTGAAGTTAAAATAGATAACTTCACATGTTTCTCCTGTTACAAGTCATTTCAATGTCTGTTGAGTATAATTATAATTTTGATTTTGGAATGTCTGGGCATATTCATAATATGTCTTTGAAAGCAGCTTTATCAATTGATTCCGTTTTGAACGTAATTTGCTTGACAATTCTGTGCTAGCATATAATAATAAATACAAGGCGTTTGGAGGGTATGCAAGAAAAATTTACTGATTACGTGCCTCAAAATGAACATTCCACCTTTTTAGTAGTAGTAGTTGTTGTTGTTGTTGTGCATTTGGTTTGCATCAGTGGCTTGCCATGAGACTTTTTATTGTGGAGAACAGGCAGGTCCTCCCTGGGAAAGCCTGCAGGCTTCAAAATGGAAAGTCAAACAAGACTCCTTTCTTACCTCTGACCTTGGCCATTTCCACATGGCTTACCTTCCCTCAGAACAACCCGGAACATTGCGCAAAAACCACAGAAGATCGCGTTTTCTCGCATGAGATTTGCGCGATGTCGCGCAAATCTCACACGACAAAATGCGATCTTCCACGGTTTTTGCGCGATGTTCCAGGTCGTTCCGAGGGGAGGTAAACCATGTGGAAATGGCCCTTATTAAAGAGGCTTCTCTTCAAGGACCTCTAGGCTGGAATTTTGCCAAAGAAAAACTCAGCAAATGATAAGAAAATGTTTCTTTGAACAATTTGAGATTTCTTTTGAGCTTCTTTTTTTATACCTGTGTTATATTTTTGGTCCGGCACTAACTCCACGGAGTTCAGGGTGGCATACATAGCTTCCTCTTATTTTATCCTCAACAGAAACTAGTGAGATAGACTAGGATGAAAGAGTGACAAGCCCTAGATCTCCCAGTGTCTTTTATAGGTGAGTGGGGATTTAAATCTCCTTCTCCTTTGCCCTGTTTGAATCTCTAGCCACTATATTATACTGGCTTCTATGAAATGGGAATTTCTTTCCCATTGCAAGGATAAGCAGGGTGCCACATGAGCTTCTAATGATGTTGTAGCTCTTCTATTAGCCTCTGCTGATGTCCCATTATGTCTCTAGGCTGCGGTAGAGCATAAAGTCTGCAGACCAGCTGTTACCTCCACACTTAAGACATCAGTGTTCAGCAAGCTCTTTTCAGGACATCAGTTTTGTTAAAATGGGTATTTTTAAGTGCTTCAGGGTCAACTATAGCTTCCAAGCAAATCATATTTTAGGGGGAAAGCCAGAGGCTACCCCCACCTCCCTATCAGCTTATCCTAACCAATTTCCTAATTTCCCTCCACTATTGCCATGTAGTGGGACAATTCTGGCAGTAAGACAATCTCAGTTGCTTGAAATGTTGTAAGCAACTTGTCCATCTTCCCGGGTTTTGAAAAAAAGGCACTGGAGGTCATCTCTTGCTTTTCATTATCTTTTTTTTTCAACAGAGGCCCAATAACGGGCAGGCTTACCCAGCAGAAGAGTTTCATCACTCCCCGCCACTTGGCCACAATCTGCATCCTCCTCTTCTCTCTGATTGTTCACTACCTGAGACTCCTCTGTGCTATGACTAGACATGGGCAAGAATGGGGGGGGGGACCCAAACAAGCTGTTCGTTGTTCGTTGCCATCCATGAACAACAAACAATGAACAGTAACGAACATGACCCTGTTCACAAACATGGTTGTTGTTCGCGGCCCTTTAAAGATCCCTTTAAACTATCAGCTGGCAGGTGGCAGGGGGGATTCCTTATTTCTATAAAAATATAGTTTCTGGTGCTATAATATTCAGAAATAAAAATATTGTTCATGGGTTTTTTCCGTTCGTAATGCTGTTCATGCCCATGTCTAGCCATGATTCTGAAGGATCAGCCCAATAGCTAGAAAAAAAACCCACATTGGTGGCGCTGCTTATTTGACCTGCCCACTCAAGACCTAGGGGAATCCCCTGTTCACCCTCACCCCAGCTGATTAGAAACTGGCCATACATGGGCTGCTGGCTTGCCCTGAAGCTTGGTCTAGGCAGGCTTCCCCAGTGTCTCCTCAGGGCCTAGGCATGGGCCAGCCTTGTCCATTGTAAGTGTTTTGGCAGCTGCTACTACCCCTGATCTCCTGTGCCACAGATGTCTTTTTCATTAGATGTCTTTTCAGGGTGGTGGTAAAGATCAGATAAGGTTTTGTTAGGACTAGAGGTTCAATCCTACCAGTGGCGGTAACCTTACCAAAACACTCACAAACACACCTTTCAACAGTGTAGGGCTGTCTACGCACTGCAAGGGTGTATGCATGTCCAAAGGGATAGACAAAGATACGGCCCTTTTTGAGCAAGAGGATTTTCTTCGCATTATTATCAACAGCAATTTACTTTTCATTTACATGTTTCCATGCTTTTGTTTTAGTGTATACTGGTGTGATCTCTGGTTTGGTGGGAGGGAGGGTGGTATGGTATAGCCTGATCTTGTCAGATCTCGGAAGCTAAGCAGGGTCAGTACTTCAATGGGAGACCACCAAGGAAGACTCTGCAGAGGAAGGCAATGGCAAACCACCTCTGCTTCTCACCTGCCTTGAAAGCCCCTTGCTGAAGTTGCCATAAGTCAACTGCAACTTGACAATGCACACATACACACTGGTTCAGTTTATATTTGAATACTACTAAAAGTAGTAAGGAATTTGGTGTTGGCTCATATTAATTTCAACAATGAAGTGTCCAAGTTCATCTAAAAAATTCTCACTTCATCCCCAATATGTTATTAAATGTTTACTCAATTATTTACAGTAAAATAGATATTGTATACTATAAAATACCTATTGGTGTTTTTGCATTCCTGTAGTTTTGTTAGTTTCTGGTGCTATAATATTCAGAAATAAAAATATTGTTCAATTCATGATTTAAGTATAGGTACTATGCTAGGTAACTATTAGAAGTAGTGCCTACTGCATGAAATTTTGAGTTCACTCAATTTAATTAATGCCAAGTTGTACTGGGAAGCGAAAAGGCACAGTGCCTTGATTATCATTTATATATTTTGAACAGGTGCCCATAGATTATATCACAGAAAGGACAGTTCTTTAATGTTACCCTGTCATATGATACCAATTATTTTAAGTGTGTGTGACAGATCGTTGACACACTGTAAATGGGAGGTTGCATCTCAGCAGGTTTTGCCCCTAATCCTGCTGAACTGAAAAGAAAGGGGGGGGGACGACTGTATAGCAAGGAACAATCTCCCATTAAAATATTCTCATTCATTAAAGATGTAGTCTAAGTCCATTAAAATAAATGGAAGATTTGCCATAAACTTCAGTGGGATTTGAATTACACCCTAAAATCAGCAAGAGTGGTATTTTTATGGGAAGACATAATTTCTGGTTAAAATGCTCTGAATTTCCATAATCTGTCCCAAAAGCATTGCTTACAGTTAGTCACTACTCTCAGCAGCTTTTAGTTAATGTGTCCTATTTTTAATTTTAAATTACAAAATGATTAGACTCAAATGTGGCTTGGTGACACTATTTAGATATCGGAGGTGTGTTAGTCTGCCAAAAAATACAAAATCAAAAGTCATGTAATATTTTGAGATAAGATGAGTGGTAACCTGGGAGACAGCCTTCTTGATCGTGGCACCAAAAACCTGAAATGTTCTCCCCAGGAAGACCCATCTGTCCCCTTCTGTTGATATCTTCCACCAGTGGGTGAAGACTTGGGTGGGGAGGTATTCCCTCAGTGAGTCTTCCTTCTTGCCCAATATTTTAATTTTTTAAAATGTTTTGTGTGTATTTTAGCTCTGGTTTTAATTTTTTTAATTATGTGTTTTTGTTGGTTTTAAAGGCTTTTCAGATGTGGTTTTAATATATATGTTAAAAGGGTCTTGGTGGCCCTTATGATGGCGAAAAGATGGGATATAAAGTTTGTAAAATAATATATTTTACAAAGACCAACCAAAGTATCACTAAACAAAGGATAAACTTTTGAGCCCTCCAGAACTTTTTTTTCCCTTCCATTCCCTCCACCTATACTTTAAAAAAACCTGTCTGATGAATTCTGAACTCAAAAGCTTGATTAGTCTTAACAAAAGTCTAATGACTTTTGCCTGTGGATATTTGTGAACTGTAGCAGAATAAGAAATAAGAGCACCTACTTGAAGATCCTACATTATCTTAACTAAAATAACTAATTCACGTTTATCCTCAAGCGTGTCTAATACGATAGATAATAAATCCAAAAGGAATGCTCTTAGTCAGTAAAACACAAAGGTTTAAATTAGACTAATATAAAAGTTTAAGGGTAATTTGACAAATTTTCTTAAGTCAGAAAGTACAATTTGACTAATTTCTTTTTTTACAAAGTTCCAAGAGATGGGTGAAAGATGACTAAATTGTAATTGAATGTAAACATTACACAACTTTTTCAGCCTGAAATAATACCTGAAGGAAAAAAGGCATATTATGAGCATTCCTCCCCCCCACTCCCACACATACACACAAAACACATGTTCCCGGGTTCCCAGTCTTTTCATCTGGACTTTTCAGTATGACTGACATTCAACAGATAGAATGCATCTCTTTCATGTTTTTAGTCAATGTATATCGATTTTTGGCATTGAGCTAGAGGAGGATTGAGGGTAGATTGTGCAGGATTTATGAGTCAGGTTGAGCATTCTTCAAGTCTAATGTGTTAGCCCAAAGGATACCTGTGGCATGGTCTATACTAAGAGTGTACTTAATGAAAAAATGAGCTGATTTGGCTCGTTAAAGGGGCTTCTGGAACGCTGAACCAAATCCAAGAAATGAGGCGGTAATTACTCCACCCCCCCCCCCAGCTGAAAAGTTTGTATGTTTCGTTTCAGTACTTACTGCACAGAGGATGTGCAGTCAGGCCAGGCAGTTGGGGACTGTCTGGCAGCATCTTGCTTTCCTTAATGGCAAGTCGGTCTGCACATGCAACCAACTGGGTCCAAAGAGGAGAGACTGAGGCCTTAGCATTAACTCCATTGGCAGGAAAAGGATGTGCGTGGAGAGCATGAGTGCACTTTTTTCCAGCATTTCTTGGCGATGGCATTGGCATTGAATGGATTGTAGGGATCAAAGGTTTGTTTTGCACCAGGGACGGGAGCAGCAGATGGCATGGTGCCATCATTCCCTTGCCATTCCTGTCTCTGCTCTTTTATGCACAATGCAAGGAAAGATGGACCCAGTAACATCCAGGCAGCTGTGCACATGGGAGTTTGAGGAGGGAGGGGTATCTTGCAGCCACTGAGCCCCCAGCTGCTGCAAAGTCTCATGTTATACAGATTAGAGTGAAAATTGGAAAGAAAAAGCGACTATTGAAGGAGAGCTGGGAGGTCCTAGGCATGTGGAGCTGGTTGATGCCCATTCAGTGCCCTTCTGCTGCTGCTGTCCTTCACTTAGGTGCCATGGTGCCCCAGGGCCACTTACTGTGACTTAAGAAGTCCTCCAAAGAGAATGGGGTCGAGGAGCACCAGGAGGAAATTCCCCTTACCCAGAATGCCTTCTGGCTTTTTGGCGTTTCTGATTAAAACTTTTAATCCAGTGTTAAATGATAGCGGAGAGAGCGGGTACGAATAACACATTCACACACACGCATCCCCCAAGACTTTCCAGACCAGTATTCCACGTATATGCTTGCATTTTGTGCTCTAGCCTTGGGAAGTGTTAGACATAGTTATATTTTGTTTGGTAGCAGAGTTATGCAGTCAGAAGCATCTCCCCCAGAGTGCAGTAATTAATTCTCAGGCAAGCAAAATGTAGAAAAGATAGAACTTACAGTATATTGTGGGAGATTCAATTCATGGCAATACCTTGGAGTAGAAAGAAAGAGTTCTAGTCTAAAGGGTCACTTTTTCTATTTACTAAAGCCACCTTCTGCAGCATCAAGGCTGAATGTGGGTCTGTGGATGAGGCCTTCATGGCAGGAGCTCTGAGAATATGGCCCTCCCAGCCAGCAGCCTCCACTGATAAGGACGGGGGCTGCTCTTTGTCTCCCTGGAAGGAGGAGGAGACAAAGCATTTCCATGGTATCTGGGTCTCAGGCTGCGGGGTGGAGACCGGAGCCTTATGAGGCAGCTCCACTCAGCCAACTGGCAGTTGCTCTGCATGCTCAGCCTGAGCAGAGCTCATCTCAAGCTCTCTTAGCCCAGCTCCTCTGAGGCTGTTTTACCGAAGGCCTTCATGGTTATGCTGTGATAGCTGCCTTGGAGAAGCTGTGATATTCCCCTGCTTGCTACCTTCAAACTCCAGGAGGAGAGCCAGGGCCCAGTGCCAGGCTCACTGGTTTGGCAGAGACTTTTTCTTATTTATACTCAGCCCTTGCAGGCCTCTGGCCTACCTAGGCTCCTCTCCCCACCCCCCATTTTACTTTGTTGGAGAGAGTACTTCCAGCACCAGCAATAGGCTTTGCTGTAGGCCACAGGGGTGAGTTGCAGCCTTCTGAGGGGTGGATTAATTCATACTTTATTGCTACTGGCCTAGTAGGGTGGATGCTGGTAGTCCCCCTCCCCCATCTAGGCTTTTCCTTCTCCTGCCATTACACTTACTTGGGAATGAGTATTACCAGCAGCAATAACTCAGCCTAAGGCCTTCAGGCAGCAGGGGCCATTTTGTGGGAGGGCTTGGCAGTTTATTCAGTCAGGTGTGGCCATTTTGAGAATGGCACCCGGTGGCCTGCTTAGCCTACTGGCAGTAGTGACCATGTTGTGAAGGCATCTACAATATGTGCAGCTCTGGGGGGTGGCCATTTTGAGTGTGGGATTTGTGTGGCCTGATTTACCTCCTGCTTACTGGCAGTAGCAGCCATTTTAGCAGGGCTTTTGCAGCTTATCCTGTGCTAGGATGGCCATTTTGAGAGTGGCACCCAGTGATCTGCTTAGCTCCCTGGCAATGGTGGCCATGTTGCGAAGGCATCTGCAATATGCACAGCACCAGGGGTGGCTATTTTGAGTGTGGGCTTTGTGTGGCCTGATTTGCCTCCTGCTTACTGGCAGTAGTGACCATTTTTGTGGGCTTTTTGCAGCTTATCCTGTGCTGGGAGTGACCGTTTTGAGTGTGTCTCACGGTGACCAGCTTAGCCTCCTTGCACTGGCGACCATTGGCAGGAGCTCTGAGAAATACATCTTTACTCTTGGAAGGCCATGAGGCAAGAAAAAGAATCTCCCAAGAGACACAGAGAGAGAGACAGAGCAGAGAAGTCAGGAGGCATTTCCACCTTAGACAAAGAGAAGCGGCTTACTATCAAGAGAGTTACATAGACATATGCAATATCCAAGTCTCGTTGAGTTACCTATTCTATCAAGAATAAAGTAGACCTCAGTCAGCCTGGCCTGTCTACATATATCACCTCTATATAGGCTCAAATCTAAAACAATTCCTCTCTAGAACTTGTCTCCTGTACACTTGGTGGAAGTGTACATATTGTGAAAAATATTCTCTTAGCTGGATCAGAGTTCAAAATAAGGAGTATAAAAACATGTTGATTAGGTGCTTGCATCGATGGAATGTTCCTTCCATGTTTTTTTATAGTAATAATAAATGGTTGATGTATTTGGTATGCCCATAAAATATTTCTGATTACATTGTATAACTGCTAAAGAATGCACAGCTATTTAAAGCGGACAGAAAGCCACTCTACATAGTCTTTGAGTGTATTTTCATGTGATCTTGCATTAATTAGAACGTGTCAGATATAAACTTTACTTTAAAACAATCTATTTGATAACATCCTATTTTGTAATATGTGTGCCTTACAGATTTTCAGATCATCTGTAGACAACTGGACTACATTTGGTCAGCAGCAGAAAACACTGGAAGTGTTTGAAAGAAGAAAAGGTAAGACAAAATATTACATTGCGGAATCATCATTTTAATGATTGATCAGATAATAAGGCTATATAGCCTTCTGCACACCATTTTAATTGTACTTGCATATTATTGTATTCCTATCATTTACTAATTTAATTGTCTGATTAACATTGTAATAATAGCTAACAGTGATTTAAGGAACCATTCTTCAGATGGTTTTACAGAAAAGCTGGATGGATATCTAGTGATAGTCCTTAAGGACTAGGAGAAGAGACTGACGTTGCTATCTAAATATTTCATTTTTTTTAAAAAAACTCTTCTGCTGTAGCCTCTTCTCTAGCTCCTGAAATGCTTTCTTCAGGGTTTTGGGGCTCCCAGAAACACAGTGTAATTCAGGGGTGGGGGGGATTTGTGAAAATCACTCATTTTCTGCCAGTAGATGCACCAGTAGAAGTAGACCATAGGATCCAACCTATGGTGAGTGATTCTGTTTGTTGAAGTTAAACTATGACTGATCAGACCAGGGTTTTTTTTTCTGTCTCTAGTTTTCATCTATATTTCTTGTTTATTTCTTTTCTGCTTAAAACAAAATCTGAAATCTTTAAAATGAGGGGTTTAACATCCCCTCAAATACTTTTAAGAAATGAATGCCCTCTGTGGTCATTATGGCAATTGCTAGGCAACCACAAAAGTACTGCCAGCATTCAAGCCTTGGTTTCAGTTAGGGCAGGGGGAGGGTGCTTCTCAGAGAAATAACAAACAGTAAATGATGGGAAGGAGAGAAGGAAGCAGATAAATGTAGTGGATATGAGGGCACCAGGAAAGAAAAGAGGAAGTTCTCTCTCCTTCTCCTGAGCAACCTGCCCCATTTCCACCAAACTAGTTATGGTCTAATGTAGATCAACCAGTTTCTGCCCACCCCTAGGGACACTGTGAAGCAGGCAAAAATCCACACACACCCTACACCTCAGTCTGGAGAAACCCAAAGATTCCTGCTTGGCCTTGAAGTGACCAACTAATCTCACAATATCCCACAGGAGGGTGGACAGGACAGGAGCACATGACAAATGTCTGTGTAGGAGAGGCAGACAAAATTGCTCCATTAGCAGTACCTTGAAACCAAATCCAAAAATAAATTGAATAATACATTACAGTGTTATTTAAGGCCACAATACAGGCATACTTATTTGGCTGTAAATCTTACTGAAATCATGCATAATTTCTGAGTAAATATGCTTTGGACTTGGGTGAATTTGAGAGATGGTTCTGTTTGGGAAATTATATTATCTGGGACACAGCTTGGCCCTTTAAGCTTTTCTTTTCCACTCCTTTTCGGCTACTAATACTTCTCCCCGGTGCTGTGCTGTGCTCTTCCACAAATATCAGTGTCCTCGATTACACAGCATCTTTTGCATTTTTTTTAAAGCAGTTGTGAATGCAATACAGAATAGCTGCAATCAGACCATTAAAAAGTAGCAGTCTAACATAAGCAACTCAGGGCTCATTAAAAGGGGGAACGCGCAGGAACGCAGTTCCGGCAGTTCCCCAAAGAGGTCACATGACAGGTGGCCCCGCCCACCTGACTCTCAGCCATTTTGGGCCCATTTCGGCCTGGATTGGGGTCAAAACGGCCCAGATCAGGCCTCTGATGGATGGTGGATCACTCTCCTGCTCAGCAACAGCCCAGTCCTGACCATTTTGGGCCCCTTTTCAGCCATTTTCAGCCCCTTTTTGCCATTTTGGGCCCAATTTCAGCCCTGAATGGCCAGGATTGGGTCCAGCCAGGATAGCTGATGTCAGGGGGTATGGCATATGCAAATTAGTTATGCTAATGACACACTTCCGATGCTGGTGAGGGGTGTGGCATATGCTAATGAGTTATGGTAATGTTATGCTAATGAGTTCCTCCAGCTCTTTTTCTACAAGATGCAACTGATACAGTTTGCAAATGACCATTCTCAGGGGGTTGGTTTTAGTTAGATATTTGTCCATCATTATGTCTTTACATACATTATCAATGTTAAGTTGAGTAGTAAATTATTCTATCTTAACCGAATTCAAAAAATCTAAGTAGACATAGGGGCACTTTCATAGAAAAGTTGATATACAAGAGAGTTGCCAAAGAAGATAATTGTGGTTTAACTGTTGCACGCAACTGCATTAATCACTAGGGGATTTGTTAATAACGCTCTCTAGCACTGACTTTGATTTTTCCCATTGGGAACTAAGAAAAAAAGTGCTAACATAGGCCTTCAAGAATAAGAAAATGTAAGTTATTAATCAAAACTATGCTATAGTTCTGCGAGAAATGAATGGGGGATTTGGACATCCAGTATGTAGCATAAGTCTCCTATATTGTTCTGTATGCACCATGCAGCAAGAGTTGTCCCAGTTTTGAATATGAAGAGTTTAATGATTTACTGTTACATATTTCCTCTTTAATCTTCCTTAGAAAGTTATGTGTAGGGTTTCTCCAGTATCCTTTCTTCTCTTGTCATTTTAAGTGAGCCGTGGACCTAAAAATCTGAAGAAAGATACATGAGGTTGTATCAATATGTTTCTCTCCCTAGGGTAAATAATCTACATTGTACAAGGATTAAGTGCAGAACTCCTGTTATTATTAATAGATGCTATTTAGCCTAATTTCAGGCACCCGATGCTGGGGACGTAATCTTTTGTGTGGGTTTTTGCTGTAAAACATAGCTCTATATGAGATACAAAAGCAGTACCTTTCTGCTGAAGTGCGTTGTTGATGATATTCTTTCAGTTCCCTCACATTTGGTCTGGTCTCTATTTGTTGCTTCAGAAAAACAGCAATCTGTGAATACCACTATAATAAAGCATGTCAACCTTTAAGTATCCTCTGTTCAAACTTCTCTTTCGTCAGTTATCTGAAAATTGCTCTTTTCTTACTGTAATTTTTTTTCAGGGTTAGCATTAGGCTTTAATAGCTAATGTATAGACATGAATGCTCTAGTGCTCCTATGAGAAGCATGTTGAGAGATGACTATTAATAACTGTCTGTCTTTTTGGGAAAGAGGAGGTTACTTGAAACTGCCATTTCCCAACAAAACCAACACAATCACTTCTTTTTATAAAATTCAGTGTAGAAAGTTAGCTTATATCGCCAAGAATAATAGGATAGCATTTTCCCCCTTGTTACTATGTGCTATTGTATTCTTTGTCTATGTATGCATCAGTTCCATGTTACAATGGCAGCCATTGTCAATGTTGCTAGATCACACGCTGGGCTGACAGTGCAAATCAAAACAGAGTTACAACATTCTACACTGATAGACCTCAATAGATTCAGAAGGATATAACTTTGTGTAGGATGGCACTGTATGTTTCTTAGCAACGGAAATGTTTATTTGGGTCTGTAGCCCTGTATATTTAATTATGTTTTGGACATACAGTTTGCAAATCTTATTGTATGAGAGGCCCAAGGTTCCTGCAATCCTTGACTGCTCAGGGTTGGCAGAGGACAGGTAGAAGAGACACTTTGGCCAGGAATAATCTGTCTATGATTTTTGCCTGTCAGAACTATGGATTCCCAGGTTCAAATTGTCCTCACTCATTGTTTTCCATAAATCCTCTGTCTATACACAGTCCAGAGTTACTATAATATAATAATAACAATCAATTTATATACCACCCTTTAGGACAACTTAACGCCCACTCAGAGAGGTTTACAAAGGATGTAATTATCATCCCCCACAACAATAATCACTCTGTGAGGTGGGTGGGGTTGAGAGAGCTCCTAGAAGCTGTGACTGGCCCAAGGTCACCCAGCCGGCTTCAAGCGGAAGAGTGGGGAATCAAACCCAGTTCTCCAGATTAGAGTCCTGCACTCTTAACCACTACACAAAAATGGCTCTCTATAGTTTTCTTATTAGTTTGACACAGTTATAAGGCATGAAGTTGATTTTATTGTTTTATGATTTTAACTGTTATTTATTGTATTTTAAACTGTGGTTTTATGATGTTGTGACCCACCTACCCACCCCAGGCCTGCTTGCAGGGAGGGTGGGATATACATCCAACAAATTAAATAAATAAATAAATCCTTTCCCACTGGATCTCATCTAATCCTCTTCCTCACAGCAGCATCTGTCCCATGTAGATGCTGTCTACGTATTTTTCATGTTCCCCAGTGTTGATTTCTTCATCCTCTTTTGCCAGCAAAAAAGTTGACAGGCTTTGACCCACAGCTTATACCATTATCTCATATTCCTAAATCTGAGTGTCCTTTTTGCCGGTATTAACACTGAAAAAGACTTTGGTAGAAAGGGGAAAAAAGCATTCTGTGTATTATTATTATTATTTTGGTCTGATTTTTTTCTTGTGGGAGAATAATATATATTTAGGAATATCTAAATTTCTTGAATACTTAATCATTTGCTAGGTTGATTGGCCAGAAAGTTTTTTCCTAATTAAGAATAATAAAGTCCCTTTTTTAAGGAAATCAAATGTTCTTCCCATCTTAGTCTCTCTATGAACCCACCTGCCCAAGCCATTCCTGTCTCCTAGCTATGGTCTACTATTACAACATAATATTTGCATACATTTGTGTGTGACTGTGTACACATGATGCATGGGGCCCGTGATGAAGTTTATTGAACAGATATACAGTTATTCCTTTCTCAGTGCTTACCATATGTGTCATTTTAGAATTGTGGTCACGTTTATGTAACGATTCATATATTTCTTTAACTCATTAATGTGTATCTAATTATAAAACATACTATTAATTTTATAATGCAAAGGGTATATTGCTTTGCAAGACTGTATTATATTTCTTGGAATATTCTTGAGTCTACGTTGCCATATGAAAGTGGTTTTCTTTGTTGAGTCATATTCACTTAAAGGTAAGTTACACTGACTTCTTAAATTTTATATCCAAGTAAGTATGTTTAGGACTCAATATAGAGTTTGAATCCAAGATTCTATAGATTTTTAACAATTTAGTTGTAGTCTGTAAGTGCTGCTAGACACGCACATCTTTTTATTGAACAAAGAACTATAATGGGTAACCTTCGTTGTTCATCCATTAATCAAAGGTGATTTGATCATCAGGAAAGTTCAACAGCCTTACACTCTTACTTCCTCTATCTCCCTCTGGCACTGAATTACCCCTCTTCCTATTTTTAACTATGTTTACTGTGACATGTCCCAGAAGCTTACGAGACTATTATGGGAGCTGTTGTGGTGTAGGGGTTAGAATACAAGACTAGGATCTGGGAGATCCAGATTCAAATCCCCATTCTGCCATGGAAGGTTCCTGGATATCCTTGTGCCAATCACACACGCTCAGCCTAACCTAACTCACAGGATTCTTGTGAGAATAAAATGGAAGAGAATAATGTAAGCCGCTTCGGGTCCTCACTGGGGAGAAAGGCCAGGGTATAAATGATGGACAAATTGCTAACCATATTTTTCTCTAAGCTAGAGTTTGAAGTCATGATTGAAAACTTGTTTTAATCTGTTTTCAAAAAAAACCCTTTCATTACCAGTATCTGCGATTATACCAGTTGGGACAAACTTTGGCTGGATTTTGGTGCCCAGGAATAGGGCAGTACAAGAGGCAAGGCGCCCTGAGAATTGCAAGGGGGGTCCCCTCAGCCTCTGATCCCAGCCTCACCACCTGAACGATGACAGAGCCCCCACCTCTTCCCATTCTGGCTGACTTTACGGTTGCTGCTGAGAGGGTGGTGGCAGTTCCCTGGGCAACCAACTCCATGATTGGCGCTTCAACTGCAGCTTTCCCAGAGTGAAGGCGGCAGCAGAGGGCTGTCCACCAACCAATCACCTGGCTACATGTTTATCACCTCAATGGCAGCAGCTGCCTCCCACAAATTCCCCAGCCTCGCCATGGCAGCAGCAGTGGTCTTCCTCTGGACTGGAGCTTTGGTGCTGCCCTGGCAGCATCTGGGCTGGTTCCCCCTAGCGTTCTTAACTGAGGATGCTCTGAGGGCTAGGCGTGTCTTCTGGAGGAGGAGAAGGTAAATGTCTCTGCATGCTGCCAAAATGAACTCTGGGGAGGTAACACTCCCCCACCCCGGGTAAGTTTTTTTCCAGATATTTTATTTTTCAGAATTTTCTTCATAGATGGGGAGGGGGTCTCCCAAGGTTGTAGAAGCCTCTATTTTGTTCCCAAGTGGCCCCGGCCAGCAGGTTTAAACATCCACACGTCAGGGCCAGTTGGGAATTAAATTATTGGTGGTGGTTTAGGTAAAGGTAGTCCCCTGTGCAAGCACCGGGTCATTACTGACCCATGGGGGGATGTTGCATCAAGACGTTTTCTTGGAAGACTTTTTACGGGGTGGTTTGCCATTGCCTTCCCCAGTCATCTACACTTTACCCCCAGGAAACTGGGTACTCATTTTACCGACCTTGGAAGGATGGAAGGCTGAGTCAACCTTGAGCCGGCTACCTGAACCCAGCTTCCGCCAGGATCGAACTCAGGTCGTGAGCAGAGCTTGGACTGCAGTACTGCAGCTTTCCACTCTGCACCATGGGTGTCTTCTTGTTGGTGGTTTAGGTTTTATTTATTCTGCTTCTTTAAATGTCTTCTCACGTGAGAAGAAAAATTGTTGTTTACTAATACCGCTGCTTATTGACTTCTCTGATTCTTCCTGTTTTTGCCCACTCTTTTTTTTTAAAAGGGCTGTAACAGGGTGAACTTCCAAGGAGGTTTTGAAAGAAAGAAGATAGGTGTGTAGAATGTTATAGATACAGCCAAATAGACAGTGGCTTGTTTGATTAAAATATGTTGGGTATAAACATATGGATGTGAGTCCATGAAAAAGGGGGTTTTTTTAATGTGTCTTTTGCCACACACATTGTTGATCAATTTGTATCCAGAAGAACCACTCTTTTTTGGGAAAGGATGTGTAAAAGAACTATGAAGTCTGCCCTCACATTTCAGCACTGAAGCGGCGTTGCTTCTAAATGTTCAAATTATATATTTTTGTTATTAAAAAAGAATTTATTTTAAAGTACGGGTTGTTCTTGATAAAAAAAATACTTGCCCCATAATCTGCACAATCGTCTCTAGTAGAAACATGTTATTTACATGCATGAGGTCAAGTTCAAGTGATCTTGGTATGATTCTTTCATGACCCATTTGTGAAGCATTTTGTGTTGTGGTTTTATGTTTGTTTCCACGTCGTCCTTTGACCTGCATAACCGGTGGAAAATAAGGCAGCATAGAAATCAAGAGATCCTGGTGCCCTGTCCTCGAGTTACTCTGTGAGTGTTTCTGCTGTGAGAACAGAATATTGAATCTTTTTCCTCTACATTCTGAGATACTTTTTTTTTTTTTTTGCTGAACGAGCTTAATGGCCGCACATTTAATGTGCAATGATGAGAGTTCTTTTATTCAAGTAGCAAGTTAGGGTAGGTTCCTACTAAGTGTAGTGGCTCTTTGTAGGAAAGGGTAGAGGGCATGAAAGAGAGGCTGAAGCAGTTCTTCCCCTTCTATATCAGGCATTGACCTCAGGACCTACCCTAGTGTAGTTTGGAACGGGCTTACAGAGTCCATTTCCCATTTAATGAAAACGGACGGCAGGAGGGATTTTCATCTAGTTTCTACTTTGTAGTTGATGGCAGCCCAGTATCATATTGAGTTGCCATCCACGTTCTTTATTCCGATCTGAAAAAAAGAAAAATTAACCAGAAGTGCCCAATTCAGTGTCTCAGCGTGCTAGGGGTTAGGGTACAAGGTGTGCCATTGATATCAGGACAATGTTAGTGCTTGACAAAGAAGATCGTGACCATAGTGAGCCAAAAGTTGAAAGCTGTCGGGCAAGGTGGTGGTTTGTGAGTCCGTTTGCCTCCAAGTAGAAACTGAAAAATGAGGAGAAGAGGGGTTTGGATGACAGTGAACAGTTGCAGGCAGGTAGAATATAGCAGAACTGTTATCGCTTCCTTTCAATGGGTTGCAGTCATTGAAGTACCACCTTCTGAAGCAAAATAACATGTTCACAACGCACACTTGGAGCTTATGTCAAAATGAAAGGCCATAAAAAAGAAATTAAAACCTACTCACGGTTACTAAGTTAATAAAAACCAACTGAAATATGTTATTTTAGCAACTGCAAGTCTGAAATGACTCCTACCAGAATAAATTCTTCAGTTTTTCAGAGGTCATTCATGATTAGGTTGTTTCTATATTTGCAGAGGTCCCGTCAGGATCCCATAAGGTGTTGGGAAGCGCTCCAAAAACTACACCACCGTTTGAATTCCTAAACCCTGCATGTGTGAGTTTATTAAGGTAACAAACTGAATGCAGGACCTTAGATGTTCCATTTGCAGCTTGATTCCAAATTGTTTTTTTAACTGAGCATTTGACATGTTATGTTATATCATATCCCAGTGTAATGTGAAGTGACTCCCTGTATCCAATAATAAACACCTTTTAAAGGGGATGCCAAGTACTCTGTTATTTTCTTTGCTTATACTGGCTGGCAGCTCCTTCTGGCTCAGAAAGATAATTTGCCAGCAGTAGTGTGGGTTCTGCTGGTAAAAAGAGGTATCTTCTGATATTTTTTTTCATTTGTCCCGCACATGGCAGAATGGTTACATACTTAGTAACCGAAACTGTATGTGATATAAGCGAATGTGTACATATGCCTTTCTGGAACATCTAACATATAGTATAAGCCCACATCCAGGAGCTCAGAGATTGATTTTTAGAGACCTACAAAAGTAGTCCTATTATATGAAGTAAAAATAGTCTAATCTGGACCATTAATGCTGTAAATTGCCTATAATTGCCCTTAGAGGAAGAAATCTGCCTTTGTCTAGATTTTGTACAGGTAATTCCTGACGGTGCTTGCTGTATGCCATTAAGATATCAAAACTTAATCAGTTAGTTGGCAGTGAAAAAGAGGAAAAGAGAGAAATCCACATAAAAGATTAGTAATATCTAAAAGTAGTTTAGGGTTCCTAGTAGGATTCCTCCATCTTTTAACAACAAAGTGCAGAGGGAAAGAATATGCACAGCTTACTTTGTCTTCCTATGTCTTTGATCTGAAAGAACAATCAGATAAGGGTGATTCTGAAGACAGTTCAGAATGAACACATTTCAGTTGCCCCCAGTGATAACCATCATTGTCAACAGGAGGCATTCCAGGTACTGTCACCAGAGTCTTCAGCGTTCAGAGGCTCAGTATTTTATCTTTTTTATTTTTAAGAACTACTGCTGGGAACTCTCTTTATAGCATCCATTGGATGATGAGTATTTAGAGGAAGCATGAACCTTGAAGGGGAATAAAAGCTGAACTTCAGAGACTATCAAGGAACACTAGAGGGAAAGAATAATTTAAGGTGAAGGTGGGAAATCTCATACAGACACACACAAAGGCAAAGCCTATGTCAGTAACCATATAAATAATTCAGGACACAATAATTAGGTCACAAAACGTCTTATTCAGTGTCTACTTCTTAGCCCTGCACTTTAAGCATCTTGTTCCTTATACCTTCATCTGTTTTGCGGGGAAAATACCTAGAACTGTGTGATCTAGAACTAGATGTTTCAGAACAGATTTCAAAATTCAGTTCACAATCAGGTAGAAGGTGATATGCTAGACCTCCACCTGAGACCTTGGAGAAGTGCTGCCCATCAGAGAAGACAATGCTGACATTGACAGACCAACGGCCTGGTTCCATATAAGGCAGCCTTGTGTATCTATGTCCAAACACAACAAGGGAAGTAATAAAGGAGCCATAGCATCTTCTCATGGAAGGAGGGACGTGGCATGCCAAGTAGGAACCCTGAAATGAACTAATTCCTGGGAGTTCTGTTGTTGGGGGTTTCCATCCTACATTCATTCTGGATATGCCAAAATAAGTCAAAATAAAAGCTGATCGCGGGAACAGATAAGAATAGGGCAGGAATAGCACTCACATCTCACCGTTCTTTTTTTTTATTATTATTATTATTGGATGGCTAACATAACATACATATTGTTATTACATCTTACTTACTAATTATCCCCTCTGTATATAGTATATGCTCCCCACCCCCTCCCCTCCCCCTTTCCTCTATTGACTTCCAACAGCACTTCAACCCCCCGTTTCTTGTTACAAATGCTATCTTTTAGTTGTCATTTTAAACTTAATGGTAAAGATTTACATTATATCTTACCTTAATAACACTCAAAAGACCATAATTGTCCTTTAACATCTCATCTTTTTTCTAAGTATTTCCTCAATTTCCCCCAGTCCTCAAAAAATTCCTTCGGATCTTGCTCTCTCAGTTTCCTTGTTAATTTGTCCATTTCCGCCATATATAACACTTTTTGTATCCACTCTTCAGTTTTCAGTATTTCTTCTTTCTTCCAATATTGTGCATACAAAGTTCTTGCCGCCGTTATCATATAGTACAGTATTACTCTGTCCCTTCTATCAATGTCTTCTAAGTGCAAGGATAACAATAACATTTCTGGATTCTTAACTACATTATTTTGGAGTATTAAAGACATTTCAGTACATATTTTAGACCAGAAGTCTCTAGCCTTATCACAAGTCCACCACATATGAAATAGAGAACCTTCATGCTCTTTACATTTCCAACACTTGTTGGATAGCTGCTTATTAGCAATGGCTAACTTTTTCGGTGTTAAATACCATCTGTATATCATTTTATAGCCATTCTCTTTAATACTGGTACACGTTGAAATTTTTAAAGTATTTTTCCACAACTGTTCCCATGCATCCATCATAATCTCATTATTACAATTTATTGCCCATTTTACCATTTGAACCTTGATCGTCTCATCTTCAGTATACCATTTTAACAATAATTTATACATTTTAGAAATTATTTTATTATTATTCCCCAATAAAAGTTCTTCTAATTCTGAGTTTTTATTTCTAAAACCTGCCTTCTTTTGATCTGATTCAAATAAGTCTTTAATTTGTCAATATTGCAACCAACCGTATTTAAATGGTAATTCTTCGTTCGATTTAAGTTTCATCTCATTGTTTTCGGTTTTTAATAGTTCTTTATAAGTAAGCCATTCATTTCCTTTATATTCCAAATTCGGGTTAATTACTTCTGCCAGAACAATCCACATTGATTTCTCTTGCTCTATACGTTTTTTGTATTTTAACCAAGTTGACAATAGATTTCTTCTCAAGTAATGGTGTTGGAACATTGCGTCCATTTTATACTTATCATACCATAAGTATGCATGCCATCCAAAAAATTTGTTATAGCCTTCCAAATTTAACAACTTATGATTAGATAAGGACACCCATTCTTTTAACCATACCAGACATATTGCTTCATGGTACAATCGAAGATCAGGTAATTGCATGCCACTTCTTTCTCTTGCGTCACATTTCATTTTGACTCTAGGTTTCCTTCCTGCCCACACAAATTCCGATATTTTCCTCTGCCATTTTTCAAACTGTTTTTTGTCCTTAACAATTGGTATCATTTGCATCAAAAACATAATTCTAGGCAGCACATTCATTTTAATTGTAGCAATCCAACCTAACCATGATAAATTCAATATGTTCCATTTTATCATATCTTTTTCAATTTGAGTCCAGAGCTTTTCATAGTTGTTTTTAAACAAATCAATATTTTTTACTGTCAGCTCTATTCCCAGATACTTTGTTTTTTGTACCACTTCACAATCTGTTACTTCTATCAATTCTTGTTGCTTCTTCTTCATCATATTTTTTGTTATTATTTTTGACTTCTTTTTATTTATATAAAAGCCTGCTAAATCTCCAAACTCTTTGATCTTAGCTAACAATCTTGGCAAAAATTGTACTGGGTCTTCAACTATAAACATCACATCATCTGCAAATGCTCTTAACTTGTATGAAGACCCCTTTAATTTGATCCCTTTTATATTCTCGTCTTCTCTTATCTGCCTCAATAGTATTTCTAAGACCATTACAAATAACAGCGGTGACAGTGGACAACCTTGTCTTGTTCCTTTCCTTATTTCACATTTCTCCGTCAGGTCATCATTCACACAGATTGCTGCTCTTTGGTTCTTATAGATTGTTTTTACAACTTCTATAAATTCTTTACCTAGATCCATCTTTTCCATCGATGCAAACATAAAATCCCAATTCAAGTTGTCAAAGGCTTTCTCTGCATCCTCAAAAAAACCCGAACTTCTTTATCTGGACGCTTGTCATAATATTCAATGGCATTTATAACCACCCTTTGTCTTTTAATTGTCTGTTCAGTAAAAACCCCGCTTGATCATCTCCTACAAAATCCATTAACCATATACATCTCACCGTTCTTGAACAGAGTGCATGGGTTATAGGATACCACACATGATCAGGGATTCTGAACCCAAAGGCCCCTACCCTTTCTAGAGCACAACTCTGAAGAGAATGGACAACTCTGAGTCTCTCTCCATGAGACATCTTACACAAGAATGTTCAAGTGTAGGGAGAAGCAATGCTAGCTGGGAAGTGTAGTTTAAAAAGACAGAGCCAAAGGCTTTGTCAATTTCTCCTCTCTACAGAGCCAGCAAAGAAAGCTCCTTAGAGGGTTTGTTAATTTCCTCTTTGCTTCCCCGAAGGCTCTGTCAATTTCACCTCCCCTTCAGGGAAGCAAAGAGGGCATTAAAAAACACTCCAAGGAGCTATCTTCCTGGGCTCTGTAGAGAGGTGAAATTTAAACTATGCTTCCCGGCTAACAATGTGTTTCCCTACACTTGAGCATTTTCGTGTAAGATGTCTCGTGTAGAGAGACTTTCTCAGTTCTTCCCTGGTTTGAATCTTATACTGAAGCAAGCTGAACAGTCATAAGCAGGAGGTTTGGCTAGTTCTTTGTCTATCAAACCCTAATACAGCAGAGTTATTACTGTAAAACAATACAGAGATAGAATGAACAAGATAAAGGAATGGAGTTCTGATAGCAGAACCACTGACTTATGTCTAGCATTTCCTGTTTCTGGCCCTCTTTGCCAACATGGCAGGTTTATACTAGTGCAGCATCAGAACATACTACACTGGCATTACCTCCCTGTACTTTTGGAGTTATGCCTGCTTAGTACCCAGTGGTATCCTAAGGGCAACGTAGGTTAAAAGTAATAAGATGGGACTTGGTGATGAGAGAGTGACTCCATCTAGTCTATCAGTGCTTGGGCAGCTGACAACCGATTAAGGAATATTCTGAGATTATTTGGTTTCAATAATCTAGAGCTGTGTGCCTCTAGGACTGTCAGGAGCATGTACCATGAGCTCCTGGAAGAAAGGATGGAATAACATACACTAAATAGCACCTTATTTTTTTATTTACAAAATTTATACCCTGCCCTTCTACCCTCATCAGGGCTACCCCGGCAGCTAACAGTTTTAAAATATGCATGATAAAAGCATGTCTTAAAAAACATTAAAACTAGACAAAAGGACATCATTAGATCAACTGAAACCAAGCTTTTTTTAAAAAAATGTACAAAAACATTAAAACAACAATTAAAACAGGGCAGGAAGGTGGGATCCCTGAAGCGTGCTAGTCTTTATTTCTATGAGATTGAAATCCTTCCTTTAAACAATGTCATTTACACAGTTAGTGACAATAGCGGGGGGGGGGGGTATTCATTTCACAAATAGATGCCACTGATTGCACATGTACAGACATGGAAAGCAATGTGAGGGGCATGCTCGAGCTGCTCAAAAGCTCCTTGGCCTGCTCATCATATTACGGAGCCCATGATCAGATGGTTGCCGTTGTGATCTGAGCTGAACCAGCTCAGAGAACGAAAAATACTCTAGAATGGGATCGAATGTTGAAATCAGCAGGATGTCTATTAAAGGAAGACCAGAAACAGGAAGAGGTGCCTCTGCTGCAGCTCCTCTAAAGTTGAGATAATCCTGGGGTTAGCCGTTCGGGGAAGGGTGGGGTTTTCCAAACTGCCCTCCCCTCAATTTCTCATAGTTTTCCAGCTCCTTCTTGTTCTAAAACTTATTTTAGCAGTTAACCTGCAGTTTTGCATACTGTTAAGACTGGAGGTATTCATAAATTGTGAGTT
Source organism: Eublepharis macularius (assembly GCF_028583425.1). Lineage (NCBI taxonomy): Eukaryota > Metazoa > Chordata > Lepidosauria > Squamata > Eublepharidae > Eublepharis > Eublepharis macularius. The sequence goes on from NC_072799.1 coordinate 75,327,286, forward strand.
GTTCTTTCATGGATAGCATTGTCAATTTCCAGGTGATGCCTGGGGGCCTTCCAGAATTACAACTGGTCTCCAGATGACAGAGATCAGTTCCCCCGGAGAAAATTGCTGCTTTGTAGAGTGGATTCTATGGCATTAAACCCTGCTGAGGTCCCTCCCCTCCCCAAATCCTGCCCTCCCCAGGCTCCACCTCCAAAATCTCCAGGAATTTTCCAACCCTGTTCATGGATTTGCCAGACAAGATGGGCAAAGTTTCTGCCTTTTTTGTAATCTAATTCTTTACATTTTCATTTGAAACAACATGAAAGAACAACGAAGTATGGATGGATTGTGGTGCCATTTCTGCTAGAGGAGTGGAATAATGTATCTGTTGCGAGGATGAGAATCTCGATGCCTCATGGGATTGTGCAGGTGTCGAATTGTGTATACTATACATGGTCTGTTGTCAACACCCAGCAATATCCCACATTTAATTGCTTATATTTCTCATAGATCACACCTCTGCCTCAGCTTCATTTATAAATCATTGCAATGTTCTCTGAAGGGGTTTTCTTATTTTTTGCTCTCTGATTTACCACTTCAGAGCCTGCTGTGACATAATATCTTTGTGTGAATTTCCTATACTGGTGTCAATTACAGTTGAGAAACATTGTATTATATAAACAGATACCTGAAGCAGGATAACAGAACAATCAGCTTGCATACTGTTCTGAACCTTTTTGAGAAGTCTGGGAAAGATGTTAGGCATTTTGTCAAGGATGTTGAAGTGTTACGTTATTAAACATTGTTAATAGGAAGAGGCATCTCAAGTTGATTGTCCTGAAACACAGTTTTATAGAGGTGCTTCACATCAGGTCACTTTTTAAAGCAAATGGAATTTCACTAATGAGTTAGGATATAGATTCGGCATATGCCTTTAATTTTATTTATTTATAATCCATCCTTCTCATTGAGACTCACGGCACATTACACAGTGTGAGTTAGTACCGACAGTGTCACGGTCATTTCAATAAGCAATGTAATAGGGTACATAAATGCAAATTTGCAAAGATTTCCAACCTGCAGCAATCCAATACAGAATTGAAGAAATGCTGAAACAGAACATAAGCAATTCTAAGATGGACATATTCTATGCATTTCATAATGTTCTGTATTTCTCTTTGGAAAAATTCCAAGTTTAGGCAATACACCAATAGGGTATTTTAGGCAGAGTTGTGGCTTTAAATGCCCCACATCACATTCAGCTGTTGCAGCTACCCATCAACACATGGGTAATTTCTTCACTATCATACTGTTGTGTGCAAACTCTTTTCATGGGGGAAAAATATTGCAGCTAAGCTCACAGAAAGATAATTCCTCATTAAAAAAATGGAGAAATTAAAGTTGCGGGTGGAAACATTTCCCTACTCATAACTTTAACAGTGTGGTTGTTGGGGAAATGGAAAAGTAGAGTGCTTCTATCATTCTATTATCCCAGTCCTTCTTTCCACCCAAGCACACTGAGACGTGCTGGGGCAGGGTGGAAAGACCAGGGCTTCTGTTAGTAGTGGTAGAAAAATGATGTATAATAATTAGGATTGCCAGTTACCCGCTGAGGACAGAAGATCTCCTACCCCAGTTCCTGTTGCCTGCTGCCAATCTAGTGGCCAGTGAAATTTTTAAAAAAGTTTAAAAATTGATGGTTGTTGTGGGTTTTCCGGGCTGTATTGCCGTGGTCTTGGCATTGTAGTTCCTGACGTTTCGCCAGCAGCTGTGGCTGGCATCTTCAGAGGTGTAGCACCAAAAGACAGAGATCTCTCAGTGTCACAGGAATATATACAGGAACTGGAATATCACAGGAATATATACAGGAACTGTAGTATTTCAGTTTTAATTCCTTTTGCCTTGCAATCTGCTTTTGCAACTGTGCAGTAAGTGCAATTGATTCTCCCCCAGGTTCATGGATGGTTGGATCAGGTAATTAGATTATATTGGGATACTATATCATCCACAAGTCTATGTGAAAAAATTATATACAAAAAAAACCTTCAATGGCAAATTGGATTTAAATGAACACCAAGTGTTAAGACTTTTTCTTTTTTTAAAAAAAAGTGTTTATAATCACTGGTGGTCTGAGTGCAACAGTGAAAGCTTTATTGGGAGGGGGAATGCTAGGACTCCTACTGGGCTGTGGGTCAATGCACATATGTGTAATATTGCCAATTGCATTATACTGCACTCTTTTAATATGCCAAAAGTAACCTGGCTAATAAGGTTGAGTTGTTCATGAACTGAAGAACAGCATGTTGAAAAACTGGGTTTCTGCTTTTAACTGGCAAGCAGAATGTCAGCTGAACCAGTGAGTGTTTGAGTATCCCCAGATATGACAGCTCTGGAAAGCCACTATTATATGTCATTTATGTTATATGGACAGCTCTTTAAAAAATTATAATCAGCATTAACTTGGTGAGGACAAGAAAATGAGGTATTCGAAGTGATGACAACTCCAAATCAGGTAAATTGTGAAGTGGACTGATTGCATTTCTCCATTCATCGTTTGACCGAACAGAGAGGAGGACTCTTTGGTTATCTTTTTTTGAAAACTTTCATCCCCTCAGTTAAATTAAAGGTTAGAAATAGTCCAAAAATAATAAAGAATGCTTTTGCTCGGATGACTGATGCCCAGACTGGCAGAACAATGGGATCAACTATTGGGAAAGAAAATGAAATGCCTAGAAATAACAAACAATATGGTCAAGATTACACAGACCAAAGATATAATTAGGCAAGTAAAAATGTGTCAGAAAGTTGGACATTACTAGTATGTCTGTTATGGCACAGTGGGATGTTTGATTCTTTACTTAGGTATTGCCTTCCTGGTGCAACCACCAAAGTATTTTTATCATTTGATAGTACCAAAGCTCAGATCAGCTTTTACTCTTCCCTCAGCAGTTTTGGAGGGTAGATACAAGCAAGTACCATACGCTAACCAATGATTAGATAGATAGATAGATAGATAGATAGATAGATAGATAGATAGATAGATAGATAGATAGATAGATAGATAGATAGATAGATAGATAGATAGATAGATAGATAGATAGATAGATAGATAGATAGATAGATAGATAATGTTTATATCGGCACACCAAGGGATCAGAACATAGTAATTTACCTGCATAATAGGAACAGCATAGGATACAATTGGTTAACATGCTCCGAAACAGGTAGCATGAAAAATATTTTACACTTGGGGCAATAGCCCTGTATATTTGACAATTAAACATAGTGATTGTCATGGTGTATTATACACTACTGCTATGAATCATATGATGCCTTCAGAGTAAAACTATCAGATGACTCTAAGAGCAAAGCTACAGTGCACACTTCTAATGCGCCACCTTTCATTTAAAGTACAGTAAATAAAATCCTGACCTACCCTTGATATATTAAAACCCATATACTTTCCAGAGCAATATTTCCCTCTACTAAATGAGTGTCAGTAGCACTGATCAAATCCCCTTCTTGTTGATCTCTTTCATAATGACTGAAATGCCTATGCATACTGTCACCTCTGTATGTAAAGTTATACGGTGCTGACAGTTCCTATAGCTCTTCTGTGACAACCATATAAATCCTTTCTTTCCATAACTACCAAAGAAATCGCTGGGGTTAAATGACAGTGCTCTACTAGCTATTTGTCTGTCACAGAGACCTGTAAATTGCCGCCTGTCTGCGGGATGGTGTTTAGATACGTTCTGAGATTAATAGTTCTACATAGACACCTTGGGCTCCAAGAGGTTTTGAGATGAGTTCCATCAAGAAGATCATCCGATCTGAACTTGTAAATATTTTCTACACTTTTGTAGATTTGTTACCTGTTTCCTAATTATCTAGGGGCTTTAAAGGAGAATTCCTATTTATTATTTATATTAGATATCTATGTCCTACTTTTCTCCCCCATGGAATACCAAAGCATCTTACAGTAGTGTGCTCTCCTCCTCAGTTTTACTGTCAAAACAACAACCCTGGGAGGTAGGTTAGGCTGAGACAGAATGACTTGCCCAAGGTCACCCGGCATACTTCCATGGCATTGTGGGAATTCAAACCTGAGTGTCCAAGATCATGGTCCAACACTCTAGCACCACTATGACATGCTATATGGATATCTTAAAGAAATCTAAAGATGTACAGAAATGAGGAGCATGGAAAGAGATTAAGGATGAAGCTAATGACCATTGTCCAATTTTGTCAAATCATCCTCTAAGACTTCATTTTAATCTCTTTATTTGAGCAAAAAGGGAAATTCTATCAGCTTCTCAAAAATAAGAAAGTGCACAGATAAAATCTTGGCCGGATGACCGGCTCATATGAATTCCACTTCTTCATTAGGGGCTGGCAATGTGGGTGTATTGATGTGCATAGATAACATTCTCTTGCTCATCCGTCTCCTTCCTTCTTGTGAGCAATTAGCTTTGTGAATTTGCCAATGCAAAGGTGTGCTGAGTAAATGTCTCTAGTATATTATTGAAATGGACAGGCAGGAGTCAATGATTCTGCAGTATTCTGTAAACAATGAGTTCAATTGATATTCTGAGTTTGTCTTGCAAGTTTAATATGAAATAAACAAACAGTTGTTAATTTTGATTTAATTATTCTGCAGTAGCAAGCAATTTAAAACCAAGCAGTTTTGTGTAGTACGTTGCGGCAGTGCAGCGCATAATCACAGTGCAGTGATTATGGAGTCTCATTTTACTGAAATTCCAATACATTTCTCTTGTCCAATATCTAGACAACTCAAGAGACTTAACATTTGCTTGCAATAAATAGTGCTTGTAACACAGGGAAATTTGGGAGCGTGTAATTATGATGGGCATTTAAGGGAATAAAAGCAATGGAGGTGTGCACAGGGCTGTTAATTTGACTTTTGTATTATATAAGCTCAATTAAGAAAGAATATCGGAACTAAAGAGAAAATGTAAGGCAGCTTCTTGCAGCTTCTTTCTCCAGAAGATATGTGGACATGAGAAACAGAGTTAATTCAGACAGCGATCTAAGCAAGTTTGCTCAGAAGTAGGATACATGTTATTCAGTGTGGCTTACTCCCAGGAAAGTGGTTTTAGGATTGCAGCCTTAATCTCTTTTGATTTTATAAAATTGGTATGAGGAAGGAATCAAGACAAATTATTGGTCCTGGTGGAAGGATTTAGACTATCCACTACATGCATCAACGTGTCACAAATTATGTGTGGTGTGTGTGTGTTATGTGCTGTCAAGTTGTCGCCAACCCTATGAATGAAAGACCTCCAAAATGTCCTATATTTAATAAACTTGCTCAGATCCTGCAAACTGGAGGGCACGGCTTCTTTTATTGCATCAAACCATCTAGTTTTAGGTCTTCCTCTTTTCCTACTGCATTCTACTTTTCCTGGCATTATTGACTTTTCTAGAGAATCTCATCTGCTCATGATGTGACCAAAGTACAATAGCCTCAGTTTTGTCATTTTAGCTTCTAGAGTCAATTCAGGCTTGATTTGATCTAGAACCCACTTATTTGTCTGTTTGGCCCTCCATGGTATCTGCAAAACTCTCCTCCAGCACTACATTTCAAATGTATCCATTTCCTGCTTGTCAGTTTTCTTTGTTGTCCAGCTTTCATATCCATACATAATGATGGGGAATACCATCATTTGGATTATCTTGATCTAGGTCCCAAGACAGATATCCTTACCTTTAAAGATCTTTTCTAGCTCCTTCACAGCTATTTTTCCAAGCTTCAATCTTCTGATTTCTTGATCGCAGTCTCTTTTTTGGTTGATGATTGAGCCAAGGAATAGAAAATCTTCAAATCATTTCAATTTATGTGCGGAAGCATCCCCAAAATGGAGATCCCAAACTGAGCACTCTACCTGCTTTTGAACAGATAAACGTAGCATCTTTGCCTATTTGAGATCATCGGTGTGGTATAAAAGCTACAAGCATCAGTAATGCTCAAGCTACTACATACTACACATAAACATTCAGTTTTAAATTGTTTGCTGTAACATAAGAATGAAATCAAAATTAATAACTTCTGTTCATTTCATATTAAACTTGCAAAAGAAACCCAGAATATCAGTTCAATTCATTGGAAGGTTTTTGTGTACAGAGTGCTACAGAATTAATTGACTTCTGTCCATCCATTTCAGTCATAAACTGAAGACATTTACTCAGCGCAACCAGGGCTTTTTTTCAGCTGGAACGCGGTGGAACGGAGTTCCGGAACCTCTTGAAAATGGTCACATGGCTAGTGGCCCCGCCCCCTGATCTCCAGACAGAGGGGAGTTTAGATTGCCCTCCACGCCACTGGAGCGGCATGGAGGGCAATCTAAACTCCCCTCTGTCTGGAGATCAGGGGACGGGGCCCCTGGCCATGTGACCATTTTTGCCGAGGGCAACCCACTGAGTTACACCACCTCTTTCCCCAGAAAAAAAAGCCCTGAGCGCAACCTTGCATTGGCAGCTGAAGTAAGCAGTCCACAACCTAGAGGTAGGTGTGGCTGATCTAAGGGGTTGGATTCAGCCAACATTTTTTCCACTTAATTGTGCCCAATTCTCCTCACTGATACAGTCCCCAACCCACATGGCTTTTTTTCGCAGAGGCCCCATGATAACCAGCATAGCCTCTGTTTTTCACCTATGGGAAAGCTGGTTGGATCCAACCCAAGGTCTCCACATTTTCAGCTTCTCAGTAACTAGTTAAATTAATTTGGGCAGCTGCAACAAAGCAGGGGTACTTCCCTTTGTGCAAGATAAGAATTAACATGATTTAGAAAAGCTTTACAAAATAAACATGGACCTCCGGGGGTTTTCAGCTTTGGATCGTATGATTTTCTGTTTTATGTTATCTGAGCCGGGAAAAAAAAGTTTTTGAATTAGATTTGCAGCCAAACCATTTGAGTCATCTTTGCCTTTGAACTTAACTGGAATATAACGCAGCTTTTGCTTTCGTAGCTCTTCACAGTAGGTTTCCAGCACTGAAAGATGAACAACTTGTTTTCACCCACAACGCTCAGACACTGGTAGTAACTTAGGTTGTATTACAATTAAATGAGAATGTTGTGTCATTTAACTTGTAATACTACAGACACACATCATTACTGTAACTCTTTTATAAAAAAGAGACAGTTTGGTGTATTGGTTAAGAACGCAGGACTCTGATCTGCAAAACCGGGTTTGATTCCCCAGTCCTCTGCTTGAAGCCAGCTGGGTGACTTTGGGCCAGTCACAGCTCTCTCAGAGTTCTCTCAGCCCCACCCACCTCACAAGGTGATTGTTGTGGGGATAATAATAACGTACTTAGTAAACCCCTCTGAGAGGGCGTAAGGTTGTCCTGAAGGGTGGTATATAAATAGAATGTTGTTGTTGTTGTTATTGTTGTTAAAAATAATTCTCAGCACTTGTCTACCTACACACTTATTTGGGGTTCTCTTGGCAGACCTTATTAAAGCTAGTTTTTTGTTGATGCTATGTGATACAAAGGTGGGCCTCGAAATACTGTAAAAGGCAATCGCTGGTTCCTTTTGAGATATCAGATACCTACTTTATTATAGCAAGAAAATGACAGTTCATTTCAATCAGAATTTATTGAGAACATTAAGAGCTGGAAGGACTTTTTCTAATCACTATAATGTCCCCAACAAATGGTAAATGAAAGCATAAGGAAATTGAGTTAACACAAGTTAAAAGTTCACATTCTTACTGAATTATATTAAAAGACCCATAGCTTAATTTAATTATCCGAAACTGCAAGTTTCACTTCTGTAATAACTGTGCACTTGTATGACAGTTTCCTAGTTAATACATGATAGGTGATAGACTTGCATATGGTAAGAGTAGGGCACATACTCAATAACTGAGCATTCTTCTGCATATTTACTGTCTTTATTTCATACAAATTAGTATGCATCATTATTTTGATTAGTAGTTGCTTCCAAGAAACAAAAATCTAAGTCTTGAAACAGGAATTCTGGTACCTAATGATCAATTTAATTCATTGTCTTTTTCACATTATTGGGCTCTAGAACTTATAGGACTCGTCTTCATTTATAACCATGAATTCCTCTTTTCTCAGTGAGCTGTGCCAGTCTTCCAGGGAGTTATCCTCAGTCCATCACAGGCCAGAACCACTCAGCCCCATTGTATGTTCCCCCCCACTTCCCTTGGGATCTAATTTCTGTTATTTGGCTTTCTTGGTCTTCTTATAGTGATTTTTCTTTGCTTCCTACCTTTCTAAGTAGTATGAGATGTACAGGATTGCTGTACTGGTTAGGGAAGCTATCTTGTATTCGCTATCAAGGAAATTATCTAAAGGTAATCCATTTCTGAAGCTGCTAGTATGTTGCCTAACCAGTACTTAGGTGGGATATAGCAGGAGGGTTGAGGTGGGGATGTCAGGGGCTATGTCACTATGTCACTTCTGGGTACAACCACAACTCTATGGTGATTCTTAGAGCTGATGCCTAGAGCGATTCCTAGAGCTACCATTCTCACTTCTGAGTTCAACTAGGCTGGAGCCTCTCCCTCCCTCTTTATTTTTCTCCCCACACTGCAATGGATCAAATCCCTGGGAGTTTGCTTGCCATGTGGTCAAATGGTAAGCCTAGTGGGATCCCGCTTGAGAGTCTGCTCATTGAAGACAAGGCTTCCATGTGGCAGTCATGGATGGGATCCGCGGGAGGAAACCAAAGAGGTCACTATTAGATATTGAGCCTTGTGCTCAAGTGATTTCAGCCAGGCAGTGGTTTCAGCTCCTGAGAGTAACTTTATTGCAAGAGAACTGTATTGAGGCTCCTGGAGGAGCCAGATATATGCACCTCAAACCACACCCCTTTTCAGTAACCCCCAATAAGAACACAGGCACTAGGATCCTTCATTTGCATGCACTGAACAAAAGGTAACATGTTTACAGGACAGCAATTGGCTCATAACCCAGAGGAATGATTGGCTGCTGCTAACCCTAATTCTCAATAGGATTGGATACCTGAAGAGCCTTGTTTTACTTGAAGCTAGCCCAATACCTAACAGTCACCATGCCCCTGGACCCTTCCCAGAGTTTCCAGATTTTAAGCCTCTTCTTTGGGATTAAACTTCAGCAGTAGTGATTTGAGCGTCTGAACAGAGCTACCATATTCTGAGGCTGCTTCGTAGCAAGTTATTTGCCCTGGATTCAATGCTGTTAGGAAGAGGGGGGGTCCTGCTTCCCCACAGCATCATGGTGCTTTAATGCACCTCCCGAAGAGGTTCCCCCAGCTGTTATCCAGTCTTTCCCCAAACTGTGTTGCTGCACAGTTTCTGGAAATTTCACAGCAAAGCCTGGATGACTTCCGTAATAATTCCACAAATGCACTGTGTCAGGAGGATTGAAAGTTTTATTGGAATAAGAGCAGAGCCTTCCCTGGCCTCTGATTTAGTAGAGAACAAACAGCCAACTACCAGAAGGGGAAGTGAAACCAAACTACAGCACAGACTTTTCGGCCCTAAGGGATCGGAGGAAAATAACTAAACAGTTTAGTAAGGGAACATCACCAAATTCACAACTTGCCACAATGTAACAACTTCCAAGTAGGGATCCCATCTGGAGACCAATCAGCTCACTGCGAAGTGCGCACATGCCCCCATACCTGTGCAATGATGTTACTTACTGGGAAGGGACCGTGGAAGTGGAGAAAAGATGTGCCAGGTCCCTCTGCCCCGCTGGGAGAGTAAGGGAACCTGGCAACCCTATTTCCATGTGGATAGGAAAGTACAGATGTTCACTTTCCAACCCACATGGCAGCCATTTTTCCTGCCCCTGTCACAACCATTTCATTCCTTGAATATCTGTACAATGAAAGGGACTAGAATGATACTTACTTTTTTAAAAAAAAACTGGGAATTCAGAAAACCTGACACACAGATTGTTATAACAATATTTAATTGCTGATTTTTTTAAAAAAAAGAATTTTACTTAAAAAGAAAAAAGACAATAGAAAGTGTATTAAAAAGCTCTGACAGTATACAAAGTAGTAGATATAGGCTACAACCAAAAAAAGAGATGCATACACGAGATATTTAACAGCACAACTAAATTAAAAAAAAACTATTCCTCTCCCTCTCCTTAATTACTTATACCCAAAATTTTATACTTAACGTTCTATAGCCAATCTTATATTTCACGTTTTATATTCTGCATTTTTGAAATCTAAATTTTATAATTAATTTATGTCCATATTAACTATTCTTGATTTCTCTTCATTTCCAACTATGTAATAAAAAAAATCTCAATTTTTCCTGAAATTCCAGCGTTAGAAGTTAGTTTAGCCATAGATGTATATTCATCAGATTTTTTTTTTGAAAAACTGAAAAAGCCCTGGTGATGTTGAAAAGGGCTGACTGCTGCTGGGAGTGGGGGGGACAGGGCAACCTGCCAGGTCGAAGCCCCATTTCTGCTGCACTGAATTGGCAGCCCCAACAACAGGGAAACTCCAGAAGCCTGTCCCCTGGAGGAAACACCTGAGTCTGAGTCTGGCCATTGGTTCATCACAGTCTGTGATGACTGGCAGTGCCTATCCATGGTCTCAGGAAGGGGTCTTTCTCCTGACTATCTGGAGGTGCTATGGAATGAACCTAGGACATTCTGCATGCCCTCCTTCCCTGTGCCTTACACAGGACAAGGGAGAACCAGCCAACGACTAGCCTGCTTTAAGGGCTGCTAGCTCATTGCAGTTGCAACTGTGTGCCTTGAATGGAGCAAAGACTGCCCGTTGCTTGGGGTGGGATGGTGTGGCCCTGGTGTGTGTGTGTGTGTATTGGTCCCCAGACCACTGGCCTACCAGGACTTTTTTTCAAAGCCTTAATGGCTAATCCACTTCTGTGTGCAACCTACAGCCCTAGTGATAAAAAAGAAAACAAAATCTTTACATTAAGGTATATTGGAGGTGTACCCTTCCCTGGATAGCCCCGTGAGCCTGATCTCATCAGATCTCAGAAGCTAAGCCGGATCAGACCTCCAACGAAGACCAGGGTTGCAGAGGTAGGCAGCGGCAAACCACCTCTGTTAGTCTCTTGCCATGAAAACCCCAACTGGAGTCGCCATAAGTCAACTATAACTTGAGGACAGGATTCATATTGGAAGGGTAGGTGGAATACTATAGCAACTGGTACATGAAGGCAAAGGCTTTTATGGGACTAAAGGGCTTCTCAAAGAGGCTTTACAGAAATAGAAATGATAGAGGTGAACAATTGCCAGTAATTCAAGGACGAACTCTAGGCAGATTTATGCCAGTGTACTAAAATAATGGTGCAGGCTTCTCCTGTATGTATTTTTAACTTATTGTGAGACTATGTCCTAATAAAGGACTCACAGCAACTAGTGTGTCAGCTGCAGATATGCAGATGGGCTTTCTGGCTCTTTGTTGATCTTTTGCTCTTAATGTTGCTGTAGTTTGGCTGTTCAATTATAACAGGTTGCCAATCCCTGGTACAGAACATATGTCTGTTTTGTGTTATCAGCTATAGTTTAGTTTATTGCCTTTGTCATCTGGATGTCTTTTGTTGCTTCTTGCTTTTGGTACCATGAATTATAGTTATAAACTGTAGTATGGAACTGTGTTTTACCTACTGATCAACCAGACTTCATACCGTCTAAGACATCGATTCCTGCCCTCAGGCTCAGCCAGTAATATCTGTGCAATTATGGAGGGTAGAAAAATACTTTTGGCCAACCACCTTCAAGGAGTGTACACCCCCGCCTCCAAAAAACCCCTGACTGAACCCACATTTCGAATATGATGATACAAAATTGAAAATGCCCAGATGTCTCAAGGATTACTGTGATACAAAGTAGGATTCTTTTGTTTTTTAAAATGCCATCATTGCACACAGCTGTGAAAATTTTACTATTTAATAGAATAGGGGAAGCACATAAATATAAAGGCTGGTAAAAGTTTTACTGGAGTCTGTCTGACCTTGTAACATTTAAGTTGCCCTAGGTTTTCACTGGCATCCATGAAGTTCTAAAAAAACCCAGTTATAATCAAAACAAAACAAGATTCTCTGCAGAAATGTGAGGGTCTTTATCAGGGCTTTTTTACATCCGGAACGCGGTGGAACGGAGTTCCGGAACCTCTTGAAAATGGTCACATGGCTGGTGGCCCCGCCCCCTGATCTCCAGACAGAGGGGAGTTTAGATTGCCCTCCGTGCTGTCTGGAGATCAGGGGGCGGGGCCACCAGCCATGTGACCATTTTCTCCGAGGGCAACCCACTGAGTTCCACCACCTCTTTTCCCAGGAAAAAAGCCCTGGTCTTTATGAAGTTTACTGATATCCTGTGTTTGCAAAGCGTCGGGAATTTGAAGAAAAGTCTCTCAAATTGCATGAATTTTTAGCTTCTGTATCCTTGTCTATATCTTTTGGTTCTATCTTTGTATCTTTATATCTGTTTTAAAGTAGCAATTTTGTATGCTATCGTGAGATGAGACGTTAAATATTTATTTCATGCTTTGAATCTGAAGTAATCTAAGCTATAAACATTACCATCTTATGGAGCGGGGAGAGTCTCCTTAAGTCCAAAGTCTAATTCCATAACTGTATCACTGGCTAAAGGAGCAATACCTCCTTGCAAAGTGGTAAGAACTCTCGGGCAATAATTTCTAATGATATAGTAAAAGTATGTGGGGGGAATTGGTTTGCCCAGTTTCTCTTAACTTATGAGATCACACCGATACTGATACAAGATCATTTGTGTTTCAGTCTGATAATAATAAAGAGGATGTAAAGATAGAAACAACAAAACAAACACCCTGAATAGGTACCTGTTGAGATGCTTTTGAAATAACATTCCATTGACATCCCCTCCCATTACACTAAACCAGGAAGGTCCTTTCATTTGCCTGTGATCTATGGTAGCCTAGTACACATTTAATAATATATTCTGCTAGTCTGTTTGATGTCTGTGGAATAAATAAATATCTTGTGGAACTCCTAGTACAGAACAAACATGTGACATTCTGATTTTCTATAGTCAGCGTAACAATTCTATAACTAGCAGTAAAGTACTTTGATTCCCTCCAGTACAATAACAACCCTACTGTGTCAAAGAGTGAAATTATGTATGAACGTTTCATTCCTGAGAAAAATCTAAGGAAGCAACAACAACAAAAAAGGAATGGTTTCTAATGACATAGTAAAAGTATGTGGGGGAAATTGGTTTGCCCAGTTTCTCTTATGAGATCACACCGATACTGATACAAGATCATTTGTGTTTCAGTATGATAATATTAAAGATGATGTAAAGATAGTTAAATATGTTTTAAATTGTGTTGTTATCCGCCCTGAGCCCGCTGATGTGGGGAGGGCGGAGTATAAATCCAATAAATTAAATTAAATGGCATTCACTTTCATCTAATATTTTAAAGTTTAAATGAAATTATTTTAGAGAGCAGCAGAGAATCACCTTATTCAGTTCTGGAAATCAGTCTGAGATAAATTTGTAGTAAAATAGCTTTACTAATAGTTTTTTGCCCGCACTGAAAAGTTGGATGTGTTCCACAAGAGGTTTTATCATAAGAATGCTTTTTAAAAAAACTAACCCTTTACTTCAAAATGTAGATGTGTCTTATAAAGAAGTATGGCCTCCCACAGACTTCTTTTTACGTTGTGAGTGTATATGATTGGGTGTGTGTGAGAGAGAGAGACACAGACACAGACAGGGGAAGGAGGTGTTTCTAGTCGGTTGTTGTAAAAAAGAAAAGCCTTTTTGCGTCTAATAGTGGAGAGTTAATTCTCACATGAGATGAAATGTTCTGTCCAATCCTGTTTCACAGTAGCTTTGAGAGCTTGACTGTACAAAAAAGGAAAGGCATTATTTGATTGTTCATTGTTGCCAGCAGAGGGCTAACTATTGTCTTTAAATAATAATCTTTGCAAAGCCTGTATAAAGCAGTTTCCATTTGGCTTTGATCAAATGTGTCGTGTGCAACCTTTGAAATAGTCAGCCCCGCAACCCAATCTGGTGTGTGTTTACTCAGTGGCAAAATCCACCAGATTCCGTGACTCTCTGTTCTCACTTCCAAATAGGACTCTCTCTTTAGATGTCAATCTCTTGTGTATAGTAGATTCTTAGATGTTAATTGGCTTCAATGTATGTGTGTGCATACATGTGCCTTTGTGTGCGCAAAAGTACAGGAAATCTTATCCTACTACTATAAGAGACTTCAAGAATATTTCTGATATCTCCCAAGAAACTAGATTGCTGGCAACATTACTTAGAAAATATTTTCTGCCCGTAAATAATCTTGATGAAGCCAGAAGTAAAATTTCAGTAAGTGGGCTGAACAAATGCATTCTTATAGCCCGTGGTTTACTAACAGTTATGACTGGATCCATCATATGATGGAAAACTTAAATGTTTACAGCTTACCTTTTAGCACAGAACATTATTCCTTTCCTACATTTCTTCTGTATTCAGAAATGCTTATGTAAATGAAATGCTTTGAAAGTAGCTTCCTAGAAATATGTGGAATATACAGATAGGCTTACTTGTTAATGTGGTAAGATTTTCATAAAAAATCATCAACCATTTGTGCAGATAAAAATCCCATAAATTCCTCAATCAAAACGGAGTGGAAGATAAAAGTCTTCGGAAACAGAAAAGTAGCACTGAAAGCCCATCAACAGCCTTAATAGGATGACAAAGTGTAGAGAACATACAAATCACCAATACAGAATAATGACATAGGAATTATCTGAAAGAACATTAACTTCTAAGGTTTTTAAAAATCTGAATAAAAGTGATTAAAATTCATTGGGCTGACAGCTGCAAGACAAGCATATGAGAATGAGAGAAATGTGCCTTATATTGGGCTCTGCAATGTTTTGTGGTACTCCACTGCTCACAACAAACAATCCCCCCCTCCCCGCTTTCTAGAAAACAGTTGATTAAATGGAGTATGCAGTCTCGTTCAGTCTCAGGGCTTGATTAACCTCTAAGCCATTCTCTTTTTAGCTGCAGTCATTCGATTGAAATTAATGCTGTTACGCTGGTATAAAAAACAGAGAAATATCCAGGTCCTAAAACAGCATGAAACTGTCTTGCTGAAAGCTTCCAACTGCAAAAGATATTTTTAAAGAATGTTGATTTTACTCCTCCTTGTCTGAATTCACATGGGTCTTTGACCGTTAAGAGTTTCTCTATAGCAGGTCCAGTAAAGGTCAAATTACCTTTTACTTTTTGCTTTCTAATGCCATGAACATGCATCCTACAAATCTCTGAGCTTTTGTAAACATTATACTTGCTGTTTCTAAGATCAGAGGTAAGGTAATTGTAAAATAGAACACATTCTAATATGTAGCTTATATTAAAGCCATAGGAAATAACATGTCAAGTTTCTTATTAGTAAATTGTAATAATAGCTTACATAAAAATGAGACACATTATTAATATTTCCTTAGATTCACGTTTAAAAGAAAAATATTGCTATGACTGTAAGTATCCTTATGATGCAGGCATAGAAATTCATTATGCTGAAATTGTCTAGCATGTCTAAACTAGCCGGGGCTATATGAAATTTTAAAGATATTACTGAATACTCATTCTTTAATTCTAGTAAAATAATGAAAATCATATTTTACTTTAGCTTACAAAACGTGTAAATGCTAATTGATACAGAACATCTATTTTCTGCATATCTATCAGAATCTTTTCTATGGTATTAAAAGCTATTACTCTTCTTATATATTTAACTTGCTTTGCTAAAGCATTTTAACCATTCCTTAGGCATTCATCTACCACAGGTCTTCCAAATTTGGAAGTGTTTCACCCATTTAAAAATTTCCATCTCATATCATTTATATATTTGACAGGTGTACAATAAAAATGTTGTCTTTATGAATAGTGAAAGCAAAGCAAATTAAGGATCGGGTGAAATAAAGACAACTGCTGTAGCAAATCTAAGTGAACATCATAGCTTCCTAAAATGAAATAATTGTATTAAGACACCCTTTGTTACCTTGTAATAAGATGTATGACTGTGTTCAAATATCTATGTCTTGTAAGAGAAGGAAAAATGCACAGAGTATCTTCAGCTGTAGTGAAAAATGGTGTCAAATGCATTGGTTTAAGTCTTGTGTCTACCCAATGCATTTGACACCATTTTTCACTACAGCTAAAGATGCTCTCTGCATTTTTCCTTATTTTACAGTAACATAGGTATTTGAACACAGTTACATTTACAGTAGTTACGTCTTTAAGTTTTCACAAATATACTACACATTCCACCCTATATTCACCGATTTTCATTTAGTTACTAAAATAAATCAATACATAAGAAGCAGTAGTAATTAACGTTTAGTTGAAAATACGTATCTGTTTAAAGAAATCTGGAGTCATTTGATGTGGGGCCAGGTGGTATTTCATTTAAATCATTGCCTACTCAGAGCTTATGAGAAGTCAACAAATGCTCTCCTTCGGGGGCATTTTTAATACTGTATTTGTTATGAAATAAATGAAGTTTTATGTCCTTTCTATCTCCTGGGTAGGTTGTGCTATGTAATTGTGCAAGGTCTCAAGAGTTTGAGTATTATTAGTACAATCTGTAAAATGTATAGCCTGATCTCGTGCATATAATCTTGAAAATAAATGTCAATGAGTACAGTAGAACTTGCTCACAAGTGTACATAGGATTCCATCATTAGATAAATTACAAGCAGGAGTATTGTGCCATAAACAGGAACTATATAGGAATAATGTTCTACCTTTGAATTTTTTTATGTATAAAATAGTGGAAATTACCACTATTGTATGCAGTGTCTGAGGTACAATATAGGGAGAATACATTGATGATGAAACAGAATTACACCCTGCTAAGTCATTTGAAATAAATCGACACAACTCTTTTTAGGATTGCTCTGTGAAACACATCCAGCCATCTCTATTTATGGCAGAATCCCTAATTAACATAGGAATACTTTCATCTGTTTGCTTTAAAAGAACTTGCCCTTTCACACCGACTCCTCCTTGCATGCTTATCCCAAGGACAATGCAAGTGCCATCAGGTCAAGGATCACCGATTTAATCTCGTGCATTCTGTTGTTGCTAAAATAAATGTATCCCTCACATGCATCTTTGTTCGGCACATGCCAAGTTCACAGCTTCCCATAGTCAAAGACTGCCGATACAAAGTTTCTGTACATTGTTGGCAGTTTAAAATAATAGTATAATACAGGATATCTTTGATATTTTAAGCAAAACTACAGGCCAACAGAGCATGAGCAGGTTGTTCCATAATAACTTCTTAGCTGGTACAGCACTGTTATGCTATGACTGAAGCCAATATTAATATTAATATTAATGGGAAATGGTAGTCTGAGATATAGTGACTCCTGTTACCTCCCCACACTTCTTTTATGTTATATCCATTAGCAGAAATGAACGCTCATACATATTATAAAAAGGAACCAACAAAGTAGCTCTCCATTCAGGGACAGATTTACTTGACCTTTGCTATGCTTTTGTCTTCATATGAAGTTGACCTCTGCACATTCACGTTCTCTCAAATGTAACCACTGAGAATCCTTATTTTTCTCATATGAAATGCCTGTGATTGAAATTGGCCTGTTTTTTTTTAGGGGCGGGGGGTGTGCCAAGGTACCAAAAATGCTACAGCTGTGTCAAGCTTTTTTCGTGAATATTAGGGGGCTCCCATGTGTAAATCTATATACAATTATTTGTCAGAGTCATTAGGGAAATGATCCTACTTATTGCTCTGTATTAAAAATTAGTATTTTTAATATAGCGTGCAATTCATAAAGGCAATATTGACTCAGGATTCAGCAAGTTCATGGACAACTACTGGAAGAATTATTTTTAATTATTAAGGGACATAATAATCCCAGTAGACTTAATTTTCTACAGTGTTATACTCCTTGCAATCAGGGTTATACTTGTAGACTCATAAAACCTGCCTTGAGATTAAACATTTTAAACTCTTGATGCCATAAAAGTCTACAATGACTACTTTATTCTTATATTTCGATCAGTCGTGCAAAACTTTACGTCCACTTTCTCTTTGAACGTTTTAAAACATTTATACAAAATAAGTCTCATTGCATGTCTTCTAAATGCGAGAGAGCTAGTGTGGTATGGTAGTTAGAGTGTCGGACTAGAATCGGGAAGACCTGGGTTCGAATCCCCACTCTGGGGGACTCTGTCGGGATATGGCTCATGCCATAGCCATCCAAACAACAAAGCCACCCACTGTGTGGACATGCACACCAAGTATATTTACTCATCTTAGCTTCTGCTGCTGGATAGGCTTCCAGTCCTGCAAGGCAATCAATGGTATGGCTGCTTGGCCAGCATATCCACAGGGCACAAAGAGGCAGCTGTCTGTCACACCCCAAATCCCAGTTCTGCTCTGTTCCTACACCTGGGGGGCACCCTGGCACAGGGACTGTGCCGACAGCCTGTTTTGGAACGTCCCTGCATCTATGTTAACGGCGCAGTACAACCAGCGCCCCTACAAGAGACACACACAGCATCATAGCTAGCACACTCCTAAGTACACTTTCCTGGGGGTACGACCCGTCACATGAAAAGAGGCATACTGCTGGGTGCAGATGTTTTGGGTTGCCCCCTTACACATGAGCTGCTAGCCTTGTCTAGAATTTAGGGTGCTCACCTGTCAGTGCATGGCTGCTTCTTCAGTGTAAATTTCCTGAAATGGGGTACCTGTAAGGCATAAAAAGGTAAAGGTAGTCCCCTGTGCAAGCACCGAGTCATTATTGACCCATGGGGGGACGTCACATCAAGATGTTTTCTAATGCAGACTTTTGTTACGGGGTGGTTTGCCATTGCCTTCCCCAGTCATCTACACTTTACTCCCAGGAAATTGGATACTCGTTTTACCAACCTCGGAAGGATGGAAGGCTGAGTCAACTTTGAGCCGGCTACCTGAACCCAGCTTCCACCAGGATCGAACTCAGGTCGTGAGCAGAGCTTGGACTGCAGTACTGTGGCTTACCACTCTGCGCCACGGGGCTCCCTGTAAGGGTTCTGAAATGGAATGTTCGTCACACAGCAAGGAGATTTATCCTCCGTGGGTGTAAGTGCTAAGTGCTCCCTTTGCGGTGCAAAGTACCTCCATGTGAATTTCTCATCACCAAGGTGAAACTCTGTGCACTCTAAGTGTGCAAGAGAAACCTCTGGCAGGGCCCTGTGTAATCTGAGCTCAGGTTTATGTAGTACGGGGTGTGGCTGAGATTGGGTTCAGGGGGTAGGGTTTGGCTGCTGCCTGGGGAGGAGCGTGATTGGCTGCAGCCATAATAAGCATCCTATGCTGCCCTGTGGCTTGTGGGTGAGACTGCACATGTGGGAAGATGTTTTGCTATTTTTGTTGCATGGGTTATGCTATAGTTTTTGATGGCATGACTTCATGCCAGTTCCATGGAGTGTTCGCTGGCTGAGGCAGCAAAGGGAGACAACGAACTCCAGCCGTATCTCTGGGTCTACCCCTTCCCCTGCCAGAACAGAGGGTCACCCAGGCAGTGTTCTGGTGGAGATCTGCAGCGTTGCCGCTGGTGACCAGTATGCTGGCATATCTCCACTATGTGCCAGCATAGCAGATGTTCAACTCCCTAAGCGATTTTGGCCCCTCTCCCAGATTGTGCTGTTAATTACTTCATAATTAAAGTATTTCCTTTTGTCTGCCCTGAACCTACCGTCCATCAACTTCATTGGTGTCACCAAATTCTAGTATTACAAGAAAAGGAGAAAAAGCGCTCTCTCCACTATCTCTACCCCATGCATAATTTTATAAACTTCCCTGAAGTCTCGAGTCCTTACGTATCTTTTTTCTAGATTGAAAAGTCCCAGACTCTTCCACTTTTCCTCATAGGAAAGGTGTGCCAACCTCGCCCTAATAATCTCGATTGCCATCTTCTGTACTTATTCCAGCTCTGCAATGTCTTTTTTGAGATACGGCAACCAGAACTGTACAAAATATTCCAAACGAGGCTACAGCATACTAAAAGCCCTTTATACAGTATACTAAAAGCCCTTTAGCAGTTATTATTTTTTTCTGTAGTCTCTGCCAAGTCAGTTTTGATCAGGAGTTAATCCATGTATATATAATAGTTGAACTGGCGTAAGGATGAAAATTTATACCACACGTGAATAGAAATAACTGAGAAAATAGTAATTGTTACAACATCTTTAGACTAGTCAATATGTAATAATTGCCTTGCTGAATCAGACCAGAAATCTGTCTAATCTAAAACTGTGTCTCCAGTATTCACAGCCAGATGTCTTGGGAGACCTCCAAGAAGGACATAATCATGACAATATATCTTGTTTTTTTTGTATCGAGTATGTGGAAGTTCCATTTACCTGTTGTAACTAATGATAATTAATAGGTGTGTTCGCCATGAATTTTTCTAGTTGCTTTTTCAATGCCACAGAAGCTACTTGACTTGTACTGCAGTAGGGTAAATGGGTATAATTTTTGAAAATCTTTATTCTAGTAATAATCTAAATAATCACATGCACATATATGCCTAGATTTGAATATTGTAGAGCCTGTTAGAGCTCACTAAATATCTTTCTTTTCTTTGCCTGGCAGTGTGCCATCTTAATAATGTTCAAGATGAATTACAGCCGCCCAATTGTATGAACACATCCGAGTAATATCTTCTGTTTATGTTCCATAATTCATGTTAGGGATATGTGTGCAGAGAGCTGTCCCCTGTACCCTGAATGGAATTTCTGCACAAAACATCTTGTGATGCACATGAACTCTAAATATTTACTCACCCTAAAGAGCGACTTAATGGAGCCACTTTTTGTATAGTCAGCTTATTTGCCTAAACAATTGCAAAGAAAGGGGGGGAGCAGAGAGAAAGGGAATTTAAGAAGTCAAACTCTGTTTTAGTCTCATCCTACACAAGAACATCATTCCCAGAGAGAGATGGAAAATCATCCCTGCTTCTTGACTCTGCATCTTTTTACCTAATACGGTACTCCTGCTAATGAGATGCCACCGTTAAAAAATTAAAAATATAATTATAAATGAAAGAGCAGAGAATTGTTATTATACATGTTAATCAGTGAGAACAGAGCTCTCGACTCTCTTACTTTGAACAGAGATCTCCCACTGTTTATGCGGAGCCTCCTATCTCCTCTTGAAGAAAAGCTCTTGCCTTCCAGAAAGCGACTGTTGCTCTCCCGTGCCTGCAGCCGTCCCTTCTGTCTTCTGTCAGTAACACCAAGGGAGAGAGGCCCCTTCACACAACTTGGGGAAAACTCACTCTCTTGAACATTGCTCCTTGCTGTTAAGGGCTCATTAGGCATTATAGTACAATTAGAATAATAGTTCTGTGAGAATATAATGGTACTTGGCTAGCTAATAATCTGTATTAGTGGAAATGGGAACAAGTGTCTGCAGTGTGGGTTCTCTTAATCCAGTGTATTTATTGCAAATTGACAGCTTTTTTTCCACCCACCCACCCACCCACCCTCTTCTTACCTTCACTGATATTTGTCTGCTGTAGTCCTCTAATTTCTGATAGCAAATCATGCCATATTTCATTCATCAAAAGAGAGAGCTCTTTCATACTACTGAACTAATACACCCTGGAATGCTTGATATGGTGTCACAAAGGTATCTCAGAAAGATAGAATGTCACCTTATACCAGCCAAGGGTGTTTATTCATTCCAAAACCCAAGTCCTGACAAACCACTTCATTCTGAGCTTTCATTTATGTAAGAAAATGTTCTGCGTTTCTCATCATATTCCAAAGAACCGTTTATTCCGGTCTCAAGATGTCCTGCTTCATTCAACCTCCATTTTTAGGCAAAACTACATTATATACTATGGCTGTTTCCCCTGTTTTATTCATTCTTGTATGAACACCATGGCTGTTTCCACACGACTTACCAGCCTCCAGAATGTTGTGCAAAACAGCGGAAGATAGCGTCTTCTTGCGCGAAATCACGCCAGGAAGACACGATGTCGCGCAAAACTCCCAGATGATAGCGTCTTCCAGGCACGATTTCACGCGAGAAGACACTGTCTTCCAAGTGTTTTGCACAATGTTCCGGAGGCCAGTAAGTCGTGTGGAAATGGCCCAAGTCAAAATGACCAGCAAACCCTGATAGCAACCATTCACGTTAGCACTTGCCTTTTTCTTCTTGATGCTTAATTGTACCTGATGTTGCTGCATCCTGTTTTTCTGTATAATAATAATAATAACAGCAACAACAACATTCGATTTATATACCGCCCTTCAGGACAACTTAATGCCCACTCAGAGCGGTTTACAAAGTGTTATTATTACCCCACAACAATCACCCTGTGAGGTGGGTGGGGCTGAGAGAGCTCCAGAGAACTGTGACTCGCCCAAGGTCACCCAGCTGGCTTTGTGGAGGAGTGGGGAATCAAACCCGGCTCTCCAGATTAGAGTCCCGTGCTCCTAACCACTACACCAAACTGGCTCTGTAAAAGCCAGTTTTTTTAATTAGGGGGCATTTTTCAATTAGAATAGTATCTGTACATTTAAAGACTCAGATTTTACATCTTTTAAAACTTTTATAAAAGCTATAAAAATCAAAAAGAGTCCAGTAGCACCTTTAAGACTAACCAACTTTATTGTAGCATAAGCTTTCGAGAATCACAAGCTTATGCTACAATAAAGTTGGTTAGTCTTAAAGGTGCTACTGGACTCTTTTTGATTTTGCTACTACAGACTAACACGGCTAACTCCTCTGGATAAAAGCTATAGCGTTTGCTTGGTGAAAAGTATCATGAGACACACTCCAGCACTCTTAAGACCCATTTATTATTATTAAACTTCTGCTATTAATATTATTGAGAATGTAAAGGCTGGATTTAACTCTTTGTTTGGAGGAAAACCTCAAAGGAAAACATGCAGCAAAACTTTTTTCCATGTACAATTTCTGTAATTGATTAGATTGATATCTTTTTGTGATGTAGTTGAGGCTATTTAATGGTTTTCGTAACTACTAATTGGTGAGTCAAATGCAATATAAAATAAAGTTTCCCTCTCCAAACAAACAAAACCCCGCATAAGCTGAGTAAATTCTTCTACAGAATGCACAAAGGTACTTTTTCTAAAAATTACTGGAAGAAGGTTCTTTTAGTAAACAAAAATCTAATTTTTACTTTAATGCAATAAAATTATTTCCATGGAGATAACAAGTAAAATATTATTTAAAGTCTTGGTTAACATGATTTCACAAATTTGCGAGATGAATACAGGAAGATTTTACTTCCCTTTTCCACTGTAAGCAGGATATATTAGTTTGAGTATCTTTGCCTTTTGGTATATGTAGATTTAAAATAGTTTCATAAATGCAAATTGACAGCTACAACCTGTTTCATTAATGAGCAACAGTTTTTTTAAAAAAGGAAGGTACATCCTTCGGTTTCCATTCCTAGATCTAAGGTAACTTTCCGCAGAAAATTAACTTCTGATAATTTATAAAAGAAAAATGACACAAGATAAATAAAACCAGTGCAGTTGAGCTTCTCTGTGCGTCAGAAACGGGGTGTTATTTAACATCTTGGGTATAATGTTGAAAACAGGGTCAGAAATCTAAATGATCTGTGCGCAGCCAATGTAACCAGGATGCCGTACATCCCCTATCTTCTCAAAAGGCAGCTGCTGTGCTAGGAGCTATTCAGCCATGCAGTAAAAGGCAGCCCACTGTTTAATGGGAAGATATTTTACCGATGAGGAATGGCCATGCTGAGCGTTAGCACTTCCACGACAGTCACCGGAGTTCTATGACATAGCAGTTCCTCTCTGATTCATATTGGTGCCTCATCTATTTGCAGCCTTCCTTTTAAATAAAGACAGACAATGTTATCAGGCCATTATAACATGCTTTTGTACTATGGTGAGGCCAATTAAGTCAGATGATAAACTGCCAACCAGGTTTCGTTCTAAAAGTCCTTTTCTTGTCCTTTTAAAATGGTTCCTTAAAGCCTTTTCATTTTGTGAAAATGATCAATATTTCTGGATAAAAATGTTATTTGAACTGAATTTGCGTACACAAACCATTTCTTATCTCAATCCTAACTACGTATGTCAGTGTATTTTCCTATCATTCTGACATATTGTCATTGAAATGCCAACCATTTTAGCATATGCATAATTGGTAGTATGCCCATTCAAAGTTCTTGGCTGCTGTACACAGCTAAGCCTCAAGGAGATTTAAGCAGACTGAGTCACCTAGGTCTGCCAGGTGCTCCAATATGGTACGGTATTCCCTCCACCCCGCCCCCGTCTCCAGCCTCCACCCCCTGCCACTGCTTACCTGGCCCCGGGTAGGGGGGGTGAGATTTGAACAAGCAGGAAGAGCATGCTGCATCCAGGCTCCACAAGCCCAATGGCATCACTTCTGGTTTAAACTGGAATCTACAGCATCTCAGTGAGGCCAAATCCCACGCTTTGGGCCTGCTGAGAAACCATCGTTTTCAGAAATCAGCCTGGTGGAACTTGCTGTCTGCTGAGACTTTGGCCTGGACAGTAGGATTGCCAGCCTCCAAGTAGTAGCTGGACATCTCCCAGAATTACAACTGATCTCCAAGTAAAAGAGATCCATTCCCCTGGAGAAAATGGCAACTTTGGAGGTTGGACTCTATAGCTTTATACCTCTTGAGGCCCTCCCTTCTTCAAAACCCACACTCTCCAAGCTTCACCCCCCTAATCTCCAGGAACTTCCCGTCGAGGAGCTGGCAACCCTACCAGACGGACTTGTTATTTTTTCACCAGGCCTGTAAGACAGAGATGCTCCCACCAGGCATACGGTTGCGGTTGGGGCGTGGGGGACTTCTTCCTGCCAGTCTCCTGTTGTGGGGGAGACTCGTGCCCTTTCCGCCTCTGCTTTCCCACCAGTTGGTTTACCTCCATTTCTCTATCCCCCATTCCCACGGGATGTTTGGTTGGGGTTAGGTAATGTGAGTCTGCCATCAAGAGCTGTTTACTAAAATGTATGTTTTTATTTATGGTTTTAAATGTGATTTTATTCATTGTTGTTTATCTGCTCTGAGCCCACGTAAGTGGGGAGAGCAGAACACAAGATTAGTAAATCAAATCAATCAATTCATAGAAATCAGAAGAAACATAATAATAAAAACTGTGCTTATATACAGCTCTTCTAGACAGCTTAGTGCCCCACTCAGATCAGTGAACAAGTTCGTGTTATTACTATCCCCACAATTCAGCTGGGGAGCTGGGACTGAGAGGAGTGGCTTACCCAAGGACACCTACTGAGCTCACGGCAGTAGTGGGATTTGAACCAGCTGAGTGCTGCTTCACAGTCAAACCATTTAACCACTGGGCTACAGCAGCCATGACATCATCAGACCTGCAGAGCCTGCATGCAGCATGCTACAGCCTGCTTCTGCTTACTGGGAGAGGAGGATTAGTATCCCTGCACCCCACCCCACCCCACCCAGCTCGCTTTTCAGGTAGAGGGGCCTGGCAATCCTGGGGGCACTTTTCCACGCTGCCTAGTGCAGAAAGGTCTTACCCTGGAAAATATTTATTCTCCAATCGCTACTGAAGTATAACAGTGGGCCACTTGTCAAAATACAGTAATTTGATTATCTTTTTATTTTCTGGGTTTTCAAGGGGAAAAAATAGAGGTATGAAACATATACAACTGACTGTGTCCTGTGTTGCTTAGCTCTATGACATTCTGTTATGGCTGCCAAGCCTCCCACTAGGGCAGGAGGATTCCAGCCAGCAGGCTGCTTTGCCACTACCACCCCAAGCAATGGTGGGAGAAAAAATACGATGACACTGGCTGCATCACTATATCACTTCTGGCAAAAACTTGGAATTGACAGAGGAAAGCTCTAAAAATTGCCAGAAAACTATAGAGTTTCCAGCAACTCCTAGAGCTACCTGTCACTTCTGGGCTTGCCCTGAAATGATATAGCACTGTAGCCAATGTCAATTCCCCTTTCCATTTCCCAGCCCCCAACCCTCCCACCAGTTGCCAGGCTTGGCCTGGCAACCCTACATACTACGTTTGAATTATTTACTTTGTTTCTGCAGCTTGCATTGCAATCCAAAATGGAGTTACAGCCATTGAAATTAATGTATTTCTCTGTCTATACAACATTTAGAGTCTTTCTACATGAGACATGTTACACGGGAATGCTCAAGTGTAGAGAGACTCAATGTTAGCCAGGAAGCATAGTTTAAAAAGACAGAGCCAGGGGAGATTGCTCCTCATAGGGTTTGTTAATTTCATCTTCGCCTCCCTGAAGGCTCTGTCAATTTCACCTCTCTACACAAGAGTAGTTTAAAAAGACAGAGCCAGCGGAGATCGCTCCTCAGAGGGTTGTTAATTTCATCTTCGCCTCCCTGAAGGCTCTGTCAATTTCACCTCTCTACACAAGAGTAGTTTAAAAAGACAGAGCCAGCGGAGATCGCTCCTCAGAGGGTTGTTAATTTCTTCTTCGCCTTCCCGAAAGGGACAAAACCTTCGAGGAGATGAAGATTAAATTAATAAACCCTCTGAGGAGCAATCTCCACTGGCTCTGTCTTTTTAAACTACTCTTGTGTAGAGATGTAACGTTGACAGAGCCTTTGGCTCTGTCTCTTTAAACTATGCTTCCTGGCTAACACTGTGTTTCCCTACACTTGAGCATCCCTGTGTAAGATGTCTCGTGTAGAGAGACTCTCAGTTTTGAGTGAATAAATAAACCCTACAAATTAAAGGAACGTGTGTGTGTGTGTGTGTATGTGTGTGTGTGTGTGTGTGTGTGTAGTGTGTAGTGTGTAAAATAGTAAAGAGTCCAGTAGCACCTTTAAGACTAACCAACCTTACTGTAGCATAAGCTTTCGAGAACCACAGTTCTCTTCATCAGAGAACTGTGGTTCTTGAAAGCTTATGCTACAGTAAAGTTGGGTAGTCTTAAAGGTGCTACTGGACTCTTTACTATTTTGCAACTACAGACTAACACAGCTAACTGCTCTGTATCTGTGTAGTGTGTGTGTGTATACACACATAAATATTTCATATATATGAATCATAGTAGTGTGTAAGAACTTATATAAAATTGCTCTTGTTTTAACTGATTCCTTTTATTTTAGAATGTATAATTTCATTTGATAATTTTGACGTTTAATTATTATTAACGTTTGTGTTAAGTTTTACATTAATATGGTACACCTTTACCAAGTAATATGTGATTGCATGATATACCAAAGTGCCCTTCTACATGCTTCATAAAAATATGACGTGGGAATGACAGTGCCGCAGATCTAAAGAATATTAATATGAAAAGGTTTCCACTGAAAACTGAATGAAGGCCTGTCCATTCTTAAATAGTCTCCCAAGTTCCAGGATCCTGGAAAGAAATTCAGAAGCATACTTGTAAGGGAGCAAAACCTGAGAGAAGAGAGGTGGAGTCCATTTAACAGTCCATCAGAAGGGAGACTGCATCCCATCCCATCACGATTCGCTAGCAGGCCCTCCTACTCAGCTCCTTTCCCAACATATCAGTTCATTGCTATGAAAGGAATGAAAGCTGCGCTCAGTCCAGCTTCTGACTTTCAGCCTGCAACAGCAATAACAGGAATCCAGGTAAGCAGGACCCAGGTGAAGGAGCTAAGGGTATATCTCTACGGAATGAGGATCTGTCCAGAAGGCAGAGGCAAATCACTAACACTTTCTTTTTTTTACAAACGGATAAGAGAAAATAGGAGGGAGGCAAAACAATTTTTCCATCTCTGATATAAAGCATGACTACAGAAGGTGCTGGATAAATTCTAAATAATTACATTTTGGACAGCACAATTGCATGTCCGTCATGATTTTTGAGGACCATTTATTAAAAATAGGATACCTTACGAAAGATCCTTAAAAGGCATTTAAAATTTGTTTAAAATTTTGCAATGGGTTGTTCTTTGTAGAAAAGATGCAAGAATTTGTAAACCTTTGATAATTCAAATGTTTCATGAAAAAGGAAAGGGTCTTCTTGCTTCCTGTTCCCATATCCAAAACTAATTGAGATTTCCAACAACAAATTTGGAATTGTAATTGTGTCTCCTAAGCAGCATATATGTTTGCCTAGAAGAATAATTAGAACAATGCATGAATCAAGGGTTAACATGAAACAGAAAGTAGAATGTTTAATGGAGGAATTTAAGAGCAGATAAGAAATATAGCATCCCACATAGTCTTCCATAATTGTACATTCCTCCAGAGATAATGGCTATCATTATCAACGGCGCCTGTCCTAGGAAACTTGGCAAGGTTATGATTGTTTGTTACAGCTTTGGTTATATTAACATACACATTAATATTTATAAATATTTGATGTCATGTTAATTTTTCATATAAGATGATTTATGTAATGTTGCTTTGCTCTGTTAGAGGGCATTTACTGTAGGCTTCAAAAGGGAACCAGATTGATGCATGTTCTTTAAGGGGACTTGACCGTATATTACTGTATGTATACACAATGAATCATTCCAGGGAAAAGTGATTCAGAAATAAATTATCTGAATTGGAGAAAAGCTCCATTAACATTTTAAATAAAACATACTGAAAAAAACCACACTAAAGTATTTCATATGTCTTATTAACTAGCAGGCATTTGTTGTCAAATAGAGAAAATTTTACAGAAAGTATGTGTCTAAATAATGTATTCCAAATATTTATGCCTCTTAATTTTTTTCTTCAGTGCTCAACCTAGACTAAAATATAATACAGTATGAGTAATTCTATGGTGGCATGAAACATAAGCAAAAAGAGTACACCACTAATTACTGGAACTATTTTTTCCAGCCTTTTAAGAGCAGAATAGTTGAAGTCTAAGCAGTATTGAGATCAATCCTGTATGCCTCCATAAACTTGACAATGAAGTAACATGTGGGATTAGTTATGTTAATTCATAACTAATTGATCATAACAAATTGAACATAACAATTAGTTATGTTCATTCATAACTAATTGATCTCAACATTGCTTGGACAACTTTCTGAATTCAAACTAGTACCTGGGTTAAAAGGATACTTAACGTATTTTATTTAGATGCTTAGATTACCCCATCCCCAAACTCGTGCTGGATAAATATTGGTATTTTAAAATCTAGTATGGTTTAATTCAACTACATACATACAAACACACCAAAAAAAAAAACAACCCTTTCACAAGTTCCCCAAGCTTTCTTACTGTAGTCTCCAAGAAATCAATGTTTATGTTTTTTCTTCCTTGTCTCCTGCTCATCAAATGGTCTGATGTGGCTGGATTAGAATCTCTCTTCAGACTTTGATATCTGGAACTTCCTCAGTCTAGGAATTGTGCATTTCCATTATTTGTTACCACCAGGGCTTTTTTCCTGGGAAAAGTGGTGGTGGAACTCAGTGGGTTGCCCTCAGAAAAAATGGTCACATGGCTGGTGGCCCTGCCCCCTGATCTCCAGACAGAGGGGAGTTTAGATTGCTCTCTGCGCCACTTGGCGGCACGGAGGGCACTCTAAACTCCCCTCTGTCTGGAGATGAGGGGGCGGGGCCACCAGCCATGTGACCATTTTCAAGAGGTTCCGGAACTCCGTTCCCCCGCTTTCCCCCTGAAAAAAAAGCCCTGTTTGTTACATATTTTAAAGATGTACACCCCCCACCCTCAATTTCCAAATCAGTATTAATCAGTTAAAAGAAATGTGCCTTCAGATCAAATGTGGCTACTCGCTCATCTCCCGGCTAAGAAAGACACAAGGGCACGATTTTTCTTGGCAGCAACTGAGGGCTGCGTGCTGTTCCCTTGAAGGTATTCATGAACCATCATAGAATAATCACCATAGATGCCTCCTACTTGGCTATCTGATTCACCACAGCATACTGCAGAAGGTCTCTCAACCCGAGAGCTAGAAAAGTTCTTATCTTGAAGTTCACAAGGGCACTTTCCCCAGTTCTCTGGTTTCCTTGCAGATGTTGCTGCTTTCCCCAATTCTCTGGTTTCCTTGCAGATGTTGCTGCTTTCCCCAATTCTCTGGTTTCCTTGCAGATGTTGCTGCTGTCCTTACAAAGGCCTCAATGAGCCCAGGTGAAATAGCCCTTCTAGGAAGTGTGCTACCAAGCAGCGCTGGTTCTGCCTTTACGGGCTTTAAACTCAGATCTCCTGACTCATCCCTTGGTGGTGAAGACAGGTATTGGGAATCCTTGATAGTATGCAGTCAGACCACTGGTCTAGCATTGCTACTGTTGTCTTTGACCGGCAGCAGCTCTCCAACGTCTTTCGCATCATCTTCCGCCTGATCTTTTTATCTGGAAATGCCAAAAATTGTATATGGGACACTCTGCAAGCAAATCAGATACTCTATCCACATACAGGCCCCTCCTCAGCAGATGTTCTGCCTCTGAGCCACAGTCCTCTCTCCGAATACTGAAATACCTGTGTTGCTGCTGACTTGATAGACACCATGGTGTGAACTAGGAAATAGCCCCAGCCTGTAAGTTTGTTGTTGTATTTCAAGCAGCATTGGTTCTGCTTCTAGTAGCGTTTTTTTAAAATCCAAAACAAATATATCATTTATGTATTTATTTATTTATTTGATTACATTTATGACCCACTCCCCATGCAAGCAGGCTCAGAGCAGGTAACATCAAACAATAAAAATCACATTAAAACACAGTAAGCGCCCAGGCGCCGGCAACCCTAGATCCGGCCCTGCTTGTCAGGTGCCCACTGGTGATGGGCAAACGCTTGGTGGTTTGCCCCTGTGCCTGCTGATGAGCAGGAGACAGCAAGCCATCTGGAGATCACCATCCACTGGCAGACAACCTGGGTAAACAGGTGGCATGTGCGCGCCCAGCTGGTGTATGATGATGTCACTTCCAGAAGTGATGACATCATGCTGCCTGTGGGGGTGCTCCTGTGCTTGGCTTTCCAGTGCAAAATGCATGCATGAAGATTGACCCCTAGTAAGTACCGCCCCCCCCCCCCAATTGCACTGATTGCCAAGGAAATCTGGTACCCTAAGCATGAGGATTTCAAAGGCTTTTCCAAACCAAAGTAATCTGTACCTCTCCTTCCTATCCCATCCCTTGAACAGATTTTTTAAAATTATATATTGATCAGGCAATAGGTGGCCAGTCTGACACCTCCCCTCTAATAACTTCTGGTTTAAGGGACTAACACTGTAGAAGCTAGTTGGCCAACTCCTAATATTAACTTTTTCTGACTTACCCTTTCAGTTTTCTATGTTGATTTCATAATTGCTAATTGAATAGGATTTAACATTCTAGATTTCAACTTAGGCAGCCACCTTTAAATGCCAGCAGATAGCCTTTTTTTCATTATGATTATGGAGGAATAGCAAACACCCTTGAAGAAAGAGACAGAATTCAATAAGAAAAGTGGGGAAGTGGGCAGATTTGAATAAGATGTGATTTAAAATGGATAAGTACAAGGTTCTCCACCTGGGTAACAAAAATGCAAAGCATGCATACTGAATGAGGGATACACTTCTGGGTAGCAGTGTGTGTGAACAGTATCTTGGGATATGGGTGGATGGGAAGCCAAATTTGAGCAGCCAGTGTGATGCAGCAGCAAAAAGTGCAAACACAATCTTGAGGTATATCAACAAAGGCATAACATCCAACTCAAAGGATATCATTGTCTCATTATGTATCACATTGGTCAGGCCCCACCTGGAGTATTGTGTGTAGTTCTGGAAGCCTCGTTTTTAAAATGATGTGGACAAATTGGAATGGGTGCAGAGGACAGCAACCAGGATGATCAGGGGCCTGGAGACCAAGCCAAATGAGGAAAGACTGAGGGACTTCGGAATGTTCAGTTTGAAGAAGAGGAGGTTGCGGGGAGAGATGACTGTTCTCTTTAAATATTTAAAAAGCTGTCACTTAGGGGAGGGCAGGGAGCTGTTCCTATTGGCAACAGAGGATAGGACTCAAAACAATGGGTTTAAACTACACAAGGGAAGGTACCAACTGGACATTAGGAAAATCTTCACATTAAGAGGAATTCAACAGTGGAATCAGCCGCCTGGGGATGTGGTGGGTTCCGCCTCATTGGCAGTCTTCAAGGAATGGCTTTAGGCTGTTCCTGCATTGGGCACAGGACTGGACTAGTTGGTCTGTTATGCCCCTTCCAACTCTATGATTCTATGACTCTATGTCAGTCTCTTGGTTTCAGAAAAAGTCATCTTCCAGAAGAAGATTGATCACCAAAAATGTGAACACAATTGATATGTAACAATCGCTATTATAATCAGAGAAAGAGCAAGCACATAATTATGGGAATGGATCTCTTCTAAATGAGCAGGTGTAACTTGTACCACATCCATGTCTACTCCTTGGTCTGCTTCCAGATGGACACAAAAATATGCCATGGCAGCAGCAGCAGCAAGTGGGACTGGAATGGTATCCTCACACATCTGTTCCCACTTCTCTTGCTGCTGTCACTGTCTCCATCCCTGCTCCCTATCCACACACACCCCTTACATTGTGACCTCTGTAACTGAGGAACATTCCCTTTCTCTTCACCTTTCCTTTCTGAGTGCTCAAGAACACACCCCTGCCATTGTAGAGATAAAATTCCCTGTATTTACAAATACTGCAGGGGCCTGATCCTGACTGGGACCATCACATGGGAGGAGGAGCTCCTGTGCCCCCATGTGGTCAGAGTCTAAGAGCGGAACCACAAGTGACAAAAGGCACAGGTTGGACACTTGTCAGCTTCCCTCAAGTTTTGATGGGAAATGTAGGCAGCTTGGCGGAATGTTGAACAAGTGACAGTTGAAAAGTCCATTGGACAGCAGACAGAGAGCCAAGCTGCAAGACTAGGATGCCTACATTTCCCATCAAAACTTGAGGGAAGCTGACAAGTGTCCAATCTGTGCCTTTTGTCACTTGTAGTTCCACTCTAAGAGTCTCTTTACATGAGACCTCTTACATGAGGATGTTCAAGTGTAAGGCGGCGCAATGCTAGCTGGGAAGCGTAGTTTAAAGACAGAGCCAAAGGCTCTGTCAATTTCACCTCTCTACACAGAGCCAGCGGAGATAGCTCCTCAGAGGGCATGTTAATTTCATCTTTGCCTCCAGGAAGGCTCTGTCAATTTCGCCTCCCCTTTGGGAGGTGCGTCTCCCTACATTTGAGCATCCTTGTGTAAGATGTCTTCTGTAGAGAGACTCTAAATCACTGGCATTTTGTAAACATTGGGAATTTCATCCTTAAAATAACTGCAGAAGTCCCATGGTGGTTGAGCCCTGAAGTAGGTTGCAATGTAAAGGTAAAGCACAGCTTGGCAGGGACAGTTTAGAAGCCCTCTAAAATGTTCAATGGGCAGGAACAGTGTGAACAGTCCCAATAGCATTTTGCAAGTAGGGCTTAGCTCCGCCACCTCTGTCTCCATAATGGTTACGTCCAGCAGCTACTACAAAGAATTGCCTTTGAATTGGATTAAAGCAGGTTAATTTTGACCAGTCCAAAAGGGAAAGCCCCAGGAACTTCACAAATCATGTTCAAAATGAGCACAATATCTTGTGGATATTCCCTTTAAACATGGGGGCTTCCTAGTCTGTATGAAAGGGAGAAAATCTGATTAGGTACAAGATCTATTTAGATTATTCGTGGTGTAGAGCTCAACATTTTCAAACGCTAGCCTAATCAATCCATGAACCTACATGTGTATAAAATATTCCAAGCATGTGAACTCTGCATTTGTTTTACCGGACATTTGCTATAATATTGCATACTATGGGGTTAAATAAAAAAAGATTTATTATTCTTCAGTTTTTCTTTTTCTGGTACTAGGAATAAAAAGGTTGAATTTTCATACAATATGCCATGCGAAGGCTTCACACTTCACAGGAGAGTTTCCTTGGGGAGGAGGAATTCAAGACAATCTGTGACAATGAGTGCGACTGCCTGGACACAGCAGTGTAACTAAAATGACGGCACATACCAGTAGGCCTCCTCTGTGGGAAACATCAGGGCAGGCACTAGGTACTAGAGAGCCAGGACAACGCTTGATATGTGGCAAAATGGTACACACTGCCAATATATTTAGCTATGGTTTACGTATAGGATATATTAACATTGATAGTTCAGTGGTTGTATATGTTGGTGATGAAAGATAAAAATATGAATGTAGATGCTGAATATGCAGTAGATTATTAGAAGTAAACATTTAACAATCCACTCACTATCTAAAAGACTTCTGAATTATTAAAAACTAGCTAAAGTACCCATCAATTGGATGGGCAGGGGGAACAGGTCCACCTGAATCTCTTTTCCTCTCTCCCCTCTTTTGGTGCAGTGGTTAAGAGTGGCAGGACTCTTATCTGGAGAGCCGGGTTTCCCCACTCCTCTGTTTGAAGCCAGCTGGGTGACTTTGGGCCAGTCACAGCTCTCTAAGCCTCATCCACCTCACAGGGTAATTATCATGAGGATAATAATAACACACTTTGTAAACTGCTCTTGAGTGTGGCATTAAGTTGTCCTGAAGAGCAATATATAAATCGAATGATGTTGTTGTTATTTCCCAGTTCAGAGGGAATAGCAAATGGGGCACAATCTTCCCCTATTGGTCCATTTGTGGAATTGCCACTTTCCCACTTTTCATTCTGGGTAAGATCTCACCTATTTTGAAAGCAGCCTCAGTCAAAAGAGGTGGAGACAGTGTTGTCCACTCTCATAGCTTCACTAATACCAGGGCTTTTTTTCAGTGGGAACAGGGTAGAACGGAGTTCTGGCACCTCTTGAAAATGGTCACATGGCCGGTGGCCCCACCCCCTGATCTCCAGACAGAGGAGAGTTTAGATTGCCCTACGCGCCACATGGCAATCTAAACTCTCCTCTGTCTGGAGATCAGGGGGCGGGGCCACCAGCCATGTGACCATTTTCACCTAGGGCGTTTTTAAAAACTCCCCCCTTGTTCCAGCTGACCCAAAATGACATCATTGTGCAGTCCTGAGTTCCACCACTGAGTTCCACCACCTCTTTTCCCAGAAAAAAAGCCCTGACTAATAAACGTACAAGTGTCCATTGTGATGAAGAAAACTTGGGAGAAACTGAGTTGGGCATGGGTGCAGATGAAACTCCATCAAAACTATCCCATTGTGTTCACACTGAGTTATGGTGGAGCTATATCTGCATCCATGTGATGGCCATACCGGCTAAGGCAGGCAATCCCGAGAAGTCTGGTCGTGGCTTCACTTGAGGGTTAAGAATATCCTGTAAGTAACTTTCAACAGGACTTCACTGTGAGCAATAGAAGTATCTTTACTGATAAGCGACTAGTATCTTGATCTTACTCCATCTTTGCCAGGAATAACGGTTACAAGAAAACATCAAGCAGATAAAGGTTCCAAAAGCGCGGGCGACTTCTAAGCTCCCTCCCCCCACCCCAGTCTAATGTCATCTAGCATCAGCGAGAAAGCAGTGAAGTGGGGAAATAGCAGGCTGGATGGAGGGGGGTTTCCAAGGTCGTGCCAGTGTCTCTTTCCAGACTAAGGAGAACAGTTTCTGGTGTAGTTCAAAGGAGTGTACAGATAACAGCGAGAACAAACACCTCCCCTGCATAGGTTCCCAATGCAGATCCGAGAGGCAAGGCTAGCAACATCAAGCTAAATATACCTTCAGCAATTAACCATAATATAAAGCATAAGTATCAGACCACCATCTTGTCAGGTTCTGTCTTGGGCATCGCCCTGTGAGGTGCTGGCCCGCCTGACCTTGATACGGGGATGCCATCAGGGAATATGCAGGTTCCCGCTCTGTGGACGGAGGGGGAACCCGCATCACCCTTGCTCCCTCTCATTCCCCTCACAGGCCTGCTCCACCTGACAGAGTCCCGGCGGCCTTCCCTTCCTCCTCGCCTTCTGCAGCCCCCAGACTCCTGTCCCTTCCTCTGCTTCATCTTCCATCCTCTTCCTCCTCTCAGCTTCTCTCTCTCCCTCCCTCCCCTCCCTCAACTCCACCTTCAGCTCCACCAGCTTTCCCTGCTGAGTGCCTCAGGTCGCCACACCTGGGATGGCTTTGCTCCCAGCTTTTCCTGGTCCTGGCTAACCCCCTCTAGCTTGCCTGGAGGCTGGGGCATGGTCCTGAGCTGTCTTTGCTGCTGCTTTTCCTCCCCTGCCGGTAAGGTTGCTGGCTGGCTGGCTGGCTGGCTGGCTGCCCTTGCTTTCTGAGCCTTCTCCCTTGGGGCTGTTCTCTCCATGGTGGTCCTCACTCTCCTGGCCTGTCCCTTGGGCCTTCCACTGGAGGGTGGGGTTAGCTGGCTTCCATTTGCCCCACCTGACTCTCTAGGGCTTGGGTGCTGCTCTGCCCTCCTGAGACTGGGGCATCTCTCTTTCTCCTTCTGTTGTCAGCCTGGGTATCCATTGGTGTGTCTGTCCCCCAGCTGCCTCCCATCCCCTTCTTCTGGCAAGTCCAGGGGCTGGGCCCCAGACTCCAGACACATCATAACAGCAGTACTGAGTATGAGCATGACATACCTAACATATCCTTCCCTCAATTCAATGAGCTATTATCAAGTAACACCTCACACTACTTATTATAGAGCACTAGACAGACAGACAGTGGCTACAGGACATGGTTTGTTGAGGTAGCTTCTCTCCATAGAAAGAGACCTCTCCAGTGATGAATTGGGAGGTCCCCCTGCCTGACCATACTACGTCAATATATCTCATTCTCAGCATGGCCCAATCTGTGAATACTTCATTCTGGAGACTGGAGCCATGGACAGACAAGGCAGAGATTTCCACAAACTTAAGAATAGGCCCAGGTTCGTAGAAAAATCTGAAAAATACATTGGTGGAAGGGTTTAAAACCCTCAAAGTGAGAAAAGGAAGACTTATATCTTGAAGAAACTGTTGCAATCAGTGGCTGTTGCTAGGCAGCCCCACAGGCTAGTCCAGTCTCTGCCAGTAAAGGGCAAAGGGAGGAGGTCAGGGCACTGTTTTGGCCTTTAAGGGAGGATTCATTGGGGCTAGGTCTGCCAACAACCACTTGTGACTTGATACCACGTGATTTGCTGACGCACCCAGGCCCAGCTGCTTGTGACTATTCAACAGCAGACTTACCACAAAAGCCAGCATGGTGAAGTGGTTAAAGTTTCAGAATAGGATCTGGGAGGACCAGGTTTGAATCCACTGTGGGAGCTCACTGGGTAACTTTGGACCAGTTGCACACTCCCAGCCTAACTTTCCTCACAGGGTTATTGTGAGGATAAAATGGAGAAGGGGAGAATGATCTAAGCTGCGTTGGGCCCCCATTGTGGAGAAAGGCAGGATATAAATACAGTCAACAAATATTAAATATAGCTGAAGATGGGGGGGCAGAAAAAGGTAGATCGTTTGTGGTTGGAAAAGAGAGAAGGAAGCAGGGAAAGATGAGGACGTAGCAGCTGCTGGGAGGAAGGAAAGAGGAAGTCGTGTGGGGAGGGGATATAGTGAACAGGAGGGCTTTTTTTCAGCAGGAACGCGGTGGAACGGAGTTCCAGAACCTCTTGAAAATGGTCACATGGCTCGTGGCCCCGCCCCCTGATCTCCAGACAGAGGGGAGTTGAGATTGCCCTCCGTGCCGCTGGAGCAGCATGGAGGGCAATCTAAACTCACCTCTGTCTGGAGATCAGGGGTTGGGGCCACTGGCCATGTGACCATTTTCTCTGAGGGCAACCCACTGAGTTCCACCACCTCTTTTCCCAAAAAAAAACCCCTGGTGGAAAGTGAAGTACTCCCCACAAGTCTTTGCAGGTTCTCCACCCGGACCATAGGTTTTCTGAGAAGCTGCTGCTATGGGGAGGGATGGAGGGAAAACTGATGACAGGGGAGCAGATAAAGATAGGTTGGCTGGTGGGTAGGAAGGAGAGTAGAGTAGAGGCTATGGAGGCTATGTGGAAGAGGCTATGTGAGGGAGGGTTAAATGGCAGTCAGTTCTTTTGTCAGTTCTTCCTATGCATCTGTGGCTTTTGTCAGTTCTTCCTATGCATCTGTGGCTTTTGTCAGTTCTTCCTATGCATCTGTGATTGTTTAAAATATCCCTTTGCTAAGGGATAAGAATCTCCTTCCCTCCAGTGAACCAGACAGAAAGCATACAGCCAGTGGCTTGTCTTGTTAATATGTGGATAAAGGATCGATTAACTGGATATATAGTAGAAACCTGTTTGGATATCCATACTAGAGTACAAGGAAGAATGTTAAACAGTTGCACATTCTTCTTAAAGATACACTGTGAGTTCAAACAACAGCAGGTTGCCATATTGCTGTGATGATATGATTGTATCTGTTGGGTACCAGTGCTTCAGTCCCCCAAGAGCATTTAACATTAGCCTTACATTATATTTAGCTGTGCAGTGCATTCTTTCCTTTCCACCTTGTCTTCTCTTCCAACTGCTCACTCATTCTCTATTTTTCGGAATGACCTAATGTTCCATGGAGGTATATATGGAAGTTTTACCTTGCAGAGACATTTAGATATATTTTGCCACTTCCCATACAAGTAATATATTCACATCAGCTATGTAATATATATAAAACTGCTCTGATTTCCATAATCAGAGAAGTTCCAGAAGATACTTTCCTAATTATGGGAAATGACATTGCTGTACCTTGTGAATTCCAGCCTAACACGTTACACTATTCTTGCGATGAATTTGCAAGACGGAATTGGATGACAGAATAAAATATAAATAAGGCTGTAAAATAAGAGTGCCAGTTAATGCTTATGGACAGCAGAAGTGGCATTCCACCTTCTGGTTCCGGCTGCTTGGAATATTACTCCCATTTCATTGAAACTTTGTCATATCTTTAGCTAAGTAGCGATTCTTCCTGGAGAGTATTTATGTGATATTTCATTTATTTTTTCCCCTATAGAATTTCACACACACAATTTTCAATGAGAAACGTTATTCATACAGGTAAGGTAAAAATAGTTACAGTTATAGATATTGATTAGACTTATACTGTCGAAGGCTTTCACGGCCGGAGAACGATGGTTGTTGTGGATTTTCCAGGCTGTATAGCCGTGGTCTTGGCATTGTAGTTCCTGATGTTTTGCCAGCAGCTGAGACTGGCATCTTCAGAGGTGCCAGTCTCTGTCTTTTGGTACTACACCTCTGAAGATGCCAGTCACAGCTGCTGGAGAAACGTCAAGAACTACAATGCCAAGACCATGGCCATACAGCCCGGAAAATCTACAACAACTAAAATTGACTAGACTGCTAGTTCTGGCTAATTACCAATATACCTGGGTTGCTGTAAAAAAAGATACAACAAAGATGTCCACAGACATGTTAACGCTAGAATGGTGAATTCACCCAATGTAATCTGCAGCATGACTTGATATGTAAATACTATGGAAAAAATTTATTTAGAAAAAAAGTTTGCAAAAGGGAATAATAAAAAAATAATCATGGGGATTAACAAGAATGAGATGAGCTGGTATGAAGTAGCATTCACTATACCCCTAGGTAAAGGTAAAGGTAGTCCCCTGTGCAAGCACCAAGACATTACTGACCCATAGGGGGACTTGGCATCATGTTTTCTTGGCAGACTTTTTATGGGGTGGTTTGCCATTACCTTCCCTAGTCATCTACACTTTACCCCCAGGAAACTGGATACTCATTTTACTGACCTCAGAAGGATGAAAGGCTGAGTCAACCTTGAGCCAGCTATTTGAACCCAGCCTCCGCCAGGATCAAACTCAGGTTACGAGCAGCGCTTAGACTGCAGTACTGCAGCTTACCACTCTGCACCACAGGGATCCTATACCCGTCTGGGCATAATAGAAGTCTGAATGTATAGGTCTTGGCTAGTGCTGATTGGAGGTCACAGTAATGGATACCGTTATCTGAAAGATATAGTTTTTCTGCATTGTTGTACTGCTAAATCAGAAGTAGAGAGAACGGGCAAAAGGAAAGAGGCACACATGTTGCCAAGTAGGCCCCCTCTCCTGCTTTAAGGCCTGCCATGGACTGTGTTAAAGTTTCCTGCATTGCTGTTTTACTGCTACACAAAGATTGCCCTGCACGTGTGTGTTCTGGTACACGTGTCAGTTTCCTGTCTGCTTGTTGATTACTTTGCTGCTGCAATAGACTGTGCAGTTCCCTGACTCCATGTTTGGTTAACTGCACAAAGGACTCTTTTCCTGGGCAGCCCTGCCTAGACCTACATCTGGACTTCCCAGTGTGTGTTTGGACTCTATTACAAGTGTGCCCCGTGCCTGCATTGCCATCTGCCACGGACCGTGCCTGTTCCCTGCTTTGGACTGTGTTTTACGTGCTGTTACCCCTGCCTCCATGGAAGCCTGCCTCATCTGGGCCCAAGCCGCTGTTAGCAGCTGGGCGCCTGCCGGGGAAACCTCCAGCGAGCCTGGCTAGGCGCTCCCTGGTCAGTTCCCGCCTGGAGCCTCCCGCGGGCCGGTCGCCGAGCTTGCCCTCGCTACCAGGCAGCCTGCTATCCAGCCCCAGCTATGCCCAGCCGGCAACCATGTTCTTAGGCAGCCAGAAGACCAAGAGGAAAAGACTGCTTTGAGAAGCCATTTCGGCGAAGAGGGCACACCACGTCCGCAGCGAGAGTACCTCACCCCGCTCTGCATATCTTAGGAGCCGCCCCGGAGAAGGAACTAAGTGCCAACCATCCCAAGCACTTAGAGAATGCATCTCAAAGAAACCTCCGCATTCCAGAGCTGATGACATCAGGGCAAGCCCTGTCCGCTGGAACATCCATTCAGCCCACTCGGATTTCCCCCTCCCTCTTTTGTCCCCTCTTCCTGAGGTGTCACTTATCACAATCAGATTACCAAAGTGGCCCATCTAAGCCATTCAGTAACCCATTAGAGCCTTTGTTTTAATCTGTGAGAACCACCAAGTACAGCACCAGCCCCAGGGTATGTTTTGGGGTATTTAAGCTGGTCTCTCAGACCGCATGGTGCTCAGGCCATTCCTATCCAGAACCCCTTGCTGTCTGTCCGTGGATCCATTGCTGGCATTGGACCACCTCGCTGTTGTGTCTCTGCTCCGCTTCAGGATTGTGAGTATTTCCCTTATCATCGTTGGGAACCTGCTAATGCGACAGTCTCTATATTTCTTACTCTGTATTTCCTAGGTCTTGTGTGCTTTCTTGTATGTTTGTGCAAGTTCAGGCTTACGCCACACTATTAGTAAATACACGTGTTTATTGAACCTATTTGCAGTCTGCCTCTTTGTCACTAGAGTGTCTGGAATCGGGACCTCCGTAAACACAGGTTAGATCCGCGCTAATTTTAGTTACAGACTGCAAAGCTAATTTCCCCCTTATAAAAAGCAGTTCTGGTAACACACACTAGCACTGAGGAGTTGTTCATGAGACAGTTAGTGCACAAGAAAACAAATAACTATTTGCAAAAGTATACAAAAAGAAAAAGAACTAATATAAGTAACAAGAGGACTGTTAGGTGCTAGGAAGGGGGTGGAAATGCAGGTCTTCACAAAACATGTCCCAACATACTTTCTCATAAAATCTTGGACCAGTTTTGATTTGAAACAAACCAGAATTCTTACCTTAGTGCCTTTTTTCTCCATGTAGGGCCTTTCCAGAAAATAAGATGCCCAAATTTTATCCAGAGATGGATATTTGTGCCAGTCTCCAGTTCAGTGCCAGCAGGGCAAAAACTATCTGTGTTGGAACTGGACAGGAGAAATATCACTTGAAGGAGCAACCAACAGACTTGGGGGCAGGGAGATGAACAGCCACTCTAGAGCTACATTATTCTCCACAATGTTTTGTGTATTTAAACTTAAATTTAGCCCAATGAAGCAACCAGTAGTTATCCAGAGCCATTTCACAACCAGGAAAACAGCTTAAAGCTGTTCCTCCCTGCATGCTGCTGTCCCAGCCTAAACGCAACGACTTAAAGCATACCTTAAGTTTGGAAAATCACTAGAAGCTCTGCACACAGAACCGGTCTGGCCCTCAAGGGATAACCTTTATTCGGTCACTTTCAGCCTTATCCACATCACCAGGTTGTGTAGATAAAATGAAGGGAAAGAACCATGCGCGCCACCGTAAGCTCTTTGGGGGAATGGTAAGATAAAAATATGATAGCTGAATTAGCATGGGGAGTTGTACTTCTTTTCAAATGTTTTTTGCATTGATCCTGTCAATCTCTGGTTTGCCGTTTAGACTTTCAAGTATTATTAAAGGGTTCAGCAACGTCCCATTGTAGCTTGCCGGTATTAGGAAACAACTTGATTTGCATTAGCTGCTGTAGTCTTCCTATTGATACCTTTCCCATGCAAAAATGATAAGTATACAGTGGAGAGAAAGTGACAGTGTTGATTTTCTGTTGCTTCAATGTGAGGGCATGCTTTTATTGTGCCAGCGAGATTCCTGATCGCTAAGGTTTGGCAGCTTTCCATTCTCGATATTATATTAGTAGGGGAAATTGTTTAAATAACAGGTTGTGGGACACTTGGTATTTCTTTTAGCTGTTTTCTTGCTGTTATTATCTGACAATGTTTAGTATTGCATGTTGATATATGGATCTGTATCATTCTATATCATTTATTTTGGGTTTGTTTCACTCAGCTGCGTCATTTGTTCAATGACATAATGAAACACTTGGAATTCATAGATAAGACAAAAAAGGATGTAGTTAGAAAATCATATGTACAGAAATGAAAATTATAAGGGGATTGATACATTACTTGTGGGGGGGGGAGGAATTAATGATTTGAACTAATGATGTGAACAGATGTAGGGCAACTGAAAACAAATCCCAAAAGACTTCTCTCCAACATTGCATGCATCAAGTATTTGTTTATATGAGTAGTACCATAGACTTGGAAGCAGTGCTGCATTGGGATTGCTGTTATTTCTGTTTCATCTCTCATTCACTTATATTTTCTACAGGGACTACTCTTTTCTGTTAGGACTCATTCTCTTAAGCATTTAAGCAACCCAGTGGAACTTGAGTGTTATCTCAGAAACAAGAATTGGGTCCTGCGTTTGAGCTGGGCTCTGGGGGGGAAGCTAGCATAAGACCAATACTGCTGTTCCTTTTCATTCTGTGCAGTGGAAAGAAACTATGTTTACAGTGCCAGCCTAAGCAGAAATAGACCCTTCTAAGCTCATTGATTTCATAGGGTGGCACTGTGACAAACTAACTCTTTGACATCTACTATGCTGAGAAGTAGTTGGTACGGTCGCTGATCCCTTGCTCTGATTTCTTGTTCATATTCAAGTTCATATTCAAGATTTATTTAAAACATAGATATCCTTCACTCACTACAAGTCTGTGCTAGTTGAGACAGCTTATAATGCTTCCCTGGTTCTGTGTTGCGCTGGTCTTTGACTGTAACAATAAAAACTGTGTAAACTGTGACAGCTTATAACAATCATTTAAAATAAATTGATAAAACAACTTAAGTATAAAAACACATGAGACATAAAAGGTAAACACCTCATATATATACAGGGCTTTTTTTCAGGAGAAACGCGGGGGAACGGAGTTCCGGAACCTCTTGAAAATGGTCACATGGCTGGTGGCCCCGCCCCCTGATCTCCAGACAGAGGGGAGTTGAGATTGCCCTACGCGGAGAGCAATCTAAACTCCCCTCTGTCTGGAGATCAGGGGGCGGGGCCACCAGCCATGTGACCATTTTCTCTGAGGGCAACCCACTGAGTTCCACCACCTCTTTTCCCAGAAAAAAAGCCCAATATGTATATATATATATATAAGAGAACAATAACATATCCTTAAACCCCCTCTAAAAGCAGTTGGTTGGATCCAGCCAGATTTGTTTTTCACTCACCCAGTTCCCCAGCTTACATCCCAGATGGCCTTGCAGGTACCATAGATTTTTTTGGTAATCATAGGAGTCCCCATCCTCCTTTTTTCAAGAGCTAGTTGGATCCAACACAGTATATTCACCATAAAAACTAGCAATAATAAATGGGAAAAGAAGTAAACAGAGTGAAATTGTGTTTTTAATGTACTAGAAACCAGGGGGCTACATCCCTCTACACACTGCCTTCCCATACAAAACCTCTATTCACAGGTTCAGGGCTACAGGCAAACAAAGCAGTCACAACAACTTGCCACTCATCTTGTCTCTCTTGCTACACAAAGAGCACTTACTCTTTCACACACAGAGGGTCCTCTCTCTTTCCCTCAGGGACATCACAAGATAGGACAGCCAATTCCCTAAATTAGCCCCCTTATACAGTTACTTCCCAAGGCTGTTGAGAAGGAATTATACACTGCTTTATTTGTCCACTGATCTGTATTTGTACAGCAACCAATGCTTCTTAGAGGTGTGCGCACACATGTGTTTCTTTTCCCTAACATACACCACTTTCTGTCAGTAGGGATTAACTATAAAAAAGGAATAAACGTTTATTAGAAGTTTAGCAACATAGAAGTAATTCCATGAAGTTATATAGTTTCTTCTCACTTGAACTTTTGACCTTAGAGTTCATTCACACTTCCACTCTTTTTGTTACTAAGTATAAGTTTCTTTCGCAGCCAGGACAGTCACAGCTGCTGTCTCTCTGGCTTAAAAACCTTCCTCACCACAGCCTCCCCTCAGCTCTCCTCTCACTTAACTGCCTTTTCCAACTGCCACAGCACTCAACATTTCAACAGCTCCTACCAGCTGTTCTTAGGGAGCAGTGGAAT
Source organism: Eublepharis macularius (assembly GCF_028583425.1). NCBI lineage: Eukaryota > Metazoa > Chordata > Lepidosauria > Squamata > Eublepharidae > Eublepharis > Eublepharis macularius. The sequence goes on from NC_072799.1 coordinate 75,371,940, forward strand.
TGCAGCTGTCCATCACACTAACACACACGTTCCTTGAGGAAAGAAATTGCAACTAGTGAAGCCTCACTTAAAGGCATACAAGGTACATCACAGCGAGTTTTGCTACCCTTGTGAGTCCCTGATTGATCATAATAATCCATTGAACATGCTTCTCAATCTTTCCTTATTTTAATATGCCTCACACTCTTTCTACAGTTTCCCTTAGGGCAGCCATGGGCTTTGGCTCAGAAAAGAGCCTGTGCCTTTAAGAAGAATGTAGGAAAGTCCTCTAGCTTGAGTGTAGGGAAGAACTTGGCTGAGATCCAGAAGGACAAGCAGGCAGGAAGACAAAGATTGATTAAGGTGGGAGCCGACAGCCTGCTAGCCCTGGACTGATAGAAGGAGGCAATTAGGAAGGAGCTGAGTTTGGTGGGGCACTACCCGTTTTGTCCTAATGGACCAGCTGCCCCTGCTTGGTTGGTACAATTTGAATTTATAGAAATGTGTCTTTTCCCTAGTGGACAACAGCTTGGTATAGTATATGCACATTTTATATATTTTTTTTCTATGCCCCTCAGGATGGTGTGCCCACAGCAAGTGCCACACTTGCCCTGCCCTTGTTACAGCTCTGGGAGAACAGGGTATCAGAGCATTTTTGATGCAGGAGCTCAAAATAGGCATCTTTAAATTCTCTCTATAGTGGCCACTCCAAACACATTAATGGAAAATTAAACTGAACACATCTAAGCCCTTAAATTTGGCATGCATCGTTGACATTTATCCCGCAAATATCAGACTAAATATCAGGGAGAAAATTGTCTCTCTAACTTAATAAACTGAAATCCAAAATGTATTTTCGCCTAGAAAATATAATTAAGATGACACAGTTTTGTCTATCTTTGCTTCCTCTGTTCTCATTACTGAATGCCAATACTGCTTCTATCAGTGTGTTAATGCTTGTCTCGCTTTCAGCAGTATCTCCCAGCACAACAAAACAGAATAGGAATCCAGTGGAACCTAAGTGACTAATAGAATTTATTCCAGCTTTCATGAATCAGAGCTGACTTCATCAGATGTTTGAAGTGTATATTTATTAGGTCAATGAACTTATATTCACAACAGAAAGATGAAGGCAGATGTTACAAAGGGAGGATTAGTTAAAACAAGATCCTGTCAAAAAGAGTAATCAATTCACTCAGAATGGATGTGGGGCACTTCCAGCTAGACAAGCAAAGCAGAATCAACATAAAATCTGTTCCACAGTGAAATAAGATAAGCTGATACAATATGAATTCACATATGTGTAGCTGAACTAATTAACATATGTAAGAGGTGCAGTATGTAAGCTATTGGAACCTATCATGAGTGAGGAATTCCAGGTTTTTCTTATGACCTGGAGGGTGAATAGTTCTGAACTTGTTAATGAATTCAGCAATCTTACATTGGATATTCCTTTGAAGTTCTCTTGGATGAGAACTGTGACTTTTAGATCAGCAACGGAAGCAACAGATCAGCAACAGAAGATTAATTGTGGAATCCTGAACAGAATTCCACTCTCCCAAATGTTTCTGAATATTGCAATTTTTGAAGTCAGATTTCTGTCCATGTATTCTTTTGCATTATATACAACAGGATAGCCACTAAAAATAGGTATTATTAATAACGCCTCATCACAATCAAATAGATCATCTTGTGATACCAGGCTATATGAAATCACAGTCACAGATTGGGTATCATCATATTCCAAACCGGACGATAGAGTATGCATTAAAAATCTACAAAATGGAGCCAGGGACAGACTGGAGATTTCACTACAAACTTGAAAGATATAAAACTCCCCAAGATAACAGAAATATTGGTAGCTTTAAGAAAATAATGCTCCCTGAGACTACATTCTGAGATCTCAGGGTCATTGTGGATGTTGCTAGGCAACCACAACACTATTGCTCACCCTTCAAAGCCTTGGTTTCTGTGAAGTAAATCTGTGGGGGAGGGGAGTAGGGGCAGAATTGGAGACCACATCAGCCCTGGGAAAGGTCCCATTTCCCTCACCTGTCATGTTATCTGATAGAGGAGGATATGGACCAGCCCAGGGACTGGCCCAGCAGCAAACACCAGAGACTCACCACCCATACAGCCCAGTGTCAGCAGCCCCCATCCAGCTTGGCCTGTCCAGATGGTGATGCTCACCACATAACTTTGGCCCGGCCTGGCAGTGGCAGTCACCTCAATAGCAGACTGGTGGCAGCCACTGTGCAACTTGGGCTGGCACTGGTGGCCACTGCACTACTCCGTCTAGCCCAGCTTGGCAGCAGTTGTCACCATGCAACTCTGCCCCAAAGTGGTTGCCAGTGCTCAAACTGGCTGGGCTTGGCCTGGTGGCAGCAGCCACCCTACAACTTGACCAGACTTTTCCTGGGGAGAGCCTGCAAGGTTGGGGGAAGGGGGCTGATAAAGGTATATTGGTGTGTTGGAAGGAGAGAAGGAAGTAGGAGAAGAGGAGAGGCTATGGAGTCAGAGGAAATAGTAGGGAAGGGGAAAACAAGATGCCCTTGTAAGTCCTTGCAGGTCTGCTGCTTGTAGATCTATGCTCATGTTTCAACAGATCAAGTAAATTGACCCTGATAGTTTTTTTAAAGAGAAGTTTCCCACTATTACTGGGAGAAAATGTATTCTTCATTGTTCCAAGAAACTCTGGTTCTGCAGCATTCTATCCTTATGCAGTGCTGGTTGAGGAATCTGGGAATATTGGTTGGGGAACAAAAACATTTTTGAGTGTTTGGATAAAACAGCTGACACATATCTTCTTCTGTACCCTTCGTATCAGTCTGTTCCACTTTCAGCATAGAAATATGCACAAGGCCCTAAATCTTTGACAGAATGATAAGAACCACGCATCACTACATCAACGTGTACATAATAGGTCACACACTGGGGAATTAGCAATGCCATTATGTTGACAAAAAGAACTTGGTCTGATTGCCCCAGTCTAACAGTATATCTTCTGCAAAACAAATGATGTCATTCAGTAGGGAGCTGTCTTCCATTAGAATAAAACCCATTATAATTGCACAGTCTACCATTCAAATGAGGAATAGTATTTAGAGAGGCAGGCCCAAGTTCTGCTGACCGCATTCACATGAATTTTCCTGTCATACAATTAAGGCTTCATGGAAAACTTTTCCATTTTAAAACTCAGAAATGAAGATAAGCAGGAACGCAGACAGACAAACAGACTGATTACATACTACAGCCATTTGGGGAAAATGGGATTAAATAGAGTTTGGGATAAATAAGAGTATTTAAAAATGCAGTGTGTATCCTATACGATAAATTTGCAATGCACCTTTGAGTAACTCACTTGTGCTATGTCCACTAATTGAGCCTTTCAGAGACTCCTGCTGGAGTTGCAAACCTCTGAGCAACATCAAAGAATTGCCATTTAAAAATATATTAAAACCTTATCTGAGAAATGTTCCTTGTCTTAAACTTTAGATGTAGAAAAGAAATCCTTTCCATTAAATCCCCTAAGCATTGCTTCTCTGACTTTTGAAAACTGAACCCATCACTAGAATAATGAAGCAGATCACATACCTCTACATTCGTCAGATCTCAGAAGCTAAGCAGGGTCGGCCTTGGTTAATAATTGGATGGGAGACCTCCAATGAAGATCAGGATTGCAGAGGCAGGCAATGACAAACCGCTTAGTCTCTTCCCCTGAAAACCCCACCTGGGATTGCCATAAGACAGCTATGACTTGCGGGCATTCTCCACCATACCTTCTTATATATTGCGTAGGCCCAACGTTTTAAAAATTGGATTCAGATGAATGTTTCTGCAGGCACAAAGACTTCCACCCATAGAGCCCGGTTTTTCAAAACTAGGGAGCATTTTGGGCTGCTGCAGGTGAGAAGGAGCAAGAAAGTTGCACACAGATACATTAGCCTGGATCCAAGCTAAAGTTAGTACACCATCCACATTGATGTTTTAGTGCATAAGTCCTCTGATCATAATGTGTGTTATTTACTGAACGGCGTGGTAAAGGTAGTCCCCTGTTCAAGCAACAAGTCATTACTGACCCATGGGGGGATGTTGCATCATGACATTTTCTTGGCAGACTTGTTACGGGGTGGTTTGCCAGTGCCTTCCCCAGTCATCTACACTTTACCCCCAGGAAACTGGATACTCGTTTTACCGACCTTGGAAGGATGGAAGGCTGAGTCAACCTTGAGTCAGCTACTTGAACCTGGCTTCCGCCAGGATCGAACTCAGGTCGTGAGCAGAGCTTGGGCTGCAGTACTGCAGTCTTAAAATAATGACAGTCACAGCAGCATCCTGTGACTCGTTGCCGTTTCTGTTCAATCTGCTTGGGGCACCATTTGAATGGATCACGCTCTAACTGGAAAAGATGCCTTATGAATGGGCACTGATGGCAGGTTACAGTTGTAAAGCTGCAACTAAGTTTGCAATCCAGAAACTGCTTATTCCAGAGCATTTCTAGAGTAGTGTTGTGTATCGTGGTTACAGTGTGGGACAAGAACCAGGGTGACCCAGGTTCAGAGCTCAGCTTGCCATAAAAACTGTTGGGTGAGGATAAAAACAGAGGACTAGAGCACAACAACTATCACCATGAGCTTTTGAAAGAAGGGCAGGATAAAAATGCACAAAATAAATAATCGGGCAGTGCAATCCTAAGGATAGGATTTGGAGGTGGAGCCTAAGAAGGGCAGGGTTTGCGGAGGGGTATAATTCCTTACAGTCTACCCTCCAAAGCAAGCAATTTTTCTCCAGAGGAACTGATCTTTGTGGACTGGAAATCTGTTGTAATTCTGGGAGATCTCCAGGCCCCACCTGGAGGTTGGCAATCCTACCTATGCAGTCATTCCTATCTAAGCCCACTGAACATTGTTACTTTGCATAGGATTTTATTACTGAAGAATGAAATAAGGGATCTTTGGAACTGCTGTTAAGAAGGTAGTTTACTCTGTGCTTTTCTGCAACCATTTGTGGGTTCAAGAAGATATTAGATGCAGGGCCGGATTGACGGGGGGGCAGAGGGGGGTAGTCTGCCCCTGGCGCTGTCAAAGAGGGGGCACCGGGCGCAGCTGCCAGCCGCTGGGAGCATGAGGGCGGCTGAGCAGAGTGCTGGGAGCCCGCCTGCGCCATTTGCCTGCCCCAAGGGCAGGGGGTGTGCGGCAAGCGTGCCGCCCCATCAGCGTGTTGCCCGTGCAGCAAGCTGGCTGCCCCCTCAGTGGGGTAGTCAAATGGCGCAGGCAGCCTCCCCGCCACCCGCGCTGCTGCCGCCAGCTCTGGGGCACACCAGCTTGCCGTGGGGCGGCGCGCTCTGCCCTGCATGATGATGTCACGGAAGTGACATCATCACGCAGCACCAGGAGTGCACACTCACTGTACACATGTGGGAGGGGAGCAGACTTGAGTTGTCCTGGACGCTGGCAACCCTAGATCCGGCCCTGATTAGATGAATCCACACATACCGGCATAGCACTAAACTGTTGTAATGCCAGCATCTTCCTAGCGCGATTTCTGACGTCATCACACCACGATACTGCTCTTGTGGCACGATGACGTCAGTTTAGAGCTATGCGGGTACGTGTGGATTCAGCCATTATATATTTGCCAGACTTTGAAGTTGAGAAGAAATGGGGAGAAGATCCTGGATAACACATGAGGTTTCCTGTTCTTGCATGAAAATCCTTTATGTTCCCTGTGCCTTACGAAAGACTTTGTTAAATAATTCAGCTGACCCAAGAACTGGATGGGCAATATTCCACAAAGGACTTTCGGTCCTGGAGGAACATTAAAGCATATTAACTCATGAGCTAATATGAACTTTGCATCTTAGGAAGTAGGACAGTTCGTGCTCTAATGCAGCACAGAGATTTCTTTCTACTTCTTAATGTTACAAGGATACTAGAGAATCAAGAACCTCTCTAAATATCAGAGATATGGTGCTTAATAAATTTGTAAAGCGGTTAGGAGTTTGTTTGTTTTTAGATATCTCTTTGGTTTTTTTTTTGTTATACAGGTATGTAAACAGGACACAGATTTTTCATGCACTAATTTAAAAATCTACATACCTCATGTGATTATATATAACTTAAGTATCAAAGCAATAATACACGGAAGTTTCGCACTCATTTCAAACAGGGACAATTGGTCATTTTTAAATAATCTTCTTGTTTAAATAATCTTGATTAACACCCAGTTAAAATTCATGATGTTCTCACTTGCACTTGGGTTCTGCAAACACTATATCTAAATTTATCTCTTTGGGAACTCCTGTTTTTACTAAGTTTCTAAGAAATCTCTTTTGAGGCCTGACTGGGCAGAGAAGCCTGAACCAAAGTCTGACCAAGAAACAGGCTAGGAATAGGACAGTTTCTTGACACCTACCTCGCAGGGTTGTTGTGAGGAGGATAATAAGGAGGAGACCAATGTAAGCCACTTTGGGTCCCCATTGGGGGGGAAAGAGGGGTCTAGATGAAGTAAATAAAATAATTACCCATCCCATCCTCCACATCTTTTTTAAAATAACGTACTTGTAATATCAATATAGAACGTATCATTTTATATTTATTTGTTTTTTTCCCATCCAGTAGCTTTTCTTCTTTTAAAGTAAAACTTGGCCACCGCTCCTTCATAAATCAAGACAAACTATTTAAAATCAGCTAAGCTACTTAGGTGCTGCTTTTGTGTCTTTGTAGTTGCTGACATTTATCAGCTGGCATCATTCATCCTGCTGGGGATGGTCAGAAACTACAATTCCCAGGTGGCAGTATAAGAATGTGGAAATACAACTTCTCAGGGCTTTTTTTTGTGGAAAAAGAGGTGGTGGAACTCAGTGGGTTGCCCTTGGAGAAAATGGTCACATGGCTGGTGGCCCCGCCCCCTGATCTCCAGACAGAGGGGAGTTGAGATCACCCTCCGTTCCACCACGTTCCAGCTGAAAAAAAGCCCTGCAACTTATACAAATGAATATGCTCGGCTTTGGGAAAGGCAGGGAGGCAAAATGGGCAAGATTGGAGCACTAGACAGACAATTAGGGTTGCCAGCCTCCACGTAGTGGCTGGATATCTCCCAGAATTACAGCTGGTCTCCTAGGGTTGCCAGTCTCCAGGTAGTGGCTGGAGGTCTCCCGGAATTACAACTGGTCTCCAGGCCACAGAGATCAGTTCACCTGGAGAAAATGGCTACTTTGGGGGGTGGACTCTATGGAATTATGCCATACCAAGGTCCTTTCCCTCCCCAAACCCCACTTTCTCCAGGTTTCTCCAGATTTCACCCCCCAGATCTCCAGGAATTTCCTAACTTGGAGCTGGCAACCCTACAGACAATCCATGCAGCCCCCACTGTTCAGGTGGACCTAGGCTTCTTCCTGCTCCAAAGCCTCAGGCAAGTCACATAGCCTGACTTCGCAGGGCTGTTGTGAGGATAAAATGAAGGAGAGGTGAACCATGTAAGCTGCTTTGGGTCCCCATTGGCGAGAAAGGCAGGCCCACAGCCCACCCTGGCAAAATCTAATCAGTAACCAGATGGGCCACATGAGAAGGCAAGAAGAGCCCTGCTGGATCACCCCAGTGGTCCATCCTGTCTAGCATCCTGTCTCACAGTGGCCAACCAATTATTCTGGCCAACAACAGAACATAGAAGCTGAAGCCTTCCCCCAGTGTTTCCTCCTGGGCCTGGTATTCAGAGGTTGACTGCCTCTGAATGTGGAGGTTCCCTTTAGTCACCATGGCTACTAGCTGCTGATAGATCTCTCCGCCATGAATTTGTCTAACCCCCATTTAAAGCCATCTGTACAGTCACACACACCTTAAAATATTTATTGTATTTTAATATGTTGCTTTTATTGTATTTTGCATTTTAATATGTTGTTATCCACCCTGAACCTGCTTGCGGAGAGGGCGGAATAGAAATTTGAAATAAATAAATAAATAAATACATCTTCTGATGTATATAAAATATCCTTTCAGTATCTGTTTCAGGATCACTTTAAAAAATGCAGTGGCACATGCCAACTGGGTTCCTGGCCGTTTTCACACGGCCAGGCGCCGGGAAGATGGCGCAAAACTCACGCCATAAAAGCGTCTTCCTAGCGCAATTTCTCAGCACGTTCCCATTTAATGGCCCTTTTTCTGACATCATTGGGCCATTAAAGGGGATTGTGCCGGGAGATGTTGTTAGGAAGACACTTCATGCTGTGAGTTTGTGCGATCTCCCAGGGCACGTGTGAAAACAGCCCTTGTTTACTTATCTGTGGAATTCCATGTATGCTAATTATTATAGTTGCAGTCAAAACACTGACCAATGTGACCCACGGAACATCTCAGCTGAGATCACAATGCATCACATAAAGCATGTTGCTTACCCAATATCTAATTTTTAATATATTATTAGGAGCCAGCATTGTGTAGTGGTTTGAGTGTGGGAACTGGGTGGCCTTGGGTCAGTCACACATTCTTGCCAACATCCAGGTGGGTTATCCTATCACAACATGCTCCATGGAATCAACACAAACAGAAGAAGGACTCAAATCCTCCGTGGATTACGGATCAGTAGAATGTGAATCGTATATCTTCATTTTTAAAAATCTATATATATTTATAATTTATAAAGTGCTGAGTGGTCAATGGTGAATAATATGCCACACATTATATTACAAACAAAATGCAATAAATATGCATACAATATTAGCTATTCCAGCTAATAAGCAAGTTAGCAATAAATATACACTATCACATGAATAAATATACTCTATATTAGGGGTGTGCACCTGAAAAAGATTCAGGATAACCCAATTTGGTTTGGGATTCGGATGTTTAAACGCTTTGGTGTGCTCCATACGGAGCACACTGATGCTCAAGGCAGCACTTTTTTTGCCGTTTGCATACGGCAAGAAAAGTATTGCTTTCAGATTTCCCGCCCCACCACTTTTTTCAGCAGATGGGAGGTGGAGGAGGGACCCTGTTCCTCCCCCTCCCATTGGATGACAAAAGCGGTGGGATGGGAAGTTTGACACTTTGAAAGCAACACTTTTCTTGCTGCTTGCAAGCAGCAAGAAAAGTGTTGCTTGATGGGAGGAGGAGGAGAGACCCCCCTCCTCCCCATCCTATCGGCAGAAAAAAGCAACGGGCATTTGAAAGCAGCAACCCTTTTCTTACCGCAGTTAAAAACCTGAATTGGGACGCAAAGCGCACATCCCTACTCTATATAATACTCCGGGACCAACATGTTCATAAAAGCACTTGTCTTCCAGCACTCTTAAAGATATACAGATGGGGCCTGGAGATCTCCTGTATTACTGAACTCCAGATGACAGAGATCAGTTCCTCTGAAGAAAATGGCTGCTTTGGAGGGGGGATTCTATGGCATTATACCGTACTGAGGTCTCTCCCCACCCCAAAACCCACCCTCCTCAGACTCCATCTCTGAAATCTACAGAATTTTCTTAACCTGGAGTTGGCAACCCTACACGCTCAACGTAATTTCCCTCACAAAATAGTTGTGAGGACAAAATGGAGAAGAATGATGTCAGCTGCTTTGGGTCCCCAGTAGGAAGAAAGGAGCAGTATAAATGAAGCAAATAAAAATGTTTTATTTTATTTAAACATATATGTAAGAAAAATCATGATGCTCTTTTTTTCTTCCTCATAAAGTAAAAAGAAAAAGAATGCAATTCATCCTTGTCCGCTGTCAAGCCTCTTGAAGTTAGTAGTGCTGTACTGGTAATCAGAAGCCTAAACAAGCATTTTGCCACTGACACGTGAATTGCTACGCTCTGGATCAAAGCAGGTATAGATAAAGGACGCTGTGCCATTTGCTCAAAGTGTACAGCTCCTGACACCTTTCCAGGAATTACAAAGAACCAGGTATTACCAGATAAAACACGTTTTTAAAAATGAAAAGGACCTAATAGCTTTCAAGATAACATATGATTTTGCAAAAAGCAATAAATAAGGTTAATCTTAACCTGAAGAAGGTACTGGTCCAAAGTTTATATGTAGGACATTGGAGTCTGTGAATCTAGGTGCTTCACAAATTATGTGAAGGGGAGGGGCAGAAACAGTGCTTTGGACCTATGCTTTTTCCTGCTCCAAAACCCATTTCTTGCTGGGTGACCTCAGGCTGGTCATACATGTTCAGCCTAAACTACCCCACAGGGTTGTTGAGTATAAAATGGAGGAAAATTGTATGGCCTCCCCACTTCCTGTCTGTGTAGCTCTCTTGGGGGCAACCCACTTTGGAGCAGCTGGCACAAGAACTGGGCTTTGGTGCCAGAAGCATCATAGGTCCACCTGCAGGGCTGAGTCCCCCAACCTGTGGGGGTGTATGATATGTGGTGGAGTAAGCCTCATTTGGGGGGGCAGAGGGCATGTAGCTGTTCCAGTTTCTTATTCACACCTCTTTCCAATACAACCTTTTTGGAGGCAGCTCACATAAAGCATCCAGTAGCATCTTTAAGACTAACCAACTTTATTGTAGCATGAGCTTTCGAGAACCACAGCTTTTTTCGTCTCTGCATCAGACAAAGAGAGCTGTGGTTCTCAAAAGTTTATGCTACAATAAAGTTGGTTAGTCTTAAAGGTGCTACTGGATGCTTTACTATTTTGCAACTACAGATGAACACGGCTAACTCCTCTGGATCTAAGCTCACATAAAAGCTCTTTGCACCAGAAACAGTGTTTGGGGCAACACCTGTCTTCTTGTAAGAGACAGTCTCTGGAGTGCAGAGCTATGTAATTTGGAACAATCTAAAGATTGATTTGGGGTGCAGCTTCCTCCCCCTTTCTGCCTGTGCACCCTACTTTGAAGCAGTTAACACTAGACATGGGCACGAACCGCAAAAAACTCGAACCTGTGGTTCATGGTTCATAGCATTTTCATGAACCAGGAACCACGAACTCCCACGAACTGCAGTAAGTTCACAAACCAGTTCGTGGTTCGTTGGGTTTAAATGCCCCTTTCTGGCTGCTTAGAAGCAGCAGGGAAAGGGGCATTTAAACCCCCAGATCAGCTGCTTGTCGGAAAGATTAAACAGGGGCTGTTTAAATGGCCGCTCCCAGCAGTGGGGAAATGGCAATTTAAACAGCGGGTGGGGCTTGGCTGGCTGGCTGGCTGGCTGGGAGTCCCCGGCCGGCCAGCCAAACCCCACCTGCTCTTTAAATGGCCATTTCCCTGCCGCTTGGAGTGGCGGTTAAATGGCCATTTAAACTACGGGTGGGGCTTGGCATGCCCGTCGGGAACTCCTGGCCGGGCAGCCAAGCCCCGGTGTTTAAATGATCGTCTGCTTGTCGGGGATCTCCCCGACAAGCAGCGGATCCACGGGGAAGCGGCAGGGAAAGGGGCATTGCTGTTTTGAACCAAATGAACCAGTAGACCAGTTCGTGGAAATTCATGGAAATGAGCTTCCACGAACCAGGCTAGTTCATGGGTTTTTTTGGTTCGTATTCAGGTTTGTGCCCATCTCTAGTTAACACAAGAACTAGGCTTTGCAGCAGGACCCAGCATAGGTCCACTGGGAGGGCAGAGTCCCCTGAACATGGAAGTATATAATACGTGCCCCTCCAGACCTTGTTTTGGAGTACAGAGCTTTTCAATTTTCCTCAATATTTGTGTTTGGATTTGTGAATAAGGAACTGGGAACTACGAATAAGGAACTTGGAACCAACTTCAGATTCATCATGAGGAAGCAGTATGAAAACATGTATGTACCAAGGATTTGCAACGCTTTTGAAACATCTGTTTTTATTGCATTAACTTCTTAACACAAACGTGACAGATGAGAGACGGGAATGGGGAAAGCGGTTTGCCATTTGTGATCAAACTGCAATCCAAACAGAGGGTGCCAGGGTATCCTTGCTTTTGAGTTGTGTTCCTAATTTGTGCTGCTATCCTAAACAAATTGCTGTATAAAGAAAAGTCTGTTCTATTAACCACCTCCAGTGTGGTAGCTGCTCTGCATGCTGATTTCCGGACACTGGGGCCTCGTGCAGAAGGGGCTGTGCGAAAGCTGCGGATGTCCTGTGTAGAACTCGGAGTGCTTAGCTTTTTATAACCCCACTGCAAGAGTGGCCTTTTGAGTGCCGTCAGCAATGGTGTAATAAAAACAAAAGCATTGTGTGTGTTGAGCCAGTTTTTAGAGCACCGCCTCCCCGTATGGCAGTGGTAGCTATGTTGCAGAAGCCAGTAGACTTAGAAGGCTGTAACTCTGCTTGGGATTTCACTATAGATTCCAACTTTGGAAATATCGGCTGATGGTATTTAGGAACACTGGCTTAAGGCTATGAACCCAAATCTGCTGTGCTGATCGATGTGTTGGCTTTGGGCATGCAGCCATGAACCAAAAAATGTCTAGTCTCAAGGAAGTCTCTCTGGCCTGGATCCAAAGAGCTTAGAAACTAGTGATGCATTGCTAGGGGAGCTTGAGTTCTGTCTTTTGGAGGAGGACCCCGCGTGGCCCCAGGCAAAGAGGAGAATGCCACCAGCAGTTTGGAAGAGGGCATGGAGGAAGGTCTGCCATTCAAAGGCAAAAGAAGTAAAATATTTACTAGGCATGGATTTGGGGTCCTTGCTGCTGTGTTCATGGGGGCTTAAGAATGCACCTTTAATCCATTGCTTGACCATCTTGATCATGAAATGAAATCTACCTACCGAAGTGTACACTCAGTACCACGCTCATTTTAGGTTCCTAACATGCAACCTCATGCGTCACATTAAAGTTAAAAAAAAAACCTCACTATCATCCCCATACAAATTAATATGCAAAATTATTTTAAAAAAATCAAATTTGAGGTTGTAGAGAGAATAATACCACAAAGGATTTTTTTGGCAAATATTTTTCTCGATTGTTATATTACGTTTGTGTCATCATATGTCACTTATGATTTTATTATTTGTAGGCTAATGGAAACACAGTTAAGGGAAACCATATCCTGACGACAGAACATCTTGTAACTTGTCACTGCCAGTTTTCTATATGCCTTATATTTTTGTCACTCAAGCTCCACTGAGGTACTGCAATGATTAATAGTAAATGGGGCGGGGAAATATTTTTAATGGACCTCTTTCTGAGATCCTGTGTTACAAAAAAGGAAAAGTTCCCATGGGTGTAGTGTAAGTTAGCTTTTTTCAGGAGAAAGAAAAGGAATGAATTACATTTTTCTTCTTGTCCTTTAAGTGAATAGCATAGTTTGGGTGAAATTATCAGGCAATTGCATGCCTTTTATGCAGATAATGCTATTTGATGAAAGCAGTGTTTTGATCTGCTAAGGATAATACAGATCCAGGGTTGGATTCATTGGTAAGAGTAAAGCTGTCTTCTGTGATAACTTCATCTCAGCATGAGGTCAGACGGGGAAAACTGGGATGGGGGATTAAAAAATGACACAGTCGGAGCAGTATTCAGTTCCCTGCTGTGCTCCTGGCTGCACACTATAGCTTATGTTTCTGATCTGTTATGGTATTGTCTGCTTTTCTCTCCCAGAGCAGAAAGAGATTGCTTAAAACTTTTCTTTTTTCAGCTAGAGGGATTAGTTCAGTGCAGCTTTTTTAATTAAAGAAACTGTATCTTTTTCAAGGCAATTTAAGGCTGCAGTGGAAGGCCATCAGCATTCATAACTTAGTACTATTAAGTATAACAAAGAGTTGCCATATGTTTTAACTTTTAAAATAGGAGCCAATCTGTAGAAATTTAGGATTCATAATTGCTCATACCCAAATAAGGAGGACTGAATGAATTTTTGTCTGCAGCTAGCAGCTTCACATACGGTGTGTTCCATTTAGCTAAGCTTCCTTTATTAAGTCCCCATAATGCAAGCAGAATATTTTAATTGTATAAATAAGCGACAATAGTTCTGAATATTTTTCTCCTTTTGTTCAAAGTTTTAAGAAAAAATTCTGCATGTTAAAAAATGCACATAGAACAAACCTGCAAAAATTATGCAATATCAGGAAATATAATTTGAAATGAATTTGCAGCTCAATTTAACAGAGGTTAATAGCTGGAAACCTCAGATATTTCAAATAAGGTCCATATGGCGATCATCTTACAAAACATACAGGGATGGTGCTTAGGTTGCAACATACACATCTCCAACTAAATTCCATGTCAGATCAATTAGAAATGGTTCTCCTAGACAGACAGAAACAGTACATGTTGCCACTATACTGAGAGAGTATAGACATAAAAGCAACAAGACTAACGGTGCAATCCTAAGCAGAGTTACACCAGTCTAAGCCCATTGATTTCAATGGGCTTAGACCGGTGTAACTCTTCTTAGGATTGCTCTGTTAGTCCTACGTATTTTATAATAAAATCTCTCAAGAAATTAGGAACACAATTATGTATTAATGTTGCATGTAGCCAATCACTCTATAATCACTTGAACTCTACTCAGAATAGTTTAGTCAGAATGGTATGTTTTGTGTGGGATGCAACAACTTGAAACCAGAGTGTTACACTTTGTTTACATGATTAGCAATGCAATCCTAAGCAGAGTTAGGCCTTTCTAAGCTCATTGACTTCAGTTGACTTAGAAAGGTGTAACTGTGTTTAGGATTGCCCTGGTACTACCTCACACTGAGCTGGTGCCTGAAAAGTCAAAGGGCTTATAGGAATATTGGAAACTTTGACAAATCTGGTCAGATCAAAGAAGAAATTAAATGTTAAGTAGGTCTATAAGCATCTTTAGGCTACAATTTCAACCCTATTTTTAATACAAACCAAGTAAAAATTAAAAGATCGTAATAACTTTATGAATTAGATATATACCAAACTGATTAGATACTAATTATGTATATTGATGTTAATATTACATTTTAAGTTGGAAAATATTTTTACAATTATTGTATGAAAACTTGCTAAATTTCTGGAATGAAATTCTTCCCCAGATGTACTTTTTGAAAGCACAATGCTTAGATAAGTGGCTCTATAACTTCTTCTTTTAGGACATGTTGTCATCTCTACCTACAGGGGCCCCAAAGCACAACCACTCAAAATGTACAGATTCCGCCCCCCCAACCCAAAACTGTACCCGGGATATAAAAACCACCCCAGAAAAAAAGATTAAACTGTTTTGCAATTGTTTTCTTTTTTAAAAAAACAAAAACCGGACAATGTAAACATATTGGGGACACTGGGATTTAAAAAATACCCCATATTTTTTTCCCAGAGAAGTGAGAAGCATTGTTTAGTGCTCTGGAGAGATACAGCCCCTGTTTCAGTTCACAGAAAGATGACTAACAACATTCCACAGAACTGGTATGAATTTTCAAATGTGCAAAAAGATGGCTGAACAAAAAAAAGTGTGTATCAAAGTGTGTATCTGGGTGTTCAAAACAGGCTTTGAAAGATGTGAAGCATCCTTTCTTTGGCCACCAAAACCAGACTTTTTTCGTTTGGGGGCACTTTTTCATACATTGGGATTGGGTATGAGGTAGTGAATGCACCCCAGATACAATTTGTGTAATTTTTTCATCCCACTGTCATAGGATTTACAACAACCACTGAACCACGGTGGCCATATAAGTATCGATATATTATATATATTTCAACACAGCCCCATTTTAGATATTGAAATCTAGATGCTGGAGCCATGGACAGACAAGACAGATCTTTCTACTAACCTGAAAGAAGCCACAGGTTTGCAGAAAAAATTCATATATTTAAAAGTATATTGGGGGTTAGTACCCCCCAAATAATAGAAGCAGTGCCTGTAGCAGGCCTTTGTTAACATCCATATTGCTAGCCTTTCAGCCTCAATAAGAAGCAGGGGGAGGGGGCAGGGCCTTTTCCTAGGGAAGTCTCATTGTGGCCAGACCTGGCAGCCACCACTGGGCAATTTGCTGCCACCTGACTTGCATGACTCAGCCAGGCCTGGCTGCTTGCTACTATTCAAAAGTAGCCACCCCCCAAAAGCCCATGCTGTGCAGTGGTTAGAATTTTGGATTTGGATCTGGGAGATCCCGATTCAAATAATCACACTCCCAGGGAAGCTCAGTGAGTGATCTCAGGTCAGTTACGCAGTCTCAGCCTAACCTACCTTACACAGTTGTGGTGAGGATAAAATGGAGAAGAATGCTGTAAGTTGCATATTGTGAACAAAGGTTGGGTATAAATGAAGCAAATAAGCAATAAAAATAGCTGAAGATGTGGGGGGGGGGCAGATTCAGTCCTCTGATTCCCAGTGTAGACTTTTTGGTGGCCTTGCCTTTTTCAGCCCTGGAAAAATTGGTTGGATCCTACCCGAAGTGTGTAGCTATATGCATCTTTTCTGAGGTCATTGCACCCATGCCTGTTTTACAATGGTTTGATATGCACCTGAAGAAAAGAACTGTGGTTCTCAAAAGCTTATGCTAAAATAACGTTGGTTAGTCTTAAAGGTGCTACTGGACTCTTTACTATTTTTGTGACTACAGATTAACACAGCTAACTCCTCTGGATCTAAGAAAATGTACATTTTCAGTGAAATCCTAAGCAGAGTTACTCCAGTTTAAGCCCTTTGAAATCAATGGGCTTAGAATTTCACTATTTATGCTAAAGGGAAGCTATAAGTACACTATGAAGGAAAGAATTCACAAATAAGTCTACTATGTCTGAAGTCATTGGATTAATCTAAAGAAACTTGGATTTTATTAAGGGCCAGATGCTTGTGCTCCTCCAGGGCCTGGATTCCAGGGTAGCCAATGTCCATTCAAAACGGAAAGTCGTTTCTGTCCATTGCTGCATTATCTGACAAAACCTTTTTTGCACTTCGCAGACCTTAAACCACAGCCTCATCGTCAGCGCTAATAATGTTTCATGTAGATAAGCGGAAGGTTGTCATTCTGAATTTGTTTTCAAAAGTAACCTCTGAGATCTCAGGTTTCAGTTAATGGGGATGAAAGGAAGAGGATGGCAAGTTCAGAGATCAACATTATACAAGAGTGAATCATCCAATTTCATGTTATTCCATCCCTAATTCTGCTTGCTGTCCTTGGGAACTTTATCTCATGTTTTACTAGCATTTTTTTTATTTTAAAATTCTTTCAAAAATCAGCAATTGTATAATAATAGTGTGTTAGAAGACTGAGAACAATATAGCTTTGAAGCATCTAAAATGGAAATGGCAGAATCTCCCCCCCCCCATATTTATGTGTAAACCCATAGGTGTGGTAATTAATTCTTTTTTGCCGAGACACTATAATCACTGCTAATTACTGCAGCGTGCTCAATGAATGATGCTGAGGCACAAAACCTAGCCAGTTGTTTCAGTTGACTGCCACAAGTAAAACAGTGCTGCCATCTGCAAGCAAGAAGAGCGTTTAGGATCCGTCCCACTTCCAAGCTTTGTGCAGACTCTTGTCAAGTTGGCTCCTTTATGAGCCAACAGTCAAGAGGGTCAGTGATTGGGTGAAACTAAAGTACCTCACTTTCACCAAAGGTTGACCTCTTACAAAGCATTGGTTTATGCGGTGGAACACAAACTAATGTAGCAGAAAAACATGACCCCCATTTAAAAGTTGATTTGTATGATAATTAGTACATTCAGTGGTTCCAAATAGATATATGTAGGACCCTAGTTTGCTTTAATGAAGGTAATTAAGACATATTTCCCAATGCAGACGGCTATTGAATTTTACAGCTGTGTCAGTGATCAAATAAGAATATTAGTTTTACAGTTCTACCATAATTCAGCTGCCAATCAGAACTAAGTCCCATTGTGTTTGATGGACTTACTCCCAAGTAAGTGTGTTTAGGATTACATTTTAAGATTACCCCTCTCTTCTCCTTATGGACTGCAGGGAAGGGTGAAGGGAACCCCGTCCTGGGGTACTGGGAACTTGTAGAGCTTATTTTTATGCCGCTGAATCTGATTTTTACAGTTATCCAATGTTACTGTTTCATCAATGTATTTTTATCTGTATGTTCGCGGGGAGGGCAGACTATAAATTTAAATAATAATAATAATAAACTCAAAGAATCACTTCCGACAATTGTAGATGTAAATTCATGTCTGGTTTGGTTGGTTACTTTTTAACTTTTTAGGCAGGACATCCCGACACCCTGAAATCCACCAGGGTAATTCTGCTGTGTTTGAGGTGAACACCAAAAACTTATTTTACTGGAGCAGGGATACAAACTATGTGTCTAACTTACTGATGAGTTTCTCACACTTCAGAATCCAGGTTAGGTGGTTTGTATTTAAAGTAATTTTTTCCCAAATTAACTGGCTTAAGTCTAAATACTTCGGTTTCGTGAGGTTGTGGATTAGTTCGCTTTGTTCGTGCTTCTCTTTATCGGTTGTGTCTGGTGACGTGGACATTCTTTCCCATTCATGAGTGTTCAAGTCGCCCCAACTCATTCTTCCTCTTCCCTCCTTTAAGCAGAGGCAAGTAGTTTTCTTTTCCGATTGTTTCCCTAGAATTTTGGGTCGGTGGGTGGGAGGGGGAGCCCAGTCAACAGCACCTATTGTCCATAGCAAGATCTTCTGGCAGCCTGAAAGATTTTTCAGCTGCTAGGAACCTTTCTGTCATTAGGTGTAAGTGGGTACCCATGCGGTCTCACAAATATTTTTTTAAAGTAACACTGAAGTACAATTAGAAAGTCGAAGGGGGTATCTTTGGAGAGCCTTTGAGAAACCTGATACTATGCTGATCTGAAGGAATGCTCTCAGACAGGCCTGGCAAACATGCCCAGAGAGGGTAAAAGGGGAGCTGGGGGGGGGGGGAAAGACTCAACTCGGCTATATTTTCCAAAGGAAGTCCTAAATAGCTGTTAACTCTTATCCAGCTCAGAGATGAAAACCATGAAGCTAATTGTACCAAGAACAAATGGGAATTGTAACTGTCACATTACGGTCAGCGAATAAGATGGATGGAGCAACTGAAACAAGCTCCCCCTCTTTCTCTCTTTTTTTTATGGTGCTTTATCCTTATCCACAGTAATGCACATCGCCTGCTCTCTCGACCCACCCAGGCAATCTCTTATCTAACTGTTCTCAACCACAATCTTGACGCATACCCCCAAAGCAAACTTAGTGGTTAGAAACAATTTCCTCCGATACCAGTTGTATTTCAGTGCCATTTGACAAGCGATGGGATCTGTTGCAGGCACTTCAGTACCTTTAGAAACACAGAGAGCAGCCAGCGCAGCACGGCTTTCAAGCACACAAGAGGAAGCAGCATTAACATGCACATCAAAAAGGACACATTAGGGCAACTTTACAAGTCTGGAAAGTGCATGCCACTGCCTGGAATTTTCCTCACCTCCCCGGTTTTATGAGTTGCTTCCAGCAGGCAGGAGCCAAAATGTCTTGCGTCCAGGTACAATCCTGCTGTTTGCTTTCAATTATCCCTCGGATACACAGAGAAGCCAAAAGGACCGGGAGGCTTATGGCCATTTTAGTGTTCCAACACATGCAACTTTCCCCCTAGTCTGGCACTACAAAATAAAAGTTTATTATCTCAAGGGGGGGGGGCGGTCTTAATGTGTAGGCTAGACTGTAAGGGTTCTTTTTAAAATCATTGTTATTGCTATTATTTTAAGTTCAGTCACGTCCCGTGGCAGCCTTTGCAAAGCGATGAGGACATTAGCCAGATCGGATTTGAAAGGAACGTGACTTAACGCACTTCAAATTAGCTTAAAGGCTAAAGCGTAATTAAACCGCGGTAAGCTCCATCCTCCAGGATTCGGCTCACCCTTCCATCCCCAACGCGTTGCTTCGGAGCGAGCCCCAGAGACAAGTCTGCGACGGGGGGGCGCGCCCCGCAGTGCGCTTATCACCAGTTTCCACGGACTGAACGTGTCCTGTGGACTCTTAAGCCAGGAGACCGGCGAGGGCAGGTGTGCCGGAGGGAGAGGGCAGCTCTGGTCCCTTCGCCCCTTTGTCGCCTGTCCCCCGGCACGTCTGGCCGTCGGTGCCTCTTCTATCACATCCCTCGTCTTCTGCCTCCAAACGTCGCCTCCCCCTCCATCTCCTGGACTCCCCCCCCCCATCTCACTGTCGCAGGCGAGCCTTGCTCTGCCCCGCGTGGCCTTGCAGGGCAGCCCGTCAAACACTCGCCCGCGTCGAGTATTTGGCTGCGCCGAGGGCGCGCCCAGCCGCTTCCGGAGAGGGCCCGGAGAGGCCTCGCCAGCCAAGCGGCCCCCGTTTCTTCCCCTGCCGGTTCAACGGGCCGCTCTGCTTTGCTCCAGCCGCCCCAGTTCACGGCCGTCCTTCCACGGCCCGGGGCCCGACGAGACTTTCTTAAGCCTGCCTCCGCTCCCGCCCCACACCACAGAGGGCCGCGGGGCTTTTCGAACGGGCCTTTCTCTTGCAGGTGTCTCTTCCCTCGCGATCCTTTCAGGAAAGAGACACAGGGGCACGGTGGGGCCTCCGGCACTGGAGGGAGAGCGAAGCGACTGGCCGCAACAGCCGGACTGTGTGCCAAAAAAGGGGCATTTTTAGTTAGGGGCAGAACAAGGCCGAGGCGGGGCTCGAACATTTGGCCAAGGGGCTTCCTCGACGGAGCGGTTTCCCACCCCGCCCCCTTTCTTCTGGAACGTCCAACCGGGCGCTCCGGGACCCTGGAAGCGCCTGCCTCGCGAGGCCACGTGACAAGTGATGCTTCTTAGCGGGGTCCAATCGGATCCCGTTCTTCTTTGCCCCCTTGACAGGTGGGCGCTTCCCCTGTTGGCTTTCGAGTCGGGAAAGTCAGGAGAAAGCCAAGGAGGGCTCTCGGTTCGGGGGCTGGGAAGGTGCCGGGATCTCAGGCAGCAAATCCCGCCCTGCCTTCAGGTGCAGCGGGACTGTTCACAGCCTCCCTCGGAATAATAATGATGATGATGATGATTTTTGATTGATACCACCCCCCCCCTTTCAGGACAACTTAACGCCCACTCAGAGCGGTTTACGAAGTATGCTATTATTATTCCTGCAACAATCACCCTGTGAGGTGCGTGGGGCTGCGAGAGCTCTGAGAGAGCTGTGGCAGACCCAAGGGCTCCCAGCTGGCATCAAAGAGGAGGGGACTCCAACCCGGCTCTCCAGATTAGAGTCCTGCCGCTCTTAGCCACCACGCCGAACAGTTCCAACTAAGCAGGTCTACTCAGACTCCTACTCCTGTCTACTATTCAGGGGGGCTCAGTCACTAGCAGGGAAATGTCCTTTGGATGGCACTGACACGCTTTAGTCCAGGCGGCTCTAGAGTAAAGCGGACAGTCGGCGTCCTTTCCCCAAGTCCAGCTGCAAGCGCTGAGAGCCGGCAGACGGACCGGGGCGACGAGAAGCCAGACAAGCGCGCCTGCTTGCAAAGGACTGCCGCCTCGTCCGGCCTACAGGTGCCTGTCCACACGCGGTTTCCCGCTCGCCGCCGCTTCCCGGGCCAGCTTGCCTAACGCGGAGTGGGCCGTTTGCCTTGCGGCAGACGACCCGTCCAAGGCGGGCGTGAATTACGCGCGCGTGGAAGAGCGTCCGCTTGCTCCGCAGCCTGCTCTCGCCTAAGTTGGAGAGTGACCCAAACCTGCCGGTCACTCCGAGGCCGGCTTGGGAAGCCCCGCAGTCGGCTCCTGTCACCGGCAGGGGCTGACTCGCAAGCATCCCCGCGTCTGACTCTGCAGGCTGAATTACAGCCCTCGCGGCTCGAGCCCGTCACCAGCCTCGCCTCTCACCCACCCGCGCGCCAGGGACTCAGCTGCCCTGGCACGCCTGCCCCGACGGGGTGGAAGTGGGTCTTTTAAGCCCCCCAAAGGAGCAGCCCCAGCCTCTCTCTCCCCTGGGTGTCGCGGGCCCCTATCAAGCGCCCGGCCGCCCCTCGGAGGAGTCCCAAGCCAAGGCAGCCCCCCGGCCCCGGCGAGCGCGCCACGCGGCCCCGTAAGTTCATTAGTGTTTGCAATCAGCGCCGCGCCGCGCAGGCCCCCTCATCAGGGCAGAAAGCCGCCGAGAGCCATTCATCAGCGCCAAGTGTCGTTCACGGCTGACCCCTAAATCACGGCGCTCGTAGTAGATGCACTGATTGGACACAGCATGGGAGCCTCGGCACTTTACATTCGCCGGCGGAGGCGGCGGGGGAGAGGAAAGGGGGCGAGGCGGAGGTGGTTCAGTCCGGCTGGCGGCCGAAGGCGGCGGAAGGGGCGCCCCGGGGGCAGCAGCGCCGCGCGGGAGAGCGCCCGCCGGTCGTCCGATGCCGCAGCAAGGGGGCCGGGCAGTAGCGATGCCCAAGCCCCTGCCCCGCGCCCGGGCCGGCCGAGCGGCTCTCCCCGCGTTGCATGGTAGGCGCCTCTCTCCTGCGTGTGCGCCCCCTCGCTTCCCTTCTTTAGCCAGGGGAGGCAGGCACGGAAACGGCTGCCGCCGCCGCTGCGCCAACTAGTCCTTTGGGGTCCCCCCGTCCCACCATTAGACCCCCCCCCCGGCTGCGGCTGCCCCTCCCCCCTCCTCCTCCTTGTCGGGGGCTTCTCTCTCGCGTTTCCCTCAGCAAAGGGGGGCGAAAATTAACCGCCCGCCCCCTGCGCGCGCTCCTCGCCAAGGGAAGGCGCCGCCGAGAAAGTGAACTCCGCGGGGCTGGCTGCGCGCCCCCCCCCCCACCTCAGGACGAGGGAAGGAACTTGGCGCACTCCCCCCCTTCCCTCCTCCCCCCCCCCCCCCGCGGTTTCGTTGGCCAAGTGCGCGGAGCCGCGGCCGCTCTTCTCGGCGCTGCTGGGCTAACTGAGGAGCGGAGGAGAGTCCGGGCTGAGGCGCCCCGGGTGAGTCGCTTCGCTTCGCGCTCCATGCCGGTCCTAGCGCCCGCGGGTGAGGCCGGCGGTGTGGAGGGGGGTTTGGCAGGCGGGGGGAGCAGCAGAGCCCCCTTCATCCCCCCCCCGGCTGTCTGTGAGGGGAAAGTCTTTCGCTTCGGCCCCGACCTCCCTCGGGCGGCGCTTCTCTCCCCCTGGAGTCGGCTGGAAACTTTTGGGGGGTTTCCCTGGGGCTTTTGTTCTTTCTCTCGGCCGGCGGGCCCCGGAGTTTGGCTCTCGGAAGAGGACGCCGGGGGCGGGGGGGGGGGGTGAGTGCCTCTGCTGCTGCTGCCTCGCGATGGCACCCGAAGTGCCCCGTGGAAACGCTGCTCCGCTGCTAAATATAGGCTGCGAGTTGGAGGCGAGGGGGAAGGAGACGGAACTTGAGAAGGGCGGCCGGGAAGGCGCGGGGAATAGGCGGTGCGCGCTTGGGCGCAGCTCTCCCGCTTGAGCTCGCAACTCCTTTTGAGTTCGGAGCGCCCAGCTCGCCTTGCAGGCGGTGTTGCAGGCTTCTTCCCGCATCCTTTCCTTTCTAAGAGCAACCGGGGCTCAGTTGGCCTCTTAAGATTCAGCAGGTTGCGCTTTGCTGGTTTATCGACCTTTTCCAGTCACGCAAGGTGTACGGAGGTATCACTTATCCGAAAGACTTGCCTCCTAAACTAGCAAAAGTCGAGCCATCCCGTATGTTGGACGCATTTGGGGGGGGGGGGGCGAGATTAGTGCAACAGGATTTCATTCTTCCTCCTCTTTTGAAGTCGCTGCATTAGTCCGGATCTCTCTTTGTAAGTCTAATGGAACCTGAAGGAGTGCCTTTCCTAGGATAACCTGGTAGACTTCTGCATGGTTTTTGTTTGTGTTAACTGTGGTGTGTGATCTGTTAAGCTCGTTTCTTTTCATAACACTGTACTTCTGACAATGCATTTGACAAACCTGTGTAGGCAGTGAGAGAAGCCACTGGGTGGTCTGTTCACTCTGGAAGTAGACCTTCAGACTTCACCTAGTTCTTCTGTTACTCTGCAGAAAGGAAAGGACAGGACACATTTGAACCACTAATTTTGATCAATGCTAAAAACTGCAGAAAATAAACAAGGAATGCATGCTGGCTGAAGGTCTAGAGGATAGTGGATTTTTATTTCTTAGCACAACTGTAACATTTTCAGCAGGAAGTTACTCTCTTTTTTACATTATGCAATCTAAACAGTGTTATAATAATTTTTAAATTAACAAAACAATCTAGATCTTTTATGTTGCCATGGTAGAACAAAATACCAACGTTGTGATCGCATTGTGATTTTCAGGATTTAAGCAGTTCGTATAATGATTTAAACATATCATGATAAGGCATTTTGTTTTGGGACCAAGAATGTTTGTGTTTTATTCTAGGAGTCTGTTTATACTAGGTGTCTTACTTACAGCATGTCCTAATGATTTATAGTCAGGGGACTTATTTCCCTGATACAATTTTATGATTTTGGATGCTTAATTTTATTTATTTATATGAAGATGTATATATCCTTACATTATTGTGTTATGGAGATACCTTAGTGTATTTGCATGTCATAATAAGGAGAAAAATGGTCAGGCCACTATAGGAACTCTTGACAACATGTGCAAAGCTTATATAACTGCCTAGGTAATCTCATGAGTTCTGTTATGAACATTGCTATTTCTATTAAGGTAGGCATCCTAGACAGTATGTTTGATAGTCCAAATCTAATCTTCCGGTTGACTGTGGCTACTGGTTCTAAGATAGTGGAGACCCAATGGAATTTAGGGAATGCCAGTTAGCTTAAATAGGCTTAACTGTGAAGCAGATTAAGTAGTAGCTTTCATAAACCGGAAAAATGAAAGTGTCTTCTGTATGCTACATTAAAGTTATTTGGGAACCAAATAAGTATTTTCCTATACCTGAAGAAATAGTGAAGCTACTCTTGGACAACTGATAGATTGCCGTAGTTAGAAGTGGGATGTGAATGTCCTGAAGAAATTCTGTGCACCCCAGAGAATGCCGCAATCACAGTTTAATGCTGTTAGCAAGTTCACGCAACTACTTCATCTAAGCTCTTTTATGCAAATAGCAGATACTTGCGGCTCAAATACCAGTAACATAGTACCTCTCTGAACAAAATGGAGCCAAGTGTTGAACCACCATGATTTTTTTAAAAAACCTGTACACATAGAAAGAAATAATACAAACATCAAAAAGATTTCTGGGCACTGGATTTAGCACCGCCCCTAACAGAGTTGACGCATAGTGATGTTTCATATCCTTGAAAATGAATGCATCAGAATATAGCATCCCTTATCCATCACATTATTTTCTTCTTGTAGCCCAATGCAAGATCCCAGTAGTGTTAATGAACTACTTTTTCTGATTTAAATAATCTTTGGATTAAGTGTCATAAATGTTGAGAGATCACAGTTCCTGGAAACATCAGGCGTTGCTTTTTAAGGGGTAGTTCACAAAGAAAGGAAAATTATGGCAGTGGTTTGGACCAATGTTACCTTTCCTATGTCCATCATGAAGACATAAACTTAAGCTTTTTAAAAAAAATTGAGAGAAAATTGTCTTTAACTTAATATCAGGTGGTCACATTGATTTAAACAACTATCATGGAGAAGATCCCTTTCATATTATGGTGGAATAATATAAAAATGTTTTTAAAGGTCTTTCTGTAACCAACTATTATATTTCAATTTCTGGAAGTAAGTAGAAGATCAACTGAATTCTCAGGCTTAACACTTTTATGGAAAAGGCATTACTTTTTAAAAAATTAGGTGTGTTACTATGTATGTGTTTTGTTTTAGCAGGTATAGCTATATTGAGGATCTTAACATTTGTTATGCAAAACACAGAGCTTCTGTTACTTGACTGTGTTGTTTGTTTAACGAGAGCTCCACCATGTCATGTGTTTGATATACTGAGAGATGCTCTCTTTTTCCAGACAACCTCTATACATGGGAGGCTGCAGTTTTATGTTTCTCATTTTCGTAGCTTGAAAGTGGCAAGTGGCAGACATACAGTGGCAGACTTTTAGCTTTATACTGCATTTTGGTGTTAGAAATAATCATTTAAATGTTATTTTCTCCAGCCTTTAGGTAAGTTGCCTGTTAATATAAACTTGGTATTGTCAGATACCAGTTTTTGAGACATTGGACTTTGAAAGTAACATTTTTTTTAAAAAAATCACAGAACATCAGAAGCCTTCAACCCCCCCCCCCTTTTCTTTCTTTTTGTCTGTTTTGGTACTTGATTATGTCTTATAAAATTTGATTTATTTCATACTTTCTTCATAGCAGGCATTACCACTATGAAGCTTTTCTGATAATTGAGATTAATGTTTCTGAGCAAAGTAGTGGTTTGGAGGGCTGCATTCATTTTGAGCGCTGTTCTAATCAATTTTAGATATACAGCATTTCACAATGTATCAGTCTGCATCCAAACCTGCCTTATTATGTAGAATTAACTTGTTGATGATTGATAGCAGCAGTGCTGCATCTTGAGAAGTCATTTGTTTCAAAACAAGTGTTAGGGGTGCTAAGGTTTTTCAGAGAGCTGGGTCACACAATTCTGACCTCATTGTGGCCTGAATGAAGCATGCTTGAAGAGCGAGAGAGGAAACAAGACTCTCTTTGAAGAAGTTGAAGCATGTGCATGCTTAACATTTATACTTAAGCTGAAGCACAGGAGAGAGTTGTACATTTATCTGAACCCAAAAATGATAAGAGAAATTTCTGAACATACTATTTTTCCAGTTTGTATCTTCAAGAATTTCCAAGATTTATTTTCTTTTAAGAAAATCAATCTCAAGATGAGTTGAATTAACTTGATTTTAATATGTAACTTGATAACTGAGTAGTAGTTCATTGCATGATATTAGGAATTACTCTAAAAATTGAAGGTTTTAAATTTTTTTAAACCAGTAAGGATAGTGGATATGCTAAACTGCTGTGAAATTTGCATTATGTCTCTATATCAGCTCTGTCAGTATTTTTTTTCCTAGCAAAAGGTAAATGTTTGTATTTTACTATGGGCGTGATACGTAAGCACACTTGAAAGTGCTATTTGGCAAGAAAGACTGAAACTTGTAAAAATGTTTTAAAAAGTAGAATATTTTACTTCCAAGTAAAACAAGGGGCATTAAACTACACTTTAATTTGGCAATGCCATTTGTGTGAGACTGTTTATATGCCTGGTTCTAAATATCTTACTGTTCATTTTCCAGTTAAAAATGTTGGAGAATATTGTTGGAATATTCATTTTGAACAATTGAGTATAAATATTTTCAGAAGTGATGTTTGAATCAATCATGAAAATTTCTAAGTTGTAAAATTCTTGCTGAAGAACTTTAGCATTCCATGTCACTTTATAAAAAAGACCGTGTTCTACAGATCTGTGGCATTGCTTTGTTTCCATACTCCCTGTGTGCATACTGTATTGAAGCAGAAGCACTTGAATCCCTTCTGTTTTTTTAAAAAATGTGCATGAAAATATTTAGTCATTCTGTAAACAAGACTCTTAATATAAGAGAGATTTTTTAATGCAAAACATTAATGTTGACAAATTTTATCTTTTTATCTCTTACTTACTCACACACACTCATACACACGGGATTGGTCCAGAAAAGAATTTTCAGAGTGAAGAGAAAAATTGCTTAGTTGTTGATTGAGTTCATGCTATGGTGAAAAGTAAGGAATATTTGTTCCTATTATGTATATTTGATATGAACTCTTCAGACAAGGCAGGTTGATAGCTTAGTTTAAAATACTGTGGATTTCATTCATGTAACACTGTTCATCAGTGCCGATATACTATTAGTTTATGGCCTGAAGAATTTATAGGTATTAATTTTTAAGTTGAACTCAAACATTTTTAAAAAACAAAGTACAAGTGATTGGAAGTGCTTGGACTTTGAACTTCCCCTATCTGGACTCAAGATTATGAGTGGAATCAGATGGATATAAGAAATTTCTGCGCTTCCTAGGTTACAATTTGTAAAGATCACTATATGATGTGGTATGTTTTTTAGAGTTGTGTTGTGTTACGCTAAACTTGCTTCTATAAATGAGGAAGGAAACGCGGTATAGAAAGTATATCTACCAAATCAAAACCTTTCATTTTTATAATAGTCCAAAGGCAAAACATCCTTTTAGTAAGTTCTCTTTAAAAATGCTATTTTGTAGAGTAAGTGAGCGCTATTTCTTTGCGGCATAACTGTACTTGCATAGTTTGGAATCTGTACAGTAAATACTGTGTTTCTTTTTTTCTTCCATCCTTCTGTACTTGAAACATAAGAAGAAATTTCAACTTTCAGAAATATACCTGCATTATTCTGATGTTTTAATGGAAAATAGAGATAGGATTCATCTTCTCTTGGCACAGACTTAGAAAAGAGTTGCATCAAATCACTTTGTCACAAACAGTTTTTGTTAGAAGAAACAGGGCTAGGCTAGAGGCACAACTGTTTGATTGTAATATAACATTTCTGAATATTGTAATGGTACAATACGGCTACCAAATAGTAACACAGTATTCACTTAAAATTACTCTTAAGAGTTCTATACGTGTTCACCAGGGATGGAAATATTTTGTGTATGTAGAGAAAGAGCTGTGTATATGAACTAGTACCATTTTCTGTTTTAATGTAGATTAACAAATAGCCATACTGGAATATTAATATATACAGGTTATATATTTTCTCCCAAATATTAGATGAGATGTAACATTTGTCATCTTAAGGCAAACTTCATTAAAAAAAATAAGCCCCACTGAACTTAATGAGTGTTGTTGTTGGCAACAGAAGTGTTGAGTGTTGTTGTTTGGAGTTTTGCAAGTAAGTTCAATCACGATTGATGGGATTCCCCCCTAGTGAATGCAATGAAGTGTTTAAATTTCCATTGATTTTTTAAAATGGGAATTGAGAATGCTAAACTGTGTGTAGGATTGCAGCCACATGTGATAGAAATGGCCTGTTAAGACACAGCTGGATTGTAACAAATCATTTTGCTTTGTGCAATGCAATTTGGATTGACAATCATAAATTATAAAGAAAGGAGCACTGTATTTTATTGAAGCTTTTGCAGATCCTGTCCCCTTGAGAAAATTGTCATGGGTTGTACCTGACAGTGATATTTTTAAAGCTGATTATCTCCTGATAAGAAAAAGGGGGAAAAACTGATATAATCAACATTTCCTAAAATAATTCACAGTTGGGAATTATTTGGGGCCACAAAACTGAAAGTTAATGTAACATGGTGGTTAATGGTGAGCAGTGAGTTATGAAATGCTTGGTTCAGCTCTTAGCTTATCCAGTTACTGTAATAGAGAGAGGAGTGTTGCATTGGTCCTCTAAAGCCTGGAATTACTAGTAGAGCCTGCTGACATTGGCAGGGCATCCCCCTCAGTCTTGGGTCCCTTTCAGATGGGCTCTTTAACCTGCTTTGGCTTCTGAGGTTTCTGCAGTTTTAAGATTTCACACACCTTAATGGTACAACCTGCTTTGACCTCCGCAGTCAGTACTTTATTCCAGGTTTTCTCAAACCTGTTTTGATCCAACTTTTGTTGTTGTTGTTTATCCTTAAGTTGTGATTCCTTTTTTAAAAAATCTGTTTGCCTCCAAAAGCCAAAGCAGGTTAAAGCGTCTGTATGAAAGGGGCATTAGAGTAAATGCCAAAGACAGGTCACCTAATGTGCTTTATAGGTATTTGGATTTTCAGCTTCTGGTGCCAAAATGCCATGTGCTGGTCCTGACTATTGAGGAATACATATGAACTGTTGTCCTGAGTACTTGCAACAGTGTCATCTGAACGTTAAGCATTTTGTGAATGTTAGTACCACTTCATCAGAAGAAATAGTGACATTTCATGTGAATTGTTCAACCAACAATATTTCTGGTTTAGTTCTAATAGTTGCTGTTTTAAAATTAGATATTTGCTTTTGTGTGAAGCACTATGGAAAGATACATAGTGCTTTCTAAATTAAATTGATGGATTTTACCTGCAGATGTAGTATATTAATCTGAAGTTACTGGCAAAACTAGTGACATTTACTTCAGCTGTGATAGTTTTTTCTTTGAGTGTGTTATCTAATAAGAGGAGGCTTAAAAACTGAAAAACAAGAGTAATAATGAAATCCTAAGCAAAGTTACTGGCTGAAATCAATGGGCTTAGATTAGAGTAACTTTGTTTAAGATTTTAATATGTCACTCACTATTTCTCCGAAGTGTCATTGAGCTGCATTTACTTAAATCTCCTATGAATTAGCACACATGGAAACTTTTTCATATATGAATTCTATTACTAACAGTTTTGAGGCTTAAATTAGTATCAATTCTATGCACAATTTTGGGATGGTGCTGATTTGTTGGAATACAGATTCTACTACTAGAGTGTTTTCTCAGGTTATTATTACTTGCTATAAATTTGGTTTGCAGATCTAACCAGATATCTCTGATTTTTCTAAATAGTGTTTCAGTAATTACTGAGGCCAAGGGGTGACATTTAACTTCAGGAGTAATTCAGCATAGTAGTAGAAATTGTTTATTGCATGTGCTTTGACCTGCTGAATGTCAGTGAAATGTACATACCTGGAACTTGTGTTAAGTGAGACAGCAATTCTTACATTTAATAGAGCACTTCCCTCTTTTCCGATTTTTCTAATTTTTGTTTTGTATGAGAGTGCATTTACAAACAGTTTTTATAACTCTTGAAGCAAAATTCAACAGACAAGTTCATTTTTTATATCACTGCGTGTATATAATATAAGATCTCTTCACACAACTGAAAGCTGTTAGTCTCCTGTGTGTTGCTTTTCAGGCTCAGTATTACCTGAAGTGTAACTGCCTAACTGGCAAAGAAATAACAGTATTTGTAGTGTAGTAGCTGAACACAGGAGTAAGATTCTAATGAGAGGGGGTGAGGAGGCGGAGAAAATGGTGTTGAAGCTCCATTGTTCAGTGACCAGCCAACCACATTGCGAGCATCCAGCTGTTTGTTTTTTAGTTCATAAGGCAAGTACGTAACCCCACTACTTGAAAAAAGCGGGGGCCATTGTAAAAGATTGCATCCATTCTGAGAGCACTTTTTGTAACGGAATGTGGGAGAATAAAGCTGAAATTTTACAAGATGGTCTGTAAAGCTTCAGGTGAGGTTTCTGTTTTGATTTTCTTTCTTTCATAATTGGTTAGAAAATCAAAAATTTGAGGCAGTTAGCATCCTTAAGAGTACAATCTACTAATAGCTTTATTGCGCCTTTCTGTTATTTCAGTAATGATATGAAGTCTCAATTTTTGAAAAGTTGTCCTAGAAAGTGTTAAGATCTTGATTATATTAATAATAGCCAAGGACATGCAGTATTCAGCTGGGGTAAAGTTTATGCTGTTGCTTGATTGGATCTGATGAAAAAAGTTAATAAGCTTAATAATACCTTATGAACACAACTATGTATTGAGCCTGTCAGCAATAATGGATATGAGCTGTTTTTATCAATTAAGTGACTTGGTTGAATATCTTGCTTCCCAAAAAAAGGCTTTTTAGAAAAAAATTCAGAACTGCTTTTATCTGATAAAATATCTTTCAACAAAAGAAGTAATAGAAAATGTTGTGATATTATATACTTGAATTCAACTTTGAGTGAAAAGGAATTTAGGCATGTTATGGCTCTATCCAAAGTAAATAGCAGTGCAATCCTGTGAAGAGTTATTTCAGTCTAAGCCCATTGACTTCAGTGGGCTTAGACTGGAGTGTCTTTGCATAGGATTGCACAGTAAAATATGTTGGACATTGTCTTCTGTACAACTGTGTTCCAGACATATTCAGATAATAGCAGTGCAGCATTTTAAAATATAAAACAGCCATCTGAAATTATAAAGCGAGCCTCTCTCTTTTTTTAAAGGCTGCTGAAGTACAGTGTGGAAACCACAGGTAAATACAATGCTTGGGTTGCACTCCTGTTTCCAGCGTGCTTAAGAGTAAGTCCCATTGAGTTAAGTGAGACTTCATTGTGAATAAATATGCATAGGGTTGGTCTTAAACCAAGTGAGTTCCAGCCAGGCTGCATATAGTATGGATCTTATTTCTAAAACTGAATTTTGATTACATACTGTAGACCAATATATATTTGTCTTGGTTATTTGCAGAAGGTGTCTTAGTAGTGTTTATTTAAAATTATCTGCTTTTTAATGTTCACTTCTCATTATGTAGACACTCAGTGATGTTAGAAATGAGACGTTTAAAGGTAGTAAAGCAGAGGACTTTTTAAATACACCATCAGTTCAGTACACAATAGATGGTGGCAATGGCTTTATCTGTTTCTAATATGTCCCAATCTGAGGAAATAAATAATGTCCTAAATAATGTATTCTTTGTGAGTAGATTGTTTATTTGATGATAAAATCTTAGTACATTTTATCGCATCAGGCTTTCATTTGTAATTGTAAAGATGTTAATTGTATATAATATTTATTGAGCTGAAGTTCAATTTATTGTAAAGGAGTTAGCAGTACAATTAGAACTGTGCCCTTCTAAGCCCATTGACTTCAGTAGATTCAGAAGATTGTATTTGTTTATAACTGCACTTAGCATGCTAAATTATTTGCTACCGCTGTCCCTCTTATTATACAAATAATTTCAAGAAAAATGAAGCTTGGAAGTTGCTCATTCTAATAATGTATGTACTTGCTCTTTAAAGGTTTATAGGAAGACAGATGTTCTTGAGTTATGGATGATAGCTTTGCAGGAAGCACGCTTGTGAGTACTTATGTGGCTTATTCTTGAGCTGCTAATATTCCTATGTTATGGCATTCTTCAGCGTATTATTTTGAAATATTTACTGTAGAGTTACTTTTGCACTTTAGGGCGCATTCTGATTTAGGCAAAGGGGTAAATGTGGTCTTGGTCCTACACTAGAGTTATTTCTAGACTGTCATGGCTAGGCTGCAATGACTGCAATGGCAGATAGTTTCAGGTGGGTAGCCGTGCTGGTCTGCAATAGAAGAGCAAGATTCAAGTCCAGTGGCACCTTGAATACCATCAAGATTTCTAAGATACAAGCTTTTGAAAGACAGATTCTGACAAAGAGCGTTCTGATTCTTGAAAGCTTATACCCTGAAAACCTTCTTGGTTTTTAAAGTGCCACTAGACTGAAATCCTTCTGAATAGTGGCAGAATTTGTGTCCTGTGTTTTAGGAACAAGTGCTTCATGGGTTGGGAGGGGCATGGAGACATTGTCTACATAGCTGAGTTCACTGAGTGAGATTTTTCAAGAAAGCAAAAAATAGAAGTACCAATACCACTGCTTTTAAAAGATGCTGCACTGTTCACAGGAGCGCTGCAGGGGGCTCTTTTTGTGTGGGTTAGGCTGTCCATGCAGGGAGAATTGTGGGTATTGGCTTATCACATAATTTGTTCTTTTGCACATAGTTTGTCTCTATACTATTACCAACATTTTGAGGCAGTGTCTTGCAACCATATGAATGCAAGTCATATGGTGGATTTTGTGTTGTAAGAAGTATTTTGGTGCTTCTGTCTTTGCTGGTTCATACATTACAGAGTACACAGGTATCTCCTTTAACGTGCAAGTTTTGGGTTCTTATCAGAGTGTCTGAATTTGTGGATTGCCCCAATTTGGATCACAACCGTGGTGTGCATGGAGTGCCTGATTCAGGTCATAACTGTGGTGTGCAAGAAGGCACTTAACCCCCCCCCCCCCCCCCCGCATTTTCCTGACCTGAAACTGTACTGCGGAACACTTCTTGTTGTGTTGGGGAAACCCACAAGTATACATATGAGTTTTCCCAGTGGGTCAAATAGCACATCCCTGGGAACATTAAAGATTGGGAAAGCAGCATTTGAGGCAGAACTGGAGCTACTTTTCCATGCACTGCACATTTGTGATCTAAACTGGGAACAGTGCATACAGAAATGGAGAACAACCTGCTACTGGTATGTGATAGTGACACAGGGCACAGGGTGGGAACCCTGGACCCAACCTGTGTTGTCTGTAATGTGTAAATTGGCCCAAATTATGACAGACTGCTTGTATCCACAGTAAAATAACCTAGAAAACCTGTATTTTTTTGTAATTTTATCTGTCTTCCAGCATATGGGGACTTTTACAGGTTTGAAATGAAAGTTTTAATTTACACGTAGTATTTCAAATACACTTGTAATTGCATAATCTATAGAAAAGACAGTATTTGATTATATAAGAAAAGTTTATAACCAAAGGTAAGCTGTCTTCATTTTGCCCCGATCAGTTTTTTTTAAATCTAGCCCATTAGTTATTTATTGCTAATCCTTGTACTTTATGTATTTGGTATGTATAAGGCAATATTTTAAAAGGATTTTCTGTGCAGCACAGACTTTTTTTGTGGTGAGTGCAGTCTTCTGGACGTACCAGACCCGGTACAGCAGATGCCCTCACTGACTGCATTTGAGAAGGTATGTAAAGTTGTGAAGGATAGAGTTCCTTGGCAGATTTGGTTGTCTGCATAATTTTAATCTGTATGTTTTTAGACCTTGCATTGCTTTGATCTGTTAATGGGCTATGTTCAATCAATCATTTATTACCTCATTTATGTGCTAGAAATAATATTACGGCTTTTATTAGTTGCCCTCTATCTAAGGAGATAAGGGAGGTTATAATATTTTACATAAATAAATATACATAGTAATTTTGTGATTGTACCAGTAGACTTACAGGCAGAACAGCTTCTTGAGTACCTACATATTGGTTTATAGAGTTGTGTCTTGAAATTCCAGTTTTATTTTTGTGGTTAAAACTTAAATGATGTCAACCCCCCCCCCCCAAATCTTTTCACCATATCTCAGTTTTATAGCAAATGGAGCTGAATGATAGTGAATGTGTATCCTTAGATATAAAACCTATATGCATGTTATTTTGTACTCCTTAATGATGTCACTAGGATCGAAGCCCTCAAAACCAGTACCACAATGCCACTGTTTTCTTTGGCTAGAGATCAGAGAGCTATTTAGGTGTGTCTTAAGAATTTGGGTGTGTCCAGGGGGATTCCCCCACTCCTATAATGGTATACCATCATTTAAAATTGAGTTTTAAAATTGCTTTATGTAGCAAGAGGCTGTTGCTGTTTGAGAAATAAAAGTCTAAAGCACCTTGGGAACATTGAACATAATTACTCATAGAACTGGATATAAAAAATGTGTACTACCAAGTATTTTGCTCACATACACACAAACAATATGATTTGATAGGTAGGCATGATTTGGAATCCAGTCCTATACTGTTTAGAAAATGGAATTGGTTCATTTCCCTTTGATCCAACCTTAAGAGTTCTGTGCTAAGTGCTCTGTTGGTTGGTGTGTAGAGCTTGCAAGGCTGCAGTCAGTACTTTGCACTTTATGCTAAGGCTCGCAAAATGTGCCACAAGTTGGTCCATTGCTATTAGATATACATGAGGCCACCTTATACTGAGTCAGAGCTCTGGTTTGCCAAGGTCAGTGTACTGTTCACTCTGGCAGTGCCTCCTCAGGCTCTCAGGAAGATCTTTTTCACAGCACCTACTACCTGATTGGTTTTGCTTCAGATGCCAGGGATTGAATTTATGATCTTCAACATTCAAAGCAGTTACTCTGTTCCTGAGCCATGGCTTCTCTCTATTTTCATATAGTCTCTCAAAAGAATTGGTGATGGTGATGGTTGCATCCAATTATCTAATGATGAACTTGGTTTCCGTGTATATCAATAGACTCCGAGAATGGGGCCAGGTTTCAATAGGGGTATTCATCTGCAAGTCTTCAGAAAAATTGAAAACTCTCCCCAAATGGGGAGGATGTGGCAGCTGGAGCTGCTACCGCATGCGCTAGAAAGGTGGACACTCAGAGAAGCAGGAGCGACTGCCATGCCAGCTAGCTAGGTGGGCAGTCAAGAAAGGAGGAACAGGAAACAAGTGCTTCTTCTTCCCTGCTGTTGACGCAGCCAGGTGGGTGGCGGTGGCACTGGTGTTGGGGGAGAGAGAGGGGAGCAGGAGCTGCCACTGTGGGAGCCAGCCAGGTGGGCATGGTGGCACTGCAGGTAGGTGAGCTGTCCAGTGAGTGGCCAGCTGAGCAAGCCAGGGGGAAGAATGGGATTCTCCCTCAATTCTCACAAGTCCACACTTATAAATTGCTGTTGCTGATATCAGACACCTCTGATCCTTAATAGATTAAGCTGCCCATCAGTTGGGCATGCATTTTTTCACCATGCTGCAAAATTTTGTATGTATGTTTGAGCTGTTTTATTAACAATTTTGGGACATATGATGGAAAAACTTTTGTAGATTCTAGTGATGAGCTTCCTTATGAGCCTTTCTTTTACTGAGCACAAAGCGACAAGTGCCAAGACTAGGTGGTGGGGCTGCCTTTTAAGGCACCTAGCCCCGTCTCCATCACATGACCCCCCCCCCAATGAGGCCAGGGAAACGCTGCCGCTTATCCTCCGTGGTGGCAAATGCAACCCCTGGCTTCAAGCCTTCGCCTGCCAGCCGGGAGGGCTGGCTTGGCTCATGGATAGTATTGGATATCAGATAAGACAACTTCTGTTAGTATAAAGGGGACTGTAGCAATTTAGGCTAGCCCTAGTGTATTACTGTGAAGTCTCTTCAAGGCAAGAAACTAAAGTGCTATTGAGGGATCACAAAGGCACTGAAAGGTGGACTTCATGTATCCCATATACTAAAAATGGACTGTAAAGATTATTTCTTTTGGACAGTCATTCTGGAACATGAACCTTCTACTGCTGAGTATAATATTTTAATACACGGTGACAAAGTTGTCAAGTAAAAAGGGTTTTTTTTAATTAGAGATAGACACATGTCTGTGTAACCTCCATGAGTTAGTTGGTTTAGCCAAGTAGGGTGGAGTGAGTGTCTGGAGCTGAGCTGCTAAGAAGGCTGGTTAATGGGGAGCTTGATAAAATTTTACAAGCTCTTGTCACCTTAAATTTGAATAAGATTAACTGGAAAGACATTGTATGTGAAAATAATGAATAAAAGGGGGAAGGTATTAAATTTAGTCTGGTATTATTACTGGAATCAAGTTGTTATTGCAGGGCTGTAGTTTCTAAGTGGAAGACTGAAGCCTGAGTTCCAGTTTTTTCCTTAATCAAGAGGACTGTATCAAGGGGCTCTGGAAGTTGGTGGATCCTAAAAGTTGGACTTTACTCAACATGAAGTGGTGTCAAGAGACAACCAGTTACTTGGCTGAATTCAGAGACAGTGTTTGCTGCAGTGTTTCTGTTTTGTTACACCTATGCGTTCAGTTATAAAAATCTAGTTGTATTGTTCTAACTGGCCAAAGGTTTTTAACTTAAAAATTTCTTAATTCCTTGTATTGCAAGTTCAGTTCCTTATCTGCATAATAGATAGTTCTATTATGTTCAGTTCTATTATCTGCATAATAGACTGATAGATGAATTTTGGGGGAAATGGAAGGATTTCTTTGACTATTTGGGAAGAAATTAACATTAATTAAGGTAAGTTAGTATAAAGACAAGAAGATAAAATATAGAGACTTGAGGGAAGGAAAATAGAAGCTGATATTATAGTTTGTATAAGTACAATTATCTAAGGAGAGAGATGGAGAGCTGTTACACAATTATATTTAGTTATGGCAAATTTTGAATGTATTCTTCTACTAGTTCAATGTAATTTTAAATGCAGTGCTTGTATAAGTTTCCAACTAATTCCAAATATACTGTTTATATAAGACTGTATAAGTCTCAACTTCATTTCCAATGTAGTGTTTGTATAATCTTTTACTATGCACTTTCTATTTTTTAACATCGTTTCTTTTAAAATAAAAATTCTTATTAAATTTTTTAAAAAGTTTAGTTCCTTATTTAGTGCCACAGAATCCATATAGAAAGAGGTTATATCTGCAATGTACATGACAGGCAAACAAGCATGTTTTAAGTAAGACAGCATCAAAAATGACCCAAGCCCACAGGGATGTTACAGGGCAAGCTGTAGAGAGGTCCTCTTGTTTGCTGTATAAAATGGTGTGTATTTGGTGCAGTGTTCCCATTTTCAATATTCTTCCCATCTTCCACATTGTATCGTAACATTTATTTTAGAAAAAAATAATGATTTTAAAATCAGAATCTAAAAAGGTGGTCATTTTAAGAACAGATTGTTGGAAAAATTTAAATAATGATTTATTGCAAAAATGTTCTTATATAGAAGCAAACTATTAAAGTTTGTATTTTAAAGAGTTTCTATGAATTATTTACATCTTGAAAAATACTTAAACTGTTTCCGTATTCATATTATTACTGTGTTACGGTATATATAGAATGGTGTTCAGAAGGTTTTTTTAAACTTTTTAAAAAGATGCTAATATTGAGTCGTGAACTCTGGCGAATGTATAAAAGAACAGATATATGAAATGAGTTCTGCGGGTTCACATTTTGTCATAGCAGTAAAGCTCTAAAGAGTATTTTGCCATAGGGCAGCCTAGTTTCAAGAGCTGTGCCTTAGGTAGCTTAGCTGCCTTGTATAAGTGGGTGAGAGAAGTGACTGAACACCCTGTTCATGCTGATGTGCTTTTGGATCAAATTCAGTAACTGTTTTCATTAATGTAGTGAGAGTGAAAATACACTAAAATTAAGCATTATTTATTCCTTCAGTCTTTATTGTTCTTAATTCAGTGAGTAATATAGCACCAAGCCTTTATGGTATGCAAGTGTTTTAATGGTTTGCTGAAACAATGAGAGAAACAAAAGGTCAGAATCTTTGAAACCATTCCAAGTTTACAACTTGTCAAATACACAGTTCTTATTGTCTCATATTCATTTCATTAGGCATGACAAAATTGGCGAAATGGTGTCACCAGAAGCAAAATAGGACAGAGCTTGTATAAAGTGGTATGAAAGGCAATTTTCACTGGTGTTTTTTTCTTTTATTTCCCCAACCGTTGCGGCAAAGAAAAAAACTTAACTGGCTTTTAAAAATATAGGAACCTTATCTTCCACCTATTTGGCCACATAGTGTAAAAACAAAATAGAAAGGGCTTGCATGCATCTGACGAAGGGAGCTGTGGCTCTCGAAAGCTTATTCTACAATGAAGTTGGTTAGTCTTAAAGGTGCTACTGGATTCTTTACTATTTCACACCATTCTTAACATTTCTGCGCAAGTCACAATGCTGTATTAGTCACAAAAAAGGAAAGGTTAGATGAAATTATATATTACAACTTTATGGTGATATATTGTATGCATTAGAATATAACAAAAGGTTTTCTTGCCATGCAGTCCTAAGCAGAATTACTCTAGTGTTAAACCTATTGATTTCAGTGGGCTTAAACTGGAGTAACTCTGCTTAAGATTGCACTGTAGAGCATTTAATGTCCCCTCTGAAGAGCTTTTACCTACCTCGTGAGATAGGAAGTTTAGATGTATGGAGGAAAATATGTCTATTTTTTTGAGATTAAAGAAAGACCTGGTAGGAAACCTATATGCTCATCTTTGACCTTTCTGTTTATCAGCAATCTAATGAGACGTCTCTGCTGTAATAACAATTTTCAGTGTTTCTTGCACTAGTTCTTGCTAACAGCACAGGCCCTGTCCATTGGGGGCTAAGAATATTTAATCCTTTAACGCTGACATATACAACACATAGCCATGTCAGCTACAGCTGTTTCCAAACATCAGTAACAAAATTATAGACAGGTTTTGAAGCTTCTGTGGTGGAAATGAATACATCTGAGGATTCAACTTGCTGACAGTGTTTATGTAATTTAATCTTACCATCTGGAAGAAAGTAAACATTTTTTAGAAAATTAAAGTTAAGGAAATAAACCCTTTGTGGTTTTTAAATTTTGCTAAGTTCATTAAAATGTACAATTGCAAGTTCACTGTAGCTATATATGAAAATTATTATTCAAAAGCCACTGGGACGTCCAAGTTGTTTAAAAACATTTTTTTTGGCAGTCTCTGTGGACTCTCTGGAAACCGCACTAACACTTGTCTGTTGTTACTGTGTACCTTAATTGTGTCGAAAATACACTGGTAGCTGAGCGATAACCTTACCCAGTATAATGTAAAGTCAAATGGGGTAAATATTTGTAACTATATGCAAGATAAAAAATGGGCTTTGACTGAAGTAACTCTGCATAGGATTTCACTGCAAGGCTACAATCTAGAAGCTGAATTAGTAGGCATTAAGTATGCTTAATTCTGTGTTGGACTGTGGCCATTAATAAAGCTAACCGTGTTTCAAATTTGTTTGTACTTTTGGCTCATTCACTAATATATTCAAGCAGTTTCAATTTCTCTTTTTGAAAGCTCTTTCACTTATTACATCTGTTCTCTTCCCACATTCTTTTTTTAAGAACTGTAACAAAAATAAAAAGATTTGTGGCAACTTAAAGAGTAACATATTTATTGTATTGACACTCCTCCTCCGATATCTAGACTCTCTCTCTCTCAGAGGTTTCATATTGTTGTTAAAAAGCACAAGCTTTCGAGCCACTATAACTTAATATTGAGCTCATCGCTATCCTGGTTTAACCTCAGCCTCAGAAAGACAAACTAAATAAAAAGGTTTCTGAAAGAGGCTAAAATTAGGCTTTGGATGTCTCTAGTAAAGGGGAATCCTGAACAAGGAGTTATTAAAGGGGAGCTTTTATTTACACTGTAAGTTTGAGAGGTGAGAGAGATAGAAGAGCACATTTCAAACTATGGCATCATCTCCCCCTGTACGGATATAGCTTTTAGACAGCTCTAATCGCACCTGTCAGAATAGCTAGATTTAAGATGTGGCTTTTTTGTATTTGTAAAGCCACCTTTTGTGTTCCATCAAACCGTAGAAAACATCATTTCTAAAATAAACTGAGTCTGTCCAATAACTGAGTAGTCTGATCGGTCCCAGCCATAAGAAAAAAATATGTTCACAGCATTAAGAGAAAAATACCTTATCAGTTAAAAGGGGATAGTTGTATTTCTTGAAATCAACCAACTTTAGAGTAAACTCTGACCTTTGTTTACTTCTTTAACTGAGAATATTTAACCTCATACCAACCTAAGGGATGCTATTTGAATAGTGCTGAATTCTCAAGTCAGGATAATCTCTTTGTGCCCTCCTAAAAAAGGACTTCAGGTATAAGCGAAAAATGACACTTAGTTTTCTTAGTTTCTGAAAGCTCCTTCTTATAATATTGACCTCTGTAGATGCCTTTTCACAAATTATATAGTAGAATGTCAGTGAATTCTTCATTTATAATTGATTTTCAAGCAGTATGTGTTACTGTATTTAGATTAGACAAAATGGGAATCAGAACTTAGAAACACATAAAAGGAAAACTAGACATAAAAAAACTCAAGCTAGGATTAAAGTGCATAAAGCAAATTACCAAAAACTAATGTCAGTTTGATATTTATGAGGTGGGGCTGCAATTAGATGTGATTCATCTTCATATGCCAGAAATGAATACTAGCTAGTGAAGAAATGACTCACTTAGCTTAAAAACACTTATTTGGCATGTCAGTTTGTCCAGGACCAGACTATCCTATATCCTTTGGTCGAAAGTGCTGTCAAGTTGCAACTGATTTATGGCGACCTTGCAGATTTTTAAAGGCAAGACACATTGAGAAGTGATTAGCCTTTGCCTGTCTCTGTATAGTGACCT
Source organism: Eublepharis macularius (assembly GCF_028583425.1). Classification (NCBI taxonomy): domain Eukaryota; kingdom Metazoa; phylum Chordata; class Lepidosauria; order Squamata; family Eublepharidae; genus Eublepharis; species Eublepharis macularius. Next base: position 75,413,307 of record NC_072799.1, read on the forward strand.
TGAACTTCCTTGGCGATCTCCTATCCAAGTACTAACCGAGTTCTGACAAGATCAGACTAGCCATCCAGGTCAGGGCTAACCTTTGATACCATGATTGAATAGCAGGGTGGTAGTCGGTGAATTTGACACTGACAGCAGTAGATGAGAAGGAAGAGCCTGGTACATGAGCCTTGTCTCTTGCTTTGCTTTTAAAATGCTGAATGCTACTGGGCCCTGCTTCTTTAATGGCATTTGGAACATGAAACATCTGATTCCAAAAACCACAAACTGAAAAAAGTGCCACGTATGGATGAAAATTCAAGATTCATTACAACCCATCAAACGTTGTACTGCATTTGTTCTCTCTTTGCATTTTAATAAGGACATGTCACTGACTCGAGCTCTAAAGGCCACCCCCTATGTTCTCACTCTAAAGGGTTTTTAAGTCCATAGGTGAACACCCCTTGTATTTTATTTATTTATTTATTTTCAATTTTTATTCCGCCCTCCCTGCACACTTTAAAACAGTTTAAAACAGCAATACAATATATAAATATTTAAAAGAAAATTAAATAGCGGCAGTCATCCAGTCAGGGGCAGTCAGTCTACCACATAAAACCATCATTAAAAAAGAAGCTAGTGGAAGCCTATAATAGGGAGGGATCCCGATTTCCTCTATTCGGCCAGTAGGGGCCCAGCTCAGCCCCAACCATATGCCTTGCAGAACGCTCTCTTACAGGCCCAGCGAAAGGGTAGTAAATCCTGCCAGGCCCTAGTCTCATTTGACAGAGAGTTTCACCAGGTTGGGGCCAGGTCAGAAAAGGCCCTGGCCCTGGTCAAGGCCAAGCATGTCTCCCTGGGGCCAAGGACCACCAATAGTTGTTTATCTCCTGATGGGAGCATCCTCTGGCACATTTGGGGAGAGGCAGTCCCGTAGATACACCAGTCCCCGTCCACTTAGGGCTTTGTAGGTTAATACCAGAACCTTGAATCTGATTCGGTACTCCACTGGTAGCCAGTGCAGCTGGCGCAATACTGGTGTTATATGTGCACAGCTTGGCACTCCAGTGATGACATGCACCACTGCATTTTGAGCCAGCTGCAATTGCCGGATCAGACTCAGGGGAAGCCCTGCGTAGAGAGTGTTATAGTAGTCCAACCTGGAGGTGACCATTGCCTGGATCACTGTAGTTAAATCGCGGGTCAAGAGGTAAGGGACAAGCTGCCTGGTCCATTGAAGATGGAAAAAAGAGGACCTGGCAACTGCTGTGACCTGAGCCTCCATTTTCAAGGAGGCATCTAGAATCATCCCCAAGCTCCTGATCTTCAGAACTGGCGTAAGTCACGCCCCATTGAGGGCTGGAAGCTTGAGTCCCGAATCCACACACCCACAGCTCAAGTACAGGACCTCCGTCTTCATGGGGTTTAATTTCAGCCGACTGCTTCAACCATCCAGCCACAGCTTCAAAAGCATGCTCCAGGACATCTGGGGCTGTGCCAAGCCATGCCTACGTCAACAGATATAACTGGGTGTCATCATATTGGTGACACCCAAGTCTGAAACTTCGCACCAACTGGGAGAGGGGGCGCATATAAGAATGATGATTTAATTAATTGTATATGTCCATAGGCCTCGCATATAGATATTGAACAATAATGGGGAGAGTATTGCCCCCTGTGGCACACCGCACACCAATGAATGGCGAGGTGACAACTTCTCCCCTAGCGTCATCCTCTGTCCCCGACCATGGAGAAAGGAGACAAACCACTGCAAGGCCATCTCTCGTATCCCCACATCGGCAAGGCAGTGGGTCAAAAGACCGTGATCGACTGTATCGAACACTGCTGAAAGATCTAATAGTATCAGCAGTGCCTAGCCACCTTGATCCAGGTGTCTGCGAAGATTGTCTGTGAGGGCGACCAGCAATGTCTCCATCTCATGTCTCGGGCAGAAACCGGACTGAAAGGGATCCAGAGCCGACGTGTCATTCAGGAATCCCTACAGCTGTTCCTCATCCGGGAATATCTTGTCACTTTTTAAGACCCTTAGAAGTGTGGAAGCTATGCAGTAACTTTTTAAGTGATATTATTATTGCTATATATTCTAGGAGGTTTGAAAAGAACAAGTGTTCTAAACTAGTTATCAAGCATTTCATCTGAATGAGGATAAGATTACTGTTAACAAAATGTTTAATTGTAGCAACTGATAGCTGCTCAATCTAGACATCTTGAAATTTAGCCCTAAATTAATGCAGCGGTATATTAAAGACAATTACATTAATCAAAAGCCTCTCAGAAATGTTTTCTTAACATTTTATTTGGATTCTTATGTGTAAATGAATTTATTAAAAGAGAAGTGACAGGCTTTAAAAATCAGCCAATTATCTACAGCAACTGTAAAACTGGTTTAGGCCCTGCTAGTATGCATTCCTATCACTTTATAAAACAAAGTGATGCACAAATTTTGCCAAGTTCTAACTTTATGAATCTGACCTAGACAGCTTGGTTGAAATAAATACACAGATGAATAGGTTCTTAAACATTTATAGTTGTGCCCTGTGTTAAATGAAAAGACCATGTTTAATGTTGATGCAATAAAAATTAATTAGTTGTCAGTCAGGTTTTGCTTCAGTTGTAATTAGTTTAGTGCATAATTATTATATTTAATAGCGATCTGAGATCTGCAAGCATTTTGATCATATTCCAACTTTTTAAAATAACACCTCGGTTAGATTTATAACATCAATAGCTATAATAAAATCTTATTAGTCAACCATATTATAGAGACTGTATAATTATTGAGTGGCTGAAACAACTTCCTCATTGATGTTGGTCACGTACCATCTTAAATTATTATGGAGAAATATTTTACAGTGGACATGTTTTCTTTACTTAATTAGAAAAGAACTAATCAAACAAAGCTTGGGTTTTCATGGGGAAAAAGGCTTTTTAATGTCAGCTTCCTACTGTACATGCTATGGGAATCTTTTAAAAAAATCCTTATGTATAACATGACCTTTAAAAAAAAAACCCTCTTGGCAAATACCTTGTGAAGTTTTAACTTTATGGCTTGAACCTTAATGTCTGTTGAAGTTCATAGAACAGAAATCACACACACTCTTCTAACAAATTATTGATCAGTGAAAAAACAGCTATAGCTATTGTTGATATGGAACCTGTGCTGGAGAGGCATCTTTTCCATATTTTTTCCCTAGACGCGTTGGCTTCCCTGTCTTCCCTGAATTCTCCTTTTCTCTGTCCTTTTTTTCCCCTTTCCCACTGCGAGTGTCTGCATAGCATAGTTTCTTTTCAAGTTGTGCTGTTTTCCTCTTTATGAATGACAATTTCAGAAGATTGACGTGTTAATTGAGGAACTACCTTAACGCAGGTTGGTGTCAGGATTTTAAAACATTTCCTGCACAGAATTGTGCCAAGCGGTATGGCGCTCGATCAGTATCCCCCACCCTCCCCCATTGTCATACAGCAGCTCGGGGTTCAATTGGACCGACAAGCACCTCCCCTTGGCTCCCCTGGCTGTACAGGTAGAAAGTGGCTGGCTTCGGTGAACTCTCTTCATCAATCGATGCCCCAAGGTGCTTGCCAAAATTTCCTGCCTATCCCGTTAAAAAAAAAAGCTATGCATTTATAATTTTAAAACTTTACTTTTTTTTTAAAAAAAGTCAAAAATACAAGGTTTATTTTATTTTGAAATAACCCCAACTCTGATGCAATTTGCTACCAGCAAGTGGCCTAACAAAACAAGTGAGTCCACCCAGGCCCCAGACTTGGCCAGCAGTATTGCCAGCTTCATACCTTCCACCTCAGTTAGAATCTTACCAGGTCTAACCTTTCTTTCCCCTGTTGTAAAATTTCCCAGAGGTAGCATAGGAATTGCTTCTTCATGGTGAAAGCATATCCTAGTGAGCAGCAATCAGACTTCAGATTTAACCATGGTTAAGTAAAAAAAATTATGTACCAGGCTTGTCTAACTCTTTCCTTCTTACCTGCCTCTTTTCACACAGAATGGGAAAGAACACTAGTTAGAAACTTACGAAGGCTTCTTGGCCTGGATGCAAGGATGGGGGCCAGTCTGAGATTCTAACTCCTGTAAACCCATACATTTTCATTTGAATGTAATGGGTAGCACAAGTGAGTTTCTAACGGGATCCCACTCCTCCTTCAAGAGGGAGGAGTATAAGCCCGGTAATAAAATTGGTTTGTGTGCATTTTAACTTAACCGTGGTTAAATTTGCATTCTGAATGCAGCCCTCCCTTTTGCCTCTGAATACTGGAGTTAGGTATATGATTTCTTACCACCTCGTGATTCCCCTTCCTCCTGTGAAGGTAGCAATTTATTAATGGAGGACTTGTGTTATTGAACCCATTCATATGGTTTTTGCAGTGAAACAAATACAGCAGTGATGAGGGATCTCTCTGGAGAAGAATCTCCCAAACTTCTTAGTGATATGTGTAGATAGGGCTATCAATTGCTCCATATTTGCATGCAAATTTCCCAGCAAACTGTAGTGTGACATGCCAAACAGTGATGTCACGGGGTATGCCTTTTAAAATAATCTACCGGTTTAGACTATATTTGCATTTTGTCACTAGTTGTATACACACCAAATTTAAGTTAGCATCAGAGGTTCACGTTTCTCAGAACTTGCAGTCAGCAAGATGTAGATGGGATTAGTGGGAACACTTTAGGCTACCCAGGGGTGTACATTTTTAATATGAAGATTTATTCTGGGTTAGATTTATGTAGGAGTTTTAAAAAGGAGGTGACTAGTTACACAGCTGCTTTAGTTGTATGCGGCGACATGCTCAAAGACTGATGAGCAACCTAATGAAATCATTATAGACACCTGGCTGCTGTCAGTCTGCAATAGTGTAACATTTGTAGCAAACAAAGGTGAAAAATCAGTATTCAGGAGATCTTGTGTATATATTTGACTAAAGACCATAAAGGGGGAAATATGGCCCCATTGTTGTTTTAGCAACTTGAATTTTTAAAAGCAACTACAAACAAAATTCATGACTCTTTAAAAATTAATATAAAAACAGTCTCTTCTGTGATGATGCTTGGCAATGTATTGTTGAGAACTTTTCAGCTCCAACGAGACTGTTTGAAAATGACATATCATGAAACAGAAGTGCCTTGTATTCTTTATAGATGAATGGAACTTTGAACCTTTTTCAAAATTCGATTAAAATAATGGCATAGGTACTTATAAACTTTTTTCTTATACATTTCGCACAATGATAATAGTGAATCTTAAAATTTAGAATGATGACCTATAAAGTTAGGAATCAGTTGAAATCTACTTTCCTAGAGGTTCCCCTTCCGTTATGCATTATCCTGACTAGGAGCTATTGCTCCTTGACTGTACCTAGCTTTAGCAGCTAGGGTTAAGCAGATGGGGAAAATTTTTTATCTGGTTTTGTACATATTTGCTGGTTGGGTAGTTTCCTTTTTGTAAACTGTGATCCTTGCATGTAGATATTGTTAATCTGGACACCTAGGTTAAAAATTGAAGTGGAATTTAAAGAAGTAAATATGATTCTTTCTCTAGAGTTACACTAGTGGCCAAAATTGTGGAAACCTTTTGGGAAAAGTGCATTTTTGAGGTTTGATGGCTCATAAAACCACTTTTTTTGGAGTAATACCATAAAATTATTTATCAATGGAAAGATAATTTAATCAAGAATGTAATGCAACAAAGTTTATTCAGTTATCTGTATTTTATCAAATGTTACAGCCAAATAACCAGGAAAAGGAAGCACAACTTGCCTAGGTTGATATGAAGTAGCTTTCCTTCATTTGAATGTAGCCAATGAGCATGAATCTTTAGAGAGCCAATAGAGAGGTGTCATCTTGATTTGGCAATGAGCCAATCAGGTCACAGTAGGATTCAGCTATTGATGTCATGTATTGGAGCTGAGAGGAGGTCATTTGTCAGTGTGTTATGTGATTGCTATCAAGTTGGTTGGTTTGTTTTGTGTTCTTTCATTTAGTGAGCTTGTAAAACATAATAAAATTAAAGAAATGGCACAAAGAGTTGACTGGTCACCCAGAAAGCGATATAAAATAGTACTATTAAGTGAACAAGGCTACAGTTATGAAGAAATTAGAAGAAAAATTGGTGGAAACTTAACCAAAGGTGGCATTTCTAAATTTTTGAAGAGGTATAAGGCAATTCAGTCACTACAAAACCAGACTGGTAAAGGCTGGAAAAGGTGCACACAAGCAAGGGATGATAGAAGAATTGAGAGACTGAGCCTAGGAGACAGAAGAAAATCATACAGAACGAAATGGCGCAATCATACAGAACGAAAATCATATAGAACGAAATGGCGCAATTCAATGTGAAGTTGAGTGCAAGGACTGTTCGGCGCAGACTGTAGGAATTTGATCTTAATGCTAGAATTCCATGAAAAAAAACATTGTTCTCTCTCAAACAAAGGTTGAAAAGATTAAACTGGGCTAAAACCCATGTTAGCTGGACAGCAGGTCAATGGGACAGTGTTATTTGGAGTGATGAGACCCAAATTTCCCTGTTTGGTAGTGATGGCATAAAATACGTGAGAAGAAGAATCAGAGAAGATTTGCATCCTGATTGCATTACACTTACTGTGAAACACCCAGTTAGTGTTATGATATGGGGTTGTATGACATCAAAAGGTGTGGGCAGAATTTGTGTGATAAATGGCAATATAAATGCCCCCAAATACATAAATGAAATACTGAAGCCTTCCACACGTGATCTTTTCCAAGATGATGAAGCATTGATATTTCGATAAGATTCAGCTCCATGTCATGTTGCTGCAGTGTGCAAAAAGTGGTTTCAAGATAATCATATTCCACTGTTGGAATGGCCTGGGATTAGCCCAGACCTTAACCCCATCGAAAATCTATGGAGCCGACTAAAGAAACTGGTTAATGAGAAGCAACCCAGCAATAAACCGCAATTAATAGAAGCAATAACTCAATCGTGGTTTCACATTATAACAGCTGAAGAACTAAAAAACTTGGTTCACTCCATGGGAAGGCGTTGTAAGGCCGTAATTAAAGCAAAAGGTTACCCAACTAAGTATTAACTGACATGGTGAGAATTGTTGTATAACTCATTTTTTCTGTGTGTTTCAATTTTCTTCTTTGTAACTACTGTTCTAAAAAAAATTCGTTCATAAAAGTTATTGCATTGCATTCTTGATTAAATTATCTTTCCATTGATACATAATTTTATGGTATTACTCCCCCCAAAAAAAGTGGTGTTATGAGCCATCAGACCTCAAAAATACACTTTTTCCAAAAGGTTTCCACAGTTTTGACTGCTAGTGTATGTTCAACATTCAGAGTAGAAAGATTTGGAAAATGCAATCATCCAGAATTAAAAACATCATTTACATAAGCTGTGTTTGGAAGCGTCATAGTTCACAACAAGCACCCTTTTTAAAATGTTTATTAATTTCTGGTGTTTTGTCAGCAGGAAGCACATTTTACCCTAGGTAGTTTGACAGATTTGGCAGCCAAATGATGGATCTTCTAATCAGGGTATTACCCTAGGACAACAGATCTGTGCGGATTAGGCAGTCAAGTGCTTTGAAGACATAACATCTACTGTGAGTGCTCTGCCTTATAAATGTGTAATGGGAGACATGCTTACTGTGAAGAATCTCTTGGGATAATGCCCTTTTGCAGTCTTCAAATACAGGCAGAGACTGAGAGGAGCTTATGCTGAGGAGGATGAATTGCAGTGTTTATACAAGGGATCCTTGAACAGCCTTTATTTAGGGCCAAGTCAAGGTATTTTGTGACCCTGTACAGCCTCCCCCTTCCCAGTTGGTGCCTAAACTGCACAACATGCATTTGTGGCAAAGGAACGTTCAGTTTCTGTGATGCAACTTTTACTTTTTTATTTCTGTTATATTAAATATATAATACTAGTTAATTCATTGCAAAGGATCATATTCTGTGACAGAATACACTACTGGGCATTACAACTGTTCTAGCCAGCGCCTTCATTGCTACGCTCCTTTAAGCAGCTGCTTTTGTGGGTTGGGTAGGGACACATGACAGTCAGCCAGTGAAAGGGTGAGTTAGTTGAGTGAGGTGAATAAGAGGATGCATTTCCACATAACTGGGAGAATGTTCTGGATCATAAGTGGAAAAATGAGATCGAATATAGTAATTTTGAATTCAAAGCACCTCACTGTTCTGGTGGCCACCTCTGTGCTGGTCAAAGGTGAAATAACGCTCTGGGGGGAGAGGGAATATGAAGCTGTGCTGCCAGAAAAGAACATGGTCGCCTGCCTTGATGCATGGAGGTGCTTTTCATGTTTGAATTGCCACCAGAATAGGAAAAAAAGAGATTTGTGATATCCCAGATCCGCTAAGAGCTTTTTATTTGCCAGAAAAGTTCACGGTATTGGTGTTTTCTGCCTGCATGGTTCAGAGTTCCTAGAACGTGCTTGCTTGTTCAGGACAGAAGACAGGGTCTGCCATGTAAGGCGGGGTTGGAATCCAGAGTACATAGCAGAGAGAAATGCAGCAATAAGACAGTGTGACTGACCACAAACTGGGGTGGGTGGGTGGAGATGAAGGCAGCTTCAGAATTATATTGTTGGAGGGCTTTTTCACACAGGCAATAGGATTGTGCTGTAGGGAAATGTTTAAGAGAGATGTGTGGGAAAGAGATAGTGACTGTAGGCTATACTACTGTGTACTGTCGGTTGCTCTAAGTATACTCCTACTAGATAGTTCCGCATTGTGTAATATGTTATGTCAATCGATTTTCAGCTCTATATCAAATTTATGCTTGTTATCAGATTTCTGAAATCCTTACTGTACTGTATTGTTTATTAAATGGCCCAGCCATTGATAGTATTGATGGTCACTGTGTAATCCACTGCAAATCTCTGTGAGAAAGGCGAACTACAGCATATTTTTTTAAAGATCCTTTTAGCTCTTAGTACCTCAGCTTGTTAACAGGGGTCATTTTGTGGAAAAAGAACTGTAGGAACTCATTAGCATAACTCATTAGCATAACTTATTAGTATATGCCACGCCCCTTGCCATCACCAGAAGTGTGTCATTGGCTTAACTGATTTTCATATGCCATGCCCCCTGACATCACTTTATCTCCCTCCAGAGTGCCCTTTTTCTCCCTCCAGAGGAATATAGATAAGTATCCCTAGGGCCCTTCTGGAAGATGACAATCAAGAGATAACAATTAAAAGATATCAATAACAATCAAGACAATAAAAAAAATAACCTCAGAGGAAAAAAGTCACTACATAGTGTAGTACACACTAAGGAACAATCCTGTCCTTGCAGTGGCAAAGATCAAACTGAGGGAGAGGTCCCTTCAGTGGGCTTAGACTGCAGTAACTCTGCTTAAAATTGCACTGTAAGTCACTTAACTCTACAATCCTCTCTAATAGGCCACCTTGGGCACTTGCTAGGCCAGCACAGAGCTTTCTAACACAGTTCAGACCTCAACTGCTTCTCCTGGGCAACTCAAGAAGGAAAATGGCACGATAGGCAGATAACTGAAGCAGTACAGCTGAGCCTTCGATGAATTTGAGATCTGTGGATATTTGTATTCATGATCTGTGGATTGATTTCTCTCTCTCTATATACTACCACTCACTCACTCACTCACTCACTCACTCACTCACTCACTCACTCACTCACTCACTCAATCTCTCTCACACTCCCACTCCCACTCCCACTCTCCCCCTCCAGTCCACACACCCACACACTTTCTCTCTCTCTCCCACCCCCACTCACTCACTCACTCTTCCTCCAGTCCACACACACACACTTTCTCTCTCTCTCCCACCCCCACTGTCTCTCCTCCTCCAGTCCTCCCTCTCTCCCTCTCCCTCTCTCTCTCTCTCTCTCTCCCACCCCACTCTCTCTCCCCCCCCTCCAGTTTCCTGCTGCCTGCTGCTAAAGACAGGGGCAGCAGGGAGGCTGTGGGGAGGAAAAGGAATCACGTGGGTGGGGCCAAAACGCACGTGATCTCTTTTCAGATCTACAGGAACGCCATTCCGGCGCGATCCCCCTCCAAATCCGGGTCCTGTGGCTTCCTCCTGTTATAAACCATATTTATAGCTTTCTCAGTGGAAAAATACGACAATTGGAAGTATTTAAATGTTTGCTTAAAAACCCAAGGTATTAGGTAGGTCACAATTGGCAGGACTGTAAATATGAAAATTCAGTGATACATAGTAAGAGGTAACTCCCCCACCTCAAGCTGAGTCCGACACATCTCTCTGTTTCACAGCATGCTAGCAGCTATTCCAAAGCAATCTGTTTAGTTAGTTCTGTCCTCTGTTTGCCTCCAACCTTCAAGGGTTGAACATGGCAGCATATTAGATATGTGCTTCAAAATCTGCATGATGACTCCTTACTATCTTTCAGAAATCTGTAATTTCTAAAGCCTTTTATAGTTTGGTCTACTGTATAGTTGAAAGACTATTGGTCTGCTATGGAAATTTTTGGAAAATTGTGGCTGTTCCAAAGTTGTCCCTTGGAAACTCGCTAAACTTTAAGCCTAAGATCCGATTTGTATTGTTACAGTGTGTTATCTATCCGTAACAAGTAATCCCAATGGAATGGCTTGGGGCTAGGGGGTAAAGTGAAACATAACCTAGGTTGCAATCCTAAGAACACTTCACTGGGAATAAGACCCAATGAATAGACCCATTTATCACTGCAGTTCCAGTAAGCCTGTGTATAGTATATAAACATTACCAAAGTAGCATGTGAGTTAGCTATGGAATGTGACTTTGTAGTGGCAACTGCACCACAAAGATAATCTGCCTTAAAACATTTATTTGAGAGGGCTTTTAATTGCTGGAATTAAACAATTAAGGGAGAATTGTAAATATGATTTTGTTAGACCATTAATGAAATGCCAAACATATATTAACGTCTTGTTATCGTCCACAAAATCTTGGGACAAATAGATTAGAAATTTAATAAAACAAGAAAGAATTGCTAGCCTTACTAGTTCATGTAGAACCTCCAAATTATCTGGGTACCTTTACTAGCTGTTTTACACTATTGTGCAGCACCAAGTTTGAAGTGCGTGCGTATGTCTATTTGTATATGTTTACTGAGGACTCATGTTTGACAGCACAGTCTCGATACATGGTCATGTGCATGACCTCATTAATAATGTTGTATTTGGGTATTTCTCTTACGCTGCATATACCTTATAGTAGAAATGCCTTGTAGAAAGGTCAGAAATGTTTTATTTACTTATTTTACAGTATTTCTTGCCTTCCTTCCTCCCAGAGGGATGCTAAAATAAAAGAACATTCTAACCAGAATGTAGAACACCGGCAAGACATAGGAGAGGCCAAATATTGACAGTAATAGAGCAGAGTACGTGCATATAATAAAAACTGCAGAGAATATAAAGAAATAATAAGAGAACAAGAAAAACAGTGCCACTTCGTAAATTTATGCAATTATTTCTTTTATTACACTATCTTGTATACGTTTTTCCTTTGTTTGGCAGTAAAATAGAAAGGAACGGTCTATATGCCAAGAAGATTATTGAGAAGCAGTGGACACAGTTTTTTTTAATCAGATCAAACTCTGCCATTAATTATTGCAGACCACTTATTTGCACCAGTGACAGGTATCTTCAATGGCATTAATACATTCCTCACACAGCGTGACATTTATAACTCAAACTTTTTAAGACCAGAGCCTCTTTATTCGGCTTTTTTAAAAAAAAAAATTAGTGAGTGTTAAATTCAAGAGGCTAGAGATCAAGGATAAAATGCCAATGAAAGAGACACACATTTCAGAGCTGTGGCTAAAAGCATGTTTTTTTTCCCTGCAAGCTTCTTAATGTATCTTTTATTCGAAGAGTAAAATAGTAAAAGCTTTGATATTTATTGGGTTGCTGGACTGCAGCAGTGTATTTTACTTATCTATTGATAATTGAAACAAACTTATTAAAGGCTGCTGAGCACAGAATCTTTACAATAAAGCCTTGAATTTAGTTTGTTTAATTTCACTCTGTTCTAACAGACCTTTTACATGTTCCCTTGGTGGTCTTTCAAAAGCCAGGTGTTTGGGATTGTCTGCAGCCTATTCAAAAACCACCCCAGGCCATGGAGCTGCTTTTTATTTAAGTCTGCCCATTTACATAATGCCTGTTCATGGAACGTACAGCCAAACTCTTAGCTGGTCAGTGGTGCATGATCTTGTTTTCCATGGAATTAAATTTTAAACTTGTCCTTGCCCAACTGGAATTGATAGGCACACACAAGATATGCAAAAGCATCTCTGAATTTGTAATGTCTACATATACGTTCTTTAAATATCTTTACCAATAGCTATATAAAAACGTGAAAGCAAAGCAATGCGTTGTAAGTTGCACTAAGTGCATGCGAGGGTAATTGTGATATCAGAATTCTGGATCTACATAAGATTAAAATAAAAACTGGCGTGACTCCATAAACCTCAGAGTACTTTATTTACTATTTCTTAAGTTGTCCTGAATATAGAGGGCCATTGTAAAGACCAATGTTTATGCGTAGTTAGTCAAGGTAATTTTCTTTTCTACATGCAATGCCCAGTTCTTTGTTAAATTATTGATGAGGTAAGACACCGGTTTTCTTACAATTAATCTAACATACAATGGATTGAATAATATAAAAGAAAAAATTCCCTACCCATTGAGCATGCTATGTTATTAGGTTGTCTTATACAATTCTTTACTTTAAAAAACTCCTTGGACATTGATATTTTTATTCTTGACTGGGTTGCATTGCTTCTCCTATTCTAGATCTTCAAATTAAAATAAGTAGATAAGGTACGCACTAAATATTTGTTCAAGCCATTTATATTAGAAAACTAAATTTACATATAGACTGCGCTTTACGTAGCCTGTTGAAGAAAAGCCACAGTTATGTGTACAGTTTTTGAAAAGCTGACTACAAAAACATTTGTTTTCAGTGAAATAAAGTTAAATCATTTGAATGGAAAATATATTTAACAATTTAGGTAAGTGAAACTGTTGCTATGGTGACTGGATTTTCCCTTTTGTTGAATGATAAATTAAGACAAAAATTCTGACTCCTGTGGGCTGCCATTGACTTCAGTGGGGTCAAGCTGTCATCCTAAGTATAAATACATTTTAATGAAAAGAATCATGGGTTGGATTCAGTGGCTTGCATCTCTGCATGGAATTTGCAGTCCTTTCCAATCCCTGGAAAGACCATATCCTGGGGTTAAGGGACTCCTTCTGCAAGTGAAGCTGTGTTGAGAGGAAGGAGTGATTCTATTCCCTTGTCCTCCTGCTCTTCAGCCTCTAACTGAACATCTGTTCTTCCATGCACGTCCTGTGACTCAAGAAATGATCCTTTCATGAAGGGATAGTTGGATACAAACCAGTGGATTCTGTTTCTCACTAAGTAGAAGGCAGTAATTGGATCCTCCAGATTATTCCCCTTCTACATGAGGAATTTTTCTTTTGGAAAGAAGAATGTTCCAATGGACCCATTGAATCCATTCCCTTGTTTGTTTTTTTAATCAGATTTTTGTGATGTTTAATTTTTAGCATGCGCTTGCCACTTGTTTTCTTCAATAAGTGAATTTTATTCTTTATTGAGCTACCTTCTATAGCAAAATGTTAAGTATTTCCAATCCAAAAAAACTGGGCTCCTGTACTAAACCAAGTTTTTATTTTAAAAGTTGTCATTCAATTAAAATAGCTTGTGTTTGGATACTAAGTAGTTCAAGCAGGATTGAAGTAAATGAATGCAGTTAGTCTCCCCACCCCCCAGCTGCATGTTAAGTAGCTTCCAGAATTGTGCTCTGGTGGGTCACTAGACTGTTGGAAACAGAACTGGGGGTGGGGGGGAGGCAAAGTGGGAGGGGAGAATTGGAGAAAAAATTGTCTTCCAATCTATCAACAGAGATGCTGCTCCATTTGCAGAACTGGAGTTGTACCTACAGAATAGCAATTTAGGGGGGGGGGGAAACCCCATGATGATGGAAGCATATTTTTCAGCAAAACAATGATTTTAAGTACCAGTAAACCACACATCAACATTATAAATGTATGGACTTTTATCAGGGTAGTGATCTATGGTAGCCAAGTATGAGATGTAGTGCAAGGAGGGCATAACTCTTTGATACAATAGGATATGATAGCAATATTGTATATAGCCAAAGGCCCTGTTACAAACAAACAGAGAGACAATAAAATCAAATCTAAAGATACTCAAACTGTTAAAAAAATCACCTTTCAGATACGGCTTTTGCTTGTATTTTCTTGGCTGCCAAAGCAAACAGCAACATTTTGTACGAAATGAGCAAGTCAACACCTAAGAAAAGGAAAATCAGCTTCTCTGCAAGAGGAAGAGCATTGCAAGAAATTTGTTTCTAGGCTCTGTGTAAAGAGAGCAGAACAGAACAGAATAGGATAAATCCTATGGAACTGGAGCTCTTGCATATACGGAAACACACTAGTGACCATAAGGGAAAGCTGTTGCCATAGTCTGAAACTGGATAGATCTAAAGGCTATTTTGACTGAGATTATGAAGGATCTTGTTGGACAAATAGGACACTCTGACATGGCCCCTTTTAATCAGACTATACTACAGGGGAAATTTGGATCTGGAGATTGTCATATCTGTGGCAGCTTCACACTTGAACATCCAGTCACAGCTATTGATGCTGGCCCCAGGGACATCCTGGGAATCGTTTGAGATGGAGTAGCTTTGGAAAATATTGTTATAGCATCTTTCTGCATCATCATGAGAGATTGCCCACAGAATAGACTAGCAGCCATTCCTTGTCCCTACCTCCCCAGAGTCTAAGCATGTTGACATGTACATAGGACCTATCAGGAAGGCAGCAATAGGACCTGTCAGGGAGGCAGCAATATATAGGTCACACAAACAAAGGGAGGGTGTTCTCAAGGTAAAAAGCCTGTGTAAAGTAGAAATCTTGATTTTTTTTTTAAAGGTTCTGCCTACATCAGAGCCTCTGAGGTGCTTTGGGGCAGGGCTGAAATTCTTTTTAGAAAAAGATATTGGATGGATTCCAGTTTCATGATCATACCAGCCCCAAACCTCTACTCCATATAGAAGTTGTGCGACAGACTTACTCTGGTATAACTGGGCCAGTCCAACCCCCATCCCCTAAGTACTGTAACATTTCCAAATATGGTTCTTAAGACTTTTAGATCTGGTTACCACCAAATGAGCCCTCTAAGACAGTGTTTCACTGAAGGTTACCCCATAATTCTTTCAGAATTGAATTGTAATGATTTCTTCTTTTAAAAAAAAAAACCTTCAGCCTTTGGACCTTTAATCCAGCTCCTGATATTACCTTAAACTTATACCTCAGGAGAGTCACAACCAACAGTCCTTTAAAAAAATCAAGTTTTCTACTTTACACAGGCTTTTACCTCGAGAACACCCTCCCTTTGTTTGTGTGACCTATATATTGCTGCCTCCCTGACTTCCTCAAAATGTTTCTGCTGCCAACAAAGGCTTTCACCTTAGAAAGGTGAAATAGGTTTAACTGGTTATATCGAAAGACCAGTTATAGATGGCATTGTGAAGAACAGTCAGCATGTGTAGGTGGTTGTGAGGTAAATAAGGGATCTTTTTTTCCTAAAGAAAAGTAGAATGTATGTTTTAGGTATATAAGCATGATAGTTGCAGAGTCTTGATAAGTGTATTGGTTTCAGAATAGGTTCATAAGTTTGGTATTTTAAAAAATCTATTTTCTTAAAGATCTATTCACAGACTCGGTCACGCAGACTATTTTTCTACACATATCTTCACTAATAAAATAAACTCTCATCCACACAAACGTAGATTCCCAGGTACAGCTACTGTCCATTCACCTATAGAGCCCCCTCCTTCTTTCCTGAGAGACCTGCATTTAAACCCACAGTAACAATTTTTTTAAAAAAACACACACATTAATAAGCATAAATAAAATCCAAACAATATATATGCAAAACATTACATGAGTTTTATGGAATAATCCCATATCAGTGCAGGTAATAAAAGCGGTGTGTACTTGGAGATGTACCTCAAAAGCATTTGATCCCCAGGAAAAGCCCCAACCTGATCCAGCAGCTTTATAGGTCTACCAGGGTAGGGCAGGTCTGGGTGGGCAAAGTTGATTCATATCCAGAAATGCGGCATAACAGGGAACCTTCTTGCCTGCAATGCTGGATGGTTGCAGGTAAGTATTATTCTGGATAATTATAATAATTGTTATGTAGACTAGCAAAACACAGATCTCAGTTCTAGTCCCCATGTTTCCAGGTGCATCTGATTCTGGAGTTAAACATTCTTAGAAAAGATTAAGAGCTACGTGTATTTCTATGAGATTTGGAATAAAAAAAATCAGTCCAAGGTAATTATATCAGATCTCAGTTGTTTCAATGAATGAAATGGATTTCGTAAGATAGCAAATTTAGCCTGTTTGACTTCCTGCCGCCCATGTGGAAGTTGGAAACATCTAATAATTTAAGGAACAATGAGAGAGATTTGTTCACATTTCTAATAGGAACACGTTTGATAAATTGTGAAGTAGTAACCTTTTAGTATTCTCACAGCTGAGAGAGATCAGAAATACTATAAAGCACATGGAAGAGATTATCTTTTTGATAACAGGTATGTTCTGTACATCTTATGTAACATTTTAGGAGTTATGGATTTTTACATTCTGTTCATTTAAAACATTTCTATTCAGCCTTTCCACCCAAATAGGGTCTCCAAGGCTGCAAACATCAAACCTTAAAACATCTCATCATTAAAAACATTTACACACACAGAGTAATTCATTAAAAAACATATAAACACATTTAACAACAAAAACCAGGAAGGAGACCAACAAATTTGGGGGCTATGCTTGCTTGCAGAAGACAACACTGGAGACAAACAAATCTCCATGAGGATGGAATTCCAAAATGTATTGGCACCACAACTGAGAAGGCCCATTGTTACCCATCTAGCCTCAGGTGGCAGGGGTACCTGAAGCAGGGCCTCCATAGATGACTGGAGTGGATGGGCAGGTTCATATGTAGAAGGTGGTTGTTGATAGCCCTTCTATTGCTACCCTTACAAAAATCTCTCTTCCTCAGGTTCAGGATTCAGGTCGGTAAGGCAGACACAATTTGCTATCTCTGTAGTTTCTGTTTACTGGATCGAGAGTTTTGACCTTACTACACCCATTTCTTCCCAGAGACTTCTCCAGGCAGGGCAGCCAGTTCCCTAATTCACTACACCTTACCCAGCTACTGCCCAAAGTATTGGAGTAAAGTAACTCAGTATTGATTTTCCTCATACACTGCCATTTAGTTAGAATGATTGGGATGTGTGCTGTATTTCCCTGAGCGGACCTGCATCCATCCATCCTGGTTTAAACAAGGGGGGGAAATTAGCAGTTGAACAACACAGGAGTGAGTGAGTCAAACACGGATACATGGTTCTTAATGTGAAGCCATAATCCCAAATTCTTATAACAGTGGAGGCTTACAATATAATGGTTCATGAAAGCCAGCTATCAAACAGGCTGTTCTTTCATCAGCACAAAAAGCCTCCTCCTTCCCTCTAACAATTCTAATAAATCTCAGCTGACAGCCTATCCCCAACATTCCATCAGCTTCCATTGGGAGAGGCAGAACTCATGTTATCCGTCACAGTGGTCTTTCAGGTATGCGTCAGCATTCTGGTTGCAGCATTCTGAATCCACTCCAGCTTTTAGACAGTCTTCAAGGGCAGTCCCACATAGAGCATATTGCAGTAATCTAGATGTTAACAGGGCATGCACCTATATGTAGATTATTATTAATATGAATGCCTTTGTTAATTTTTCCCATATTTAATACAGCCAAAATTAGAAAACAGATATACAAAAGCACAATAAACATAAAAAATTAAAACAGTATTTAAAATAGAATGTCATACAGTTTCTGAAAATACGTGTCTTTTGGTTTTCTCCTTCAGTGTTATTTAGCAAATGAAACTAATGGTTGAGTATTTTATTAAGAAAAAACTAGCTAAAATAGGAGCTAGAAGATTAAGAATTCAGCAAATTTAAGTTTTCTATATCACCAAATCCACCTTATATACAGAATAGCTTACACTAAAACATTGATAACTGTAACTATAGAAGTCCTGCTTATAGTTTAAGGGAGAAACACCAGTGAAATATTGAAAATAACTTGACACTCTATACACATTTTGCAGTAAAACTGGATAATACAGTATCATTATGTTTTTATAGGTACCTTTCAGATATGTGCAGCCGCAGTCAGGGCCCTGAAGAGCAGGCAGAGAAGTTTGATTCTGCCACCCCAGCATTCGCATTAGCTTTGAAAGGCAAAAAGATGGGTGACTGTTCTTCAAATTCATTTCAGCAGTACATTCATTTATTTATTTATTTATTTATTTATTTATTTATTTATTTATTTATCATTTGCAGTCCGCCTTTCTCACTGAGATTGAAGGCCGATTACGTAGTGTGAGATCAGTACAATCAGTAGCAAGGACAAGGGTAGGCATTTCCATACAGTGTCAAGGACATTGCAGCTGACACACAAATATTGACTTTAATTGTATTTATTAGCTGTCTCTCTAGAAATGCTCAAGGTGGATTACCACAGATTTTAAAGCGATCTGAGCCTTAATTAAAAGAAACCCCTAAAATCAGCATGAGAAAAAAAATGAACACAGCAGCAAAAAGACCTAACAAAAACCAAAGTATAAACAAAATCTACATAAAAAAATAAAATTAGGCCAGCTAAGAAATAAAATCAATGATAATAAAATTGTCAGAAAAAACCCCTCAAAATCCCAGGCAACACAAAAGCAACCCAAAGCTCAAGATCTTAGCTTGGAAGCAGGATGGTGTGGGAAAAAGTACTCCAAGTCCAGACCTAAGCTTTTTAAGGCTTTTAAAATAAGTACCAGCACTTTAAATCAATCTTCCTCATCATGGCACAATAGAAGTTTACCACCAAAATTTCACTGTTGACGTGCCTATGCTCTTCTAGAGTTCTTGTCTGACACTCGGGCCTGAGATTGCTGAAATCATCCCATTCTGCCAATATGAAGCTGGAACAATCCATTTCTAGAATACTTAGGGTGGGAAACAGATCACCCCAATTCTAAACATTATTTAATAAAAATGGTAAAAGACAGCAAAAATTGAGTACACCTTACATTGAAAGTACCTTCTGTAAATTATAAAGTAACTCATTGTTAGCTTGGCTTTTTGTAGAGAAGCATACTGGTGTTTTGTATTTCAGCACAGAATGTGTTTGTATATATAAAATGTGTGTGTGTTTGCGCGTGCGTGTTTATAATGTTGAACCCAGGAATATTTACAAAGATGTGAAGATTGAACAGAGGCTGCTTTACATCTTTCATACAATTGTCTATTGTGCACTGTATCACAAATCTGCTTATAGGCATGGACACTCATTCAGCCTTCAGCTTTTGTAGGACATAAGGTCAGAATTTCATTGAAAGCCATAGACAGTAAAACTATGTTAAGCTTCACTAACATAATACAGTGTCAAACGACTACACTCTATTTCATGTTTGAGTAATTGGAAAAAGCGGGGCACTAGTCAGAATTCTATCTTTACTTTTTCAGGTCAGTCCTTCAGTATCTTTGAAGTATTATTGCACTAGCTTGTATTAAACAACTTGCTCCTTCATTCAGAGCAAATGAAAATACGTAACTACAGAAGCAGGCTTCAAGGCTGTTTCCTTTTTCACCATAGAAATAGCTGCTTTTCACAGGGAACTGATTCACTGAGTGAACCTGTGCTTGCTTTTTATTCCCAAACAGAAAATAGTATTTTTGTGAATCTATGTTTTTTGTGTTTTTTTTTAGAATGGACTTGTGCAGACTTGATGCTGCCTAGTCAGTCTCCTTTCTATACTTAGGAGATTGGATGTGTTCTGTAGGCTTGTTCCACTTCAAGCAATATCACTCTGGCTAAAAATTCACTATAAGCCAAAGGTCCTAATACTCTTCCTTCTGGCCTCGGACCCCTATCCCATTTGGTCTATACAAATTCTTAATAAGATTAAACAGATTGGTTTAGTCCCTGAAGATCTCTTTCATGGACACCTACAAATGGCAAGAACTTCCATCACACAGAGACTTCTTGATATTGAATTACAAAATGAAGAAGCTCTGCTGCCCAGGAACTTCAAGTGTCTACAATCCAGCCCCAGTTTTACTGCTGCTCCTTACCTTTCCAATATCACCCATGAGCCTTACAGATGGGCATTCTCCAGAGCCAGATTTGAGGCACTTCCTTCTGCTGTATTGCAGGGTAAATTTGCTTGTGTGCCAGTGCATGAACGCCTATGCCCATGCATGACCAACATGGTGGAATCGGTCACTCATGTTCTCTTCTGCAAACTATATCAAGAGGAAAGGGCTTGTCTTATACTGCCTCTCTTGTCTAAATTTAACCCCTTGCAGTCCTATCTCAACTTTAGGCCAGAAATCTTGCGCAACTCCCTTTTAGAAGACACTCAGAGCTCAGTGACTTATGCTGTGGCCAGATTCTGTTCCTTGGCCATTAAGAAACACAGACTCCTTTTAGCTGAAAATGTGGTATAATTGCTTTTGCCATTTTTTCTTTTATCTTCATTGTTTTTATTTCATCAATTCTTCCAGCACTAATGCTCTGATCTTATTGTTATGCCCTGATGTAATAACTTATTTTTTATTGCAGATTTGTTTTGTTTTACTTGCTTTTGCTGTAATAAATGACTGACTGACTGCTTGTTCCCATTGAATGACAACATTCAACATTCATTTTCAAATTCAAACAGATTTTTTGGAGCCAGTAGTGGCTATGGTTACATTTTTGCAAATCAGTGTGAGCTCCAAACTAGTATGTAAACTTGCTTTTACTTATGATTAGAGACATAAGTTTGGTGCTACTCAGGGTTGGCAAAAATGCCAGAATAAGTACAATTTAAAAAAGATTAGCAAGCATAAGAAACAAAATGGAGGAAGATATAAGAATTATCCACAAGCCTATGGGGTAGTCAAAATTTCTTAATCTTTGATACTGGGTAGTGTTATACCTATCTGGTATTGCCTATCTGGTAGCGTTCCCAGATCCCTATACCCTCCTGGCAGGAGGAGGGGACTCGGTACTTACTAGGAGTGGTTCTTCATGCACGCATGCTCCTGGCCTCAACGTGATGATGTCCTTTCTTTGAGAATCGGCCCATTTGGGCCAAAATCACTCCCAAACATAGCGCGAAAGCAATCCTGCAGCTGGCTCAGCATCATTCTGGAAATGATGTTGTTGCGTCCACTAGGAGTATGCATGCTGCGCATGTTCCCAGGCTGCCTGCCAATGGCAGGCAATCTCTGGGTGGCTCAAAACATCTCACCAGTTGCCAGTGGGAAGCAGGTAAACGTCCAGGAGATTGCCCACCACTGAAGGGCACCTGGGATCTCTACTATATGGCCCTTTTGAATTTTATATAACTTTTCACAGATGTTGCAAAGGTCTTATGTGTGGGGTTTTCTATGTAAAAATCATGGCTTGAATAAGTAACTTCCAGGAACAGAAGGGATTTCTGTCTGCAGAGTGCAACTTCTTTATTTTCTTATTCCCACTGCTGCTGAAAATGCCTCCCAGAATTCTGGTCCTGTGGTGGTAGTGGTAGGGAGCTGGAGGTCTCCAGAGGACAAGGAAATGAATGAAAATTGTCCCCTTCCATCCATGGAAGTCCTTCATTCAATTCAAGCTCATATTTAGATCAATATAGTGTAATCAGTTGTATTTTTTTGTTTGCACAATTTCTGCTTAAGTCATGACTATATACAAAACTGCATTAGGCTACAGTTTTACAGTGAGCATACATATAGCAGAACAATTTGTGGGGCCAGCTCAAAGTCTTAGGGTGCTTGGGCAGGTTAACAAATATGCATGAAACACGACATGGAGGGAAAAGGCCACAACTTTATTGGTTACAGTGATAGGAGCATTGGCACAGTGTAGGGCACGGATCCTTGCATCCGCTGACCTGCCTGCTAGCCAGTGACGCCTCACCCTTCAGCCCGCCTGCTCAAAGGGAAAATTTATGGGATGACAGTGGGTTCCAAAATAGGTGGCAGTCTCTAAGTGGTTCCCCTGTCACATAGAAGCAAGCATGTTCTGGCAGCCCCCAAGCTGAGCTTGCCCCTGCCTGGTCCAAGATCCCTTATGGGGAATCTCCATCTATGAGGAAACTGTGCACGCAGGCCCTGTTTCCCCCAAAGGGATCCGTGCCCAACGCCAAAGCTGCCACACAAACGTTATGCTAAGCTTGCAGTAGATCCCAACCCAACATGTAAACTGCGTTCCAACCAGTCGAAAAACTCACTGTCACCCAAAAGTTGTGACAATCAATGCAATATTACAAATCAATTCAGAACCTTTGCCAAGCTTCAATTAACAGTTATAAATAACAGCAGAATAAAGCCTTAATGTAAATTATAAACGCAGCGGTGGGTGGAAGAGATTGTTGTTCGGAGCCCAACTGCTGCATGCTCCTGACAAGCTCCTTCTAAATAAAAGGAAGGTGAACCTGAGAGAAAACTTCTGTCAGGTCGGGGACAAAGTCCCTGCTCTCCTTCTCCCAGGTGGCAGCTCTGATTGGCTAGCAGGGAACTCTGTGGTTCCCTGCACGGCCGAGGGAGCTGTATCAGAGATGCCAGCCAGGAGAGCTAGACTGCCCTCCCCTCACCAGTGGCCCGAAAACTCTGGCCCCATTAAGATCCAGGCCAGAGGCTTGTGTACTTTTAAAAGCATTTTTATCACTTTCAATTCACATAATATAGAGAATCCTGGATTCAGGACTACATGTTTAACTGTCTGTATAAAGCTCTTCTTTGCAAATATGGAACTCTTTTGATCCATATTTACCTTCCCATCATCTTAAACTCACCAGTAGCAATCATTTTAAGGGGTGGGGGTAATTTTTCTTTCTAAATGGAAGCATCAGTTGTGTGGGAAACTTCATATTAGAAGCATGTTCTGGAATTGAGCTATTGATGTCATTACAGTTCATAAGTACCATGTAAGAATAAGAAGAGTCCTGCTAGATCAAGCTGAAGGCGCATCTACGTCATCTTGTTTATAAATGTCAGACACAAGTCTTGAAGAAACCTTCAAGCAAGGCGTTGAAAGCAGCTACTGTCCCCCGTATCTCATAATACAAAGATATAGTATCTCTAAAGCTTGTTCCATTTAGCTGTAGTGGCAGATAGCTGGTGATAGAAAATACCTTCCATGAACTCGCCTAATAATTTTTAAGTTATCAAATCTAGTGCCTATCACCACCTCTTAAATCAGTGAATTTCATAAGTTGATAATGCATTATATTAAGAAGTATTTTCTGTCTTGAATCTACTGCCAATCAATTTTGTTGGCTGACCTGAAATTCTAATAAGAGTGAGCTTTTTATGTAGGAACGTTGCTTCAGTCTCTTATTTTGTTGCCTTTTCTCCTCTGTGATATCCTTAATTGGCAATCACAGGAGTGCAATATTTAATCATTTTCCCCCTCTAAAGTAGAGCAGAAACAGCTTGCTAGCATGAATAAAGGCGCCTAAGAAACAGTGTAATCCTAATAACGCTTTCCCTGGAGTAAGCGCCATTAAGTAGACTTCAGGAGGATTCTGACTGCATCAGCTTACAGTTTCACTGAAAATGTATTTTTAAAAATTATTCATACAACTATCCAAGAGACTGGAAGTACCCCATGGACATTTACAGCGTGTGTGCAAATTCTCCCTTCATGGCTCAGTGCAGATAGTAAGAATGTGGGTTAGGTGCTTATTGAAATATAGCCAGTGCTCCCACTTCTGTGCGCTTAAAGTCTCAGCTAGAACATAGCAAGGACCAGAACACATAATTAGTGTACTAAGATATCTTATACAGCTCTGCTGTAAACCCATTTTATATGCTTATGCTGCTAACTGCCTATCAGATCAAAATAATTTTATCCATATAGATACCAGAATGTAATTTGAATCCGATTCATAATCAATGTGTCATCATTGGATTCTTCTGTGCATACGTGGAACTCCATACTGACAAACAAGGGATGTGAAAATGTTCCATGGGGCAAAGATGTTCCATGTAAATGACGAGATCCGTTATATCAGAATGACAGTGCTCAGTGGAGTGTATATAAATAAAATGATGGTGTAAGACTCGTTGATTTTCTATAATGACATACAATGGTAACAAAGGATATACAGAGAAGTGTTAAGGTAAAATTCTTGCTCTCCTTAATGAGTTTAGGGATGAGTTTAGGAATAGAGGGAGATGCTTTTGACTTGTGACTTCATATACCACGAAGTGTAAAACAGTTGAAAATATTTTGGCTCAACAAAAATTAATTAGGAGGAAATGGTAAGAGAACAAACCCAGTTGCTTCAGCGTGCACTAGCAGCTGTAAAACGAGAACTTGCTAGCACATTTGTTAATATAATTATATAAAAAGACACTTTTATATTTCCCCATTCTAGTATTAAGAAGAGGTTTTGTCAAACAGTAACAATTTATTCCTTATGGAAACTGCTCTATTATTGTCTGATGGGCATTTTACGTCCATAAAGCGAAATGGATTAAAGAAAATTAAACAGTATTTTTAAGACTTTGACAGTATGTGGTATGCTAACAACAATCTTTATCTAAAGAGGTTGTAAGAAGGAGATACTTAGTTTTGCATTTCAGTACTTAACTAGATTCTATTTTCCTAGAATACAGATCATTTAGCAGATTTTTAGTTCAACTCAACACTCATAAGACAGCCTAATGCAGAAATCAGTTAAGTCTGAGTGCTTGGAACTTAACATAGTATTTAAATCAATTAGAGTAAATTGGTTTAAATGCAGATAATCTGGCCTCACTGGTTTTGTGGATCACAGCCCAATGATGCAATTATTGTAGTCTACTTTTAGCATTTAATCTGTAAACTGTATCTTTAAGGAAGGTGTGTATGCATCTTAAAATCTCTTCTATTCTGCATTGCTATTTACAAAGGACATGACGTGACATCCTGCAAGTATGTCAATAAAACTTGACATATTGCAGTCTTTTGTTGCTTTTATGTTGTCTAGGTAACTTTTCTTAACAATTGACGGTTACTTCTGATGCCTTTATTAACTTGTTAGTACTTATATAAGTTGTTGCACCTTTCCTACTGGGAAAATAAATTTATAAATTATAAGGTTTTTGTATGCGACAGTTTCCAAAAAGAATAAATTATTACTACTTGACATAGCCGCTTTTTCACACTTGATGACTGAAGAGGCTGTCAGGTGTGCCTTCCACATATTGTTCTGGATGACTGTGGTCAGGCCAGATTCAGAGATAGGTGTACACTTAAGAAGCTCTGAGCATCTAGTTATCTATCTTATTTCAAATCATTTTACTCCAGGCAAGAGGTGCACCACAGATGTTTTAGGTTTGTTACTGGGTATTGTACACAAGTAATACAATTACAGAATCTCTGCTTCTATTCTAAGCCTTTGTTATTACAACATGATTACTCAGCATTTTTAATATTGTCCTAAAGGTAAAGGTAGTCCCCTGTGCAAGGACCGAGTAATTACTGACCCACGGGGGGACGTCGCATCACGATGTTTTCTTGGCAGACTTTTTATGGGGTGGTTTGCCATTGCCTTCCCCAGTCATCTACACTTTACCCCCAGGAAACTGGTTACTCATTTTACCGACCTCGGAAGGATGGAAGGCTGAGTCAACCTTGAGCCGGCTACCTGAACCCGGCTTCTGCCAGGATTGAACTCAGGTCATGAGCAGAGCTTGGACTGCAGTACTGCAGCTTACCACTCTGCGCCACGGGGCTCTTTCATATTGTCCTAATCAACAGAAAATCATCCGTTATAACAACTACATAGATTATTAAAGGAGAGCAATTATATGAGTCCAAAAATGTAACTTATCCAAAGATATAAGCAGATCACAGAGAAGGAGCTGCTTTTAGGAAGACGCTCCTGATCAATCCAGCTTCTCATATTTATAGGGTTTCATAACTATCTCTTTACAATAACCCACTGTCCTTCAAAGGACCCACATGCTTGGCTAACTTATAACTTCAAACACCAAAGTTATATTTGAAACATCTTAAAGTATATAAAAATTGTTAGTTCTTGCTACATTTTAACAGTTGATGTAATATTAGTGATTACAAATTTCTCAGACATATGAATATTTTTGGCCCTCTGTCAATATATATATATCCTTGAACAATATCTCCGACTTGTGTGAAGTTAAACATTTCTGCCATTCTCATATGCTCTCTGCACCTGGGCCATAATACATTATATATATATTGATAAGAATTAGAAAGCTATTCTAATCTACACAAGGACATACAACTGTGGGACTCCTCTGTTTCGTGCCCCCATCCTAGGTTGTTCTATTCCAGGCCTCTAGACTTCCTTTGTAGCATGTCTAGTTACGGGGCCAGGCTAACCCTGTTTATGCAAAGGCATCTACTATGACTTTCTTGGTCGAATCCAGCAACTGTTAATAAGAAAGAAAATACAGTTTAGAAGAAGTGATCTATTTTAACAACTTTTGAGATGCAAATCCCATAGTTTAAGAATTAGTGCACAGAATTTAGCCACTTGACATGTAATCATAACATTTTTATCAGATAAAAACCAGTGAAGCCTTGCTTTCTTAGTAGTTATATGACCAAGGATCATATCAAATACTGGAGTAATAAATCTAAGACAAGCCTCCCTATAAAATGGACACCTAAAAAACATATGCTCTACAGATTCAACCTCTCCTAAGGGGTATGAGCACAACCTTTCTAGGTATGGGATGTTGTTATACCTGCCTTTGATAACCACAGATGGAAGAGCAGAACACTTGGCTAGAGCAAACACCCTTCTGAAACTATATACTTCCACAGAGGCCAAGCACGCTGCTGGGAGTGGTGTGATTTGTCCAACAAGGATGAAGAAAAGATGAAGCAAAGAGATTTATTTATTTATGTCATTTATCACTGCCTTTGTCACTGAGACTCAAGGCGAATTACATAGTGTGAGATCAGTACAATCAGTAGCAATGACAAGGGTAAGCATTTCCGTCAGTGTCAAGGACATTTCCATAAACAATGTCATAGGGTAGATGAATACAAGTTTACAGACACATAGCATTAGCAAGGATCCAATACAGGGTTGAAGTATTACTGAAACAGAACATAATCTGTTCTAGGATTGACATTAGACAACATGAAGCACAAGTGGTATATATGAGTACATATTCAGAGCAACAGATAATACGTAAAGCAACATAATGGTGGAGCCCATGGTTCCCAACTCATCGGTGAAACATCCTAGACCCTCTCCCTACAATACCGCCCTCCTATCTGAGTGAATAATTTTTTGAATAATTCAGTTTTGCATTGTTTGTGGAAAACCAAGAGTGGGGGAGCTCTCCTGACCTCCTCAGGCAGGCTGTTCCATAGAGTAGGGGCCACCACAGAGAAGGCCCGTGTACAGGCTGCAGTTGATTTTGCCCATGGGCAGGCTGGCACCTGCAAGAGACCCTGTTTGGATGAGCGAAGCTGCCGTGGAGGGACATAGGGAGGAAGGCGGTCCCTTAGGTATGTCAGGCCAAGGCCATGAAGAGCTTTGTATTATTATTATGATTTGATTTGATTTGATTTCTACCCTCTCTCTCCACAAATGGGCTCACAAATAGGTATGTAATAACCAGTACCTTGAATTGAGCATGGTAGCTGATAGATAGCCAATGGAGTGACTGCAGGATGGGAGTGATGTTCATGCTCCTGCTTGCTCCTGCTAACAGTCGAGCTGGAGCATTTTGCATCAATTGGAGCCTCCTAGTTAACTAAGTTGGAAGATCAATATATAGTGCATTACAATAGTCAAGTTTTGATGGTACCATAGCATGGATCCAGGTGGTCAGGTCGGCTGTGTAAAGATCAGAAGCCATCTTCCAGGCTAGAGTGAGATTGTAGAAAGCATTTTTTTTGCAGCTATCTTAACTTGTTTTTCTAGTAGTAGCGCTGGATCCAGAATAACCCCTAGGCTCTTAACCGACTCTACAAGGGTCAGACAAACATCGAAAGTGGGGAGTACAATGTCTTTCAGGATATCCGACTTCCCAGCAAGCATCACTTAGGTCTTGTCTGGGTTTAATTTTAATTTGTTATTTTTCAAACGTTTCACTACAGCTGTCAGGCAGTGATCTAAGATTTCTGCTGCATCCTGTGGGGACCTGGATAGCGAGATACAGAGTTGGGTGTCATCCGCATATTGATGACACCCAACTCCATAGCTGCGAATGAGTTCTCCTAAAGGTTTCACGTAACGTAGCGGTTGAAAAACATGGGAGATAGGATTGCGCCCTGTGGAACCCCACAAGATAGTTCCCATTCTGGAGATAGCTGATCTCCAACGGCACCTTTTGAGTCCATTCCATGAGAAATTTAAACATTTATTTATATGTATGTACATTTTAGTGTTCATCAGGAGATTAGGGTTCAATTAAAGTACTACTTGCAGATTCTCCAGTGGCAACCTCTTCTGGAGTGGATGGATGGATTCAACTATTATTGCACGTGCCCATGTGTTCTTTAGAATGCCTCCAGACATTAACTAGAAGTTACAATTGGTTCAAAATATGATGGTGAGCGTCTTAATTGGGATTACAGAGAACATATATGTTCAGCAGTTGCACACAGTCTATGGAACACCATTCCTCATAGAATTGTCTGATTTACTCACCTTCAGATACGTGGTTAAAAAAATTCAGTTTCCAAAAGCATTTGGAGATATCAGAGTTTCCTTGAATGGCATCTCTGTGCTGGTATTTCATTGTTTACTCTGGTGAGCAGGTTCTGTTGTATAGTATGCCATAGACTTGCCATTAGGGCTGGCGCCAGAGTTTCTAGTGCCTGAGGCCGGGGAGGGGAGCTTCAGGACTGCTCCTACCCCCTTGTGCACATGTGCGCACCCAGACTGCGGGGCAGTGGTCGGCTGGGCGGGAGGGCTGACATTCTCCCAGCCCTTCCGCTCCGTTGCTCCATGCACCGCCCTGGACGCCTGCCACACCTGGCCCACGGCTGCTGCTCCTGGTGGAGGGTGCATGTTGGTGGCAGCAGCAGCGCGGGACAGCTGGGAGGGTGCAGTAGCTGTGGGCCATGCGTGGCAGGCGGCCGGGGCGGTGCACAGGCAGCTTCCCATCTCTCCTGGTCAGCCATCTGCACGCTGCCAGGTCCGCAGTGTGTGCCCCCAGCCCTGGCGACCCCTCCGGTGCCTCAGCGTTGGAGGCAATCGCCGGGGTTGCTTCAATGGAGGCGCTGTCCCTGCTTGCCATGCTGATTTGTTCCCAGCCAGTTCCCATGGTCCTAATTTAGGAATAGAGATGAGTGGATACTGCACAGTATTGTTATGCATTCATACAGTCATAAGCAGACAATTATCACATGTCACATTTATGCCCTGTGCTATAAATTACCCCTTCCATGTAAAACTCTAGACACCTCTCATTCTAATGATATACTTTGGTAGTTAAGCAACTAGCAGGAAAATCAAAGTGACATGAGGGAAAAGAGGGCTGAAATTCTCTACAAAGGTAGCAGGGAGTGTTTTCTTTTAAATAATGTGTGTGTGTGAGTGAGAGAGCAAGGGTCAGCTGATAGTTTGGTGGGATAAAAGGAAGTTGCCATTGATATGAGAACATTCTTGGATTTCATAGAATATTTGACCAGTCAATCGACTAGGATCCCTTCCATATTTGAAATGTATAACCTACTAATAATTGGCATAACAAAATTCAGTTATAACTAGAAAATTAAAATACCCAGAGTAGTTTAAATTAATGGTAATATCACGCATATGGACATATGATCCAGTTATTCCTAAAACTCAGCAAGTTGGGATGTGCATATTTGCATGTGAGGCTTATTCTTTTTTCTGAAAAGAAATTATCCACACAGTAATAGGGATCAGCTGTTTCGAGCACTTGAGTATTTCATTGCTTGTAGAATGGAATGCAAAAGCTCCTTCACTTACACTGAATCATGGTGCACAGCTACAAAAATACCTGTGTTTCTGGAACAATATAGTTTTTTTAATAAAAGTACAAGAAGCATCTTCAGGAATGAGCTATACTCTAAATACTTGTTAGAATCCACTGAGCAATGTTGATGACCAATTTCCCTTCATTTCAGTGGAGTTTGAATGAAGGTTAAGGAGCAGTAGAGTAGAGGTTAAGCTAGCAGCAGCCCTTAATGGATTGCCTCTACTTCAACCACAGCATCTGTTGCTGTTGTGCAAGGAAATTCTTCTTACTATTTTGATGTTAAGTGCCTTTTATCAGGGAATTTTTGTCTGAAGTGAGACTTGCCATTTTATTAGAGTTTCTTGTAAAGATTTTATTACAGCTTCTTGTAAAGGATCTCTGTGAAAGGCCATAACCTTAAAATGTCTATATGAGCAGGTGCAGGGCCCTTCAGGCAACCAGAATATCACACACATTTCTATCTGGCTTTGGTTGAAATATATAGCAATGACCTAGTTGGTTGATACAGCACATAAATAGTTAAATCTAGAGCATCCTGGGTACAGAAGCAACCTTCTATGAGCATACTTTTAGCTGGATGAGTTATCATGTACACTAGGAGCTGAATATATAGACCTGTTTCCTGATGTCTCTCTTACCTACCAAGAAGATTTTTACTGAGCCGTAGCTTCCAAACCTATTTCATTGGGTCAGGGCATTCTTTTTTTCACAGTCCCTATATTAAACCAGTTTGAGACCGAGAGAGAGAAACAGTTTGGTGTAGTGGTTAAGAGCAGCAGGCCTCTAATCTGAAGAACCGGGTTTGATTCCCCAGTACTCCACTTGAAGCCGGCTGAGTGACCTTGGGCTAGTCACAGCTCTCTGGAGCTCTCTCAGCCCCATCCACCTCATAGGGTGATTATTGTGGGGATAATAATAACATACTTTGTAAACCACTTATTAGTGAAGAAGTGTGTGTCTATATACACCCACACAGCCACATATTTGCTTAATTCTAGAAATAATCTGATTGTAAGGGTAACATCACACTGATAAATGCACAACCATATTTAACAACTTGTTCTGTAAGCCTGTGAATATCCAATGAAATTCCCCTCCCTATTAAGACAGAGTGGTAATTTGTTTTGATTCATGACCTTTTGATAGCTTATGTTTGTGTATTCGCTGTTGAGTTTTCTTCTTCATTTCGCGGAGGAAAATCCTTACACTTTAGTGATTGTTTCAGTGTATGAACTTGGTTATAAAGGGACTTTCAGAGATACTGTACTATCAGCTGCACTTGAACAGGTTGTGGTTTGAAGAGGAACTTGGGATAGGAGTATTTTAACTCCTGTATCCAATATTACCAAATGGGATATAGAATTAAGAAATAATTTCATTTTATCTTTTGAAACATTGGACCATATGTTTAGGATTATTTTCTTGAATGCATGTACAGTATGAAATGTATTAAAGAAGCAGTATTTTCATTTACATTCTAGAATGCTGCTATTCTTCCACCTTCACTTTTCTAGGGAGACATTGTAAAGCTTCAGAATAGTACAGTGGGAGAAGCCTGCCACTTTAAAAAGAAAATGTATGGATTATGAGAATGTACAAGGTATGCGTCTTGCTCATACGTACAAATGATCCTCTGAATATACAGCATATTTAAGATTTACTGAAAGTGGTGCTTAAAACATTGTTAAACAAAAAAAAATCAAAAAAGTTGTTCTGGTACAAGTCAGCATTAAGGATATTGTGTAGTTAAAGAACATGCTGATTTCCAGTGATCTAGGCTGTTACCTTTCACTAATGGAATACATTTATCTTCCTTAAAACAAGTCTATGGGACACAAGAAATCTGAACTGTATCTTGTGAATTTGCCTAGATAATATTATTATAGTCATGTGAATTTAGCTGTGGTAATTTAGTAATTGAGTCATTCAGTAGATACACATTTTCACTGTTACTGTTCTTAGTTTATCTAATAGAACTATAATAAAGAGAGAACGCAATTTATTTCAGATTCTTGGAATGTAAGGTAGCAGAACTTGGTAGGAAAGTTTATTTACACACACTCTTGTAAACTTACTTTGAGTGGCAGGCATAGAATATGTCAGCGATATTAATGTGTGCAGGTTTCATTAAACTGTTAGTTAAATAATGTATTCTGATTGACTAGTGTTTCTCAGTGTTGACATCACCTATTATGTGTTGGGAGTAAATTAAAGCTGGAAAACCTTTGTCAAAGTTATAATACTCAAACTGACATCCAATTCCCCCAGACAATAGGTACAAGTCTGCACTCTGCAAGCTTCTCTAATTCTTTCCAGTCTTTACATTTATTGATTCTTTTGTAAGCCTGTTCCATCCAATCTGTTACAAATGGCACCATTTAAAAGTGTGAAGTTTATCACATTTGACCTGAGGCACATGAAAAACAATGGGTTTCTAACATATGTCCCATGGATCCCAGGGTTAATTTTTTAATCATAGCAAAAAAAAATTGTAGAGGTTGTTAGACCAGTTTGAGGTCTGCCTTTATTACAAAGACTGACATGTTAATTTTTGTTCTGACCTTTAATCCTCTATGTTAAAAAAAAATCTCTTTCTGATGTGAACTCAACATCGCTAGCATTTGTTACCCTAGGCTCTAAATGTTTTATCAGTTTAGTTAGGTTCTGTGCTGCAGTTTACTTTGATTCAAAGCTTATTTTGCCATGTCTTTGAAATACTGTTTTGCATATTGAAATGAAATGCTTTACGCACAGTGTTTGTGAACGTGAGTGAAATATCTCCTCTTCATAAGATGTTTTGTGTTTCCATGTTTAATAAAGAAATTCTACTGAAAAGGTTTATATTTCTAATCTCTGTGTAGATGTATCGGTAGAGTGGGTTTTTTGGAATTAACTTAATATAACATTTTTATTATACACAGTTCTTCAGTATTATTCCTTTTCTGCATATCTTGCACTGTAAAACATATCATATAAATAATTAATAATAAACAAACAAATCCTACTCCCCTCCTCTCTCTGTTCTTCCTAGAATTTAAGGCTTTGAAGTTTAGTAAATAATTTATAGTACTTATTAGAGTAGACGAATCAACCATCCTTGATCCTAGTTGTTTTTTTGTCCTTGTTGTTTCTGAGGAGAATTTCTAAGTGATCTCTCTTGATTGGTAGATAAACAGGATGATATATTACAGAATATATTGCAAATACTAGAAGCACATTCATTTTGCTATGATGAAAATTAAAGTAATTTCTATTTGCACCTGCACATTTATATGTATAAAACCTGCAAAATTCCTGTACCTTTTAAAAATGGCAATGTACAATTTTTTCATAGTACATGTGAAAGTAAATTTTGAGACTATGGCACTTAATGGTATGATGGAAATTTTTTCCAATATGAAGCTGTAGGGGGAAACTCCTGAAGGCAGATTATTGAACCTACCTTTTGCACAGATAAATTCACAAGGTTGTCAGGAAACCATATTAAATACTCCTCAAAGTCCTATCATGGTTATGAGATTGGAAATAAAATGTGGCTTGATGTAGAAACAGAGTGAAAAATTATAGAACAAATACTCTAAGCATTTGGCTAAATAGATACCTTTTTATTCTACTTACTCACACTGTCAGAAGTAAGATAAGGATTACTGAGCTCAATTTACTGGGACTTGCAAGTGATAGATATTTGTACTCTTATATTCCAGTTTGTCTCAAGAAAATATGTTCTGGCCCAAGTGCTAAGGTCAAGTTTATGAAACTTTCCCCCCCTTGTTCCTAATTACCTTCAGAGCCAGTTTCTTAAGTGATGCCCAAGATTCCAGTTGTATTCATGTAACTATAGCCTTTTCAGGTTTCTACCTTTATTGTTTCTACAGCCTGAATGTACATTTTTGCGGGGAGAGGACTAGGAAGAAATTGACAAATAATTTTTAAAAGAACACTGAAAAAAATTCTGCCCCTTGGCCCACTCAAATTCCTAACGTGGCTTAAGGTTGGTAAATCTCAAATCTAAGCAACCTGTTTTGTGTATTAAGAAAAATAGCATGTTAATTATATAAATCCAGCCCATTAATTGTACATTTTCTAATAACTTGTGTTTTGGCTGATCCTAACAAGTGTCACAAAAGTGGAATGGCATAGTTGAATGACCTTTTTACCTAACCTTGGTTCGTCTCATTTGTCGTGTCTGCCCGTCTTCTTCCTGAACACAGCCAAGCGAACGGGGGAGAAATGCAGCATGTTGCTGCATTCTACCATTCCTACTTTTGATGCTCCAGTAGTAAATAGTTCTCTCTGAGCTTCAATTAAAAGTGGAAATAGAACTTGAAAATACAATGAGAATTCTTTGTTTTTCTTCTGTCTGGCAGCTGAGAATTAAATATTGTCTATTAACTTCCAGAATGTAACCTGGTTTGGAAGGATCATAGTGCATCCTCATAATCAGCAACTTAAGATGTGGTACTTGTACGCCTACTTGGGTAAATTCGATGCACTTCAAAGGAAATTACTTCTTGGAAAATATGTGTAGGAATTGCAAGTTTAAATCTAATCCTAACTATGTTTACTCAGAAATAAGTCCTGCGCAATGGGATTTATTTTCAGGATGTGCATAGTATTGCACTTTTAAGTGACTAGAATCTAGTTTTTATGGAGAGTGTTTTTCCCCCTCTGAAAACACTCAAAAACTGAACACAGGAATAATGGAATTAAGGTGTCTGAAATATCACTTCAAAAAATTGAGTGAGTCAGTTGCACAACAAGCAATGCTATCACATTGTTCACCATCCCTTTTAATATTTGTACGGAGACGGTGCATATGAAAGGAATTCTTCTTATAAACAATGCCTAGTTAAAACTTACATTGTAGATCCATCATGGAAGACCATCATTTGTTTGTTATTTTACATTATTTTTAGTCTACCTTTCTCACTGGGACTCAAGGTAGATTACACAGAGTAAGTCAATACAGTTGACAGGATGGGGCATCCAATAAACAATGTATTGGATATGAGTTGTAGAAATTTGGAACAGAGCTGAAGTAAATCACAAGACTTGTCAAATGATGCAAAAATGCCATAGTAGAATTTCACTATATATGTCTTGTCATTCTTGAGTAAAGTGGGGGGTTTGTTTCTATTATGGTGGGATAGAGATGTCAAGGCCTGGGAGAAAAATGCTAAATGCTTTTTTGGAGGGGAGTTTCCCTTTGATTTCAAAATTTCTGAAATTTGATCTCTCTGTGGTGGGGCTCACTTTTCTTAGGATTTAAAATATGAAAGATAGAACACCACTGTTCTACACTACATTACTGCTCAAGATCAAGGCAGAGAAAATTAATTTAAAATACACAAGAAAATCTACACTCATATACAAATTAAATTTATAGATTTTTAGAAAAAGAGAGTAACAAATATCTTGTCTACTAGCATATGTTACTGAAAAATATTTAACAGCAGGTGGGCAACAAGAATCCGTAACAAAAAAAAGGAGAACTGCTTGCTCAAACTGTGTTATAAACCACAGTTGTTGTTTTGCCTTAGGACAAAAAGAGTACAAACTGAGAATGGCAGAATTTGAAGGGACCACTGGACTAGCCCAACACTACCAAAAGGGACACATGTAATATGAATTATTGCATAATATGACTGTGGCAGAGGCATAACTTGGCAGAGGTGCCTGCATAACTTCTGCAGCACTAATATGCTCCCAAAGGACTTTCTGTAGGGACATCTGCCAGTGGACAAGCCCAGCCAGGCACAGACAGCAGAGCAAGCTCTCCAGTATCCGTAAAAATACCAGCAGCAACCACCAATCACATAACAGCTACTGTTGACAGCTCTGTGAGCGGCAGCTATTGGCGCAGCTGCAAATGTGGCAGCTGCCTTTCAGTGCTTCTCTCCCCCACCCCCGAGAGCCAGCAGGCAGAGCCAGACTAGCAGCAAAAGCACCACTCACTTGCAAACACCCCCCCCCAAGCCACATCCCCCCTTCTCCAGGGAAAGTAAGAACAGAAAGGCAAAGGGACCAAAAGACCTAGACCAGGCTTGAACCCACATCCCCTGACACTGAGGACCAGCCCCTAGTTCCAGGGCCAGGAGAGGAGGTTCCCAAGGGACATACCAGAAGGCAACTCCGGTGTCATCACCAGACACACTGGGGAGGCCAGAGAGTATCACCGATCAACATGGCTCGGTAGAAAGGCACTGAGATAGCATGGCGGGGCTCCTGGTTCAAATCCAACATTGACACGATGGAGAGGCTGGCTAAGGCACTAAGTCTTAACCCCCCCCCCCCAACTGCAAATGAGGAAACAGGATGCCCCAGAGATCCATCATTTTAGCTGGGACTCAGCTGCACAACTCCTCTTTTGCTGTATCCATGGCAACAGAACCCTTGCTTCCACCTTGGCCCCCCCCCCGCCCATGCACTCACAATCTGCATCAGACACAAGCAATGTTGTGGGAGAGTGTGGGGGTCCCTCAGAGACACCCGCTTCCCTCAGAGACACCCGCTAGTATGTGTGAAGGAATATGAGGAGGTAGATGAGGAGGAGAAGTTGGGGCAGAGAGGGGCATGAAGCTAGTGTCATCTGCACACAAGCAGATGGGGAGGGAGTTGTGGAACAACCCAGACTTTATTGAGCTGCCCAAAATGAAAAGGTTGCCTGAATAAAGGTTGCCAACTCCCTTTGTCCAGTATGGCAACTGTGCCTGTGCGTGCTGTTCCCAGCGGCCTTTCAGAGGCAGGTTAAGCCATCCCTTGCACTACTTGCTCATGAGCAAGACAGACTTGCAGGTTGAACAGCTGCCTGAGGGAGAATACTCCTGAAGCAGGGCTGGAAATGCTCTCTTTCAGGGGTGTAAGTGCCAAGTGCTCGCCCACTTTTGCATAGTGCCATGTTTGTGCTTTTCCTGATGTCAAGATGCCTTGTGCTCTAAGGCTGCAAAGCAGGGAGCTCTGAGACAGACCCCCATGCTGCACCCCCTTCTTACTGAGTTCAGGATTTATGTGGCAGGATGATTGGGTGCTGGGGAGGAGCCTGGCTGCCACTAGAGTATGAAGGGATTGGTTGTGGCTCCAATCATTCACTAGGGCTAGAGACTTGTCTTTTGGTCTCACAGCTAAGGGTTAGTTTAGAGAGAACGATGATGGTTCCTGTTACTCGAGGTGAAGATTGACTGCGCCCCACCCCCCAGCTTTGAGTGCTTTGCTCTTGACTTCCACTCTAGCCTTCTTGTGGAACAAGGGAACCATGACACCCAGAACCTGTTCTTTGGACAAAGGTCCTTGAAACATATGAATGATAAAAAGAAAGTGGTGCGTTTGAATGTAGCTTACATGCTTTTGGAAAGAAAGAAAGAAAGAAAGAAAGAAAGAAAGAAAGAAAGAAAGAAAGAAAGAAAGAAAGAAAGAAAGAAAGAAAGAAAGAAAGAAAGAAAGAAAGAAAGAAAGAAAGAAAAAGAAAGAAAAGAGTCCTGCTGTATCAAACTTGGTGTCCACTTGGTCTAGAATCCTGTATGCTACAAGTGTCCAATCAGATAATCTAATAAGCTGTGAACTAGGGCGTGCAATACTACTTTCCCATTCTACTGCACCCAGAAAGTAGTACGTACTGCCCCTGACAATGAATGATTCACTTAACTGACCTGATCAGCCCTGAGCCTGCTTGCGGGGAGGGCGGAATATAAATATGATAAAATAAAATAAAATAAATAAAATCAGTCATGATGACTAATATTTATTGTGTATAACCATAGGTCATCACAATTTAAAATATTCTGGCAATAAATTAAACATGGTCTAGGTCAGGCACTATCCGTTGAAGCTTTTGGGAGATGATGTCCATACTGGTTACTATCTGACTGAATGTAGACTGCAGCTGAAGGATCCCCTGAGGAAGCTCTGCAAAACAGGCCACCTGCTAGCAGCCTGCTGGGGGCAACTTTGAGTATTACAGCTTCTTCTGGACCTGGTGTGATCTACAAAATAAGAAAATTATACAATTGTTATCAGGACTCTCTTAGATGAAATAATTACTTACCTCAGTTCCAGGTCATAGTATTGTTTACCAGCTCAAGAACTTTGTTACATTGTACCTCCTTTTAGGAATATACATTGTAAATAGGATTATATTTATTGATACTTAATGCTGTATCTTGGCCGTCATTCATCCTAGTGATTTATCTATATGTAACTTTTGAAACTGCTATTTATTGTTTTTTATTGTACTAGGCACTTTGCACCTTTGCACTTTAAACATATTCTTTTTATATCACAGTGTGAATTATTGTATACCTTGGGAGGTATCCCTTCTGTATTTTTGGCTAGGTCCCACTGAGACCATCTGTCCTTATATACATTCATTCACCAATGTAGATCAGTTAATATACGTATAAGTGCTATGGACTTCTTTTAGGGCTCAATCTCTTGCAAGGTGGCCTCTACTGTCCAGAGAAGCCTTCCAGAAGAAGTCTCTCTGGTCCATAAATGCTGAGTTTGCAAGACTGTCTTGTTCTGAAGGGCACTTTGTTGGGAAGTGTTATGAGATAGCATTTTAAATTGTGCCCAGAAACCAAATGGGCAACCAGTGCAGAATTTTCAGCGCTGGGGTGATATGATCCCCATATCCTGCCCCTGCCAATTGCCTGGCTGTTGCATTTTGGACAAGCAGACCATTTTCAATTACAGCCTTACTTAAAGCACATTAAAGTAAACTAATCTGGATGTAATCAGAGCATGGATTATTATGGCCAGATCATCTGTTTAGAGGAACAGCTGTATTTGGCTTATAAATCTAAGCTAATAGCCAGTTTGATGTAGTGGTTAAGAGCGCGGGACTCTAATCTGGAGAATTGGGTTTGATTTCCCACTCCTCCGCTTGAAGCCAGCTGTGCAACCTTGGGTCAGTCACAGCTTCTAGGAGCTCTCTCAGCCCCACCCACTTCACAGGGTGTTTTGTTATAGGAATAATGATGACGTACTTTGTAAACTTCTCTGAGTGAATATTAAGTTACCCTGAATATATAAATAGGATGTTGTTGTTGTACCACACAGAAGACTGGGACCTCTAACAGTAGGTCAGGATCCAGCGGTAACCTCAAGCTACAAACCTGTTCCTTCATTGGGGAACAAACCCTCCAAGACTGATACTTTTTTCCTCAAGCAGCTTTGTCATTGACTAGCAGCACCTCAGCCTTGTCTGGATTAAACTTCCGTTTATTAGCCCTCATCCACTACCACCTCCAGGCTCTTGTTCAGGACTTCAACAGACACACCTGACCAGGATATTAAGGAGAAGTAGATATGGGTACCATCCACAAATTGGTGGAGACTTACTCCAGATCCTATGATGATGTCTCAGTGGTTTCATATAGATGTTAAACAGGATGGGGGAACAAGATGGAATCCCATGGGACTGCATAGCGTAAATGCCATGGGGCCAAGCGACAGTGCCCCTCACTCCCAACTCAACCAGCATCTTCAGAAGGATACTATGGTTGGTAGTATTGAATACCTTGGAGAGGTCCAAGGGAATCAACAAGGGCTTGCTCCCTGTCACTCATCTGGCAAAACTCATCTGTCAGGTTGACCAAGCATTTACATCACAAATCTGATCTTAATCCAGATGGAAATGGTCTAGGTAATCTAATCCATCTCCTGCAAGATCATAACCCACTCAAGAACCTTGTCCCACAATAGATTGTTGCCACCAGGCAGTACATGTTCAGGTCATTTCGATCTGGGGATGCCTTATTCAAGAAGGGTAGCACAGCTGCCGTTTTCAAGGTGGTTGGAAATATATTCTTCTGCTGAAAGACATTTGTTACCTCCTGGACTCATTTAACCAGTCCAGCCTGGCTCGATACCAACAGCCTCTAGATGAGGTGGACTGCAGTATTCTGAGCAGGTTGTCTACTTTATCAGGCATCAGGTTTTAACCTTAAAAGTCCTGCGTGGTCTGGGATCATCATTCCTGAAAGGACCAGCTCTCCTGCTGTGATTCCCCCACAAAGTCTGTGTTCTTCATCTCGCTGCTTACTGGTGGTGCCTGACCCTCGAGAAGCTTGTCTTTTTTCCACAAGGTGGTCCAGGGGTGACTGCAGGACTTGACCTGCGCTGCTAGTTCAGCCCTTGCCAGCTTTGAGTTCTTGTTACAGTTAATGTTGTTGCCCAATAAAAAGTGGCCCTTTGGTACCTAAGCTCTGTGTCTGCCTCTTTATTCTGAATGGGAGAGGGCAAATAAATCTTTATTTTTTGAACACTTGTACTGACATTACTTAGGCCAGAAGTCTGGCATTTTTGGAACAAAGACCGTGCTCTTAACTGAGACAGTATGTTGACTTCATCATCATCTTGTGGTCTTCCTGGAAGAATTTTGCTGGCCTCTATTGCTATTTGCTAACAGTTTTTTTGGACAAGATAGATACTCAGTTTGATCCACAATCTGCTTGTTTGGTTTTTTTCACCATTCGTCGTAGTAGAGATGTTTCCTGAACTCCTAAACAATAATGTGTGTTCTATAAAGGAACACAGCCTTTTCCAAAGGGAAGTGATTGAATATTATTATCATGATAGATATTACAAGTCTTTTATTACAGGTTATTCAATACTACAAGATGTATAAAAATCTGAAGTTGCTCTAAACAATCCCCTCCACCCTCTTAAAGTATATTGGCATAAAGCAGTAATAGTTCTGTGAAACTCAAAAGCTAGCTCACTGTTTAGTGAAAATTCAAATTGTCAATAGAGCCAGTTTGGTGTAGTGGTTAAAAGTAGATATGGGCACGAACAGAAAAAAAAATGAACATGGTGTTCGTTTTTGGTTCCAATCAATGAACAATGAACACTGATGAACATGATCCTGTCACGAACATGTTCATTGTTCGTGGGGGCCAGCAGGCTCTCCTCCAGCCATCAAGATCCCTACTGCACCACTCCCAGAAACCTTACCTGAGCAGGCAGCAGGAAATGTACTACTAATAAATAATAGCTTGGCCCCAGAGCCTGGCAGTAGCCCTGGAACTTGAAGGGGTAGATCCCTACCGCACCACTCCCAGAAACCCTACCTGAGCAGGCAGCAGAAAAGGTACCAATAATAAATAATAGCTTGGCCCAGAGCCTGGCAGCAGCCCTGGAACCTGAAGAGGTAGTTCCCTATCCCACTACACAAAGAAAATTCAAGCTTCAATGCACTCACCCTCTCTCTCTTAACAGCAGCTGTCCCTCCCTGAAAGCCAGAGCTGGGAGCCCCCTCCCCCCTGGTCTTTTCCTCTTGTAACAAATTTGGAGCTCCAGTCCACACTTGGAAGGAAGACCTGCCTATCAAGCTAAATTGGGCTTAGATTGGGGTTTCCAGGGTAACAGCAGGAGTTCAGACAGAGTTCAGACAATCCCTGCCTGAGTTGCCATGGGAATTGATTGCAGGTGCCAGACTGTCTGGCTTGACAAACAGCAACAGGCTTGCAAGGACCACCTGTTTGTTTAGAATGGGGCCTCACGAACAGCTTGTTCGCAAACAGCAGATTGGGCTGTTGGTGGTTTTTTTTTAGTTCGTATTGCTGTTCATGCCCATCTCTAGTCAAGAGTACAGGACTCTAATCTGGAGAACTAGGTTTGATTCCCCACTCCTCTGCTTGAAGCCAGCTGGGTGACCTTGGGTCAGTCACAGCTTCTAGGAGCTCTCTCATCCCCACCCACCTCTCAGGGTGTTTATTGTGAGGATAATAACAACATACTTTGTAAACTGCTCTGAGTGGGCATTAAGTTGTCCTGAAGGGCAGTATATAAATTGAATGTTATTATTATTATGTTACTGTTTCTACTTGAATTTTTTTTCTAACGTATTTCTTGTTGGTCAGACGTATTCAGATTCTTTTTCATAAATTAACATAAAAGACTGGAATTTTATACAGCATTTAGGAAAACACAGGTATCTAACAAAAGATTATAAGACAAGTAAAATCATAGAGGCAAAAGGGGAGGAAGTCAGTAAGTCAGTTGAATTGAATGGAGCGTTACATTGTAAGAAGATCCTTAAGATCTCTTCTCTTTTTTTATACTATTCAGTTTTATGTTAAGCTGCAGCCTAGATTGATTTAATTTATGCTGACAGAATTTATGTACAATCCCCTGCCTCATCAATGGATATCAATAAAAGAGATACTAAAAGAAGTCATAGTTATTTCACTGTATTTTTGGCAAACGGAACTTGTATTTGAATAAAAAATAACTAAACTTGTAATGAACGTGCTAGTGCCATTTTAAGAAGCGACTGTCTCTTTCCAGGAAGATCAAATGACTTTGGAACACTTTGGAATAAATATGCTATCAGCAATGAGACCAACAAAGCAGCTCAGCTTTGAACAATGATTACCTGATGGAGTGCTTTACTCCAGCCATATGGCCCATAGGCAGATTCGAAATCCCTGTTATGTCTTTATCTTTGCGGATAGAAACTGTGAAGCCAAACTTGGCATCTGGACAAACGTGGATAGTCCTGCTTTAACATTTGTTCGCAGATGGGGATTGTGCCCTGATGAAGCTACGTGAAAACAGTAAATGAAAAGGAGAATCAAAGGTGAGAAGGAAGAAGGGTGGAAGTAATGAAAACAGCTTAACACTATTAATGAATCTTTTGGGGGCGGGTTGTGGCAGAGGTTGGGCTTCTGAGAGCTACCAAGATTTCCTTTGAAATCTCTGGGACCTAGATACCTAGTCATTATATGAACAATCATATGACTTTCTTAGTTCTATGAGCCCTTAGGGTTATCAGGACCCACAGAATTTTCCCCACTACTCCAGCAGCAATGTAACTGTATACAAAAGAATAACATATATGAAAAAGATAGTAGAGGATCACCATGAATAAGAGAACTGGAAACTTGTACAATAGTCATTGTTCTTTGTAATAATTGTTTGCTCCAGTCTTTTGTTTTACATTCAGTTATGGTACAGGTTAAGAAGTTAATGATACCAATCCAAATATATTAACAAAGTATTAGGGACAGTTAAGTGCTAATGGGAAAATATGCGGTGTGTGGCACATTTGCCATTGATTTGCCTACATCTTATAGGACTTTTATGAAAGCCTATGAGGTGGCAGTGAAAGCAGCAAAGAGGGATTTCTTTGCTGCTTCCATTGCGTCCGCTAGCTCATGCCTGGCTCAATTATTTCGAACAGTTCGGTCCTTGGTCTCCCTCTCTCGGGGAGACCACCAAATTCTTAATTCAACTATTGGTTGTGAGGCTTTTGCGAGCTATTTTGCAGGCAAAATCTTGTCCCTTCGCTGTGGCCTGCCACCCACTGTTGATACAGTAAGGGAACTGGAGACCCCTTGGCCGTCTTCTGGGTCCGTATTAGACCATTTCAGGCTACTCTCTCAGGACGATGTTGACAGGATCCTGCAGGGGATGAGGCCAACCACCTGTCCTCTGGACC
This sequence comes from Eublepharis macularius, assembly GCF_028583425.1. Lineage (NCBI taxonomy): Eukaryota > Metazoa > Chordata > Lepidosauria > Squamata > Eublepharidae > Eublepharis > Eublepharis macularius. Next base: position 75,456,849 of record NC_072799.1, read on the forward strand.
CCTGCCCATCCTGGCTGGTGAAGGCCAGCTCGGAGGGGCTACGGGACCATTTGGAGGCCATTGTTAACATCTCCCTGAGCTCTGGGATTTTTCCAGGAGCGTTAAAGGAGGCGGTAGTGCCTCTTTGGACCCCACCGACCCATCCAGTTACCGCCCAGTGTCGAACCTCCCGTTCCTGGGCAAGGTGATTGAGCGGGCGGTGGCGGTACAACTGCAGAAATTCCTGAATGATGTTCTAGCCCTGGACCCATTGCAGTCTGGCTTCCATCCTGGCCATGGGACAGAGACAGCCTTGGTTGCCCTCACAGACGACCTTCGCAGGCATCTGGATCGAGGCGGGTCAGCGCTGCTTGTGTTACTCGATCTCACAGCAGCGTTTGACACGGCTGACTATGATTTGTTGGCCAGCCGCCTTGCCGATATGGGGATTAGGGGGACAGCCTTACAGTGGCTGGTCTCCTTTCTCCAGGGTCGGGGACAGAGGGTGGCACTTGGGGGAGATCTATCGCCCCATCACCCTTTGGTGTGCGGGGTTCCCCAAGGGGCGATACTCTCCCCGATGTTATTTAATATCTACATGCGTCCCCTCACCCAGTTGGTGCGGAGGTTTGGGCTGGGCTGTCATCAATACGCAGATGACACCCAGCTTTTTCTGTTGATGGCCGGCCGGCCAGACACGGCCCCAGACAATCTGGCCAGAGCTTTGGAGGCTGTGACGGCATGGTGGAAACAGAGCAGGCTGAAATTGAACCCAGTGAAGACGGAGGTCCTGCAGCTGGGACAGGGGCTGCCAGATGTTGGGATCCAGCTCCCTGCCCTGGATGGGACACCACTGTCAACTTTGCCAGTGGTAAAGAGTCTGGGCGTGCTCCTGGATGCCTCCCTATCGATGGAGGCCCAGGTCACGGCCAAGTCTGCATTTTTCCATCTTTGTCAGATCAGGCAACTTGCTCCCTACTTGACGCCCCAGGACCTGGCTACAGTGATCCATGCAACGGTCACCTCCAGGCTAGATTACTGTAACTCGCTCTACGCTGGGCTACCCCTGGGCCTGATCCGGAAACTACAACTGGTCCAGAATGCGGCGGCACGGGTTCTGACTGGTATACCTTACCAGTCACGCATCACACCTGTCCTGTGCCAGCTGCACTGGCTTCCGGTTGAATTCCGAATCAGGTTCAAAGTGTTGGTTCTTACCTTTAAAGCCCTGAGTGGGTTGGGACCGGCATATCTTTAAAGCCCTGAACGGGTTGGGATCGGCATATCTCTCCCTGTACGTTCCCCGGAGATCGCTTCGATCAGCGAATAAATATTTACTTGTGGTCCCCGGCCCTAAGGAAGCCCGCCTCGCTTCAACCAGGGCCTTTTCAGTCCTGGCCCCAGCCTGGTGGAACGCTCTGTCAATGGAAACCCGGGCCCAGCGGGACATATTATCGTTCCGCCAGGCCTGTAAGACAGCTGTTCCGCCAGGCGTTCGGTGATTGAAGGGGGCGGTGCCATGTCGGCCTCCCACCTTTGGGGTGGGGGAGGGTTCTCCCCACCACTGCACTTTGTTAATTTGTTTTATTGTTTGTATATTGATTTTAGTTCTTGTTTTTATCGATTTTAACTGTTCACCGCCCAGAGCCCCTGGGGATGGGCGGTATATAAATTGAAATATAATAATAATAATAATAATAATAATAATAATAATAATAATAATAATAATAATAATAATAATAATAATAATTGTTCAAGGCCTCCATCGCTGGTCTAAATAAATACATGAATTTCAGCTATTTATATGCACTCTCTTCTCCTAATCAAACCAAGAACCAAGGCAGATAATAAAATAAAACATAGTAAAACCATATAAAATTTCATAATTTAAAACATTAAAACACAGAAGTAGTAAAATGCATTACAAACCACAGGGTAATAGCGCTATCTTGTCAGATCTCAAAAGCTAAGGAGGGTCTGTACTTGGATGGGAGACCACCAGGGAAGACTCTGCAGAGGAAGGCAATGGCAGACCACCTCCGCTTCTCACTTGCCTTGAAAGCCCCTTGCTGGGGTTGCCATAAGTTGGATGGAACTTGAACACACACGCGCGCACATACATTATAAACTACTTTAAAAACACCCTATACACATATTGACTTTGGCCCTGACTTGGACTGCCTCTAAAGTTCTGTGGAATGGTTCTATTTTTACAGCTTCATTGAAAAGCCAGGAGAGTGAGAGCCCCTATGATCTGTTCTGGGATGCTGTTCTACCGGCATGGAGCTGCTTGCCACTTAAAAAAGCCCAAGCATGGGCTTTTACATTGGGCTCCCTACAAAGAGTGGCATCACCAATTTTCCATACGAAGATATAGCCAATAGGGCCATCTGGGAAAAGCAAACACATATGAAGACCCAGTTCCTCAGGTATTTGGGCTTCAAGTTATGAAGGGCTTTAAAGGTGAGCACCAGCACCTTGAATTGGATCCAGAAATGAATAGGTGGCCAGTGAAGGGACTTTACAATATGGTCTCAATGGCTGTCCCCTGATAATGTTTAGCACTAGCTAAAGTTTCTAGATCGTCTTCAAGGGCAGTAAAAGAAACATAGCTTCTAGAATACTTGATATTTTTCTGTTTTTATTATGACATTACATAAAAATACTGGAGCAAATAATTACACAGATGGATAACCTGAAATCATACTTAATTGATTTGTTTCATAAGTCTTTCAGCCCCACTCTGTTATTTTGTGTATGAATTATTTCACAGCATGTTCTCCTTATTACAAACTAAAAGGAGTGCAACAATGACTATCTAATGGTCTGCAGAATTTTAAGCACACATTGAATTAAGTATTATAATGAGGACAGCATTCTATTATGAGCCAGATCTATGGAGACATCTGTGTTTTTTAAGGACAAGACTAATAAAAAGAGTGTCTCAAGGATAAAACTCTATTTTTCACTGCCAGCAATTTTGACTGTGGAGTGGGGCTTTCATGTTGTAGGTACATTAGGCAAAAGGAGCAAATGAAAAGTTGATCTAGTTTTAGGATGCTTTATGTGCATTCAACTGCAGTTGGCAATCTGTTTCATAAACCGAGTTCCCTGATCAGTAATGCTGTGCATCTGCCAGCACTTGGAGATGTAGTGTGCAAAGGACTGCTGGTACGCACTGGAGTTGGGACCAGAAGGACAAAAACGCAACTCCAAGTCGAGTAAAAGTCTGAAAGCCATCTTATCTTCAGTAGCCTCCCTGTTGCGGGGAGGAACAAGGAAGCGGCTGTGCAAAGCCAACTGGCCAGCGTTTTACCCTTCAGCACACATGCCCATGGCTTCCTTTTTCTGTACGAGAGGATACAAACAATAGGAGATGATCTCTTCCTGTCTTCCACACAACTGATTAATCTTCTTTATCTGTATTCTTCAGTTATGGAAAATTAGTTTTTGGCTGTGTTACAAAAGGTCTTGTGCACACAGGGTTCAAGGACAGGAGTTATCTTGGGGAATTCTCTGCTTTGCTAATTCTTTTCTCTCCAGGTATAATGTTAGCTGTGAAGGCAGATGTTTGTATTTCTCCCTGTTCCTTACTTGATTCTTATCTAAGTATGTAAGTAAAAAAAAAACTTGGAAATCTGTTTGCTAAATCATGTGGTAAATAGTCTTGCTGATGACTGCAGCGTTGCTGTGGGGCTGCTGTTGTTAAGCACTTATTACAGGAATCCAACAGGGCAAATTAAGAAACCTGTGTGTTTGCTTGTTATTTCAAGACTTTTTATGCTTGGCTTCTGAAGAGGCCCTTACAGGACCTCGTGACCTAAAAAAGGCTTGCTGTTCCTTAGTCAGGGATTGCCTTGTGAAATCGGAATCACTGACCTGGCAACAATGAAAATGATTACCTCCAAGGGAGAGTTTAGTTTTTGTTATTTTTTTTTTAGTGCAGCATGTTCGAATGTATAGTATTAAAAATGAATGCGTAAAATAACTATGTAGTCTTCAGTGCTATTTCATAGTGCCACGTTAACATATACACATAATTTTTTAACAATCTAGCAGATTAAGGAATATTCATTTAACAATACATTGCAAATAGTTAATCACATACTTTGTTATTTTCAGTGATGGTAGGTTTTCAGCAAAGTTATTCTTTGCCCCTACTTGACTTTTCTTGATCTTTTACTATGAAGATATTTAAATGCTTGAAAATGTTAAGGAATTTGCCAAAACACAAAATACTATATTTTATTATATTGTAGTAGGTACAGGCTGCAGTCCTCTTTCCTGGGAGTATGTCCCACTGACTAGACTGCTCTGAATTGTATGGAAGTCTGTGGAAGAACAGGAAGTTAGTTTGTCCATCCTATAAGGCAGCAGGCGTTACAGCAATCCTCCTCGTTCCTCTCCTGTGCCATCAAAACTCTGGATGTGCAATAAACTATTCTAAATGATGAAGGGAACTTTCACTCTCGAACGCGTATACTCTGGAAATCTCACTGGTCTTAAGATGCTACTGAACTCTTGCTCTTCTATTGCAGACCAGCGTGGCTACCCACCTGAAACTATCTGCTTGCCCCCTCTTCACTTTGATGCATTTCATTTGGATTTTGGATCTTCCTAGAATCTTAAAGCCCATGGAGATAGTAAATATAAATAAAGCAGCAAAGGTGTGGATGTGGCGCAGAGCTCTTTCCGAGCAAAAGGAGTGCTTAGGCTGTGTCTAATGCCGACAGGATAGACTGCAGAATTGAAAGGAGAAGCCAGCTTCATGCGGTCAGCAGTTCTCTTTAGCAGAGGGCCATTGTTAATGAGGCAGTGGTGGGTGGTTAAGAACCAAGACCCTTGCAAAAGACCTGCAGGAGAGCCCAGTCTTTTCTCTTATTAATTGGGAAGCACACAGAGAGAGGGAGACTGGAACACGACCGCGGTAGGACAGTTCCGTTATTTGCACATCCAGTCCGAATTCACCTTAAGGAAAGCTAAGTGTTTAGATAGAATGGTTTCTTATTAAAATGACATGCAATTTCTTGACTAATTGCTTTATTTATTTATTGCATTTCTAGGCCGCCCTCCCCATTAGACGGGCTCAGGGCGGTGTAACAACATACAATTTATAACATACAGTTTAAAAACAATAAAAATATTATAAATAAACATTAAAACACTATTCCACATACAATAAAATTTCTCGATTGGTGGAATCGCCAGTTAGTATATTAATATAATAGAGCTTTGAATATGTTTCTCTTCATGCAATCTAGTTGGTTTATTATTCAGTTAGGAGAAAATTTATCCTTTGCAGTTTAACCTTGCGTATCAAAACCTCTTGATGATAGTTCCTGGTTTTAACATTCACCCTGTTTTCCTTTATTAAAAAAATTCACTTTCAGCGTTTAGATATTTATTTAAAGTCTATTATTATAGGCACCTCTGCACAAGGCTGTGTCCTTCCTTTATCTATGGATGTACTTTTCTTATTATTTTGGAAGGGGCAGTATAGATGAAGAATGCTTTTGCTATGGGCTAGCTATTTTAGAAATCCTAACTCAGAAAACTTGTTAGTTGATGTTTGCAGTGAGGTTTGGTCATGGTGTCAGTGCTTCGTCACTAACGGCTGAGAAAAATGCTGCACTAAAAAGCATGGATGTTATAAGCATGAAGGACCAAATTAATTTAAAGTAATACACACTAAAAAGTTTTTACATGAAGTATTACAAGGGATTACAGACTGTTTTGTAACTTTATGGAAGTATACATTGATAGAAGGGAAGTTTTTTTAAAAGGAATGCTTTTATTAGCTTTAATGAGGGAAACAGCTTTTGGAAAAAGATACAGCACATTTCCTGTGGTGAAAGAAACATATTTATCTGTAATAGGTATATGACAGGACTAAATGGCACTTTACTCACTCAGTCACTCTACATTTCCCTATGTACAAATTTATAGTTCCAGTGTCTATTTTCTATTTTCTTTTTACTGATAGTTGTGGTTACCTAGCAATGACCACAACAGCTGCTGAGTTTCTTAAAGCTTCAGTTACTGCTTTGGCTAGCCAGATTTCCTCATCTCTTGGAAGCTAAGCAGAGTCCGCTCTGATTAGTACTTGGTTGGGAGACCACCAAGGAAATCCAGGGTCGTTATGCAGAGGCAGGCAATGGCAAACCACCTTGGAACATCTCTTGCCTTGAAAACCCTACAGGGTCACTACAAGTTGTCTGAAACCTGATGCCGGTTTCTGAACACTAACTCCCCAATGTGCTTTTTCAGATTTTCTTGAAAACCTGGGTCTTTTTTCTAGTTCATAGTAAGATCTGTCTTGTCTGTTACTGGCTCCAGTCTCTTGATTTAAGTACCTACGGCTGTGGCTGTGTTGATGTATAGATATTGAGGAGTTAGCCGTGTTAGTCTGTAGTAGCAAAATAGAAAAGAGTCCGGTAGCCTTTGAGAATCACAGCTCTTTGTCAGATGAATGGGACGAAGAGAACTGTGATTCTCGAAAGCTTATGTTACAGTAAAGTTGGTTAGTCTTAAAGGTGCTACCGGATTCTTTTCTGTTTTGATGTATAGATATGTACTCGCTTTGGCAGCACATATACTAAAATTGGAATGATACAAAGATGTATTGATAAATATCCTTCTAAACAGTGAAGTAGACTGCAGTCTTATCTAAAACATGGGAGCAACATTGGATGCACTATTACCTTTAGAAAAGGAAGTTAGGGAAGTGGCCAAGAGTGTTTTATGTTATTATATTGAGTGCACCAACTGGCTCCCTATCTTGATTATTGTAATGTGTTATATGTAGGGCTGCCCTTGAAAACTGTTCAGAAACTTCAGTTGGTACACAATGCTGCCATAAGATGGACTACTTTATGCCTATGTGATTATATTAGATCTGTGCTTCAGCAGCTTAACTGATTGCCTGTTTATTTCAGGACACAATTCAAGGGGCTGATTGTTATCTTTGAAGCTCTTAAGGGCCTGAGAAACTGAATATCTAGTAGATTGTTTTTACTGGTTGCCGGATATGTTACAAAAAAGCTCCCACATTCTCTATTCAATAAAAGGTGCAAAGTGGAATTATTTCAACATACCTTTAGTTAAGTAGTATGCAAGAAAGGAGGGCAATGGCACAGAGGGCTCTTTTGAGTCAGAAAAAACTCTATAAGAATATTATTCAACAGAAAAAGAAAGATTATGTCTGAAGGCAGTGGGAGGACCTTATCCAGGCTGTGAGATAAAATAACTCTACCCAGTTCTGGAGACTCATTAATGTAAGGAAGGGTAAAACCTCTTCCCCCCTTGATACGCATATTGCTCCAGATAGATGGACTTCTTTCTTTCAGAGTTTATATGACGATCATGTACAGATTACTTACCCTAAAATAACAGAGGATGCCCCATTATGGCCACCGGTTAGTTCCCAAGAAATAAAAGCTCATATAGCTAGCTTAAAAAACGGGAAGGCTCCGGGATCAGATGGTATCCCCCCTGAAGCCATAAAAGAAAACTCAGAATGGTGGGCACAATTTCTTGTGGTCCTGTTCACATATATTGACCAATCTGGCCGTATTCCCAAGCAATGGGGGACAGCCATTGTAGTTCCAATCTTTAAAAAGGGCAATAAAAACGATCCAGCAAATTATAGGCCTGTTAGCCTTTTAAACATCATTAGCAAATTATATACGAGGCATCTACTGGATAAACTGGAAATCTGGATAGAGGGAGAAGAGATTATTCCAGTAGAACAGGCGGATTTTAGGACAGAAAGATCTGCAATAGAGCACTGTTTAGTACTACAGCAGCTAATAGAAAAATATTCAGCCAAAGGACCAACCTCTTTATATGCTGCCTTCATTGATTTGAAGGCAGCTTTTAATTCAATATCACAACAGAGACTATGGCAAAAATTGGAGTGGTCTACTATAGATAGACCACTATCTATAGCAGATATAGATCCATATAGATTGGCTCTTATTTGTGCCCTCCACGACGAATCTTTTCTTAGGGTGAGGTATAACAGACAAGGGCATCTCAGTGACCCGATAAGAACCTATAAGGGAGTCAGACAGGGCTGCCTTTTGGCTCCCACTTTATTTAACTACTATATTAGTGACGTAGTTAAACATATGTCAGACCTTAAATTTCATCCACCAAAACTCGCCTCACGCCATCTACCAATTTTGTTGTATGCATATGATGTGGTACTCTTATCAAGGAACCCTTTGGGGCTTCAGAGAGCATTGGACAGTTTTACCACCTACTGCCATAAAGAACACCTGACAATTAATTTCAAAAAGACCCAAGAGATGGCATTTGCCAGGCGCCCGAAAAAGAAGGCTTGGTCAATGAGAGGGAATAAAATTGAACAGGTTAACAGCTTGGTATACTTAGGAGTAGTCTTTCAGGAGAATGAATCCAAGACAGCCCATTGTAATCTGAGGGCAGAGTGTGCCGAGAAAGCTTCACTTGCGATTTTGAGATTCTACCAAGCTAAAGGTGACTCTTATGTACCGGCGGCGCTGAAACTTTTCCAAGCTAAAGTCATTAACCAACTCCTTTATGACACCTTTTTGGGCATCTCAGATCGTGGTGTACATTCTCTGGAGAAAATTCAATCTAAGTTTCTCCGATCCATCTTACAAGTTCCACCCGGGGTGCCCAATTCCCTACTCCGATTAGAAACGGGAAAAATGAGAATGGAGGCAAGCATTTTTCTGGCCTCGGCTCGCCAATGGCTTAGGACACATAAGAATCCAAAAGGCCTTTTCCATTTAATAATTCAGGATGGCTACCAGTCAAAGTGGCTACAAGTTTTAAAAAGATGGGCTTCTCTCTTGGAGCTCTGTTGTCCCAAAGTTTTGATGCTGCAAAATTACAAATAAAACAAAGGGTATGTGACATTGAGCGTCAGCAAGACATAATAAAAAATCCTAAATTTAGAGCATCAGAGGAATCCAGATACCATATGAAGATGGCCCAATATCTAAATAATTTAGAATTCCCTCCCTATAGGAGGGCTTTCACTTTAGCGAGATGTGATGCCATGCCATCCAAGGTAATGGAAGGGAGATATAAGAAGTTACCGTATGCGCAAAGGCTTTGCGTGTGTCCCCTTGGAGAGGTGGAAACACTGGAACACGTTTTTTCACTGTCCCTTCCAGAAAAGGACTAGAGACTTGACAATTCTTCCCTTGTTATCTGGTCTGGAGGGGTTACCAGATAACATATCCTTGACAAAACTATTGGCTGACAAAAATCCAGCTGTCACTAGAATGACAGCGAAGTTTTGTGCCCAGGTGATTGCACAAAAAAACAGACCAGCAAATACTGGAATGGCCACGAGGGAGTCCCCTCATACTGATTAAGTTTTAAAGACTTCTGCCTAATATCGCTTTTATATCATGGGAATACAGTGAAACAAAATTCACTCAGGATTTGGTTTAGCTTACCACTATCTTGCTGTATTAGGATGTGTTTTGATATTTTATTTGAAGTATATGAATTTTAAACAATGTATTTTATCTTGTTACATTTTGATTTATTATGTATAGCTGGTCTAAGGACCGTTACAATAAATACCTACCTATCTACATACCTTTAGTGGAAGTGACTAATGGCCGCTTGGGGGGATATATGTTACAGGAGTTGCAGTTAACTTAATGTACATTATTTTGTGTATCCATTTTGTGTGTTTATATTTTGTAAGCCAGCTTGGGCGTTATAGAAGGGTGGGGTAATATTTTAAATAAAGGAATAAATAAGATGAGCTGAAGACCACAGGCATGGTCAGTTGATGTGCCTTCCAACTGACCTCTGTAGATTGAACTTGTATATGTTCAGTCCATTGCAACATCCACTGCCTCATTTGGAAAAAAGAAGAGATAGTATTGAGCGTTACTGACATACTGATAACATTAAAGCAGTATGTTTTATGTAGATGTTCAGTAGTTTCATTGAGCCAGGCATTACAGTTTAAGAGGTAGCTTAGATTGCTGCAATGACTCCCCCTCCACGCCTCTTCATAAAATAATGGGCTGTTTAAATCCAGTTTTATATTCCTGCTCTTTTTTCCAGAAACTTCAGTTTGGGTTCTCTTGCTAATGCTCTTAGATGGAATGCAGTGGAATATTAAAATATAAGTTAAAAGTTCTGAGTTTTCAACTGTGTCCAGGAATGTAAAACATTATTCTCTTAGGAGTCCCAAGCCGGTGACTTTCTTTGCTTTTAAATCAGTGCTTGGCTTTTACTTGTGTTATTAAGTTTTGATGTTCTATGAATCACTATGCTGTGATTATGCCTTTGCAAAAAGCCTTTGGAATATTTAAGTCTCTGTATACTATAAAGTCTTCTCATATATTTATTATTGTTTTTCCTTGGCCTCAGAGATTTCTTTGGTTGTGCTGAAAACGAATGTTGAAGTTCCATTGTGCATTCATTTATCTTTCTTTGAAGCTAGCTCTATGTAGTATCACATTATTTCATATCTCAAAAATGTGCTGGAGTTTGCACAGGTTGTGTGGCAAATTTCGAACATGGAATTCTTCCTAAAAACATATAGGACCCAAAAAGGAAGCTCTAGAATAAGACAGCAGATATATGTGTAGTTCATGTTACAGAAATAAATACATTTTTTCCCTAATATATAGGCCTCAAGCCAGCTAAGGGGCTAAAAATAATGAAATAGCTATTGAAGGTAAAGAAAGTATCCACAAGGCACAGTCATCTATCATGATTATGGGAATGGAAGTGTCCTAAAAAATAGCATCCATCAGTATCCTTTGAAGAAATGGGCCGAGGGTAGTGAAAACAAAATGCAAGTAACCAGAACTGTCACTGACTGGTAGGCAGAATTGTAAATGATATTCTCATGATGCTTAATGAAGGACAGGGTGAAAAATTAGTTCCGTTGACAACTTCCTAGTATGTCCTGCTAAAATTGAGGTACTGTACTTGTTTTGGAGAGCAAGAGTGCTCAGCAGTGTATGTGAGTGAGATAGAATATGAACTTCCTTGTAGAATACATACAAGGCATGTGGGTGTTCTAAAGCAGTATATTTTAGGAAAGTGCAATTTTTTAGTTTTTGTTTCAAAAAGCATTACTTATGTTTGTTATGCTCATTATCTTTTCATTTTCATTTGTTTTAATAGGAAAGACATGTTTGTGCTTGTAAACTTTTCCTTCTATATTTGGATAACTTTCAAGAATTGTTTTTTTTTAATTTTTATTTATTAGTGCAAGACAAAAAAAGAAACAAAAAGCTAGCAATAAAAGCAAAGCAATGTTGGCAAATTTATATGTATGTTTTTAGAAAAGGTTTCTAGGTATCTAAATACAGGTCACAATGGTTGTCTGTATGCAGTATCAAATGTTGATAAATGTGTAAGGTCCTTATGACATTCCCTTGTCCTTAAACAATAGAAATGGTACCAGAGGCATTTTTAAAATTCCAAAAATAACTAACTCATTTATTTACTTTAGAGGGGAAAGGTCAGGTGAAATCAGGCATTGAAATACACACGTACACGTGTGCGTGCGCGCACACACACGCATCTCTGAGGTAAAATCAGAACTTGCATGGACTTCAGTTCTTATGCTCTTCATAGATACTTAAAGACTTATATTTTGAGGCTTTGGTTCTCTTGGTTTTCCCCAAACACTCAAGTATACTTTCTTTTAGTTTTTTCATTCTCTTCTGAAGTTAGGAATGCTGGTACCCACTTTCTAGTACCCAAATCCCACTCTCTTCACACACCTGTGCTGTCCTTCAGTCATTACGTGAACCTGAAAGTCTCCACAGGCAGTTTCCAACCACACCTGACCAGGGATCTCTTCACTCCCCAGAGCTACCTCCCTGTTTGACTGGGTAGGGGAAATCTCCTCTCCTTAGAAGATCTCTCCCCTTTCTTTGGCCCAAATCGGAGTTTGCACCTACTTCTAAAACCTTCTTGCCAACTTTCCCCAGTTCTCCTACCAGTGTTAAAACTGCTCTCCATTAGGATTCTGTCTCCCAACTCTTCAAACTTGATTCTTCTTAATAGCCCTGCAGCTGTGTGTACAGCACTTCCAGGCTTTTTAAAAAACGTGCAGTCCATCACAATCATCAGTCTGCTGAATTAAAGGAAGTGGGCTTTTGTCTTTCCAGTGTCCTAGTCTTTTAGCCACTGAAAGGGCACAGAGGGTCCATTTCCGCTAACCATCCGTTAGGTTGCAATTATGCTAGCAGCCTAAAAAATAAATGAGTATTCTAATACAGAATTATGGTTAATGATTTACTCCCAAAAAGGCTGAATGACAAAAAGCTTAAGAGATGCATCTTGTAAATTAAACTGCCGGTGTTTCCGGTTCCTCTTAGACTTTATGTATCATATTTTATGTCAGTCAATAAATGACATAAAATATTTGTAGATAGATATTTTAGATTTCATTTTCTGTGTTGATTCAGTAAGAGTTTCCAAAAGTGGTGGAGATTCTCAAGCACTCAAAACAGCTGGGCCGTATTTAAACACCAACAAACATTTCATTTGTAAATATTGCCCATTCAGTAGAAGTTGACAAATCATATCTAGACTTCATCATCATCAGCCCATCAGTTGATAAAAAACCCCTTGTCTGTCCAAGCCTTCTATAAAAAGGATTTCCTCCCAATTTTTAAATCTGTATTGGACCATAATGGTAGTTTAGCATGCTATTATGCACCATACTTCTCTAGCTGCAGAAATTGCAGGAGAAACAAAATCTCTTTTTACATAAGTAGTCACTAATGCATTCTGCTTAAAAAGTAGCTTGGAAGAAGAAACCTCCAAAAGAGCCCAAGATGGGTAATCCAGCTGAGATGAGTGATCTCAATCATTTGTACATGTTAACCAATATGCCTGATGATAGGCACTAAGGTCCAGAAAACCAGATCCACCTTCATTAATGGAAGGTTTCATCCTCTTTAAAGAAATCTTAGGTGGTGATGAACCCCACATAAATTTCCAAAACAAAGTATTAATTTTGTGAATCTATCTACAAGGTATATGAAAAGGGACTGAATGCAAAACATATATAATTTGAGATATAATTTTCATTTTAAATGTATTTACTTTATCCCGTAATGACAAATTTACAGTTACTCATCTGTCCAAATCCAAAGATATATCCAAAATCAACCTATTAAAGTTTAATGAAATCATGTACTTAATATTCCTTGGAATGAGTATTCCAAGATTAGCATCTGGGCACCATTGAAAATACCCACCAGTAATTACACTTAGGGGTGTGCAGGAGGGGGTTGATTTGGGTTTCCTGCTTTGGGTTTACCCGAAGTGGGGAAAAATTTCGGAAATACCTTAATTCCGAAGCGGCAAGCCGCTCCAGGCCGTTGCAGCCTCGTGCCGCCTGAGCCTCCGGGGCATTAGGGAAGGCCGGAGCTGCCTCCTCTGGCCCTTCCTGCCCCTCAAATGGCTGCGGTGCACCAGTGCCACAGCGGCCATTTGAGGGGCAGGAGGGGCTGGAGGAGGCAGCTCCGGTGTTCCCCAACACCCCACAGAATCAGGCGGCAGCAGCTGCCGCCAACAAGGTAGGTGGGGGGTGGAGGGGGTGGGTAGCATGATGTTTAAAGGGCCCCACCGCTGCTTGCAAGTAGTGGCGGGGGCCTTTAAACTCAGCCCTGAAGCTTTCTGAAGCCCTAATTACACTCTGTGATATGTCTCCCAATGGCATCAGTTCTGATTTTGTCCAGTTAATTGGCTAACCAGACAAATCAGCAAAAGTATTAATCAAGCTCATTATTTAGGGGATGGAAGACTGAGGCGCTGAAATAAATAAAATAAGATAATCTGCATATAAAATAATTTTGAATTCTAAAGAGTTTTATGTTAAGCCATGTATGTTATTACTTTTTCTAATAGCACAAGCCAAATGTTCCAAAAATAGATCAAAAATAAGGGGACAAAGAGGACACCCTTTATAGTATCCCTTTCAAGAGGAAATGGTGCAGAAAAAATACCATTGCTTTGTACCTAGCATAGAGTGAAATAGCAGCTTGATCAAATCTCTTTCTATTTAATGCAATCAGCAACCAATCTAAGATTATCAGAACCCTGCCTACCTTGTATGAAAGAATTGTACATCTCAGTCAAAGAATCCTTCCTGCCAAATCTCAGGCAGATAGGAAAAAATGCTTCAGTTTTACACAGACTGACATTTTTTGCTCGTACAGGTAGGTAGGTGTTTGGCACTCAAAGAAAGGAGAAGTAGTGCAGCAGAACAAGAAAAGCAGCTGGAATTTAACCCAAGGAAGCAGTCAGCATTGCAGAGTAGGCAGAAGGAGGCATTTGTAAATCAGACATGATAACCACCTTCTTCCTTAAGGAAGCAAAGGTTGCAGAACAGGCACAAGGAGGCATTTGACAACCTACGATAGGCAGGCAAAGCTACACAATAGAAGATGCTTTGTGTGCAGCTCTAAAGAAGAAACATGCAAGCAGTACAGGGAGGGCAGAAGTCCTACTTCCTTTGTTCTTTGTCTTTTGGGTAACCCACGACAGGTAAGGCAGTAAAACAGAGCAGACATTATTGGCTCTTAAGAGTCTACATACATACAGGTATCACAAGGTAATAGTGAGCAGAGCTGGCATACTCTAGCCAATTGCTCATTCTCTGTCATACACAACAGGCAGCAAAGCGCTAACCAGAACCCCAAATGCAGTTTCTAAGAGGATAATACTAACACAGGCAAAGAAGGAACTGGTTGCTTAAATAAACTGGTTGCTTTTGATGTAAAAAGACCTCCCCAAGCCCCCGATGACTACTGGAAATACTGTGGAAAGAAGAATCTGCACAGTGCCTTCTCTGCTGGGTCCATGCTGTTTGGCTGATCAAAATCTTCTGTGTCAGTTACTCATCTCCTGCCTTTGTTTCCCCTTTTTTCTGAGCTTCTGTAACGCTTTAAGTGAGACCAATTTAAATAAGATGCAAAGGGGTTCCGCATGCTGCTTTGTATTTAACTGTGATGCAACCTCTCCAAAGCAGCCATGCATGCTTGATGTGCAAGTCAAAGACCCATAGCCATTGCAGATTTTGTTCTGATATGCTTAACTAAGCAGGTGTAGCCATTTTGTATGGAAAGCAATACAGTTTAAATGAGGAATATTTTCATTTTGGCACCTGGATCTCTTGGACATGATTCAGAGATAAAAATATTACCAAATGTTGTTTTCCTTATTCACCTTCATATAACAATATTGCTTTAAATGAATACACAATCACTAGTATTTTTAATGCAGTCCTATTTAGTGAAGAAATAGAGGTTGAAGCTTGAAATATGTCAGAATGGCAGAAATTTCATGTTAATGTACTTGTTTTTGACACTATTTTGGCAAACAACAGTCTTCTGGTTATCCCACTTAAAGATAGCATGATACAGTCCAGAGTATTGTTACACTTTTCAGTTGTACTGGCTCACTAGACCAAAGTCTTGAAAGTTGGCCTTAGATACTAGATTTATTTTTTTCTTGTTTAATATTGCTTAGTCTTGCATTTGAAACCAGAGATACCTTGCAAAGTTTCTAGATCAGTACTGAATGCATAAGTACATTATCCTGTTGGCTAAGGTAGTAAGTATAAAATTATGCACACGAGAATAAAAAATCCTAATCTATACTGATCAGTTCTGAACTGGCTAATGGAAAGAGATTTAGGGATTATAGTGGACAGGTTGATGAAAATGTTGACTCTGTGCCGCAAAGGTGAAAAAGGTAAACTTCGTGCTTAGGATTGTTAGGAAAGGGAAGGGGGGGAAGGGCAAATATTGTAATGCTCTTGTATAGAACAATGATGCACCCAAATCTGGAATACTGTGTGCCATTGTGGCCATTGTATCTCAAAAAGGATATTGCAGATCTTGAGAAAGTACAGAAGACAGCAGCTGAGATAACTGAAGAATTGGTGCACTTTTGCTATGAGGAAAGTCTGAAGAGCAGGGGACTTTTTGATTTATAAAAAAGAAGGCTAAGGAAAGGCACAGTAGAGGGATATAAGATTATACATGGGATGGAGAAAGTGGATAGACACATTTTTCTTCCTCTCCTATAATAGTAGCATTTGAGCATTATGTACAGGACAGACAAAAGGAGGCATTTCTTTCCTCAGTAAGATTGTCAGGCTATGGCAGATAGACCCCTGTACCATTACAACAAGAAATCCACGTTCTTGGTTAAGAGGTTTTATTCAGGAATCAGATCATTTCCACAGATATGTCTATAGGATTACTCAGAAGCAGGGTAAGCAATGAAGCAGTAACAGCAGGTTGACAAGAATACTCAAATGTTTGAAAATCTTTCTATTATAGAACACAATTACTCCTTTCCCCCTCCCAATAGTAAAACACAGCTTTTGGTGCGAACCAGTCCTGAGAACTTCTCACATGTTTTACCTATTGAGTCTAGACATAAAAAGGCATGAGATTAAAACTGAAACACAGTAATTCATGGGAGTGAGCAGTGTACAAGGTCATAAGCACTGAGAACTTCAAAGTGTTAGATAAGACAGCTGCAGCTGCAGAGGCCCTGTGAAAGCAAGCTATGGCATTAGCAATATGACATCGGGGTACAGCAACAGTAATGGTTCAAAATATTAGACAACATTAGACAATAGCATGGCTGTATGGGTACAGACATGACAGAGCTAGATCAAGATGAGTAGCTGTGTTAGTCTGTAGCAGTAGAAAAGAGCAAGAGCAAGAGTCCAGTAGCACCTGTAAGACTAACAAAATTTGTGGTAGGGTATGAGCTTTCGTGAGTCACAGCTCACTTCTTCAGATACAGCTAGAACGTGAGTCCATCTGTCCTTATATCATCACCAGTGCTGATTTCTACACATCCGCTGCCCTTCTGCATACCCCACCCTATCCAGTCACACTTGCTATTACAGGCTACTGGATTCTTGCTCTTTTCTGCTTTCCTCAATGAGCAATTAAGTGGTGGAATTCACTGCAAGCAGACATAGTGAAGGCCATGAACATAGATGGTTTTAAAAGCCCCCAGGATTCATTAAGGATTGAGCCGTCAATGGCTACTACCCATAGTTAGTAAAAGAAATTTCCATATTCAGAGGCGCTAAACCTCTGAAGCTCTCCCTTGAATTGCCCAGGTGAGACTGATGTGGGAAGCTAGGCAGAGTCAGTCTTGAATGGGAGACTTGCAAGAAAGACCAGGGTCATTATGCAGAGGCAGGCAATGGCAAATCACCTCTGTTAGTCTCTTGCCTTGAAAACCCCAGGAAGGGGGAGGGGTCACCATAAGTCAGCTATGACTTGACAGTTCTCTCCACCACCAAATCTTTGAAACCAAGTGCTAGAAAGCAACATCAAGGAAGATGTTGGTATCTATGCCCAGTTTGTTGCCCTTCTAGGGCAAATTGTCTGCCACAGTGTGAAAGAGGATGCTGGACTAGATTGACCACTGGTCTGATGCAGCAGGACTCTTCATGCTCTTGTGTTAGCATTTAACTGTATTTTGGATAAATTTTATGTTTTTAATTGATCGTTGCCACCTGTTGAAGGGAAAAAAATCTTTTGAACAGAAGCACAGGCCTAGAAATAACTACACGTACAGTGTTGAATTACTCCAGTCTAATCCTGTCGACCTTAATAGGCTTAGAATGGAGTAACTCTGTACAGGATTGCACTGTTAGTTGCGAAGACCTGATTACAATGATGTATAACATCAGTGTAGTCACACCTCAAAGGTCACAGAGTCTCATCTCTGCACTATCCAGAGAGTTGAAGAGGAAGTGGCTCACAGGAACCTGTGTTTTATATTCTTTATCCTACTCGTTATCATTTAGGTAAGGTATTTGGTATTTGAGATGAGGTATTTGACTTTTCTCATTAAAAGCCTTGCTCCTCCTTTCCATCCAGAGACAGACAAGCTTCAGGGAGATCCAGATGCAGATACATGAGGTCCTGTTCCAGATAATGGACGTTCGTTTCTGTACCACAGTGGTGGACTAGGACAGAGAGAGAGAAGGCGAAGGAAGTATACATGCCAGAAACTTGCTCGCCTGTCATACTGGGTTCAGAAATTAATATGTGACCAGGCTCAAGAGTTTCTGAATTCCAAAACTGTAACTTGCTTCAGATTTTCACAAATGATCCTTGTCCTGGTTTCCCAGAGTGGACAGATAAGATTCACGAATACGCTTCAGTGGCCAACTTGACTGCCCTTACAAAATAGACCAATAACCAAGTTCTGGGGGGAAAAGTGGAAGGATTTCTTCAATTACTTAGGCTGAACTAATTGATATAGAAGCTTAGAGGGAGAGAGGGAAGGAGAGAAAAGGAGAAACGTTAATGTATTTAAGCTTGGGGAAAACAAATATCGAATGTTTTGTTTATCAGGTCAAAGAAACTTAAATGTATTGCTTGTTTTACTCCCAAAACTATTATAACTGTACTGTTTATATACTTATTGGTTGTATAAGATTGTATAACTTTTAATTTAATATCTAATTTAGAGTCTGCATAGCTTTTATACTATGCACTTATTTACTTTATTTTCTTTAAATAAAATTCTTTTTAAAAAGATTTTCACAAATGATCCTGGCAGTTAATTAAAAACACATTTTATCTATTTACTGGCTTAGAAAATGATACAGTAATTGACACTTAGTATGCCCTGTCTAGCTCATTGCAGTGCCTGGATTATCAAGAAAAGGAATAATACAGTTGATAGTTAAAAAAAATGTAGGAAGAAAAAGAGTGACTGTAAATATCATTGGATTTATCTGGCCTTTTGGGGTTACTTGACATCCACCCAGATGAGTCATATACTTTGAGGTTGTCTGTGCTGCCTCTCCAAATTGTCTTACACATTAAATTGGATGACTCCTCTAAAAGACAGAGATATTACTATCTCTGCATGCAACATGGTGTTATTACTGTTTCACAGTAATATAATTCTGGCTTTGTGAAACAGCTTATATCAAGGAGTACTTTTTAAAATCCTACATTTTAGGGCTTCTTTGCCTTTTTTGATAATTCTCTTGTGGAGTAAAAAGGACTTTAATGTTTTGTACTTAATTATTGCTTTCGTTGGTTCATTTTTAGTTTGATCATTTTTTTTCTGTCACTGTTCACTGTTTCTCAAGTTGCTTGGAGTTTACTTGGAATCTTGATAAGAGTGAAAAGTCTCCATTAACCCTTATCAGTGAATCCATGCAAGAGACTTGACAGTGTAATCCTAAATAGATTTTCATCCTTCCAAGTCATTGGATTTAGAACATGTAACTCTGCCTAGGATGGCACTGTTGTACACATAAACTATCCAGATTTATGCTATTCCTCATAATTAGGGGTGTGCACTGGAAAAAGATTCATGAAAAATATTTGGGTAAAAACAAAGTGGGAAAACAATCTGGAATACCCCTAAACCCAAAGCGGCAAGCTGCTTTGGGAATTGGGCATTGCAGCCACTTCTGTATGCTCCGTAAAAATTCAGAGCATACAGAAGATCAAAGCAGGACTTCCCGCCGGCTTTTTCACCCGATGGGAGGGGGGGAACAGGGACCCCCCTCTTCCTCCTTCCCATTGGGTGAAAAAGCCAGCCTGGAAACTTTCAGAGCTCAGAGCAGTGCTGAAGAGTGCTGCTCTGAGCTTTGAAAAATTCCACACCAGCTTCTTCACCCAATGGGATGAAAAAGCCATCCTGGAACCTCAAAGCTCAGAGCAGGACTTTCTCTTGGTTCACTTCCACTTGTTTGAAATGTGGCTCAGCTGCAGGGTATCGGCTACTAAAGTGGATACCAGTAGGACAGTCTGGAGCTGCTTAATCTGTGGAGGGGGCTTAAAGACCTCTTTTTGCTTCAGCTGCAGAAAAGGAGGTAATGATAGACCAGAAACCAAACTTAGAACCAGGTCTTAGCGGCTGTATAAAACTGTATTATATAGGTACAGTATTTTAATTTTTTAATCTACTGAACACTGGGCAAAGCTCACACAGGGCTGTCGGATCTACACATAAAATTAAAGTATAATATGACTTACCTGCTAAAAGTGTGCCCCAAATATTATATGGGATCCCTATCTGGATTAGCAGTTTTAACCACCAGCTGGAGCAAATTCAGGCAATGTTTTTGAGGCGTATCTTTGGGGTTCCAAATTGTGTTTGTTACGCAGCCATGTGTCTGGAAACTGGGCACTGCTACCTTGAGACCTGTGCTTGGATCTCAACGTTTAAATTCTGGCTACACGTCCATTTTAGGGCTGAATCCATGAGTTATATTTATTTGATGCTCACATCACATCACATCAAAGGCCTTTACATCCAAATGAGCCTTCCTGATTCAGAGGAAACTTCAGTCTATAGGGATCTCCCTTGATTCCCTTCTAATGTTAATGGAAAACCAAGCTTTCAGATTCCTAAACCAAAGACTGCTAGATATTGATAGGCAAACCCTCTGTTCTCTGGCACAGAAGACCTGCTCCCCATTGGAGTTTGGAATCATCCCTAAGTATAAAATCCCTGCTGCTTATTTCTCATCGCTACCTTTCTCCCGCCTACACCGAGCTTTTATGCTCACACGTTTTAATGTTCTACCCTCTGAAATTCTGTTTGGGAGATTTACAAATACACCCTACCCCAATAGACTATGTCCTTGTGGAAGGATGCAACCCAAATCTGTAACTCATGTTTTAATTTATTGCAACTTTTATGTTCACGTGCGGGACTCCTTGATTAGCCCTCTGCTGATCAATTGTCAGGGTCAATCTGACAGAGGATTAGTTTCTTTCTTACTATCAGATCATTGTTCCCACACTACACATACGGTTGCATTGTATTTCTCAATTGCCATGTAGATTAGGGAGTACATGGTTAATTCTGTCGACTGATTTTGCTGTTTTTTGGTTTCTGCCCTGCTCGGTGTACATTGTTTTATTGAATGCCAATAAAAAGGTAGCAAGAAGAAGAAGACTTACCTGCCCTACTAAGATTCCTATTTCCCCCCCAGATACCTTAACAGTCCTGTCTTAGATACAGCATTTCAGTTTAGGTATCTATGTAGTTTCTAGCTGTCTAATTGTTCATCATTATGTCTTCTGTTCGGTTCCACATAGGATCTGCACATGCACAGGCCAGCTGTGGACTTTCCAAAGTTCCTAGAGGTGTGAGATGCTTGCCTAGACTTTTCATTTGCTTTTCCCCCAGCTGTGGCTATAAAAGGTGGGGTGAGCAGCTCCCTCCCTTGGTTCTTTGCTTGCCACCACAGAAGAAGGACGTCTCCTTTCTACTCTCCTTGAATCCATTGAGTTGTATGTGAGTCAGGACCTCTGGATCCATGGCATTGAAGGCCCTCTTTAAGAAGTGTTCCCATTGTGGGGTGAAGATAGCCCAATCAGATGGGCATGAAAAATACCTCTTCTGTCAGGGCAAAGGCCATGACATTGCAGCTTAAAGCAGTTGTTTGGGAGTCATCCCTGAAGGGCTCCACTGATTCCGATCACAATGCCACAAATAAGGAACTGCAGTGCCCAGAAGGGGCCACCTAGGTTCCACAAGGCTATTCAGTGCTTGACACGGCTCAGAAGGACCGGTTGGTTCCAGCCACATCCTCATCAGTTCCAGCTTAGTGCCAGTCAAAGCCTCCTGCTAAAAAGGCTAAGCTCAAGTCGAAGCATATCAATAAACCCTTGGCATTGAAGGCAGATAAAAGGAAGAAATCCTCATCATTGAGTCTGGCTATCTTGGTTCCATCAAGTGCATCCAGGGTTTCGAGAACTCCATCACTCTGCTTTGATTCCATCTGTCTGAGGGTTACCCAAAGGGGTCTACTTGTGAGTTGGGAGACAACTCTGAGAATCAGCAAGAGGAGTGATAACTTAGGGATCTTTTAGCCTATGTATACAGGGATCGTCCCAGCTAAAGAACTCCTTCCAATAAACAGGCAGATGTTCAATTTAAAAGGTTTCTTTATTTAAAATAATAAATATTAATTGCACACATGACACACAGCATACACAACACACATTCAGAGCTAACCAGAAAATGGCAAAAGTTGGACAGAGTTTGAGAGATTGGGCAATATTTACCTATCCAGATGTCTAGAATAGAAGAGCAGCATTGAGTGGCCTGCGCTTCAAGGCAGGAAGGACTCGAACTCGAACCGAGGTTTGAGGGTGGATGCTGGATCCAAAGCATCCACACAGTTTGGGATGATGGGCATAAAATAGACCATGGATCCGACCTTGGGCAAGAATACATCTTCTACCCCCAAAACAAAGGCTTAAGTGTTTGGTCCTGGGGTGGGACAAAGGATTGCAAAATTGTCAAGACAAAGAGCTGGTGAACTGTCTCCAAAGTGGGACAATAAGCTGGTAAACCATCTCCAGAGTGCAATAAAGAACTAGGAAGTTTTGATTAAGTCTTCCTGGTTGGAGCTAAAGTTATCAAATTATGATTGACAACCTGCCAGGTGGATGGGTGAGGCTATCAGTTCTCTGAATCATTTAAGAATGGCAAAGCGGTTAAGGTGAGATTGATAGGGCAGGTTGTGTTGATTAATTCAGGAACTCCAAGAAGGTCCTATTGTATCAGGATCTTTAGGATGCCTACAGGGCAAGGGAGGGGGTCAAGCTGGCCTCGCCGGTTTCTTTCTATTGTTTGCACGTTCCATCTCCCAGGTGGAATCTGGCTTGCCTGCTTGCGCAGTGGCTTCCATATTTTCTGCCTGCTTGGGCAGTAATTTTAGTGCTGGAAGCACATTCAGAAAAGGGTTTTATGGCATATCCATAATCATAAGCCTTCTAATATTATGGGGGTGGTTCTGACCACTAACAAGAGGGTGAAATTCCTGAAGTCATCAGACCATCTACAACTCTATATCCGCTGCCTTAAACTCCAGTACAACTTGCTGAAAGGCATAGAGATTCCTCTGTTCCGTAGGCGTAAGGCAAAATTTTTTTCGGTTCATCTTATGGTTGCCAGAAGGCAAAATATGAACCCTGTCATGCAGTCTGATGTCAGCTCAGATTTTGCATTGGGACCATCTCCACCAGAATTCCTTACTGAGGACTCTGCTGTTTCTCCAAGTGAGGATCTCATTCTATGAGGGCTCAAGCCAGCTCATCAAATTGGGCATCCCTCTAGTCAACTTGTGCAAGGTAGCCACCAGATCAATGCTGTCAACGTTCATGAAGCACTGTATCAATGACGTGGACTCCAGACAGGACACAGCTGTTAGTAAGTCAGCCCTGAAAAGTCTTTTCCAATAAAAGACATGCACATTCTACTCCTGAGTAAGTTAGCTTGCTAATCTCTCATGTTGGACTGTATAGAAGACACAGCGATGAAAACAAGGTTGCACTCACCTGTTACTGTTGTTCATCAAGTGGTCTTCTGTGCAGGCATGCATCCCTCCCTCCCTCCTTCCCCCAGTAAACTCTTTTTTCTTCCTTTCCTTTTGCTCCAGCAGCTTAGAGAACAGAGAGAGGGAGCCACTCCACCCCACCTTTTATAGCTGTACCTGGAGAAAAAGCATGTGAAAAGGATAGGCGAGTGTCTTGCACCTCTAGGAGCTTTGGAACTTCTATAGCTGGTCTGTATATGTGCAGATCCTATGTGTGCCTGCATAGAAGACCACTCGATGAACAACAATTATAAGTGCAACCCTGTTTTAACTGGATTTTTAAAGATTAACAGTTGCATGATTTCAGACTACTTACACAAGTGGACCCTATAAAATATGCCCGTCATGTGCACATCAGGTGAGCTTGATTAAGCAAGGATGCATTTCTACTCCCTACCACAAGAATACTGGAGTCTAAGTATTGTTAAAGTAATATGGTAATGTAGTTTTGGAAGGAAAGCACTGAAGAAGAAGTAAAATTTACAGTTTGTAAATAATTTTTAACGATATCGTTTATCTCAGATAAATTCTCCAGTGTTGTTTCCCAGGAGCAAGTATAAGGATTTCTCTATAAAGGAAGCTAAGTATCTACATTCTCCATTTATACACATTCCTAGGCCATGTAGAATAATTAAATGTGCCAGTTTTTAAAATGAAACCCGATGATGCACTCTTAAGCTCTTAGAGACAGCATTAGTTGCTGAATGTGAGAAAAGTACACTTATAGTGTGTGAACCCAGAGAATTCAATATACAAAACCATAAACTAGTACCTTTTATTGCATAAATATTTATACAACAGCAAAAGAGAATATAATCTTTCACATTGTATAGAACTAAAATTCATACAATTTTACCTTTTTGCCGTAACACTAACACAGTAGTTGATAATCACTGGGCTTTTGGTATGCTATACACGTAAGATCCATGAGAGGATCATGTGGTATAATGGATATACTCGGTCAGGAAGATCTCGGTTTAAATCCTGTTAAATCTTGAAGTTCAGTGTGTGACCTTGAACGATTTTTCTGCTTAACCACCGTAGAATAGTTTTGAGGATGAGGGGGTCCCTTATATACCTCCATGGAAAAAGCTTTAAAAATACCTCTCATGATCAGTTGAAATCATAGACACATAATGTTGTAAATTCAGTATCATCGGGGCTCATGCGGGTGAATTAAGCTTTTTATCGCACTAATTATCTATTAGTATAATTTATTTGTTGGTGCTAAGTGTATTTTTGTGACTAAAATTTTTGTGTACATTTTAGTTTTTGTACATCTAGAGATTAAAGGTTTTTCATTTGGGTAAATTCTCCCATGCAAGTTCATCACCAGCACCAATATCTGCAAAATCATGTGGTAATTTTCCTTATGAAGCAAAACTGTAGCCAAACTTTTATACTGGTAAAATGTACGGCAGTTCACACATCCTATTGTTAGTCATTGAACAAGTATGTAAATATAAAACCCCTTTTTACTTGTTGAAGGGTTCATGTAACAAAAGGTTGCATCATGTTTCGCCAACAAACTTGCTGCCTCGCAAAAGTTTTCTTACTGTTTTGTTTTACTACTAAAGCTCTTTCTCATTGCACTTCAAGCAGTCTTTCTACATTTTTATATTTCATCTCCACTTTATCAGTTTCGATTGGCTCCCATATTTCTCACAGTCTCAATTGCTCTACAGATTATTTTTCCTCCCCCACCTCCAAATTGTACCACCTTCATTTCATTTTTTTTAAATTTTAGATTTAATCATATAAACAATGATACAAACCAAAGGGAACCATAAAACCATAAGATACAGAGAGGGAAAAAATCATAAAATTAAACCATGGGAAGTAGTAAAAGAAACTACACATCACAATCTTTTCCAAACCCAAGAATCACAATGGACAAACATCTAAACTTTTGTTTCATTGAAGGAATTATACCTTTAGCATGTATAAAATCCAGAGCTGCTTTCCATATTTTATCATACTCAAGTAAAGGAATTACCATACGCAAGTCCCCAAAAAACAGATTATGCATGTTTAAATTACATGTATTCTGAGTAAGGAATGAAATTCTAAAATTTAAAGTGAGCTGGAAGGCAGTTTCAGAGATTCTCCAACAAATTCTGGTGTCTGAACCCCAAGTCACTGTGTTTCCATCTATCTGAATCTTTTTTTTAAACCTTTAGCATTACTCTTCTTTCTACCTGTATTAAATGAGTGACTGAATTAGTTTAGATCAGTTATGCTGTCTGGAAGAAGCTAGAGAAGGAATTGGAAATGCACCCACTGTATCTCTTACGTAAATTATGTTTTTGATAGGTTTGATGAGGGATAATCGCTTAAACATGACAGTTAAATTTGTTTTGCATCCCCACATAGAATCTTCAGAGAAAGTATATTACCCTGTATGTTGCTGGTGTTATATTTTTCTTTACTTTATACTACTAGTGGCATTTTATCTAGAATATAATTATGGTAGCCTTCATGTCTTACACTGTAATGTGTGATAATAGTTTTGTTCAGTCAGGTATTTAACACACACACACAGAGACACCGCAGTTCAGAAGAATGAGGCAATGGGGCAGCCACCACTTTTAGATCTTCCACCTCACTGCAATGGCCTCCCATTGCAGTACCTGAAATAAGAGGCCTCATCTTCTCTCTCTCCTCTAGTACGTCCCCTGAAAGGACTTGATCCCTCTGGAGTTGTTTAAATCCTTCCCTGATTGGTGGGTGCCCGTCTATGCAAAGTTGGTTACCCAGATCAATTGAACTGGTGCTTTTTTGTCAGGGTGGAGAGAAAGCATTGTGGTACCGGTATTTAAAAAGGGCTGCAAATCG
This sequence comes from Eublepharis macularius, assembly GCF_028583425.1. NCBI lineage: Eukaryota > Metazoa > Chordata > Lepidosauria > Squamata > Eublepharidae > Eublepharis > Eublepharis macularius. The sequence goes on from NC_072799.1 coordinate 75,483,052, forward strand.
GTCCCCCAAAATTATCAACCAATTAGCCTGCTGCGCATAGCCTCCAAGCTGTACAGCAGATTTTTGCTGCACAAACTGGAGGACTGGGAGATCTCTGATAACATTATCCATCCTGAACAAGCAGGGTTTAGGAAAGGGGTAAGCAGTACTATTTATCACTGTTGGACTCTTTATTGGCTGGCTCAGCATAGCATTATGGCCCCCACCAAGACTATGTTCGCAGTTTTTATAGATTTTACTGCTGTGTTCGACTCAGTAGATTGGAACTGACTATGGATGAAACTAGCAGGCACTAATATCGATAAATGCCTATTGTTCCTGATTCAGGAATTTCATTCCTATATATCTGCTGGAGTTAAAGTAGACCCCACAGGCTCTTTAACAGAGGAGATTCTAATTATTCTGGAATTCAAACAGAGGTATGTTCTTCTATTTAAATGACATAGTTCCAAGCTTGTCAGGCCCTGAGATCTTTCCACCATTGGGGGGGGCGGGGTCAGAAAGTATCAGTTCTTCTATATGCAAATGACATAGTGTTGGTGTCCCTAATTTGAATCAGTTAAAGGAGAATGCTGAACAAACTGGGTAGTTTCTGTAAGGGTGAGGCCTTAAACATCAGCTTTGCCAAGACCAAAGTAATGTCTTTGGGGAGAGACCTCAATGATTTAAATGGTCAATAGATGGCAATTCCATTGAACAATGTGGGACCTTTAAGCATCTTGGGGTGACATTTAGAGTAACCATCTCACAGAAAGCCCACCTGTCCATAAAAACCACTGGGGCCATCTTTACATTTTACACCTTGAAAGGAGGATTTTTAGTTGAGCCAGCCTTGAAACTGTTCCAGTGTAAGGCCCATCCCACAGCTTCTAAAATTGCAGAGATCTAGGGTTGGAATGAACGTTTGACCTTGAACCTGGAACTAATTCAAAACCTCTTTTTAAGAACTTTGTTTCCTGGCACTCCAGCAGCTTTAGTGCAGGCTGAACTTGGATTACTTTCTATCAGCGCCCTTGGCCTTATTTAGATTCTGGAAGAAGCGAAGGAATATCTCTGCTAGTCTGCTCTTAAGGCAAAGCAATGTACTTCTGCATTCAGATGCTGGCTTTAACAATATCCTCCATCGTTATTCCCCGGTGAATGATTTCCGGGTATCCCCTTGTCCATCCTCAATACAGAAGCACTACTCTCTGTTCCAAATGTTCTCCCTGGTTCAAGTTGTTGACGAGGGACTGTGGCAGAGCTTCTTATTTGACCAAAATCACCTTTCCTAATCTTAGAATGGCTTTAACTTCTCTGAGGTTTCAAACCATACCCTCAACTATTCTAGATGGTCGTCATACACATATACCAATTGCTGCTCAGTTTTGAATTTGTGGAACTTCAGTCCCTGAAGATCTTCCGCACTATAGTTTGTTCTGTTCTTTGTATACAGAGCCCAGAAATAAATTTTTGAGGGAAATCTTAAAACACATTGATTCTTCCCCTGTGGTGGAAAAATTCTCCTTCTTTCCGACCTGGATCTACACATCTTTTATAGAGCAGCAAAGTATGCCCTGGCAGCTAAGAAAATCAGGGCTCGACTGTGCTTAATGATTGAGTCTTCCTCACCTATGTATAACAAAGTGCTTATGTGTTTTAAGTAATTTTATGCCCCTACTCTGTGGAAAGACCTACCTGAGGAGGTCTGGAGAGCCCCCGCCCCAGCTTTCCGCAAACGATGCAAAACCGAATTATTCAAAAAGGCTTTTGTATTGTAGGGAGGGGGGTCTCAGATGCTTCACTAATGAGTTAGGGACTATAGACTTCACCACTATATTGCCTTATGTGCTATCTGTTGTTTTAAATATGTGTTCCTGTGAGCTATTTGTGCTTCTTGCTGTCTAATGTCAGCCCTCAAATTGCTTATGTTCTGTTTCAGCATTTTTTCAACTCTGTATTGAATTCTTGCTAATGTTATGTCTTTGTAAACTTGTGTTTATTTTTCCCCAAAGGAATTGTTTATGGAAATGTCCTTGATATTGACTGTACTAATCTCACACTGTGTAATCTGCCTTGAGTCGCCATGAGAAAGGCGGACTATAAATGAAAAAATAACAGCTTTATTATTTGGTGTTTATATATTCCTTGTGTGTTTTATTTAGTTTCATTTGCTTGATTGTGATGGCCTTTGGTCACCTGCAATAAACATTCCGAATCTAAATAGTTTTCTAAATTTTTAAACTAAATTTTCAGCTAATATAGCTCTCCCAGAGTTAACCATGTGCTTACTTTCTCCCATCAACACCAATGGAAGTAAAATGTAAAATCTGTATTGTGCCCAAATTGTATAACTTCTATTTATAGTATACGAAAATTTCCCAAGAATTAAATTTCAACTTGTTATATTAAAATATAAATCTCTTCTTTATAAATCATGTGATTTATTTTGTAAGGTTAAATTTTATCTGATAACATGTATACACAGCAAAAATATTTTTAGTAACATTGCTCTTTTATCACAACACAGTGTAAAATACTGGGAATATAAAGGCATACAGCATCTGATGGGCTGTTAATATGACAGCCAGGTAGTTTAGCCCCAGTAGGGTTGAAACCCAAGTCATGTCTGTCTTTGAGTATTTTATGTGATTGATTTGTGCTCTAAATAAAATACTTGATTACCTGGAAAACCCAGACCAAAAGTGTTCCGTAACAGCGATTTTTTTACAGGTCAGTGACCTGTAATTAAGTTAACAAAGGAACTGTAACCCCTTAAAGCAGCTTTTACAGTTTTTTTATTCATTCCTTGCTTGAAATGAAATGTGATTTTGCATTCCGCATGAGAATTGTGTCCTTACATACACAATTTCTCACCTAAAGCTATCCCTTTAGCACGAGTCTCCTCAGGTAACTCAGAGCTATCTGTATATTATTAAGATGATTGCCACTGGTGAAATGCAGAAGTAACAACAGTAGGAGCAGTTCTGATAGTAGCAGCAGCAGTAGCAGCAGGTATAAACCAGCTAAAAATCATTTCAGGGTAGATATAGAGCATGAATACCAGAAGAACTATTTCTGATTAAAGACAGAAAAATGGTAGTGTAGCTAAAGCTGTATGCCAAATGTTATGTATTGGGCTAGCTTCAATAAACGCTAGGCTCCTAAAGTCTCCAATCCTATTAGTGGTTTCTTGTTGGCAGCAGCCAACCAGTCCTCTTGAATAAAGACCAATCACAATCTTGTAAATATGTTATTATGTATATAGTTAATGCAAATTAAGGATTCTATTTATGTGTTTTCATTGGTTGTTACATAAAGAGAGGGCATGGCTTATGTGTATATATTTGGCTCCTGTGAGCCAGGTTTGTGTCTCTTCTCCTGGCCTTCAGTAAAGATGTTGTTATGAGCTGATATCCTGACTAGCTGAAATCACTATGAGCAGAAATCACAATACATAATATTGGTGACGAGAATGGGATACAAGGCAGGTAGGCAGTGTCATGGGCTCTGATTCCTCTGAGGAGGATGACGTCGTGGAGGACGACAGGGGATGGAGTATGCCAAGCTCCTCAGGAGTCAGGCACGTGGAGGACCAGCAGGAAGTGGAACAGCAGGCGCCCGTGCCAGAGCAGGCTGACGAATCCTTGGCAGAATCAGAGACAGAAGCTGTTCCCTTACCTACATCAGCAGTCGAGACCAAGGCAGCATCTCCACCCAGTTCCCCTGAACCTGATAAGCAGTGTAGGGTGTGGCAGCATCTCGCTATACAGGAAAGGAGATGAAGTGCAAGGCTTCAGGCACTGAAACAGCGGCATAGTGACCTTGAGTCCTAGCAGGATGAAGCAATACCTTGGAGGCAATTGCTTTTAAGCCAGAACGCCCTTCCCCTCGTTGCAGAAGCACTTGCACAAAGATCCGCCCGGCTCTACTGCGACTCTGCTATACCTGCTCTCCTGGCTTTGACCCTTGGATTCAGCATTCTGGACTACGTTTATTCTCTTGTTCGCTGGACGGTTTTTGGTGTACTTTGGACTGAAATTCGGTCTGTGCTTGTTTTCCTGCCTGTGCTCTGCACAGAGTGCTTCTGCCTCATAAATCACTGGCAGCTGACTTCCCTCTCCATTACCATGGAGATAGGAGACGCGGCAAGCCCTCGCTGGTCTGGCTGCTGATAACCAATATTTACAAGGTCAGGTTATGGCTCTTGTGTTGGAAAATCAAGCGTTGCAGCAGCAAGTCCAGCAAGAGTCTAATGCACTGTCAACTATGCAACAGCAGCTAGTGGCACTGGGTTCAAGGCCAGTGGCCCCTCCCTCACGGAAATGCCCAGTCGCATTGCCCGACAAGTTTGGGGCGAAACTAGCCAACTTTCCTCTGTTCCTTGCTCAGTGTAAGCTCTACATGAAAGTGCGTCAGCAAGTTTTTCCTGATGACCAAACGAAAGTCTTTATCTTGTGTTTGTTAAAGGACCATACAGCTAAGTGGGCCTCACCCTTGCTGGTTGCTGACTCCCCCATGTTAAACAACTATGAAGCATTCCTGACTCAGTTCCAGGCTGCTTTCCCTGACCCTCAGAAGCAGGGAAGGGCTAACTGACAGCTGCGACAACTGCAGCAAGGCAGGATGTCAGTGGCAGCCTATACCACAGAGTTCAAGACTCTAGCTCTGGATTTGGTCTGGAATGATGGGGCCTTATGTGACCAATACATGGAGGGCCTATCAGAAGAAGTGCTGGACGAGTTAGCCCGGGTGGAATGGCTTGCCACCCTGGAGGACTTGATTACACTAAGCCTGCAAATAGATGGGTGTCTGGAGGACAAACTCCAGACTAGAAGCAGCGGTCAGAGTCGGGGGACTACCCTGCTCTCATTACCCCCAGTGGAGACCACAACCCCAGTGACCTGTCTACCAGAAGACGTGGAGGAGCCTATGCAACTTGGGACTGCAAGACCATGCCTCACTCAAGCGGAGAAAGACTGGAGACGCCGAGCCAACCAGTGACTCTATTGTGGGCAGCCAGGGCACTTTGCCAGGACCTGTCCTGAGAAGCAATGGAAACCGGGAAATGCTAAGCCCCAGGGGCCTTTGGCCCTGGTTACCTGGGGCAAGCAAGGGGGCTCAACGGACCTGGTGGTGGAGGACCCCTGCACATCCTAGTCCTGATATGGCTGCAAGCACCAAAGCGGACTTGGACCCTGACCCACACCCTAGTGGATTCTGGAGCCTCCCACTCTTATATGGATGTCACCTTTGCTACTCAGCATCAAGTGCCACTACAAGACAAGACTATGGCGATCCAGGTGGAAGTTATTGACGGACAGCCCTTGCGCTCTGGACCAGTTACGAAGGAGATCCAACCCTTGACTTTATGTGTCCAACAGGATCAGGAGACTGAGTCTGGACATTGCCCATATGCCCTGGTTCCTGCTGGTACTGGATATGGACTGGCTGATTTTACACAATCTGATAGACTGGACAGCGGAAGAGCTTGGTTTTTGGGATCCCTGTCCCCACCTAGGCCACTGCTCACTCTTAGGAACAACTGAACCGGCTGATACCCGGTCTCTCCCTGCCCCATACGCAGATTATCAGGACGTATTCAAGAAGGGAGCAGACCAACTTCCCCAGCACCAGCGTCTCTGGACGGGGGTCCTGAGGGTGGGATAGTGTCATGGGCTCTGATTCCTCTGAAGAGGAGGATGTCGTGGAGGATGACAGGGGGCGAAGTATGCCAAGCTCCTCAGGAGTCAGGCACATAGAGGACTAGCAGGAAGTGCAACAGCAGGAGCCCATGCTAGAGCAGGCTGAGGAATCCTTGGCAGAATCAAAGACAGAAGCTGTTCCCTTACCTACATCAGCAGTCGAGATCAGGGTAGCATCTCCACCCAGTTCCCCTGAACCTGATGAGTGCGAGGCTTCAGGCAGTGAAACGGCGTAGTGACCTTGAGTCCTAGCAGGATGAAGCACTGCCTTTGAGGTGATTGCTTTTAAGCCAGGACGCCCTTCCCCTCGTTGCAGAAGGACCTGTGCAAAGACCCGCCCAGCTCTGCTGCGACTCAGCTCTCTGCTACACCTGCTCTCCCGTCTCTGACCCTTGGATTCAGCATTCTGGACTATGTTTACTATCTTGTTCCCTGAACGGTTTTGGTGCACTTCGGACTCAAGTTAGGCCTGTGCCTGTTTTCCTGCTTGCGTTCAGCACAGGCAGCCCCGCAGCACCCAGAGCTGAATCACTCCAGGAAGGTAGGCAGCCCCGCGGTGCTTAAGCTGAATCACTTACTAGCAAGGAATTATCACCTTCACTGTATATCATTTGCTCAGAGCAATAGACAGTACGGCCATGAAGGGCCAGTTCAAACCATTTGATGCTGCTGCTGTGGACTGGGACTCATATATGTCACGGTTCCATTTTTACCTCAAGGCAAACGAGATTGCTGGTGATGAGCGGGAAAAGGCAGTCTTCCTCAGTGCCTGCAACCGCTCAACATTCAAAATTGCCCGCACTCTCGTGGCACGAGAAGTACTGGAGGAGGTGCCACTCTCCACTGTCAAGGCAAAAGTAAAAGAGTACTTCTCGCCACAGCCATTCAAGATCGCAAGCCACCACTCCTTCTACAATCTTGATCAGGCGTCAGGTGAAACAATCACCACTTTTGGCGAGGCTTTGCGGAAGTGAGCCCAACTTTGCGAATTCGCCAACCTTGAAGAGGCCCTCTGTGATTGGCTAGTCTGCAGTCTTTGGGACAAAAAACTGCAGCAGCGGCTCTTCACAAAGAATAACTTAGACTTCAGAATGGCCTACGAGGAGGCCATCACAGCAGAAGCAGCAAACCAGTCCACGAAAGATGTGCAACAGTCGTGGAGTCCAGTGTTACCAAAGAATGTAGAACTAGTTCATCATGAGAGCATTGAGGGTGAATCCGAGGAAGAGGACAAGGTTCACCAAACGCAAGCAGTGCGGGCCAAGCGTTCCGAATGGCAGCCATATTGGGGGTCCCCATGTGCCAGCTTTGGGGGAGACCAAGAGCTTAGATCTTGTAGATTCCGCAATGCTGAATGCCGAGCATGTAGAAAAAGAGGCCACATCGCACAGGCCTGCAGAGCTGTCAGGAAGGGAGGCTCTCCACTGCAGTCTCCAGGCCTCGCTCCACGCCAATGACAGCCAGCAGTGAAGGGGTCTTCCCAATCAGAAGAATGCCACTCCTTGACAGGGAGTTCCAGCACAACCATTGTCCTGAACACCAAAATGGGCACCAAAGAAAAGATCCGCATAACACTGTGCATTGAAGGATCACCATGCATGATGGAGATTGACACCGGTCAGCGCTCTTTATCATCTCTATGGATACCTTCAACCATGTGTGCCCCTGGGGGAAGAACCGACAGCTCGAACACTGCGATCTCATCCTGACTGACTTCCGGGGTCGTCGGGTTCCAGTGGCAGGAGTTGGCTGAGTCACAATTAGCTATAAAGACTTTCACGGTCCCCTCTGTCTAGTTGTTGTTAAGGGGTGCCTCACTAGCTTGCTGGGACTTGATTGGTTTGAAGCACTGGGCATCCAAGTCACCGGAGTCTAACAAGTCAACCAATCTGACATCAGTGCAGTTTGCGCAGTTTCCCGTCATGTTCAATGGCTCATTAGGATGCTACCCAGGGCCACTCGTCTCCTTCGACCTTGATCTAGCCGTGCTGCCAATTAATCTAAAGGCGCGTTGAATTCCCTTCGCACTCAAACTGTGCATCAACGAGGAGTTAGAGCGCCTGATCGCCAGGGAGTTCTCAAGCCTGTATTGCACACCTGATGGGAGACACCAGTCGTCACGCCCATCAAGGCCAACGGGAATATTCGAATTTGTGCAGACTACAAGTGCACAATTAACAAGGCCCTACAGCAGCACGCGTATCCAGTACCAGTCATCAGCCATCTCCTCGTATCTCTAGCAGGAGGGAAGATTTTCTCCAAAATCAATCTGGCACAAACATATCAGCAGCTCCCTGTGGATGACGCCACTGCGGAAGCGCAGACCATTGTGACCCACCGTGGAGCATTCAAGGTCAAGCGGTTACAGTTTGGGGTCAACGTGGCCCCCGGCATTTTCCAGGGACTTATGGAAGGATTGCTAAGGGGAATCTCAAAAGTCATCCCCTACTTTGATGACGTCTTGATCGCGCGGACATCCTCCACCGAACTCGCTGGCTGCCTTTGAGAAGTTCTCGGCCGTCTCCAGGACACTGGGCTTAAAGTTAAAAAAGAGAAGAGCCAGTTCAATGTCCCTGGGTGGAGTTCCTAGGGGTCCTCATCAATGCCAATGGCATCCACCCAACGGACAACAAGGTGCGAGCTATTACCGACACAATGCCACCTCTCTCAAAGCAAAAGCTACAGGCATTCCTGGGACTCCTGAACTTTTACCATGTGTTCCTGTCACACAAAGCATCACTAGCAGAGCCCCTGCATTGCTTGCTAGAAAAGAATGCTCCATGGACCTGGGGCTGGAAGCATGCCATCATGTTTGCAGCTGTCAAAGAGCTCCTATCCTCCCACTCTGTGTTAACTCACTTTGATGAACAAAAGCCGCTCATCCTTGCTAGTGACGCTTTGCAGTATGGAATTGGCGCCATCCTGAGTCACTGGATGCCAGACAGGTATGAGGCCCTCATCGCACATTTTTCCAGGACATTATTGAGAGCTGAACACAACCACACACAAATTGATAAGGAAGCCCTTAACTTGGTCGTGAGAGTGAAAAAATTCCACGAGTACATCAGCATGTGCCCATTTGAAATCGCAACCGACCAGAAACCTCTGTTAGGCCCCTTCGCATTGGACCACGAGTCATGTCCCCTTGTATGCTGCACTGGTCGGTATTCCTGTCAGCCTATGACTACCAGCTCTCCTACAGACCGGGCAAAGCCATCGGGCATGCCTCAGCCAGGCCCTGCCACTGACCCCTCTCCTGCACACGGGGTCATGCAATTAGAGGAATTGACCTTCCTTGCATCAGACATTGATGCGTACTCCACCAACTTTGTCTTTCTAAACAACTCCACCACACCACTTTGTCTTTCTACTGTGGGGAAGACTTCCACACCGTAGAAACACAGTCTACTACACAAAAATAACACAACTCACTTCACATCAGAGAATCACCCAAACACAATTGCTGTCAAAAACGGTGATGTGAGTTGTGTTATTTTGTGTAGTAGACTGCTTTTATTCCCTGTTGTGCCCTCCTACTGTGTAACCTAAAGCAGTTAAAGAAATAAAGTATTTTTGACAGCAATTGTGTTTTTGGTGATTCTTTAATGTGAAGTGAGTTGTGTTATTTTTGTGTAAGATACTGTTGTTATGCCGTTTGGTGTGCCCCCCTGCTGTGTTACCTAAAGCTGTTGAAGAAATAAAGTGTTTTTGACAGGAATTGTGTTTTTGTGATTCTCTGATGTTATGTGAGTTGTGTTATTTTTCTGTGTGGGGGACTGCTGGTGTAATGTGTCACAATGCTTTGCCTACTTGTACTTTGAAAGTGAGAAAATATTTTTTTAAAAACTTTATTCAGTGTGTGCTTGTGTTTTATTCTTTGTTGTGCAGTTGGTTCCCATCATAGGGAACAATGGGGCTGGCCGGCCAGCCATCTCTGTAGGTGGTGGGGGAATTTGGGGGAGGGTGTCTGTGGTTCAGGTGCTCTTTCACAGGGACAAGCTCGCACTCAGGAGTGTGCCCACCATTGTGGCACCCCTGGGCTGTGCATAATTGCCCTGGGAAAGAGAGTTTAAAAGTTCCCATCACAGGGAACAATGGGGGACGGCTGGCCAGCCTGCTCCTGGGGTAGTGGCCGGTGTGGGAATGTTGAGGAGGGTGTCTTTGGGTCAGTGTGGGGCTGTGGGGGGTGGATTTAAAAGGGGGACTGTTCCTGTAGCCATAGATGCCACATTCCGTGGGTTCCTGCTGTCAGGCTATGGCATTCCAGTTGGCTAGAGTCTGCCTTCCTCCCTTCTGCAAGAAGACAAGGTCTTTTTGATTTCAAAAGGTTTTATTAGAAAGACAGCATTCAGGCCCAGATGTCCACATTCCAGGACCAAGCAGATCCTGGCTTAGCAAAGCTTTGTTAGGAATGAGTTACAAAATGAAAGTTGGTACACTTCAAAGTCTCAGATCCCAGCCTGCCCCCAGAGTTCACATAGCAGGCAGCTTCTCTGTGGGAACACTGGTTCATCAAGTTCGTCTCAGAAGGAAACAGATAAGACACAGCATCCTCTCCCATGAAAATGTACTTGAAGGGACCTAGAAGGGAGAGAGACTAAACAACTACAGAAATTAATATGGTGTTACACAGGATACATTTCCCCAGCATGGCAGATCCTGACACCTGCTGTGGGAGATTTTCCCATAACAGGAATCAATAGAAAGTGGCTGGCCACGGGGGGCGTGGCGTCGCGGCGGAGAGGAATGGACGCATGTTAAGAGCGCTCCGACCCTCCCGACCCTAAAACCTCGCTAAGACACACTACGAGGGGAAATAAATCAAGGAAAATAATGCTCACGAACTCTATCAAGAAAAAGAAGAACAATCCGAAGGCGGTGAAAAACTTACAAGCATTCTTTGTGGCCTCAGGAGAGCCGACGGGGAAGGAACGCGGCAGAACGGAGGGAAAAAAAATGGCGGAAATCGCGGCAAAAGAAGGCGCCACTGAGGTAACCTTACCAGAAAATTATTTGGATCCCCAACTAGTGCAACTAAGGCAAGATATTATAGACCAAATGGCCAAACTCATTAGCCCGATCACAGCACAACTCACAGATATAAAACGTGATCTACAATCAGTTAATTATACAGCGGAAAAAGCTATGGAAGTGAGTGTGAAAGCTCAACAGGAAGTCACCGACATGCAAAGTATAATTACAGAACAACAGGACAGACTAATGAAACTCGAACTGAATGCCAGACAAAATCAGATTAAAATAAGGGGGATGGATGAACAGCACACATATAACATAGATCTCACAAGCTTCATTGCCAACTGGCTAGCTAAACAATTACAGCTTGAGGAAGGAGTCTACCCCTATATCACAAAAGCCTACCGAGTGGGGCCCTATCACCAAATTAAAAATAAAGAGCGTCCGAGAGATATAATCATCGAAATACCAGATCAAAGGACAAGAAGGAAGATAATGGAAGAAGCCAGAATAAGGGGATCATTTAAATATGAAAGCAAACTGATATATATTTTCGCTGATCTTCCAAAGGAAGTGCTTGCCAAAAGGCGTGAACTTAAACCAATCTCTGAGACTCTGCACAGAGCGAACAGAAGATATAAATGGCTGGATCAATGCAAACTTATGGTCTTTCACCAAGGCAAAAGGTATATAGCAACGAATGTTGACACGGGACTAGAGCTACTGAATGCAGTTGGACTGGAGACTCCAATGGAGACGACCAAGCAAAACCAGAAGAGAAAATCCTCTGACCTACTATCTCCTCAGAAAGGGAGCAAGATCCCCATCAGAGACACTTAATTTTTTTTTTATCGCTGTCTCTCAACGTGCTGGTAAATGTTCGTTAGTATAACAGATTGATTGCAGGAAAAGTAGTGTATTTGTAAATAAAGGTAGAAATTTAGAGGTTTGTGGGGGAGGGAGGGGGGCTCTTAACTTAGCTCATATAACTTTATTTAGCTCTCATAAGTGGACGAGGAGGGAGGTTGAATTCCACAACCGGTGAGTGAAGTTAACCCACCAGTTTGAGAGAGTTAAAATTGAATAAATCTTAAAGGGAAAACAAAATAGAACATTGATTTTATAATCCACTAAGTGGTTTTACTCAATTCATTATAGTACAAAGTGGTCTTAGGAAGGGTGGGAGGGAGGAAAAGGGGAAGGGGGAGGATTTTGGGATAGTTAATAAACGGCATATAGTAGACAAATAGATTTATATAGTTAGTAATTCCAACAATAAGACTAAGGAAAAATAATAATAATAATAATAAAAAAAACTAAACAAAAAAAATTAGTACAAGGGAAAAAATAAAGAAAAATTATATAAGCATATAGATATATACATATGTATTAAAAAAAAAAAGTATTTAAAGTTCACATTTTATAGGTTGTTGTTAAAACTTACTAGCATAGAAGGGGAAAGAAGAGAGTAAAAGAAAAGAAAAGGGAGGGGGGTTGGGGTGGCTGTAGGGAGGGGGAGGGGGAAAGGATAAATTCAAAGCAGATTGTAGATCGCAACAAAGAAAGAAAGCTAAAAGAAGGGGGGGGAGAAGATAATAGTAGGAAAGACCATAAAAGGGGGAAAGAATAATAGTACAAGGTGTATATACGGCAAGGAACCGAATCAGGATTAGGAGCGGGAGGGGTATAATTGGTACACCTGGACTGTACTCTAAAGATCTGAAAGGTTCATAGTACAAGAAGAAAGGAAAGATGGTAATGTATGATAGCTATAAATTAATTTGAAGAGAGTGGTTAGACATAGTATTTTTGAAATAACATATTAGGGAAAACATAGTGATATCAGTAACATCTTGTTAATAACTATAATACAATACTTTATTAAGAAGTTACAAGTTGTGTTACAACATTAAACTATTGATTGATCTTTTAAGGTCATTATTATTAACCGTTATACTGTCTAAAAAGAAAGTAAAAAAGACATAGATATTGTACTTTTTACTTGAGAAGGATTAATCAAAAAAACCGGTATTATAAAGAAAGACTGCATATAATTGGGAAAACTCAAATTACAATAGGGATTATAAAACTACAATGCCAAATCGGAATCTTTAGAGTGGTACACTAGTAATAGTAAAACAATAATAATAATAATAATAGAAATAAATAAATAAATAAAAATAAAGAGTAAGACACAGGTAATTATTACAACCCAATTCAGAAATGTGTTCTAAAATCAAAGCTGTAACTTTTAATGTCAGAGGTTTGGGGAACCCAATAAAAAGAAGGAGAGTAATCTCAAACTTAGCCCATACTAGGGCACAAATTATTTTTCTACAGGAGACCCACTTGCGGCATAACAATATTGATTCACTTAAAGCTAGGTGGCTACAAGCACAATATCACGCGACTGGCAACTCCAAATCAAGGGGTGTAGCCATTCTAATTACAAAACACATACAATTCCAACACACCAAAACTCTTAAGGACAAAAAAGGCAGATACGTCTTTGTTAAAGGGAAAATAGGGGAACATAAAATCACGCTAGCCTCGTTGTATGCTCCAAATATAAATCAATTAGACTTTATAGAAGAAACATTACAAAAATTAACTACATTCCAGGAAGGAGACTTGATAATCGGAAGTGACTTAAACTACATAATAAACCACCAACTAGACAAATCGAACTTCAACAAACTACACACAAAAAACATTCATAAAACAACAAAACTAGCAACTATTTTAAAGAAATATCATCTAATAGACACATGGAGGCACTACCACGAAGGAGAAAAGGATTTCACATATTTTTCGCAAAGACATAACACGTATACAAGAATCGACTACATATTAAGCTCCAATACCACGATAGACAAAGTAGAGGAAACTGGAATAGGAAGTAATACGATCTCAGACCATGCATGGGTAACAATGACATTAAACCTGGATGACAAAACTCAGTAAAGTAAACAATGGTGCCTACCAAAACACTTATTATTCAACCAATATGCAACCAAAGAAATTGGGAAAATAATAGAAACAGCTATCGCAGAAAACTTATCTGAAGAAATTGGCATGCATATACTTTGGGACACAATCAAGACAGTGTCTAGAGGTCACATAATAGCCCTTACAGCTAAACTAAATAGAGAAAAACTGAAACAAAAGCAAGAGTTAATAAGCAATATTAAGACTTTAGAAATCAACCATAAACTAACAGGTAGCAAAAAAACATATAAAGAACTTTTAACGCAAAGGAAAATCCTAGAAACCTTGGAAAGTCACGCGATATGTAAACAGTTGCTAGCGGTCAAACAGTCGCACTGGTCCAATTCACCAAAAACTCTTCGCTTATTAGCATATAAAGTAAAACAAAGAAGATCACAAAATCATATCAACAGAATCTATAACAGTAAAAATGTACTACAGAATAAATCACAATCAATTCTTAAGGTCTTCAAAGACTACTACACGCAATTATACTCTACAAAAAACCCTGACCAAGCTAAAATAACCCACTTTCTAAATTCACTAAAAAGTCTAAAGAAATTAGAGGACATACACCGAAAACTTCTAGACAAACCCATCACTATTCAGGAAACAACAAACGCAATAAAAAATGCTAAAAATAACAAAGCTACAGGGCCAGATGGCTATCCGGCAGAATTTTATAAAAAATACACAAATCTACTGGCAACGCACCTAACTAATCTGGCCAACTCAATTCTAGACAAGGGTAAAATGCCACCTACTTGGGAAAGAGCTGACATCATTGTAATCCATAAGCAGGGAAAGGACCCTCTGAAAGCTGCATCCTATCGTCCCATATCATTGCTCAACCACGATTATAAAATCTTCACTTCCATCATAGTGAATCGTCTAAACACATTTATATCCAACTACATACACACAGACCAGTCAGGATTTATACCAAAAAGAGACATTACAGATAATATTTATAAATCCCTAAACCTTATAGATCACTGTAATCACAAAAGCAGGGAGGCTATTTTGTTATCATTAGACGTCGAAAAAGCTTTCGACTCGGTAGAAATATCATACCTCTTAAAAACACTGTCACACATGGAATTTGGAGAAAAATTTCTAAATATAATTAGTGCGATTTATCATCAACCAATAGCAAACATCAAGATAAACACTATGTACTCAGAAAACATATACATTAAAAGAGGCACGAGACAAGGTTGCCCCTTATCTCCCCTATTATTTGCACTTGCTCTAGAACCCTTCGCAGCTGCCCTGAGAGAAAATAATCATATAAAGGGAATAAAGGTTGGCTCCACAGAATACAAAATCAGTTTGTTCGCGGACGACATGTTACTCTACTTGACTGAACCACTAAATTCGTTGTCCCACCTTTCATCTCTTCTTATAAATTTTGGAGCAATATCAGGATTAATAATCAACCAAACAAAATCCTACTACCTTACTATTAATATCCATCACAAAATGACCCAACAAATAAATGAATTGTATAGTTTTCAGTGGTCCCCATCACATTTAACATATTTGGGTGTTAATATCTCTCCTAAATTGAACGAATTGGTAAAATTAAATCACCTCAAATTAACAAACCAAATTAAATCAGACATTGCTAATTGGAATAAATTAAAACTCACGTGGTATGATAGATTTCATTTGATAAAGGCTTTTATATTACCAAAATTTCTCTATGTGTTCAGAGCGATCCCTCTCACTATAAACAGATCATTAATAGCACAATGGCAAATACTGCTCAATAAATTCCTCTGGCAAAACAAGCACCCGAGAATTGCCTTTAAAACTATGAGGAGGAAAGCAATAAATGGAGGTTTCAATTACCCGGATTTATTTTTATATCAATCAGCAGCAAGACTAGCCAATCTCCTACAAATGTCATCTAATTCCACTCTGCCGGATTGGATTAAGATCTCACAATCCTCTATACAACACTGGGACCTCATGGACATAATTTGGAATAAAACGAATAATAGACCACAAGATATCAAAAATAGTTTTATGCTATCGTCTATATTGAAGACGTGGGACCAATTTAAAATCAAAATTATTCCAAAACTGTCTAGATTTTCGACATTTATAAATCAAGAATGGTTCTCGCCGGGGTGGGATCAGTCACTCATTCTGAGTCTGCGACAGGCAAAAGTTACCAGACTAGTTGATATCGCCACACAGTCGGGGCTAATAGAGAAGATAGAAATAGAGGAAAAACTAGGACAAAAATTACAATGGTTTAGCTACTTACAACTTTCACACATGACAGAGAAAATAAAACTAAGAAACATCATGAAAGAACCTCTGACAGAATTTGAACAAATACTAAACTTGTCTTCATATCAAAAAAAAGGGATGATAGCTAAATTGTATAAAATACTGTTAAACACAATGGAGAATAAACATCTCAGCTGCCAAAACAGCTGGAGCAAGGACTGTTCCATTGAAAAGTCCCCAGAGGTTTGGAAGGAGATATGGTCATCCGGCATATTTAATTCAAAAGTCATTGTAACTAAACTCCAAACTTTTAAAGTGATACATAGATGGTACCTAACTCCCAAAAAGCTAGCACTAATATCAACTAGATCGTCCCCTAAATGTTGGAAAAACTGTGGTGAGGAGGGAACCTTTGCTCACTGCTGGTGGGAATGTAAAATAGTTAGGCAATTTTGGGAGGAGGTGTTAATGAAAATTAAAGATATCACCACTTATGGAATTCCTTTTGAGCCGAAACTGATTTTTTTAGACCTATGGGGAAACCTGAACATTCCCAAGATTAAAAAGGAACTCGTTGCTTCACTCTTGATTGCAGCCAAAAGTGCTATCGCGACAGTTTGGAAAGCAAAGAGACCACCAACAATTGAGACTTGGTTTTCCAAAATTTGGAACCATTTTATTATAGAAAAAATAAGTAACGATATACAAAATGCAGAACATTTCACAGAAAATACCGGTTTTATTGACAAATGGCTTCCTTTTTTGGAATATATAGAAAAACACAATCTGCAACCCAACTCAAAAATATTCCAAGTTGTGACAAACAATGGTTACCTTTCCTTCTATTAAACTAACAGCATAACTGAGTTGTCATAAGGATGCATCAATGATATTCTTCAAAATACAAGATTTATACTGTATTGTAGATTGGATTTTTGACTTGACTTGAAAAATGCTTTTGTTTGTAAATGATATGTTGCAACAAATGTTTAATAAAAAATTTATTAAAAAAAAAAAAAAAAAAAAGAAAGTGGCTGGCCACAAGACAGGGGAGGTTAGGTTTTGGGGAGGGTGTGTGTGGTATTTGGCAGTTTGGGTGCAGGTGGACTGTGGCTGTGGCCATTGGCAGCCCCAATCCCATGTGTTTCTATGGTGTGGAAGTCTTCCCCACAGTAGAAAGACAAAGTGGTGTGGCAGGAAAACCACCTTGGGGGGGCATAAAATGCCCCCCCAAGTGGGATCAGCTTGGGCCTTGGTGGAGGGTGGGAGGACAGGTAGGAGATGGGCCCCTGAAGGTTGGGGGCATTTTGCATGCAAAATGCCACCCCTAGCCAGACAAGCCTCTCTTATTTCCCTTATAGGAAATAATGGAGAAAGGGGGGGGCTAAGAGCAGCATCTTTGGGAGGCCATAAAATAGCCCCCCAAAGTGAGATCTGCTTGAGCCTTGGTGGAGGGAGGGAGGACAGGTAGGAGGAGGTCCTCTGAAGTTTGGGGGCATTTGCATGCAAAATGCCACCCCTAGCCAGACAAGCCTCTCTTATTTCCCCCATAGGGAATAGTAGAGTGGAGGTGGATAGGGGCACCTTCTTTGGGAGGCCGTAAAATGGCCCCCCAAAGTGGAATCTGCCTGAAACCTGGTGGAGGGTGGGAGGACAGGTGGGAGCAAGTCACCTGAAAGTTGGTTGCATTTTGTTTGCAAAATGCCACCCCAAGGTACCTAGAAAGATGACTTGTTTTTTCCCATAGAGAACCATGGAGAGTGTAGGATGGGGGCACCTTATTTGGGGGGCATAACTTGGCCCCCCAAAGTCCAATCTTTCTGAAACTTGGGGGGTGGTTAGAGGGGAGTCCGGAGAAGGTCTCCACCAAGTTTGGTGTGATTTGGACAGAAAATGCCCCCCCCCCAGACTCCAGGAAAGCCGGGAGAAGGTTTTCTCATTGAAAACAATGGCCGAATCGTTTCGGCAATCTCTGTTTCAGTATTACCGAAATTTTTCGGTATTCAGAAAAAGTTTCGGTAATACTGAAAAAAACCAAAACAGCCCTGATTCGGTATTTTTAACCTAATCAGAATACCGAGTTGCACACCCCTAAGTATAAGTAGAATATATTCAAATTATTTACTCTTAGAAAAAGATGCTTTATTGCTTTTATTTTTAATGGTTTTAAAAAAATGTTTAATAGTAGCAAATAGAAACAAAATTGTTATTAATACCCCAAGTCCCACAAGTATATAGTACTCAACAGATTTTTCCAAGAGAGAGAGAGAGATCCTTTAATCATTATCAGTTAGTACACATAGGGCAATTTATCCTGGGTAAAGAAATCTTTTGGATTGGTTCCCTAAAGGCTACAGAAGAGATTCCAACCCTCCTACTTCATAGAGTCTTTAACTACCTGAAGGTAGTTTTGAGTAGCCATGTTGGTCTTTGGTAGAAGAGCAAGATTTGAGTTCAGTAGTGCCTTCTAAATGTATCTGAAGAAGGGAGTTTTGACTCTCAAAAGCTTATGCCCTGGAAATCTAGTTGGTCTTTAAGGTGCTACTGGACTCGAATCTTGCTCATTAACCACCTGGTAAAAAGTTGTTCTACCACCTCTGAGTATGAATCTAGAACTTTACCTGACTCCCAGAGTAGCCAGTTAGTCTTAATACCACTGCAATACCAGCAGCACAAATGGTAACATTATTAAAACTGGTCAATGATAGGAGAATTCAGTACTTAATTTTGTAGTATTCAAAATGAAAAGCAAGTTTGTAGTGGCAAAGAGTGATAGTAAGGTCTTGCACAAATCAGATGTGCAGTGGTCACAGGTGCTGGAATTATTTTATTGATGTTAACTTCAGTTAAAATTACATGACTGTTACACTATTACTACATGTAGACAGTTGTAAAAATGGAGCTACTGAGCTTCAGAGGAACCTGTCATACATCTAATTGTTCTTTGACCATCTGCATTAATAGATTTACTTTTCCAGGTGTGCCTTGTCTCATAGGAAGATAGCTGTTGTTGTTGTGTGGGTGACACATGTTATTTTCATATAGCAAAGATGCCGCGAAAAAGCTAAATATATGACTGCCTGTGCTGAGGCTTTCACATGTGCTTTTTTTGCTTAGAAATCTGTCTTAGAAAATAAAATTGTAAGATGTTATTTCTATAAAATACAATTTAAATAGCCTCTAGCTACATTAAGTTTTATGTACTTAAATGGCCTTCCGTCCCCATTGGTTTTAATCTGACTATAAAGCTACCAGTGTCTGCTGTCTTCCTTCCTGTCCCCCATCACATGCCTATCGAATTCCAGACCTCTGTATCATATTGAGGAGTAGTCCATTTGTTCTTGGAATCTCATGGTTAAGGAAAGGAACCAAGCTTGGCATGCTTGTATGGGCGACGATTGAGGGTGGTGGTGGCTTCCTGTCAACTTGCAATGCATTCAGACAGTGACAGGACAATGTGTATCAATCGTGTTAGAATGATATCAGCATGGCTGTGTAATTCACTGTATGTAGAGTACAAAATTCAGTTATGTGCTGTGATTGGTCCAATGTGCTTTTAATCTGTTCAGTTGTTCTGCATCTTCCAGGGATTTTGTAATAAGCACAGATGTCTTCAGATTGTATGTTCCAATGGTACAATGGTAGCCACAATAATTTATATAATAATATAAATACTATAAAATAATTTATACTAACTAGGGCTGACTGTTTAGCTTCCAAGATCTGATGAGATCGGGCTAGCTTGGGCCTTTCAGAGCTGTCTAACTCCACTTACACAATATTCTGCTATTTAAAGTATAGGTAATCTCAAATAGATACCTAGTTTGTTGAAGAGTGTCAAATATTTTCAGTTAAATTGATATATAGGTCAGCCAATTCAAGCTGATTAGGAAAACATGGGGATAACTTGGTGTCAATCCGAGTGTAACATTTAGGCATCAGTGTTAACTTATTGTTGATAAGATCTATGAGCTTCTACAACCAATATCACATCTGATGTGGGGGTTCCTTAGTGATTCCTAAAATCCTTACTGTTATACTCATCAATACTTGATGAGTCAGTGCATATTAATTATAATAAGGTGTATGCACCGTAGTACCAGCAGAATGTGAAGCCATTTAATTATTTAAAATATTTCTCCACAGTTTTTCTCTATATTGACAGAATTTATAAATAACATATGATACAATACAGAATTGCAAAATAGCAGCATAAAAACATCAAGCAATAAAACTGCCGTGTAAAATGTCATATATCAGGACATATTTAAGATAAAACCTGTAACAAACTTCCTTTTCCATAAAGCTTTTAGACCAAAAAAAGCAGTAGCAACTAGTAAATCTTAAAAAATAGAAGCTTGAAACTCTTGGAGGGCCAACCCTTCAAATAGATTAGAAATCTCATACACAGTGAAATATGCTAACATAAATGGTTACAGTCAAGGTAGAAAGGAAAAATAGATCAATGAGTGATGAATGTACTAGCTATTTCAATAAAACAAACAGGATAAAATTTATTGGCACTTTGTGGGTGACTAAATCTGTCTACTACGATTTTCTCTCTTTTTCTGTGTTTGCTGTTTTTATGGGTTATAATAGAATTGCCCTAGCAGCAATGACCTTGAGCTTTCTGGTAGTGGCATTTACAATTAGTGGCTTTATTAATGACCAACGAAATAAATAGTTTTACCATCTTGAATACTATAATTATTATCAAATGCATGCTAATATGGGAACCAAAATTTGTTTCTACAGTTTAAATGAGGAAATCCTGAACATTTGTGCTTATTCCTATAATGGTAAATGGCCACTTCAGACTTTCCTGATAACATAAAATTAATAAATGTTCACTAACTGTTGTACAACTGGCAAATTAAGCTACAGCTCAAAAATATTTGACAGTTTTATTGATACATCAGCTAACAAGCATGGAACTCTCATAACTTCTAACTTGGTCTTGTTAAGGCTTTCAGTCACTTATAAAATATGCACCCCATATTCAAGTGGAAAGGGAGCTGGAAAATATCTGTCAGAAAGTCCTTGTGGGCTCCGTTAAGTTGAATATTTCAATTTATTACTTTTAAAAGCGTGTTTCTAATTAAGTATTTGAGTAGCTGTGAACTGTATTTTAACATTTTACAGGTAAATGCAGACCTGTAATTTACTCAGTGGTAACTGAATACCTACTTAATAGACCACAGAATTAACTATGAGAAATAGCTGTTGCTGGGATCTTGTTAACTTTTAAAATGTTTTCCTGAATGTTCCTGTTTGGGTTGTTTGTTTTAAATATTTGGTAGAAATTCTGCTATACTTGACAGCAGGGTCTTCAAAAAGATCCAGGATGCACCTCTTGCAAATAATTCACCTTACCTCCCAAACTGGGCTTGGGAATCCGTACTGCGTACGGATTTGTATTTGTATTTAATGGATAAACAGCATAAATTCTTTCTGACGATTTTAGGTGATTTGTCTTATCTGGTTCTTCTCCTTGTTTCTCCTTTGAGAATGATATCTTCATTTATAATTATTATACAATTTGTTTCACAATTCTAACAAGATATTTTTTTAGAATTAGAGAATATATTATGTTGGAGAACCATTGTGGTGTAACGGTTAAAGTGTTAGTCTAGAATCTGAAAGATCCAGGTTTGAATCCCCACTGGGTGACCTTGGGCCAGCCTCACACTCTCAGCCTAACATACCTCACAGGGTTACTGTGAGGATAAAATGGGTCCCCGCTGGGGCAAAAAACAAGGTATAAATGAAGAAAAATAAAAAAAATGTTTTGCTGCTTTATCAACTACATATACATTACTTATTCAATCACAGCTTTCCATAAGTTTCTAGTATTAAAAGGAGGGTGAAGGGTTGTTGAGTGTAGACAGGCAAAAGGATACATTCCAGATAGCATTGAAATCCATATTCCGTTGATTTTTTTTTTGCTAGCTTAATTTGATCAGTTAATTTTTTCAACAAAACTATATTCCTTAAATGCTTATACCATGTATTAATTGTAATTCCTGTTGTGGATTTCCAATGCTGAAATGTGATGGATCTTGTTGCTAACAAGCAAAAAAAAAGAGAGATTTATGTGCCAATTTCTTGTAAACAGATTTAATAATAATTACAAATGTATTCCTTTGTTTTTTAAAATATATTTGTCTTTTGGGGTCCCCCCTCCATAGCTCCAGAATTTCAAGAAGTGTTATATATCATGTTCTCTCTGACATACCGAGCCATCATTGACCTGATACACCCTTCACTGTCCTTTCTTTATGTCCGAGGATAGCTCCTCCCCTGCATTATTTATGATACTCTGTAACATTCACAACTTTTGTACCAGGCATGCAAGTCATTATGTTTTCAGAGTAGCCATTTATAGACCCATTTCTTTATATTCCTAAGGACTGGTTCTTACTAATCCTGCAGTGGTATCCTCAGCCCTTTCACTACACATTATGAATCTATTACGTGCCGTGATATTATCCTACTGATTGTTTCTCCACTCTGCTAGCTGATGCTACTGCATGATGGTATCATTCAGGACGTATTATGGAGAAGGAAGATGCAGTCTTGACACAGGGCTGCTTTTTTCAATGGCATCTCTGTGTTTATTGTAACATCACGCTCCACGTATAATAGCTTTTAAAAACAGTAAAACTTGTATTTTTAAAACTGGAAATAGTTCATGAAATGATTCACAGCCATGCTACCTTCTGCATGCCTGTTGATTTAAGTAAGAGCCAACACTTAAGGGAAACATTTGAAAATAATTGCCATAATCCAAGCAACAGTTAAAAAATAGATTGACTTGAGCTGCAATCATAGCGGCCCAAATACTACGGCGTTACTTTATCACTGTATCCTTTTTCAGAAGGAAAACTGCCAAGATCACTGAGCTGCCACCTGTTATTATCTTGGAATCAATACATCCTTTGTAAAATACCGTACTTCCTGCCAGAAGAGCACATGAAAATGGATAGTAGAGAACTGCTATTTTTAAGAACAATTAAAATGTGTACCTGACAATATAATCGCTGCATTTTGTACAGTTGAATGGGGCTTAAAGCATTTAATTAAGGAATAAGCTGGGTTGTTTACTTCATCTTGGGGCAGGAGAATAAATGTTTTCTTTGTCGAATTTAGTAAGGCTATACTGAGAAGAAAGAGCTAGGGGTAGCTTTTGCCCTACCCTTCATTTTTTCCAATGCTTATCTCCTCAGGATCGCAGTGGAAAACTATGTACAAGTACCATCTACATGTGGCTTTTCTGGTTAGTAGGGTGTTCCTACTTGGACTGGAAAGTGAGAAAAAGCAGCATGAAATACCAAATAAGAGTAGCTCAGGGAAGCAGATGTGTGGAATTTCATGTAATTTGGTGTAGCGGAGCCAGTTTGGTGTAGTGGTTAAGAGTGGCAGGACTCTAATCTGGAGAACCAGGTTTGATTCCCTCACTTCTCCGCTTGTCTCCAGCTAGGTGACCTCAGGTCAGTCACAGCTCTTCCAGAGCTCTGTCAGCCCCACTCACCTCACAGGTTGTTTGTCATGAGGATAATAATAATACACTTTGTAAAACCGCTCTGAGTGGACATTAAATTGTCCCAAAGAGCGGTATATAAATCTATGTTGTTGTAATTTCTGCATCATAAGTAATGGCGTAAAGAGAAAAAACATGGCTGCTGGTCTTGAAAGGCTACCCTGTTTTATCCATGCCCATTTAGCACCATCTGCTTCCATCTCTATTCAGACCTCTTTGTTAAAGAAACCAATTTGAAATATTTTTTTCTTGAGAGATTGTTGCAGTGCAGACCCTCTCCCTTCTGCCCTTCATTTGAAACTTGGGGGGTAGGTTCCAGAGCCACAGTTGAATTCTCAAGAGAGATACCTAAAGCTAGATTGCTTTAAGTTTTTAGGAAAAGTATCAAGACTTTCTTTTTACGATCTGAACGACACTGAACTGTTAACCAATCATTTCTTAAAGTGGCTGTTTGGATTGTCTGTTGTTAAAGCTTATGGAAGTCTCTGTTAAATGTACGTCTGTACTTAGTTTCTGCCTATACCTAGGCAGGTATGCTTGTAGGCCTAGTTGTATATTACACAAACACAGAATGTGAAAATTTGAAGATGCAAGTCAATGTGCATGAAGGATATGCAAAGAAAGTTGTAAAGACTAAACTAAATTACATAATAGAGCTGGGCTTGTTTCCCAAATAAGGTTGTAAGGGTTATTTCTACATTTTGCATTGAACAGATGCCAGCATTTAGGCTGTTTCAGACTGTATTATCTAACTCCATTAAACCGATACACAGAAGTATTTTGAGCCACAACAAAATGCTGTCTCTCTCAGTGAAAACCTTGCAGAAAATATTTCCCCTCAAGCTCTGATATAAGCTACAAGAGATGCTGCCCATCAAATATTGAGGATAGTATGTCATTGCTGTGCTAGCACAATATCACTCGTCATAAGATTATGCTGCCACGGCAAAGACAATGTATATGGATTGCAGACACTTTGAAAGAAAACATTTATGGTTGAGGTTAGTAAGTCATCCCAGCCATTGAATTATCAATTTATTGCTACCCCTATTAATATACCACTGTAAAATATACCTCTGTGATATTTATAAACAGCTTATTTAAAGGACGTTATTCTCATGGTAATAAACTGCATTATACCTGGTCACAGGCAGCTAAGGCTTGATTGGAGACACATAAATAGAACATCTGTAATGTGACATCACTGGCATATCAAATGTTACGGAAGGGCGTTCTGAACCACCACCAGTTAAATCCACCCACTTGCTGTATCTGTAGTGTTGTGAGATTGCAGAGTATTGATTCTTCTTCAAGGCTCTGCCACACCCATGTTTCATTCGTTTATGCACCAGTAGAAATCACCAATCACAGTCCTGCAATATAGTCATAGGCTAGCAGCATAGCATGATGTAAGTAAGCCATGCTGAGCAAAATGGCCACTTCCACATGTTCCTTTGGGGGGGGGGTTCTCTGTCCTGAAGCCGAGTCTTCCTTACCCACTTTCGGAACTCACCTTCCACGTTCAGCATCCTCATGTGTATCTTGTGTGTGTTCGTAGTGGGGGAAAAAGGTCCCAAAACAGAAAGCGCATTCTTTCTTCACCTCGTCACAAATGACATTGGTGCATTCCTGCCCAACTTTTTTTTTTAGCACGTGGGATTGTGCTATATTATTTTCCTATCTTTTAGTTTCTGTAGAAACTGGGCATGCATAGTACTCCATTCTCTACCGTTGATTTCCCACTCAAAGTTTTAAATGCAAAATGTCTAATAAATATGCAAACAGTAGAGTAGAGCAATCACACAATTTCATATCCTACTATATAAAAGGCAAACCATGTTCCCAAGCACTCCTTATCCCTGTGGAGGCATGTTATGCAGGGATAAGAAGCAAGTGAGGGGCAAAACAGTTTGCCTCTCCGCTGCCTCCTTGGGGTCTCCAGAGGCCCCAAGGAGGTCACCTAGCTGGCTCAACACGGGCTGTGGGAAGACTCAGCATGGTGACGAGGCCCTCCCAACATCCCACAGCAGCAGGGGTGGTGGGTCATGCACAAGCCAAATGGTGGCTGAGGGATTGGAGGATGAGGGAGCCCCTGCTCTCTTCCCTGATCCCACCCTTACCTGATGCCATGGGAAGAGGCGCGAGGATGGGAGAAGCCCTGCTAGGGGCTGTTGTATTTTCCAAAACAACAGACTTTAATGCTAGTTTGAAATAAAATCAGAAATGGCATTCTATTCCCAATGTTGTTCCTAGACCGATAGTCTGATTACTGAGTGATCCAATGTAGCAAGCACTGCATCGTAATAGAGAAAGGACCATTAAAATAAGTTTAAAAGGGTGGGGAGGGATTATACGATTGTGCATGCGAGCCAGACGCTTCTGTAGGAGGGGTAATAGCAAGAGGAGGGGTTGGAGATTTGTGAGAGGGCACTTCAGAAGGGCAAAAAAGCCCCCAGATGCACTGATACGGTAATCACTCGAAAAAATGGCATCAAAAATGAAAACAGAACAAAACAAGTTTCACAAAAAACACTTAAAAACCAGGATCATCATGACTTGCTCGCTCATGGGAAACTATGACGTATGTAATGAGTGAGATAACCTGCCCAAGTTCTGATAGCAGGCCATCTCATTAAGGATGTGTGGAAGCGACGAACGAGGCTCATTCCATTGTGAGTGATTGTAGGATTCAATCAATCATTTATTACGGTCAAAGACAAGCAAATTAAACATACATTACAGAACAATTCAAGGAGTGCATATATAATAAAAAGTAAGATAAAATACAAAAATAAGAAATATAATTCACTGAATCAGCGTTGTACCTTGGTAGACTCTGGCAGCTGCAACAGAATCTCATAAGTTTGTCCAGGATTCCAGCCTCAAGATCAGGTAGAAAAAAAGAGTTGTATCGTTCCTCCTACCTTCCTGGAATTTTTTGGAGGATAGGCCAGATAAATGAGTGTCTGAGGTTGTCGTAAAATGGGCAGTGCAGCAATACATGTCCAACTGTTTTGATTTCCTCAGTAGCACAAGGGCATAAACGCTTATGAAACGAGACACCACAATATCACCCTTCTGTTAAAGTGGATGGAAGAACAAAGAGACGGGTCAGTGTGAAAAATCTTCTGTTCTTGGAAATCAGTAAATTAGCTAAATAATTTGACAACACCAATTTCTTGTTCTTAAGGTGATGGTATTTTACAGTAAAACTTAAATGGTGTTGAAGTTTGATGTCTCAAATCCTTTAATTAATTTCTGATTTGGATTTTAAATTACCCAACGCTACTAAGCTGCTAGGACAATATCCAATGGATCACAATTTCTCTGAAAGGGACCTTTTCCATTTTGACAGAAAGGTGTATATTAATGTCAAAAGCGCAAGACCCATGGGAAAGAAAACAAGCTTCAACCAGTAGTTAATCCTGTGTATCCAGGCATGAGCTTCCAGAGAAATTAAGCCTGCTTCTAGGTGGAAAACAGCGTTAGGAACACAGCGGGAGACTGCAGTTATGGCTCTGAGAAATTTAGTCTGCATGATTTCAAAAGATCTGTAATTAGTGTATGTGCATAGCTGAGAGCCATATAGCAACTGTATAATAACCTTGGCCGCAAAGACACATATAGCTGAAGGATCATGTTGGCTGCCTCTAGTGTAAAAAAAAAAAATCAGAGTAGAGACAGTGATTGTAGGATTGCACCCTGAACAACCATCCCATTCATGCTTCCGGTAAAATAACAGCTCTTCTGATCACTAGTACTACTTACATCAGGGTACAATATATTGGTTAACATTGTTTGATACAGACAATCTGTTTGTTTGTCGTGTTCCTTTTTTTAGATGATACATGAATCGTGTCATGTGATGAGTACCGCTCTGTGCAGAACAATTAAGAGCAAGCATATAAGGGTACTATATTCATTGCTTTGCTTATTTTCTCAACTGGTTCTTCCTTTCTCTATCATCTTCATAGAGTCTGCAGGTCTAGTTACATTCTGAACTGCACTATTTGCCAGAAATCATAGTGTGAGAGCTGTTGATTATATTAGTCTGATTTACAGTTTAATCATATTGTGGGGATCAGGGGTGTCCATGCACAGGTCAATGGCGAGAAATTTGTTAAAGGGGCAAATGAGCATAGTGGGAGGGCAGCCTATCGTGTATCTGTACAGAAATTCTATGCTTATTTTTCTGAATAATTAAGTCAAGTGGTGTGTTGGGGTGAAGCCCATCATTATTTATTTATTTATAGTCTGCCTTTCTCCGAGAGTCAAGGCAGATTATATGGTGTAAAATGTTGTAATCAAATAGCATGAGAGGTGCACAAAATAGATCAATAGTACCTAGCTTACATTGTGGCATATAGTCCTGTTCTGTATTGCCCCATTACCTTTATTAAAATGCTCTCTGAAACAATATTGTTTTATACCGTTTGCAGAATTACAGAAGTGTGGGGGCCTGTCTTCTTGTCTTTGAAACCAGAAACTGTACATAGAACCTCCCTTTCTCTGTCCTTTGTAAATTTTGTGCAAGGGAAACAGAAAGCTTGAAACAGATTATTTCCAACCAAGAATGCCCATCATTCCAGCTATAGCTAGAACTCTGCCTGGTACATCCAAATTTTGTTTTGGTGTACAGGGTTTTCTGGTCTTAGGTCTGGAGGACAAATTGCTTTACTTCCCTGAAAACTCTACTGCAGTTCTACACTGGAAACAAAGCAATTCTTGGTGTCCAGTTGTAGTTACGCACCTGTCCGTTTTTGGACAAGAGAATAGAGAATTTATTAAACTGAATGGCAAGTTAGACACCTAAGGGGAAGTTGTAAGCTGAACACAGAACTAAATCATTAACTCAAACCTTTTAAAGGTGCCGCCCTGCAAATGGGTAAGATCAACTACTGCCTATACAGATGTATTTTCTATTGTGGCTCCCACCTTGTGGAATGGCCTGCCTGAGCAGGTTAGGAAGGCTCCCATACGTCTGTCATCCTGTGTACTATGTAAAGCAGAATTGTTCAGGAAACCATTTCTGTAAAGGCAATAGTGCCATACTATAACTGAATGGTTCAGAAAGTTGCTTTTATAAGGTGAACATGACTGGACTATATGTTGCCACCCCAGATGGAAAGAAGAGACATACACAAGTGTTGGAAACTAATGGGTCATATTTATTTGGCAACAACATATCATTTAACATATATACATGGCAAGGGCCTAACTAGCGGTACAGGTCAGGCCCTGGGGTCACCTCTGGACCTCCACCCTGACCTGTCTGGGTGAGCCCTACTGCCCTGGGTGTGAACCATCCAAGTGCATGGTTGGGACCCAGCTGGCCAGGCAAATGGTTCCCCCCTCCAAGCCTATAGCACCTTGCTATAAAGCAGGGGGACCCTACTTGTACAAGGGGAGCCACACGGCAGTCTGCCCTCTCAGCTGGCAGCCATCAAACGGTATCAGTGATCCTGACAGACCCCAATCCCCCCCAGATGGTGATGTGCCAAGGATGCTCACCGGCCTGCTCATTTCTCCCCCTCCCTGCCACCGCTAGGACCAAGCCTCTGCTTAGGCCCTCACACCCCACAGGTGGCCTATTGCCAACCGAAGCCCTTGTCACAAATCTTCTAATAAAATGCCATTGCCCTTCATCGAAAGGTGGCCCCCATCCCCTCTGTAGAGGTCAGCAAATTCGGCCCTTATTTGCAGGTGGGGCAGATAAATCCCTAGCCCACCATCGAATGCCTTAAATAGAGCTCTATTGGCCCTTCACCTAGCCCTTTGGATCAGGAGGCCAGGACATTGCTTGCCTATCACTGCAAGTCTGCATGTGCCTACAAAGACTGGAACCAAGGTCATTACCGCCCAGATAAATTACCACACTTGAGATGGAGGACCGCACCTCCCCTCAAGCCATCAGCCCAATACCTGCCTAAGCGCTGCAAGTCTATGTGAGCCTGTAAGGAAGGGGCCATGCCCTGCGAGCCAAGGTCATTACCATGCGATGAATGACCAACATAAGGTGGAGGATCACACCTCCCCTCGAGCCATCAGGCCACTACTTGCCTGTGTGTTGCAAGTCTGTGTGAGCCTGTTATGGAAGGGGCTATGCCAAGCGAGCCAAGGTCATTACCATGCAGTGAATGACCAACATAAGGCGGAGGACCGCACCTCCATTCGAGCCATCACGCCACTACTTGCCTGTGCGTTGCAAGTCTGTGTAAGACTGTTACGGAAGGTGCCACGCCCAGCAAGTCAAGGTCATGCCCCCTCCTTAATCCCTGGATTGGCTGGGAAGCTGTCTGTCAGCTCTTCTTCCTGCAGGGAGGCAAAAGGCAGCCTCCGGCCTTAAGCAGCTACACTGCTGGCCGGGTGGACCAAATTATGGATTATCTGTTTGCCATATGTATTATCCTACTCTTTCTGCATTGCTTTCTACCTCTGTAATACAATTTTCTGCACTGTTTGACCTACCACTCGTAAGAATTTTTGTTCTGTTTAAACTTTTGTAATCCTTGTCCCATTTGCTTTGCTTATTAGATGTTTCATCCTGTGCTTTGAGTCTCAGTGAGAAAGGCGGACTGCAAATAAAATAGATAAATAATATGCAGGGCCAGCGCCAGAGTTTCTGGCGCCCGCACACTTCTGACTGCGTGATGACGTCACGTCATCATGCAGCGTGAGATGGATGGGGTGGCACGCGGAAGCTTCTCCATGCTCCACACGCCGCCCCAGCAGCTGCTCGCAGCTTCTGTGCCCAGCTGGGGCGTGTAGGGGCAGAGGAGCGCACAGCAGAGCTGGCATGGCTGGCTGCAGCAGTAGCTGCAGCCAGCCAGCCCCATGCCACTGCCACGCGCCCCAGCTGGGCGCAGAAGCCCCGAGCCACTGCTGGGGCAGCGCACGGAGGCTGCTCCGCGCGCTGCCCCAGCAGCGGCTCGTGGCTTCTGCGCCCGGCTGGGGCGTGTGGGAGCGGAGGAGCGCGCAAGCCAGCCCCATGCCGCCGCCGCTGCCACGCGCCCCAGCCGAGCGCAGAAGCCCCGAGCCACTGCTGGGGCGGCGCATGGAGGCTGTGCCCGGCTGGAGCGTGTGGCGGTGGTGGCGGCGGCAGCAGTAGCTGCAGCCCAGTCATGCCAGCTTTGCTGCACGCGCCTCAGTCCCCAACACCCCCTCCAGCGCCCCTCCAGTTCCCTCACGCCCAAGGCCACCGCCTACCTGGCCTCCATGGGCACACCAGCCCTGATAATATGCATAGGAACAGGCTGTGGGTAGGATTGTTTTCCAGATGAACATGCACAGGCTAAGGCAACAGCAGCATTATCCTAGAGATGCCCAAAGGTGAGGGATCCCTTCCCAGCATCTTTTCATCTTCAGAGAAAACACCACAGCCCTCCCCTGTGAACACAGATTCCTGTAGGTAGTATATATTTAGCAAAAGAAGTCTTGTGCTAACTTACTTCTGAGCCTAAACTTCTCATTATTTGTCTCTTGTCCCTGTCAAAAATAATTCCCCCAACATAAGAGGTCTGCAGGAATCTTGTGAACACTGTCCTGTTCCTTTTTTTCCTCTCATTTTTTGCTTTGATTTGAATCTGCTACCTCTTCATTCCTTAGTTAGCACCTCTCTTTTCTTCTCCCTCTTTCTCTCTCTCTTTTTCTCCAGCATGATTTTACTTCCCACCCCTTTTCTCCTGCAGTCTTTTAAAATCGGGGCTCTCTAGTCATGCTAATTACTAATCCTGTTCTCATCAATTACAGAGAGAATTCACGCTTGGACAATTTATGACAGAATTCACATCTTTGTACACCAGCTCCTTCCTTTTCCCATTGCATAAACTTGAAAAGCTGATACTCACTGAGGAGGCATGCTCCACTGTAGCTATGGGCCTGCCCATGCTCCTGTTTTCAGTAGGTCCCTTGTCTACCATGTCCTTTTCTGTCATGTTGGGGGCTTGCAGAGCCTCAGAACTGGAGGGAGGGTTGTAGCCCCTGGTTCTTCCTCTTCTCTGCTGGATCTTTCTTAGTCAGCCACTTCCTCACTGGCTTGGTTCACTGTCTCTTATGAGGCCAGTCAGTGCAGCAGGCGGCACGCTCTCAACCAATTCCCCTGAAGCCTTGTGAGACCTCAGGGCCATGCAAACCTGCCGACAGCTGTTGGCAGTGACTGAAGTGGGGCTTTAAAAGGCCTGTATTGTGTTACTGCTGTTGAAGCATTCCTCTTTGTTGCTGCTGTCCTGCGGGCTTCCCTATTACTTGCATGGTAGGTTCTCAAGTGCGCATCCTGCAGCTCCTGGATAAGTCCAAGAGCGGCAATGGGGGTGGGCCTGAACACTGACATAAATATATATAAAATACTATTATTGGTAATCCCCATGGAGCATATTCGTTAGAATTTGAAGAGTTAAAATATATTCACCAACTTTTCCAAGTGCTTGTATACATGTTTTCATATATAGAGATTATCTCTGAAGGCATTTTCTTTTTTACAGAACTGCCATATTTTATAAGACAGAATATATAAGCTTGATCTCATTTGAAGACTTCCTCGAGAATACTGGTTTTGCAGACTGTGCCACCTAAAATCTAATATACTAGCAACAAAGCCCATTGTGTGAAAAAATACAATGGGCTCTAGAAAACGGTTGTTGGTCATTTTTTAATTTTTCATGAAACACAGCAGTCAGTCATCAATGGTGAAAGATTTCTTTGTAAGCAATGTTTTTTGTAAAGATTTTGTAGGAATTGGGAAGTAACTTGCCATTCTCTGGTCCATAGACAATAGAGCTTACTCTGAGGAAACTGCTTTCAGGATTGCATCCCAAGTACTCCTCCCTGTACCTCCCCTCAGCACCCTCCCGCTCTGGCCTCCAGGCTTCTGCAAAGCGCCTTCTTGCCGCTGGGAGGAATGCTCAGGCTGTTGATTTGCCAGTTCCCCTCTCGGCGGCAAGCCAGCGCTTTACAGTGGTCTCGAGGCTAGAGTTGTTGGCAATGCGCCTGCATGAGAATAAAAAGTGAGTCATCGCCAATATGGCTTGCCTTTTATATAGTAGGATAAGAAAGAAGACTATACCTTTGCACAACACATGCTCATACTAAAGACCCCAGGTTCAGCCCCAGGGGATGATTTAAAGGTACAATGCACAGCAACCTAAATAGGTATGGGTTTGGTAAGTGCCTGTGTAGAAGACCTCCTGGATATCTTATTTACTCCACCTTGACTTCTGTGATGGAAAAAGGTGGGGAAATATTTTAATAAATTCATCCCTGCAGACTCTTAGCCTCCTTGTCTTCCAAAGTAACTGCTGAATAAAAGATAGTGCTCAATAGAATATAAGTACAGAAATAAGTACTGCATTTTTGGATATTTAGTTTTATCTTTAGTTACTACCAACACTGATGTTGTATTCATTTATACCATCTAATATATGACACGTTGTAGTATGGATAATTTTGTGATCTTTATTCCCCTCATTCATTTAAGCCTCTAAATAAATTGCTATATTGTGCTTAATGTAAAAAATAAAATACAAGTACATACTAGCTATGAATCGTGTAAAATCAGGAAGCATGGAAGCATGGAGAAATTTTTTTAAAAAAATAAATCAAAGGCTCAAGGAAACAAAAAGAAATTTACCTGGCAACCAAAACTACCCAGATAAGGTGCTAAAGCAAGCAGCTATAGGGAGGTAATTCCAGACATGAGGCACTTTTGCAAAAAAGACTTCTCATAACCTCTCACTTTTAAAAAAGAAAAATAAGCCTATTAGCAGTATCAACAAATACTTTGTCTTTCTCTTTTGTCATGATTTTCTTAGATTTCATCCCTTACTTTTGTTATACACATTTGAGCACATACATTTATTACTAGCTACAGCATGTTTCCCAACTCAGTCTGCAGAATACAAATACTTGGGAGCACATTCAAGGAACTCCATCCGCTATAAGCTGAAGTCATCATGAGTTTGAAGTCTCGGAAACCTGCGTAACTATTTCCTGTAAATCTAACATCATTTTGTTGATATGAGCCTCACTAGCTAGCCGTTAAAATGTTATGAAATGTTTCTGCCCTTCCAAACTATTCAGCATTCAAACTTGAGAGATAGATTGAGCTATATATACGTTGTTGACGGGCATGTGTGTAGCGGAGAAGAAAGCAGGCAATAGGAGAGAATGTACGAGTGACTGTTACGTTTGAAATAGTATGAGAGTTGTATGGGAGGAATGGGAGCATATGAATTAATACTGTCTTTGAGAGAGTTGAGGTGAGGATAAGCAGAAGGAAGTATAATACACAAATCTGTTACTATTTGCAGTTCTTCACTTGTCTTTATCCTGGTTGTGAACTTGGTATGTCGACATGACTGAAGTGACAATTTGAGTCATTAATACAAAGCAGTAAAAAGCAGTAAAGATGATAGTGGCTTGTATCCAGGTTGTATCCTGCACTTCTGCCTATGAAGTGCAATTTTCCCATCTCCCTCCTCCGTCAGCCTGAAAAGTCCTCTGAAATCCTGTTCTTGCACAAGTTGGGACTCTCCGAATTTTGGAGTACATCTTGGGCTGTTGCAGGAAGGGGGAGGCAGGAAAACCATGTTCTATAGGTAGAAATCCTTGCACCTGGGGAAAGGTTAGTCTGGATCCAACATACCATCTGCTTTTACTGAAAAACGGGGTCATTGTAATACCACCCAAATAAACATTATGTTGACTTTTTAAATAGCTCTGTACTGTGCTGAGAAACAGTACTACGTTGTGTATAAAGTAGCTATTTTGTACAATAATATAAATAACAGCGTTGTCTCTATATTGCCTGCTGATTGTTTGCTAATTTAGTGTTTTATACTTTAACTGAATTTACTATATCGGCTTTCTAAAAAATGTCATGATTAATAACTTATAAACATTTTTCCTTTAAAAGGAAGCATTTATTATATATTTACTACACTTGGGAGAATATTTACTACACTTGAGAGTATACACCTAAAAGAGTAGATACCTAAGTATATTACCTAAATAATAATTTATAAACAAGCCTGTAAAAAATACTGAATGCTCCTATCATGTACCTTGCCTGTTTTGAAGCTGGTTGATGCCTACCTAATTCTGTGTGGCTGACATCATTTTCAGAGGGAAATGAATAGTTGGATATAGTGAATACTGCCTATTACTCCAGATACTTTCCATCACCAAATTAAAGGTTGAATAACAGCAGTTTGCATTTGTTTCCTAAAAAAGCTCAAAATAAATATCAACACTACAGTCTTCTGGTAACCAGGATGCCTGTCAAATTTCCCTCCACCCCATGAAATATAGCCCTATTATGTTTTAATTATTTGAAATACCTTTGGAAACCTGAATGCTGATACTGAGTTTCTAACCACTGAAATCTGTCACTTTATTGTGCACTTATTTTCCATACGTTAAGTTAAGTAGACTAACTGCTGGTAAGAACCTGTCAGGGAATGCATGTCAAACACCAGGGGTATCATGCAATCAGACTGGTGTCAGGGTGGAAAAGTCAGTGGCTTGGCGAGTAGAGGAGCCTGACCTTGTTCTCTCAACATTGCCTTTACACTGAATGAAACAGATGAGATTCTGAATTATTCACAACACTGAAAGCTTATAATTGTTAGCATTGGTGGCAGCAACAGAGCACGGAGACAGATTTATTTTTTGTCAAAATGTCTGACCTGGTAACACATCAAAGGTGCTTTGCCTTCTCCATAAAGCTGTCTTTAGGAATATAGCTTCTTCCTTCTTTTATTGAAAAGTATTTACATATAGAATTATTGCCACTTTTCTTTCCTGTGAAGAAATCTAGGTCAAACAGGAACAAGTTAAAATTTAGTAGTGATTTTAAAAAATTCAGTAACCAGAGAATTTATTGTCTCAGATGATAATTTTTCACAGATTGGGGTGCAAATGGGTGCAACAAATTGTCTGAAACCATAATTTGATTGTTATCCTGTTTTTATTAATATTATTTGTATTAATAAAATATTATATGAATAACTTACTGATTACTGAACATTAACAATAGCATGAATTACAATCATGCATATTTCCTAGTCTGACTTGACCCCCTTCTCCGTGCCTGAATTTTATGGAGGGTATTGTTTGCTTGGTTGGTTTATAAATCTTTATTTTGTAAGAGAGTTTAATTCTGTCTTTAAAGAGCAGGTTTATATAGATAGATTTGGGGAAATGAGCAGATACTTAGAATGTAACATACAAGGTTGCTAAATTCGGATGGTTGGCAATGAAGAGCAGGAGACATTGAGTGATTCCGCACACATTGGATAATGCACTTCCGATCCTCTTTATAGATCATTTGGAACGGATTTTTGTGTGTGCGGAACAAATAATCCACTTCAAACGATTTATAAAGTGCATTGAAAGTGCATTATCCAACGTGTGCGGAATTAGCTATTATATTATTAACTAAAGGGAGTTCTAATTTTCTATTTATGCTGGATTAGGTTTTACGTAGTATTGTGTTATAAAATAATTTTAATGTGTCATTTTACTATACTGTTTTAATGTCCTGCTGTTTTACTTACCCATCAGTTTTACTATGTATTGTATCTTACTTGCTGGTCTATGACCGTAATAATAAAATTTGGATTTGATTTGATTTTGATATTTAGAATGTTCAATGAGTAACCACAAATAGATAAACTTGTTGAAATATAAGATTTGGGTACAATAGCATCTTAAGGGCTAACTAGGTTTCCAGGAAAAACTTCTTTACATTAAGAGTAATTCAACAGTGGAATTGGCTGCCTGGGGATGTGGTGGGTTCCTCCTCATTGGCAGTTTTCAAGGAGCAGCTGGATGAGTATTTTGGGGGGATGCTTTAGGCTGTTCCTGGATTGGGAAGGGGGTTGGACTAGATGGTCTGTAAGACCCTTTCCAACTGTGTGATTCTATGACATGATCTTCCAAGAGTCAGAGCTCTCTTTGTCACTATCAATATCTTGTAGAAATTCTTTCCTGGGTTTGGCGTATGTGTGATTGTTTATATATGTGTTTGATCCTCAAATGGATGGGTTTAACAATAAAAACTATTCCTGAAAACCAGTGATGGATAGGAGGCTTGTTGAGGAAAATGTATTATCTAATTTATTTTTTATGTATGCTGTTTATCGTCCTCCTTTCTCACTGAGACGCAAGGCGAATTACACAGTGCATGTTAGTCTGTACCGTCAATGTCAAAGACATTTCCATAAAATGTAATAGGATATATACATGCAAATTTGCAAAGATTTAAAAGCAGCAGAAATTCAATACAGAGCTGAAGAAATGCTGAAAAAGAGCGTAAGCAATTCTGACATATTAAACAACATAGGATCATGCTTACAGCAATAGTAATAAAGTCTATAGTCTATCATATATATAGCAGTAGTAGTGAAGTCTGTAGTCACTCCCTATCTCTTTACAGACTGTTTCCCTATATAGCAGAGCTCCTATCTGATTAAAAGCCCATGAAGAGCTTTGTATGTGATACTTAATACCTTGAATTAAGTCCAGTAATTTATAGGTACCCAGTGGAGTGTTTGCCAAATGGGAATAATATTCGTGATTCTCTTAGCTACTGATAATAGCCAAGCTGCAGCGTTCTACACTAACTGGAGTCTCTAAGTTAACTTAGAGTGGAGACTTATGTAGAGTGCATTATAGTAGTCAAGTCTCAGTGTTACCATGGCATAGATCCAGGTGACCAGACCAGCTGTGTTGAGGTAGAGGACCATCTTCCAGGCTAGACTGAGTTTGTAGAAAGCATTTTTTGCAGATACCTTAACTTGTTTTTCTAACAGTAGTGCTGGATCCAGCATAACTCCTAGGCTCTTAACTGTATCTGCAAGGGTCAGACAAACTACTACTGAGTCTGCAAGGGTCAGATGAACTCCATCAAAACTGGAAAGTACAATGTTCTTCGAGATCTCTGCCTTCTCAGCCAGCATCACTTCCATCTTGTCTGGATTCAGTTTCAATTTGTTTGCTTTCAGCCGTTTGACCACAACTGTCAGGCTATGACTCAAGATCTCTACTGTATTCTGTGGTGATTTGGATAGTGAGATATAGAGCTGGGTGTCATCTGCATATTGATGGAATCCAATTCAAAAGCTATAAATTATTTCTCCTAAATGGTTGGATAACTTGGGGGATAAGATTGTGCCTGGTGGAACCATGCAAGATAATTTCCACTCTGGAAATAGCGGGTCTCCTAACAGCAGCCCTTTGAGTCTGTTCCACAAGAAATGATTTAAACTAGTCCAAGACACATGCCTTGATACCACGCCTGCCTCAATAAAAAAGCATGGTCTGCTGTATTGAAGGCTGCAGATAGATCCAGGAAAATATTTGCATTTCTGCATCATTTTTTTTCTTTCACGCTGTATGTCAATTGGTCTCATTCTAATTCTCAGACCAAGTATCAGCTGCACATTGCCCTTCTTGCTTTAGGCATTCAATTTGAAAAATATCAATTACATCTGGATGACTGACAATGCAATCCAAAGCAAAGTTACATCCTTCTAAGTCTGTTGACTTCAGTAAAAGGGTTTAACCAGTAGTTATGCTGGAGTCAAAATTGCTGGTTAGAATTGGCAGTGATGGGAAGGATGAATTCCAGTACTTGGGGGGGGGGGGTGTCACGGAAAGAGGAAGGTGCCAATCAAAGCTGATTTTAAAAAAAATCATACCCAAAGATAGGCTGCATTCTATTAGTTGGGGCTTTTAACGGAATATACTACATATATCTTTTAGGGGACAGGGGACTTATTTGAAGTTTTATTTTATATTGTATATTTTAACTTGTTATTTGTAAGCTGCCTTGAGCCACGAGGAAAGACAGAGTGTAAATATTATAAATAAATAAATGAATAACATTGGCTTAATTATTTAGGTATAAGAGCAAGATTTGGGTCTAGTAGCACCTTAAAGACCAACTAAACTTGCTACTGAACCCGGATCTTGCCCTTCTACTACAGACCATTTAGGTATAGTTAACAGCAAATGTCATTTGTGATATTATAATGAATTGAATGCTAGACATTGAATAATAAATTGAAGCTAGACATTCTTGATTTCATCGACCCACTTTACACCTTTACTGAAAACAAACACAATCCAAGTAGACTTGAGTCTATATACTTTGGATTCATA